>NC_069674.1:6244869-6854497 GCF_023699985.2 Odocoileus virginianus
TCAGTCATATCCGACTCTCAGTGACCCCATGGACTGCAGCCTACCAGGCTCCTCCATCCATGGGATTCTCCAGGCAAGAGTACTGGGAAAAGGGATAAATTAGGAGTATAGGGTTTATGGATACATACCACTATATATTCCTTGTGGCTCATCAGGTAAAGAATCTGCCTGCAGTGTGCAAGACCTGGGTTTGATCCCTGGGTTAGGAACATCCCCTGGAGAAGGGAAAGGTTACCCACTCCAGTGTTCTGGCCTGGAGAATTCCATGGACTACAGAAGAACTGTACAAAAAAGATCTTCACGACCCAGATAATCACGATGGCGTGATCACTCACCTAGAGCCAGATATCCTGGACTGTGAAGTCAAGTGGGCCTTAGGAAGCATCACTACAAACAAAGCTACTGGAGGTGATGGAATTCCAGTTGAGCGATTTCAAATCCTAAAAGATGATGCTGTTAAAGTGCTGCACTCAATATGCCAGCAAATTTGGAAAACTCAGCAGTGGCCACAGGACTGGAAAAGGTCAGTTTTCATTCCAATCCCAAAGAAAGGCAATGCCAAAGAATGCTCAAGCTACTGCACAATTGCACCCATCTCACATTCTAGCAAAGTAATGCTTAAAATTCTCCAAGCCAGGCTTCAGCAATTTGTGAACCATGAACTTCTAGATGCTCAAGCTGGTTTTAGAAAAAGCAGAGGAACCAGAGATCAAGTTGCCAACATCTGCTGGATCATCAAAAAAGCAAGAGAGTTCCAGAAAAACATCTCTTTCTGCTTTATTGACTATGCCAAAGCCTTTGTCTGGGTGGATCACAATAAACTGTGGAAAGAGATGGGAATACCAGACCACCTGACCAGCCTCTTGAGAAACCTGTATGCAGGTCAGGAAGCAACAGTTAGAACTGGACATGGAACAACAGACTGGTTCCAAATAGGAAAAGGAGTATGTCAAGGCTGTATATTATCACCCTGCTTATTTAGCTTATATGCAGAGTACATCATGAGAAATGCTGGGCTGGATGAAGCATAAGTTGGAATCAAGATTTCTGGGAGAAATATCAATAACCTCAGATATGCAGATGACACCACCCTTACGGCAGAAAGTGAAGAAGAACTAAAGAGTCTCTTGATGAAGGTGAAAGAGGAGAGTGAAAAAGTTGTTTTAAAGCTCAACATTCAGAAAACTAAGATCATGGCATCTGGTCCCATCACTTCATGGCAAATAGATAGGGAAACAGTGGAAATAGTGTCAGACTTTATTTTTCTGGGCTCCAAAATCATTGCAGATGGTGATTGCAGCCATGAAATTAAAATACGCTTACTCCTTGGAAGGAAAGTTATGACCAATCTAGAGAACATATTAAAAAGCAGAGACATTAGTTTGCCAACTAATGTCCATCTAGTCAAGGCTATTGTTTTTCCGGTGGTCATGTATGGGTGTGAGAATTGGACTATAAAGAAAGCTGAGGAGGAAGATCTAAGATGGTGGAGGAATAGGATGGGGAGACCACTTCCTCCCCCACAAATTCATCGAAAGATCATTTGAATGCTGAGCAAACTCCACAAAACAACTTCTGATTGCTAGCAGAGGACATCAGACACCCAGAAAAGCAGCCCATTGTCTTCAAAAGGAGGTGGGACAAAATGTAAAAGATAAAAAGAGAGACAATAGAGTTAGGGAAGGGAGTCTTAATAGAGGAAGTTTCCAAACATCAGGAAACCCTCTCACCGGTGGGTCTGGGGGAAGTTTTCAAATCTTGGAGGGCAACCTAACTGGGAGGAAAAATAAATAAAACCTGCAGATTACATGCCTAAAAGCAACTCCCAGCAGAAAAGTACCCCAGACGCTTGCATCTGCCACCAGCAAGTGGGGGCAGAATGGCGAGGAGCAGGCGGCACTGCTTAGGGTAAGCACCGGGCCTGAAAGCCCTGAGGGCAGTCGGAAGGAGCTGACAGGAGATAGCAATTTAAACTGTGGGATAGCAAGAGAGAGAGAATTAACCTGGGAAAAGCCCTAAACTTAGGCACTACCTGTCCATTCCCAGAACAAAGGACTGAACGAATACCAGAGAAGAGCTACCCGACTGAGGACTGGCCCATCCCCCACCGGAGGCAGGAGGCGGGGGGAAGGGAAAGGGGCAAACTCGGCCCCAGAGATGGCACCCCTTACCGAACTGCAAACAGACCTCCAGTCTCTAACCAAAGACTTCCTGAGATTCTGGATGGTTGACATCCACCAGGAGCGTCACAGCCAGAAATCAGCTTCCCAAAAGGGACACAGGTGCACCCAACCAGCGCACCCAGAAACTGAGGCTGGGACCGTGGAGGGGAGAAGGCTCACTAAACAGGAGGATAGTGCGCTTGTCAAGCTCCTGGCTGCCTGAGCTGCTCCGACCAGGGAAGGCACAAAACACAGGCCCAACCGAGTCTGTGGTTTTGTGGAGTACCCAAAAACCTGAACCTGAGTGGCTTAGGCCTGGGAAGTGCACGCAAAGCAGGGCCTGCTCCCTGGAGAGCAGCCCGGAGCCTGATCAGTGTAGACGGGGGAAGCACACGGGCCGTGAGCGGGGGCAAACCCAGTGTGGCCGGAACACAGCGAGTGCTCCCCACACACCCCAGTGATATTTGTCTGCAGTGCCCTCCCTCCCCGCAGTGCGACTTAACAAGCGAACCTAAACAAGAGACCACCTCCAACCACTGGTGTCAGGGTGGAAATTAGACACTGAAGAGACCTGCAAACAGAAGCCAAATAACAAAGGGAACCCCTTCAGAAGTGACCAGTGCAACAGATTAAAATCCCTGTAGTTAACACCGACCACATTGGAAGGGGCCTATAGATATCGAGAAGTGTAAGCTGAAACAAGGAGCTATCTGAAACTGAATGGATCCCACACTACCCACAACAGCTCCAGAGAAATTCCTAGATATATTTTTACTATCATTATTATTATTTTTTAATTTAAAAAGTTTTTTCCTCTTTCTTTTTTTTTCTTTTTTTTTCTTTTAAAGTCCTCTATTGCTCCTCTATTACTCCTTAATTTTCATTTTTAGAACACACTATAACCTGTACCAAAAAAAAGGTCCCTATTTTTAAAGCAAACTTCATATTTATTTCTTAAATTTTTTGTGGTTTTGTTGTTTTTTAACATTGTATTTTTAAGAGTCTATCTTCTACTCTAGATTTTTAATCTTTGTTTTTCAGTATTTGATATCAATTTTGGACATTTAAGAATCCACCCTTCATTACCCATTTTTACTCAGGAGTGTGATTACTGGTTTGATTACTCTCTCCCCCTTTTGACTCTCCTTTCTCTCCCCCAGGTCACCTCTGTTTCCTCCCTCCCTCTTCTCTTCTCAACCCAATTCTGTGAATCTCTGTGGGTGCTCTGGGCTGCAGAGAACACTTAGGGAACAGAGTACAACCTACATCTGTCTCTCTTCTCTTGAATCCCCCTTTTTCTCCTCCTGCTCATCTCTATCTCGTTCCTCCCTCTCCTCTTCTTCATGTAACTCTGTGAACCTCTCTGGGTGCCCCCTCACTGTGGAGAATCCTTTCACCATTAACCTAGAAGTTTTATTATCAGTGCTGTATGGAGGGAGAAGTCTTGAGATTACTGAAAGAATAAGACTGAAATCCAGAGGCAAGAGGCTTAAGCCCAAAACCTGAGGACACAAGAGAACTCCTGACTACAGGGAACATTAAATAATAAGAGATCATCCAAAAGCCTCCATACCTAAACCAAAACCAACCACCACCCAAGAGCCAGTAAGTTCCAGAGCAAGACATACCACACAAATTCTCCAGCAACACAGGGACATAGCCCTGAGCATCAATATACAGGCTGCCCAAAGTCACACCAAACCCATAGACCCACCTCAAAACTCACTACTAGACACTCCATTGCACTCCAGAGACAAGAAATCCAGCTCCACCCACCAGAATACCAACGCAAGCTTCCCTAACCAGCAAACCTCCACAAGCCAAACATCCAGCCCCACCCACTGGGAGAAACCTCCACAATAAAAAGGAACCACAGACTACCAGAATACAGAAAGGCCACCCCAAACCCAGCAATCTAAATAAGATGAAAAGGCAGAGAAATACCCAACAGGTAAAGGAACATGAAAAATGCCCACCAAGCCAAACAAAAGAGGAGGCGATAGGGAATCTACCTGAAAAAGAATTTGCAATAATGATAATAAAATGATCCAAACTCTTGAAAACAAAATAGAGTTACAGATAAAAAACCTGGAGACAAGGATTGAGAAGATGCAAGAAATGTTTAACAAGGACCTAGAAGAAAAAAAAGTCAATTAAAAATGAATAATGCAATAAATGAGATCAAAAGCACTCTGGAGGGAACCAACAGTAGAATAAAGGAGGCAGAAGATAGGATAAGTGAGCTAGAAGATAAAATGGTGGAAATAAATGAAGCAGAGAGGAAAAAAGAAAAAAGAATTAAAAGAAATGAGGGCAACCTCAGGGACCTCTGAGACAATGTGAAACGCCCCAACATTCGAATCATAGGAGTCCCAGAAGAAGACAAAAAGAAAGGCCATGAGAAAATACTTGAGGAGATAATAGATGAAAACTTCCCCAAAATGGGGAAGGAAATAGTGACACAAGTCCAAGAAACACTGAGAGTCCCAAACAGGATAAACCCAAGGCAAAACACCCCAAGACACATATTAGTCAAATTAACAAAGATCAAACACAAAGAACAAATATTAAAAGCAGCAAGGGAGAAACAACAAATAACACACAAGGGGATTCCCATAAGGATAACAACTGATCTTTCAATAGAAACTCTTTAGGCCAGAAGGGAATGGCAGGACATACTTAAAGTAATGAAAGAGAATAACCTACAACCCAGATTACTGTACCCAGCAAGGATCTCATTCAGATATGAAGGGGAATTCAAAAGCTTTACAAACAAGCAAAAGTTGAGAGAATTCAGCACCACCAAACCAGCTCTTCAACAAATGCTAAAGGATCTTCTCTAGACAGGAAACACAGAAAGGTTGTATGAACGCAAACCCCAAAAAACAAAGCAAATGGCAACGGGACCATTCTTATCAATAATTACCTTAAATGTAAATGGGTTGAATGCCCCAACCAAAAGACAAAGACTGGCTGAATGGATACAAAAGCAAGACCCCTATATACACTGTCTATAAGAGACCCACCTCAAAACAAGGGACACATACAGACTGAAAGTGAAGGGCTGGAAAAAAATATTTCATGCAAACGGAGACCAAAAGAAAGCAGGAGTAACAATACTCATATCAGATAAAATAGACTTTAAAGGCTGTGAAAAGAGACAAAGAAGGACACTACATAATGATCAAAGGATCAATCCAAGAAGAAGATATAACAATTATAAATATATATGCACCCAACATAGGAGCACTGCAATATGTAAGGCAAATGCTAACAATAATGAAAGGGGAAATTAACAATAACACAATAATAGTGGGAGACTTTAATACCCCACTCACAACTATGGATAGATCAACTAAACAGAAAATTAACAAGGAAACACAAATTTTAAATGACACAATGGTCCAGCTAAACCTAATTGATATCTATAAGACATTTCACAAAAAATAATCAATTTCACCTTTTTCTCAAGTGCACACAGAACCTTCTCCAGAATGGATCACATCCTGGGCCATAAATCTAGGCTTGGTAAATTCAAAAAATTGAAATCATTCCATCATCTTTTCTGACCACAATGCAGTAAGATTAGATCTCAATTACAGGAAAAAAAACTATTAAAAATTCCAACATATGAAGGCTAAGTAATACACGCGGTAACAGCAAATCTCAGGAGAATCCCAAAAAGAAAAAAAGTGCATGCAGAATTTATTATAAGAAGGAAGAAACAAACAAATGCCTCACCCATACAACTGTAAAAGAGTTTGCTTAAGGGGAGTGTTCATGCAAACCTGGTTTCACCTCAAGAAACCCAAAAAGAGTTAAATACTTCTTTTACACTAGGAAATTTGTAAGCTAGATATAAGTGAACCCCAGGCTTATGTCAAGGATTCGCAAATGGTCTTAAAATCTAGGATGCACAAATAATGAAAGAAATTAGTGAGGCCCATACAAAAATCACAAGCTAAAATTGTTTTTTAAACAGGGATGAATTAAATTGGACACAAACTTATGCCATCTCAAAAAACAACTGTGAGATGACAATATAACAAATTAAAGACTAGAAGGGAATGCCGCGATGCCATGCAGAAAACCATCTCTTATAAATAAACTGATTAAAAGAGCTACACCAGCCTCGTTTGGCCGATAAAATCGGCAACTTCGGAAGAAATCCGCAAATTTTTAGCAACAATGTATACATTTTACCAAAAATCTAGGAAGAAATGAAAATAGAAATTTAAAAACCCATCGAAAGAATGAAATGAAACATAACAAAATCTTAGCAACAAAAGCAGGCAAGGGGGCTTCTAGCAAAACGATTACCCAAAAATAAAGAGTCAAATATATAACTCAAACTCTACCTAAAGCAATTGAGAAGGAAGAAATCAAACTCATTTATGAAGAAGACGCTTAAATAATACAAAAAACAGACAAAGAGCATACAAAAAAGAAAAACTACAGGCCATTATTGACATGATAAAATTGGACAAAAAATGCCTAACAAAAAATTCATAGGAAGAAGAACCAAATCAACAAAATTAGAAAAGATAAATGGATGATCAAGTGAGCAATACTCTGAATACAAGGATTCTTGAGACTATACAAATCAATGCAATGATAATACAACTTAAAAATGAAAGCTAGAAACATAATTTTCTAAAATAGACCAGAGAAAAGAAGTCTTACAAATCCAACAGCATTGAATCGAACTAAATCAATCTTCCAGAAACAGAAGTAGAAGGAATACTTCAACATAATTAAAAAATTTGACAAACCACACTCAACTTTCCGAAATTGTGAAAAACTTTCCAAAGTCAAACTATGAAGGGCCCACTTCACACACTAATTCAAACATCAGTATGAAGTGTTGGCACAAAAAACAATCAGGCCAATATCAGAATAAGATAAAAAATCCAGACAAAAAGTAGCAATAAAATCCAACTCATATTGAATACCATGATCATCTTTTCCCTATGCAAAACCTAAATGCAACTCATCAGAAAACTATTAACTAATTTAAAGATAATAACCATATGTTGGATATAAAATAAGCAAAAAATCTTTGCATTCAACATCATACAATGAGAAAAACTCAGAAAGAGAATAAAGGAAACATACCATTCACATAATAAAAGAATGAAAACCACAGAAGTATTACCTAATTGAAAAAAAGCATTCCTATAAGTAGAAAAACATGATAAACACTGATCAAAAGAATAAAGTTGGCCACAAACAGAGCAGAAAATAAGTAAAAGAATCAATATGGAAAATGAGTAAGTAAAAATCTATGTTTCAGATGCATGATCCCCATACAAGAAAACCAATGACTTTACAGAAATAGAAAGTAATGTTGCAGGATATAAAATTAACACACAGAAATCCCTTGCATTCCTATACACTAACAATGAGAAAACAGAAAGAGAAATTAAGGAAACAATACCATTCACCACTGAAACAAAAAGAATAAAATACTTAGAAATGTATCTACCTAAAGAAACAAAAGACCTATACATAGAAAACTATGAAACACTGATGAAAGAAATCAAAGAGGACACAAATAGATGGAGAAATATACTGTGTTCATGGATTGGAAGAATCAATATTGTGAAAATGAGTATACTACCCAAAGCAATCTATAGATTCAGTGCAATCCCTATCAAGCTACCAATGGTATTCTTCACAGAACTAGAACAAATAATTTCACAATTTGTATGGAAATACAAAAAACCTCAAATAGCCAAAGTAATCTTGAGAAAGAAGAATGGAACTGGAGGAATCAACCTGCCTGACTTCAGACTCTACTACAAAGCCACAGTCATCAAGACAGTATGGTACTGGCACAAATACAGAAATATAGATCGATCAATGGAACAGAATAGAAAGCCCAGAGATAAATCCACATACCTATGGACACCTTATCTTCAACAAGGGAGGCAAGGATATACAATGGAAAAAAGACAACCTCTTTAACAAGTGGTGCTGGGAAAACTGGTCAACCACTTGTAAAAGAATGAAACTAGAACACTTTCTAACACCATACACAAAAATAAACTCAAAATGGATTAAAGATCTAAATGTAAGACCAGAAACTATAAAACTCCTAGAGGAGAACATAGGCAAAACCATTTCCGACATAAATCACAGCAGGATCCTCTATGACCCAGAATATTGGAAATAAAAACAAAAATAAATAAATGGGACCTAATTAAACTTAAAAGCTCTTGCACAGCAAAGGAAACTATAAGCAAGGTGAAAAGACAGCCTTCAGAATGGGAGAAAATAATAGCAAATGAAGCAACAGACAAAGGGTTAATCTCAAAAATATACAAGCAACTCCTGCAGCTCAATTCTAGAAAAATAAACTGACCCAATCAAAAAATGGGTCAGTCTAAAGAACGAAACAGACATGTCTTTGGAGACATGTCTCCAAAGAAGATATACAGATGGCTAACAAACACATGAAAAGATGCTCAACATCACTCATTATCAGAGAAATGCAAATGAAAACCACAATGAGGTACCATTACATGCCAGTCAGGATGGCTGCTATCCAAGTACTGATGTTGAAGCTGAAACTCCAATACATTGGCCACCTGATGTGAAGAGCTGACTCATTTGAAAAGACCCTGTTGTCAGTTTGAGTGTGATTATGCCCATCATGACAGGTCCCTGTAAAGCACTCCCCTGTCTAGAACACCCAACGGTTTCACTGAACCCTTAAAGACTTAGCATTTATTATTAGACTTAATTGAATCAGATTACCCATCACCCCCATGTGAATACAAGCCAGCAGGCGCACATGCACAGACACACACTGCTTTGGGTGATGAACAGACAAAACAAACACTGTTGTTCCTGAGAAAATGGAGATACTGTGGGAAATCAGACTGGGACCCCAAGTCACGTGCTCTTTGCTCCTGCAGATCTAGGGTGATCAATCTGCCCAGCTTGCCTGGGACAGGCCTGGCTTTAGCCAGGTCCTTCTCCCAGAAAACCCCCCAGGCCCAGGCAAAGCAGAGGGGTTGGTGGTCCTGTGAGCCACTTGCTGCCTGTGTCTGCTCTCTGCCCAAGAGGCTGGTGAATGGAAAGCGTCCAGTGTGATCTTCTCTCTGGCTTTCAGTTGGATGTAGCCAATGGGAAACAATTACATGAAGTTAGTGAAAGGGAAAAGGGTGGGTTTATGGCTCTTGGCCCCCTGAATCATCACACTTCTCAACACCTCAGCTACTATCAGGAAGCCTTTCCATCAACTGCTCTCACCAGAGCCTGGTAACCACTTCCTCCTCTCACCATTTACGCTTAGAGGAAGCCATCGCACCCCGGGTTTCCCGGTTCCAAAGTACTGTGTTATCTCTTGTTTGTTTCTCAAATCCTGCTCCCTAACCGTGTAAACACTGCCGTTATTAAATTGTCCTCACATTACCCTATTTGAAGGTGCCATCTCTTTCCTGCCGCTACCATGATGGATCCACCCTGTATTTCAGGAGGGGCAGGGCACTCTGCTTTGGAACCTCACTGGAGCATATGGGATGGAGGAGGGGCATCTCTCAAAGGCAAAGGAGATGCCATTCCGCAAAGGGCAAAGGGTGAAATCTAGGCCAATGCTACTCAAGACAGTCATTGATGGAGCGGTACTGGTGCATGAACTGATGTTTCTGGTCAATGAGGAGATAAGAAGAAAAGTAAGACGAAACATTTAGAAATTCTTACAGCAATTTCATATTTTATAAGCAAAATATAAGGGTTTTACAAAATAATCAGTCCAGTTAGGTACATTAGAAATTAAAATCTTTGAAAGCTGTTCCTTCTCAACAGACAGCTTGAGAAGCCATGATGGAAACCAAGATGTTACATATGATGTTGTGTGTAAATTTCAAAAACCTGTTCTATTGAAAAGTTGACTTAGAAGTACATGTTTTTAGACAATACAAATAAAAATCAACATGTAAAAAAAAGAAAGAAAGAAAGAAAGAAAGGAAGAAAGGAAGAAAGAAAGAAAAGACCCTGTTGCTGGGAAAGATTGAGGGCAGGAGAAGAAGGGGACGACAGAGGATGAGATGGCTGGATGGCATCACCAACTCGATGCACAAGGGTTTGGGTAGACTCCGGGAGTTGGTGATGGACAGGGAAGCCTGGCGTGCTGTGATTAATGGGGTCGCAAAGAGTTGGACACAGCTGAGTGACTGAACTGAACTGAATACAGTTCATGGGGTCGTAAAGAGTCAGACATGACTGAGTGAATTTCACTCACCACTATATATAAAATATATAAGCAACAAGGATTTACTGTATAGTAAAAAGGAACTATATTCAAAATCTTGTAATAACTATAATGGAAAAGAATCAGAAATGTATATATATGTATCTAAATAAATCACTTTGCTGCAATTATAGTAAATCGACTATACTTCAATAAATATATTTTAGAAAACAAACAATATCTAAAAGTAGAGAAACAAAAGACCAATAAAATATACTCAATAGAAAATAGGGTAAGAGATATCAATGAACAAATTCAAGAAAAAGTGTAAATATCCTTTGAATATATAAAAAGATATTAACATTTGCTCATAGAAAAATATATCAAAACATAAAAAACCATAAAATTAATTAATTAATAAAGTTATATTATGACACTATTTCTCATGTACAGGTTTGGCAAAATTCAAGTTTGTTGGCATAATCTATTGGTAAAAGGTATAGGGGAGGGACTCCCTGGTGGCCCAGTGGTTAAGAATCTGCCTTGCAATGCTGGGGATGCAGGTTCTACCCCTGGTTGAGGAACTGAGATCCCACATGCCATGGAGCAACTAAGCCCACCATAACCAGAGAGTCCATGTGTCCCAAGGGAAGATCCCACATGAGGCAACAAAGATCCCACGTGCTGCAACTAAGACCCAATGCAGGCAAATAGATAGATAACTATTTTAAAACAAAAGATTTAGGGTAGACAGGTCCTCTCCTGCATGACTATTGGGAAGGGAAAAATAGTCTAAAAGAACCAGAGGAGAAGTTAGCAAGAATTTGCAACAGTACATATGCATTTACCCTTTGATTATCAATCACAATTTTCAGACTTATCCCGGAGGTAAACCTACAAAAAAGAAAGAAAGAAAGAAAATTATGCAGAAAGCATAATGCAGAAAGCATAATATGCACCACTGTTTGAAACCTCAAAAGACCAAAAACTTATCAAATGACCATCATTAGAGAACTGATTGAATTAACTAAAGTATATTTACACAGTGAAGTACTAGCCAACTGTAAAAAGGAATGAAGTATATTTTTATATCCAGTATGGAGACATCTGTAGAATACATCATTAAGTTAAAAAAGCAAAGTGAAGAAAATAATGTACAGTTTACTAGCATTTCTCTAACAAGGAGGAATGTGACCTACATGTATAAATGTAATATATGTGTTTTCACTCATCTGTAGAAGCAATGGCAGAATAATCTGAAAACTAAACAAATAATTAGTTACTTAGATGGGGATGGGAAAAAGAGGAAGGAGGGCACAGGGATAGATGTTGGGAACTAGACTTGTTGGGATATACTTACATTTCATAGATTTGATCTTAAAGCCATATAAATAGTTTAAACAGTTATACAGTAAAAGTTATGTTTCAAAATACTAGTAAAAATCAAAGCAAAAGAAACAAACGAGCCTATATTTTGTGTTGTGAATGAACTATACAAAAAATCGTTCCAAGAGACTTGACAATGAAGTCATTTCTTTGTCCATCCCCAGTGGGATATATTTAACTTCTCCCACTACTCGCCCCCCCCAGAAAGACCCGCAAAAAATTATTTTCAGGAATCTTATTCTTGACTGTGTGTGTTTGTATAGTTTTGAACTTCATTGAAAAGGCATAAAAATGAGCAGCCCAGTAGCAATGAGCACCCTTAATGCCAGATTTCAGTCTTCAAATACCATTTACCACCAAAAAAATTAGTTGATTTACAATCAACTATACTGCAATATAAAATAGAAACTAAATTTTAAAAAAGAAAGATTAGGACCAGGTGGCCTCTATTTGCCTTGCAACTCTAAAGACCTGCCCTGGGAACGCATTTCTTCTTAAGAGAAATGTCTGGGTTATCAAGTGTACTCAATGTCTATCCCAACAACAGCTGGGTGGAAGGTGTAGTATTCAGGAAAAGATTGTCTTGTTAAACTGAGATGCATGGATATTATGTTAACAAAATCCTTACTCCCCTCCCTACCCTCCCCACTCCCGCTCTGGCAGCATCCTCTTGGTGGAGTTGCTTGCACAGCACGTGTGGTCCCTTCTCAGGCCAGAATCCACCCTCTCCAAGTCCAGGTATCCTACTGCCCCTACAGCTCTGTCTCTCTGGAGCCTCTTCTCAGCCAGGCTCACCTGCTTCTGAAGGATTTGATGAGCTGTCCGGTTTCTTCCAGAGATCTGTTTGAGCCCCTGTTTTTGCTTTAACTGCTGCACTTCTGAAACCTCGGAGCCAGGAAGCAAGGGTGGGGCTAGTGAAAACCTTTTTTTTTTTTTTTTTTAAAGAGACAGAAATATTGCCCATAAATATTTAGGTTTGCCAAGTTGGAAGCTCTTTCTCCATGTGCATGCAGTCACATCAAAATTTCCAAAAATTATACTTCTTGTTTGGGGTTATAGTAAATGACCTAAGTCTTGCCCAGAAATCCAGACACAGTGTCTGATCATCTCTCCTGGGAGCTGTGAGAGACTACCGGGCACTTCAGGAAAGAAGTAAGTTAGACACTTGACTCGCTGTTTCCTGGGGATACTGCCTGTTCTACTGTTGGGTGGAAAGTAGAACTTGTAAGTGATGAACCCGACCATTTAGTTGAAGAGATTTCCAAGCAAAGTGTGGAAGGTGCAGCCTGGTTCCTCCTTCTGCTTACAGTGAAATGCAAGAGGAAAGAGGTTGCAGTGATGCATCTAGAAGCTGAGGATTGCCAGCAGCCCCAGAAGCCCAGAAGAGGCCAGAAAGCAGCCTCCCTGAGAGCCTTCTGAGAGTACGGCTCTGCCACCATCTTGAGTTTGAACTCCCAGAAGTGGAGGTAATAAATGTCTTTCTTTTAAGCTCCATAGTGAAAGTGAAAGTTGCTCAGTCATATCCCACTCTTTGGGACCGCATGGACTATAGAGTCCATGGAATTCTCCAGGCCAGAATACTGGAGTAGGTAGCCTTTCCCTTCTCCAGGGAATCTTTCCAACCCTGGGATCGAACCCAGGTCTCCCGCACTGCAGGCAGATTCTTTACCAGCTGAGCCACCAGGGAAACCCAAGAATGCTGGAGTAGGTAGCCTATCCCTTCTCCAGTGGATCTTCCCAACCTAGGAATTGAAGTGGAGTCTCCTGCATTGCAGGTGGATTCTACCAACTGAGCTATCAGGGAAGCCCTCTCAAGTTCCATTCAGTTCAGTTCAGTTCAGTCGCTCAGTCGTGTCCGACTCTTTGCGACCCCATGGACTGCAGCATGCCAGGTCTCCCTGTGCATCACCAACTCCCGGAGTTTACTCAAACTCATGTCCACTGAGTCAGTGATGCCATCCAACCATCTCATCCTCTATTGTCCCCTTCTGTTCCTACCTTCAATCTTTCCCAGCATCAGGGTCTTTTCAAATGAGTCAGCTCTTCACATCGGGTGCCCAAAGTATTGGAGTTTCAGCTTCAACATCAGTCCTTTCAGTGAACATTCAGGACTGATTTCCTTTAGGATGGACTGGTTGGATCTCCTTGCAGTCCAAGGGGCTCTCAAGAGTCTTCTCCAACACCACAGTTGAAAAGCATCAACTCTTTGATGCTCAGCTTTCTTTATAGTCCAATTCTCACATCCATACATGACTACTAGAAAAACCATAGCCTTGACTAGATGGACTTTTGTTTGCAAAGTAATGTCTCTGCTTTTTATTATGCTTTCTAGGTTGGTCATAACTTTTTTTCCAAGGAGCAAGTGTCTTTTAATTTCATGGCTGCAGTCACCATCTTGCAGTGATGAAGGGTCATCCTTTAGCCCTGATATAGAGATAGGATCATTCTGAAGCCACTTTGTGTGATATTATAGTTGCTGTAGATTTCATATATTTAATTGATGCATGATATATCTTTTTCAACTCTGCTACATTAGCCTACGTTAACCATCAACTTCCAGATGTTCAAGCTGGATTTAGAAAAAGCAGAGGAACCAGAAATCAAATTGCCAACATCTGCTGGATCATCGAAAAAGCAAGAGAGTTCCAGAAAAACATCTCTTTCTGCTTTATTGACTATGCCAAAGCCTTTGACTCTTTGGATCACAATAAACTGTGGGAAATTCTTCAAGAGATGGGAATACCAGACCACCTGACCTGCCTCTTGAGAAACCTGTATGCAAGTCAGGAAACAACAGTTAGAACTGGATATGGAACAACAGACTGGTTCCAAATAGGAAAAGGAGTACATCAAGGCTGTATATTGTCACCCTGCTTATTTAACTTATATGCAGAGTACATCATGAGAAACGCTGGGCTGGATGAAGCACAAACTGGAATCTAGATTGCCAGGAGAAATATTAATAACCTCAGGTATGCAGATGACACAACCCTTATGTCAGAAAGTGAAGAAGAAATAAATAATGTGCATGAAGGAAAAGAGGAGAATGAATTCAAAGACTTAGACTGTGGTTTTAGATCCTGCACAGGGCGGTGGAGGGTTGGAGGGTGCTTTGTGTGTGCCATCTAACATTTCTGGGCCTCAAAAAGGATTGTAATCTCTCTTCTGCCTGGAGAATAGAGCCAGAGCCCCTGAAATCACTCCAGGCAGGTGGAGGTGGATGCTGCTTGTGGTGCTTCGGAGATGTGACCCATGGTGCTTTCAGTGTTCTGTGAGGCTGATTCTTGACATGGCCCTAGATGTTCACCACTGACCAGGCAGCTGCCCTCAGAATTTCCACCAACATTAATGACAAGCAGTAAGGCCCACAGGGTTAGCTATGCTGTGAGAAGTGGGCAGAGACTGGTAAGTGAGACTGAATTGGCTCTTTCTTGACCAAAGTCATCTACATGCACTCCAGGTGGAAAAGGAGTGGGTGCATGGTGAAATTAAGAGATAGATGTAGAGTGGAGAAAATCTTATCCTCTCTTCTCTTCAACAACAAAGGAGATTAGCTTCAGCAATTGGTAGGAAAAAGGGGAAATGGTCATTTACCCCTTACTTTTCCATCCTTCACCACAGTGTCATGAGTGTTTTCCAAGGCCAGAAAAGTCCCTTGGAGTTTAAGGGAAACTTAAGAGTTTGACTTGGAGGGCCATCCACAAGCCCTCTTCTCAGTTCTGATTATCCTTTTGTTGTTCAGTCACTCAGTCATGCCTGACTCTTTGTGACCCCATGGACTGTAGCATGCCAAGCTTCCCTATCGTTCACCAACTCCTGGAGCTTGCTCAAACTCATGTCCATTGAGTCAGTGATGCCAACCAACTACCTCATCCTCTGTTGTCCCCTTCTTCTCTGGCCCTCAGTCTTTCCTAGCATCAGGGTGTTTTCCAATAAGTCAGCTCTTTGGATCCCCGGTGATCGTTTAGGGAATCATAATGCTGCTGATAGGGTGCTGAAGCATTTCTGTTGTCTTTTTGTTATTGGTTTCTAGCCTGATAACACTGTGGGCAGACAGAAAGAATGGTTTAAGTTTGTTGAGGTTTGTTTTACAGCCCAGGATATGGTCTATCTTGGTGCACTTTCCATGCGCACTTGAAACAGGTGTGGTAGAATATTCTCTAAATATCAGTTTGATCCCGTTGCTTGATGGTGTCACTGAACTCTTCTATATCCTTGCTCATTTTCACTGTAGTTATTCTATCAATTGTGGAGAGAGAGGAGTGGGAAGTCTCTAAATGTAATTCTCTATTTGTCTATTTCTTCTTTCAGTTCTGTCAGTTTTTGCTTCACAAATTTTACATCTCTATTTTTGGGAATACATATTTAGGATTGCTTTGTCTTCTTGGTGGATTGACCTTTTTATCACTATATAATGTCTCTCTGTATCTATTAATAGTAATTTTCTATATTCTAAAGTCTATTTTGTGTGCGTGCATGCTAAATCGCTTCAGTCATGTCCAGCTCTTTGCAACCCTATGGACTGTAACCCGCCAGGCTCCTCTACCCATGGGATTCTCCAGGCAAGACTATCACAGTGGGTTGCCATGCCCTTCTCCAGGGGATTTTCTGACCCAGAGGTTGAACCCATATCTCTCATGTCTCCTGCATTGTCAAGCAGGTTCTTTACTACTAGCACCACCTGGAAAGTCTAAAGTCTATTTTATTTGACGTTAATTTAGTCATTTCTTCTTTCCACTGTATGATTAATATTTGAAGGATTGAACTTTTCCACCCTTTTATTTTCAATGTTTCTACCATATTTAAAACAATTTTCTTGTAAGAAGTATATAGTTGGAGTGTGTTTTAATATGCTCTGCCAATCTCTGCTTTTAATTGGTATATTCAAATATCTTATATTTAGTATAATTACCAAGATCTTAGGACACAAGTCTGCCATTTAATTTTATTTTTCTTTCTGTTTTCTCCATTTTTCATTTCTCTATTATCCTGTTACATTCCTGTGGGGTAGTTGGCCATTTTTAGATTGCTATTTTGACTTATGGGCTTCCTTGGTGGCTCAGTGGTATAGTACCCACACCTGCCAATGCAAGAAAAACAAGTTTAAACCCTGGGTTGGGAAGATCCCCTGGAGAAGGAAGTGGCAACCCACTACAATATTCTTGCCTGGGAAATCCCATGAACAAAGGAGCCTGGTGGTCCTACAGTCCATAGGGTTGCCAAGAATTGGACACAACTGAAGCAACTTAGCACACAGCATAACTTTTAAAATGGCAGTCCTGGGGATTGTAATATGTGTATTTAACTTATCAAAGTCCACCTATATTATTATTTTACCAGTTGGAGATAAGTATACAAACTTTACTTCCCCTCCATCCCTTTAACTTCCCCTGTTTAAAATAAAATTATCTAAAATTTCCTTCCTCTACATAAATTTAGAACCACATCAGTCTGTTTTACATTTTCTTCAACCATTAAACATAATTTAGAAAGCTCCAGAGGAAAAGGAAAGTCTATTTACCTTTTTTTTTTTTTTTTGCTTTCTTCCTTGTTGGTACTCGAAGTCTTTTACTCTTTCCTTCTGCTTCAGAACATCCCTTGGTCATTCTTTTAGTTAGATCTGCTGGTTGCAAATTCCCTTGGTTAATATTCCTTTACCTGAGAATGTACTAATTGTCCTTTCATTCTTGAAAGATGTTTTCCCTGGTTATAGATTCTGGGTTGACAGCTCTTTTCTTTAGGTTCAGTCATTTAGTTGTGTCTGACTCTTTGCGACCCCATGGATGGCAGCACGCCAGGCTTCCCTGTCCTTCACCAACTCCTGGAGCTTGCTCAAACTCATGCCCAAGAGTCGGTGATGCCATCCAAACATCTCATTTTCTGCCATCCCCTTTTCCTCTAGCCTTCAATCTTTCCCAGCATCAGGATCTTTTCCAGTGAGTCAGTTCTTCACATCAGGTGGCCAAAGTGTTGGAGTTTCAGCTTCAGCATCAGTCCTTCCAATGGATATTCAAGACTGATTTCCTCTAGGATGGACTGGTTTGATCTTCTGGCAGCCTAAGGGACTCTTGAGAGTCATCTCCAACACCACAGTTCAGACGTATCAATTGTTTGGTGCTCAGCCTTCTTTATGGTCCAACTCTCACATCCATACATAACTACTGGAAAAACCGTAGTTGACTAGATGGACCTTTGTTGGCAAAGTAATCTCTGCTTTTTAATATGCTGTCTAGGTTGGTCATAGCTTTTCTTCTATGGAACAAGCATCTTTTAATTTAATGGCTGCAGTCATCATCTGCAGTGATTTTGGAGCCCATGAAAAGAAAGTCTCTCAATGTTTCCATTGTTTCTCCATCTATTTGCCATGGAGTGATGGGACTGGATGCCGTGATCTTAGTTTCCTGAATGTTGAGTTTTAAGCCAGCTTTTTCACTTCCTCTTTCACCCTCACCGAGGGGCTCTTTAGTTCCTCTTCACTTTCTGCCATAAGGGTGGTGTCATTTGCATATCTGAGGTTACTGATATTTCTCCCAGCAATCTTGATTCCAGCTTGTGCTTCATCTAGCCCAGCATTTTGCTTGATGTACTCTGTGTACAAATTAAATAAGCAGGGTGAAAATATACAGCCTTGACGTACTCCTTTTCCAATTTGGAACCAATCTGTTGTTCCACATCCGGTTCTAACTGCTGCTTCTGACTGGCATACAGATTTCTCAGGAGACAGGTAAGGTGATCTGGTATTCCCATCTCTTGAAGAATTTTCCATGGTTTGTTGTGATCTACACAGTCAAAGGCTCTGGTGTAATCAGTAAAGCAGAAGTAGATGTTTTTCTGGAATTCTCTTGCTTTTCCCATGGCCCAATGGATGTAGGCAATTTGATCTCTGGTTCCTCTGCCTTTTCTAAATCCAGCTTGAACATCTTGAAGTTCACAGTTCATGTACTGCTGAAGCCTGGCTTGGAGAATTTTGAACATTACTAGCGTGTGAGATGAGTGTAATTGTGCAGTAGTTGGAACATTCTTTGTCATTGCCCTTCTTTGGGATGGAAGGAATACTGACATTTTCTAGTCCTGTGGCCACTGATGAGTCTTCCAAATTTGCTGGCATATTGAGTGCAGCACTTTCACAGCATCATCTTTTAGAATTTGAAATAGCTCGGTTGGAATTCTATCACCTCCATTAGCTTTGTTCAGAGTGATGCTTCCTAAGGCCCACTTGACTTCACATTCCAAGATTCTGGCTCTAGGTGAGTGATCACACCATCGTGATTATCTGGGTTGTGAAGATATTTTTTGTATAATTCCCCTGTGTATTCTTACCACGTCTTCTTGATATCTACTGTTTCTGTTAGGTCCATACCATTTCTGTCCTTTATTGTGCCCATCTTTGCATGAAATATTCCCTTGGTATCTCTAATTTTCTTGAAGAGATGTCAAGTCTTTCCCATTCTGTCTTTTCTTTCAACACTTGGAAAATATTGTGTCCCTTCCTTCTGGCCTCCACGATTTCTGATGAACAGACCAGGGATGGTCCTGAACCACCATGGAGGCAGAGCATGACATGTCCCTCAAGTATCTGCCATTTCTGTCTCCCTGTCTAAAGAATAGTAGGATCCATGCACTACCCCCCATCCCACTATGTAAGTAGAATTGGGGGTAAAAGTCTCCTGTTGTTTCTGAGTTTGTCCTTGCACATGAGCTACTTCATGATCATGGTTTACTTGAATGTCACTCAGTTCTGTAGTGAGTCTCAGATTGATTTAGTTTTGGTCTGCAACTGACCTCCAGGATCCATGTCCTCCCTAGGTGATTGCTGCCACCAGCATGACATCCTCAGAGGAGACTAATTTGGAGGCAGTCTGCATTCTCCTTTAGTGTTCTGCTGACCCACACCTATGTAAGACCTGCCATTTCATCTCCCTAAATGGCAACAAGATGTAATTGTTGTGTGCTGACCAGGGATAACTAGAGAAAATCACCACAGGGAAGACATGTTCATTTCCCAGGGCTTTCATAACAAAGTAGCACAAATGATATGGCTTATAATAACAGAAATTTACTCTCTCACAGGTATGGAGGCCAGGCCAGAAGTTCAGAATAAATGTGCTGGCAGGGCCATGCTCCTCCTGAAGGCTATTAGGAAAGCTCCTTCCTTGCCTCCTCTAGCTTCTAGTGGCCCCTGGCAGAATTATTCCAACCTCTGTTTCTGTCTTCATATGACTGTCTTTCCAATGCATGTGTCTATGTCCAATCCCCCTCTTGTAATAAGGACTAGTTGTATGGATTACAGCTCATCCCAGTGGCCTTACTTTAACAATCAAATCTACAATGACCTTATTTGCAAGTAAGATCACATACATAGTGTTAAGGCTTCAGCATCCTTTTGGGGAACACAGAGGGAAAAGGCTTAAAAAGTGGAACTGAATATAAATGTTAACAGAGTACAAGGAACTAAAACCCTGTTGAGGACACTCTAATGAGCCCATTCTTGTTTTTGGATGTTTCATGTAAATGCAATCCTATCTTCATGTGATCTTTTTCCTGGCTTCTTTCACTTAGTATAATGCTTTCAAAGCTTATTCACATTGTCACATGTAACTGTACTCCATTCCTTTTTTTTTTTTCCCTTTAAATATTTTATTTTATTATTTTTTTTCCATTTATTTTTATTAGTTGGAGGCTAATTACTTTACATCATTACAGTAGTTTTTGTCATACATTGAAATGAATTAGCAATGGATTTACATGTATTCCCCATCCCAGTCCCCCCTCCCACCTCCCTCTCCACCCGATCCCTCTGGGTCTTCCCAGTGCACCAGGCCCGAGCACTTGTCTCATGTACCCAACCTGGGCTGGTGATCTGTTTCACCCTAGATAATATACATGTTTCAATGCTGTTCTCTTGAAACATCCCACCCTCGCCTTCTCCCAGAGTCCACAAGTCTGTTCTATACATCTGAGTCTCTTTTTCTGTTTTGCATATAGGGTTATCGTTACCATCTTTCTAAAGTCCATATATATGTGTTAGTATACAGTAATGGTCTTTATCTTTCTGGCTTACTTCGCTCTGTATAATGGGCTCCAGTTTCATCCATCTCATTAGAACTGATTCAAATGAATTTTTTTTTAATGGCTGAGTAATATTCCATGGTGTATATGTACCACAGCTTCCTCATCCATTCGTCTGCTGATGGGCATCTGGGTTGCTTCCATGTCCTGGCTATTATAAACAGTGCTGCGATGAACATTGGGGTGTCCATTCCTTTTTAAAAATATATTTTTTTAAAAAAATATTTATTTATTCACTGCATCAGGTCTTAGTTGCAGCACATAAAATCTTCATTGTGTGCCCGATCTCCCTAGTTGTGGCATGCAGCCTCAGTAGTTGTGGCACACAGGCTCTCTAGTTGTGGCACATGGGCTGTGGAGCAGGAGGGCTCAGTAATTATGGAGCCCAGTCTTAGCTGTTCCATGGCATGTGAAATCTTAGTTTGAAAACTAGAGATCGTACCTGTGTCCCCTGCTTTGGAAAGTGGATTCTTAACCACTGGACCACCATGGAAGTCCCTACCCCATTCCTTTTTATGGCTAAGTAATACTCCATTATATGTATATATACATTGTGTGTGTGTGTGTGTGTGTGTATCCATTCATTAGTTGTCCATTTGAGTTGTTTTTGCTTTATTTTACTATTATGAATAATGATGCTTTACCATTCATGTAGAATTTTTGGACTGAACATGTGTTGTCAGTCCTCTTGGATATATACCTAGGAAGTGAAATTACTGAATCATATGGTAATATATGTTTAACTTTTTGAGGCAATGCCAAACTGTTTTCTACAGCAGTTGTGTCATTTTACATCCTCACCAGCCGTGGACAAGGGTTAAATTTATCCACACGCTCATCAGTATCTGTTATTTTTTCTCTTTAAGAAAAAAATGGGAATATGAAGTGGTATCTTGTTTTGATTTGCATTTCCCCAATGACAAACGATGTTTATTATTTTTTTTATGTGTTTATTGGCCATTTGTGTATCTTATTTGAAGAAACTCCTATTCAAATCTTTCACTCATTTAAAAATTGGATTATTTGTCTTCTTGTTGTAGAGTTGTAAGAGTTCATTATATATTCTGGATATGAGGTCTTTATCAGGTTGGCAAATATTTTTGCCCATTCTTTAGGCTGTCTTTTCACTTTCTAGATAGTGTTACTTAATGGGAAAATGTTTTAAATTTTGATTAAATATAACACCTGTTTTTCTCTGGTGCTTTTGATGTCATATATTAGAAACTATTGTCTAATCCATGGTCATGAAAATGTGCCCTTGTTTTCTTCTAAGATTTTTATAGTTTCAACTCTTACATTTAGGTCTTTGATCCATTTTGAGTTAATGGTTTTATATCATGCAAGATAAGCATCCAAATTTACTATTTTGCATGTGAATAGCCAGTGGTCCCAGCACTATTTGTTGTTTCTATCCATTAATCTATTACAGACATTCTTCATGGCATTCTTTATCCTCTTGTGTATATCCCACATATACAGACAGCTCTCTAGTGTTGAACTAGGCAATTGCCTGTCCTCTGGGATCCCTGGCATGTTCCTCCCCACATGCCCATCAGCTCAACCAGGGTCACTTAGGAACTTCCCAGCCTTCATTCCTTCCCAAAGCAAGAGCAAGAAACAGATGTTTCTCATTATTTGAGTCACAGATTAAAGCCATCCATTGTTCACATGGGGCAGTTTGTCATTCTATTTTCATTATTTTTTCACATTTATTTTCACCAATCACCATCCCTTTTCTCAGAGGAGTGATAATGGCAGGATAGTTCTCTGTTTACTCTAAGAGTGTATCAAAAAGTGAACAAGAAAAAAAGCAAGATCCCCTATCAGGACCTCTGCTGAGATCTGCACACAACTCCTTAAACCAAAATGACCTTTGCAGCTGAGGAAATTTCAAGCCTCAGCATTTGGCATTGATGTTCCTGTTAGTGTTTGCCATCACATTCTCGCAGGGTTTGTGGGCCTCACATATGTACTCAGTTGTTGCAGATCATTTTTCCTTTTACACGTCTCTTTAGTGATCTTAGGGCTTCCCTGGTGGCTCAGCTGGTAAAGAATCTGCCAGTAATGTGGGAGACCTGGGTTTGATCCCTGGTTGAGAGGATGCCCTGGAGAAGAGAAAGGCTACTCACTCCAGTATTGTGGCCTGGAGAATTGCATGGACTGTACAGACCATGGGGTCGCAAAGAATTGGACACAATTGAGCGACTTTCACTTAGTGATCTCAGGTCATCAGTAGCCTGAGAATCTCTGGCTGGGTAGGCAATAGGCAGAGGATACTGTAGGGGGAGCCCTGGAAATGCATAGCTGTATTAGAGATGGACTTCTGTTGGTGTGTGAAGACGGTGGTGTTGGGGACAAAGCAAATGTGAATAAAGAGATAGGGACGCACACCTAGAACTGATGATACAGGCTAACCTGGCTCACTTACCTGAACCAGACAGCTGATTCTCCCAGGCATGCATGGGACAGGGGTGACTCTCTACCCCACGATCATATCAGCAGTTCTCAGCCCACAAAGACCTATTTGCCTTTTGAGATTCACATAAAAGAAAATCTCCAATCCACTTAAATCTTTAAATTTATCCCTGAATTGAAAAGTCATATCCTTGCTTACCCTGTGAGTGTGTCAGCTAGTAAGAAAACTCCTCCTTGGGAGGAGACTTTCTGAAGAACCTCCATGGGCCCTAGAGAACCAAGTCTCCAGTGACAATCTCTTTGGACATGCAGAAACATCTGCATTCAAGCTGCTGGGGGGCGACAATTCCCTGCCGTTACAGAGGGCCAGGTCTGCACTAATGTCTTCTGGCCTTGCCATCACACACCTGAGTGAGTGTGTGGGTGCGTGGTTGTTTGCCTTTGGGGTCAGGAATGAGACAGCAGCATCTTTGTCCAACGCGTATATAAAATGGATGAAGAAACATCTGCAGATACTGATTTCTTTGAACACAATGTGACTGTCCAGTACATTTATTTCTTCCATTCAGTTCAATTCAAACAAATGAATATGTACTCAGACTCTGCCCTGGGGTGGTTCTGCCCTTGGTTCACCCGGGAGTCCAGGGGATGAGAGGGCAAATGGTCCTCATCTGCTTTCAGGAGTAAAAACAGTTCAGTGACAGGAGGGAGTCAAATGCAGTCTGGGGTCAGGTGGAAAACACCTAAAATTAACAGTGACTGTTAGGTTCTGCAGAGTGGGGAGTTCAGGGACCACCAGGTAACACAGGAAGGTTTCAGGGGGGAGATTTGCCTGGGACGACTCTGAGGTTGGTAGATTAGGCAAGGTGAGGGAGAAAAGAAGGGAATGTGGGCCCTAAAGCAGCAGCGCACCTCAGATGAACGTGATTATCACTGCAAGGGACAAAGTATTATTTACCATGTGTCAGGACAGACCTCACGAAAGGAATCGGGAGCTACCTGCAGAGCAGGTACAGCAGGAACAGGGAGCCCAGCAGCGCTGCCAGGCCCAGTTTACACCGGGTCCCCGGCCCCGCCTTGGGCCACCGCCACAGCCCGGCCAGAGGCCAGCGCCGCGGCCACGTCGGCGTGCGGGCGGCCAGTCGCTCCGCCACCCTGAGCAGCCTCTCCTCGGGGCTCAGCCCGCCCAGGGTCTGCGCCAGGCGGTACACGTCGTTGGTGTAGGGGGCGCCGCCGTGGTCCCGCACCAGCTCCTCCACCAGCCCCATCAGCTCGCCGACCTGCGCCTCGCGCTCCCCGTCGGCCGCTCGGTTGTCGAAGGCGCAGCAGCGGCCCCCGCACTCGGCCACCAGCTCCCGGAGGGCGCTGTTGTCGGTGTCGCGCACGTACTGCTGCAGCGAGCCCCGCGCCAGGTCCTCCCTGCGGGTGAAGACCACGACGGCGCGCGCCGCGATGTCCGCCCCGAAGAGCGCCTTCACCCCGCGCCAGGCCCGCAGGTCCTGGGCGGTGAATCGGCCGAGCTGGGTCACCAGGAGCACGGCGTGGGGCCCCGGGGCCGACAGCAGGTAGCAGCGGGCTCTCTCCTCGAAGCCCGGGTCTGCCTGGGCGACCTCGGGGCTGAAGAGGTCAGGGGTGTCGAGGATTTCCACGTCCCACGAGGCCCAGCGGCAGCTCCCCGTGGCGCAGGCCCGGGTCACCGCCGTGGCCGCGAGCCTGGAGAGGAAGTGCTTCCGCTGGAGGATGCTGTTGCCTGTGGCGCTCTTCCCGGTCCCCGACCTCCCAACCAGGAGGAGGCGCAGCCTGCGCTCCTGCGGGGCGGACCTGAACTCCGGGAAACCTGTGGGCACAGGTGGTCTGTAAGCTTCGGAACCTGAGAGCGACATGTCCCGGTCCCCGGGTCTCCTGGACGCCTTGCGAGCAAAGGAGAACAGAGCGCTTCCACGGTTGTGTTTGGGGCCAAACCTTTACTGGTTTCCCTTGTGGCTCAGCTGGTAAAGAATCTGCCTGCAGTGCGGGAGACCTGGGTTGGATCCCTGGGTTGGAAAGACCCCCTGGAGAAGTAAAGGTTACCCACTCCAGTATTCTGGCCCGGAGAATTCCATGGACTGAATTGTCCATGGGATCGCACAGTCTGACATGACTGGGCGACTTTCACTGTAACTTTACTGAGTGGCCTGGTGTGAGATTTGTACACTCCAAGGGGGTCTCTACCTGTCCATTTCTTCCGTCTTTAGTGTCACACGTGCACCTGTAGGTGCTCCAGCTGCTGCTGAACATTTCTCCAGAGGATGCGCCTTTGTAATACAGACCATTACTTCCCCTGATATGATCTGTCATCCAGAGCTGGTCCTTCTTTTCCCTGATGGCCTCCTACTGGAGAAAGGGGTGGGGCAGTGGGCCCAGCGCGGAGGGCTATCTGGAGTCCCCTAGCCGGGGATTGAATCATAGACCTGTCCTCTACCAGCCTTGTAACCCTGGGAGCTGCTTAATCTAAGTGTTAAACCTCTTCTGCAAACGGAATCAATGCTGTAGCACTGTCCTCATAGAGTGTCAGAAAATAAGATGAGATCAACTCTGTTCCTTCCCTTCCTGCCTCCCTCCTCCTCTTCTCTTGTCTCTTAAACCTGCTGCCTAATAAGACACTTGTGTAGCCCTCCATCCTTGTTCCCTAACACCTTCTACCTGGTGAACCATATTCCCTCTAATACACGACTTGATGCCCTCTACATCCACTTCTGTGTATTCATTTTACTTTGGAAACAGAGATACAGGTTAGTCAAAGAACTTGATATCTCACAGCAGGGTGGGGGTAAAGATCCAGGTGAAGTGCCAGCCCCAGGGCTCTTGCTGCTTCACCCCAGCATCAAGTCACCTCTCAGCTTCTCTTGTTCAGTCTTGAATTAGCCCATCCCCCTACCATCCAGGGTTCACACCTGGGGGCAAATACACATTGTGAGACGTGTTCTTACCATAGGCATTTTCTTCATCTCTTGGTGTCTTCCGTCCTCCCATGATTACCTGAAAGAGCCCCAGACACAGTTTGTTCATTCACTCACTTATCAAATAGGTGTAACTGCCTACAGTGTGCCAGGCCAGGTCTAAAATGCTGGTGACCTCACAGTGAGAAGGTCGTAGTTCCTGCCTTCCCTGGGGCATTGGAAAGAGATTGGAGGAAATGTTCAGCAAAGACATTTGGAGAAGCCTAGTCTGGGGTTGGGATGATACTGTGAGAACACCTGGTAAGCTTGGCTATGTCTTCTCAGGGCCCCCAAATGCAAAGAGCAGAGGGGAGATGATAACATTTATTCCATGTCAAGATGAACCCCTTAGCTGGTCTGGAAATTAGTAGAGCTTATTGTAGGGGCTGTAGGATACCTGGTCTTGAAGAGCATGTACAGCTTGCTTGCCCCCAGTCCCAGTGCAAAGGCAGTAGATTGAACACTGCCTGGTGCTCTGGCCAGCCTGCCAGGACTGCCCCCAGAGTACCTCCCAGTGCCCGGGATCCTACTCCATCCCCTACTGCTCCCCCCAAAGGCAAAAGCCACCACTGCCAATGGGTAGGTGAGCACCAGGGAAGGAGCAGAGAAAGCTCTGTGGTCTGGCTCCAACCCTTTGGTTCCCCATCCTGCCTCTAACCAAGGGGTACACACCAGGAAAAATGGAACCAGCTCAGAAGTGAGGCCCCAAGCCCTCAGGCCCTGGCTATGCCCCCAGACAAAGTGAAGACAGTCATCAATCTGGGGGAAGATTAAGCTCCCTTAAGACTCCCGGTTCTCCCGCTTGGCTTTTGACTCCTCCCACAATAGGGTGGCAGCTGGTACAGAGCCTGGGAGAAGCCCTGGCTGGCACCTGGCTCTGGCTGTAGCCCCTTTGACTCCAGTCCTGCCTCCCACCACTGCAGTGGCTGCCAGCACACCCTGGGAGAAGACACAGTTACCGCTCACTTCCGGTCCAGCTTTCCCACCAAAGCCACCAGGCACATGCACAATGCAAAGGGACACTCCCACACAAGGACATGCCTTCAAGACCAGGATAGGTGACCGTTTCAACTAATTTCATAGCAGCAGACTGAGAAAGTTAAAGAAAATGAGAAAACAGAGGCACATATTTTAAATGAAAGAACAAGATAACAGAGACAAATAATTTGCTTGCCAAAGAGTCCAAAGCAACAGTAATAAAAATGCTTACTGAACTTGAGAAAATGCAGCTGAACACAGTGGGAACTTCAGCAAAGAACTAGGAAATATAAAAACCATAACCATCAGAGCTGATGATTATGATAGCTGAAATGAAAAACATGCTAGAAGGAATTCAGGCCAGCTGAGGTGACACAGAAGAACACATAAGACAGAAGAGTGGAAATCACTTAACCAGAACAGCAAAAAGAAAAACACGTTTAAAAAATGGATGATATAGAAAAGTATAACTTTCCAAAACTGAACCAGGAAGAAATAGAAGATCTTAACAGACTGATCACAAGCATAGAAATCAAAACTGTAATCAGAAATCTTCCAGCAAACAAAAGCCCAGGACCAGATGGCTTCACAGCTGAATTCTACCAAAAATTTAGAGAAGGGCTAACACCTATCTTACTCAAACTCTTCCAGAAAATTGCAGAAGAAGGTAAACTTCCAAATTCATTCTATGAGTCCACCATCACCCTAATTCCAAAACCAGAAAAAGATGCCACAAAAAAAAAAGAAAACTACAGGCCAATATCACTGATGAACATAGATGCAAAAATCCTTACCAAATTCTAGCAAACAGAATCCAACAACATATTAAAAAGATGATAAATAATGACCAAGTGGGCTTTATCCCAGGAATGCAAGGATTCTTTAATATCCACAAATCAAACAATGTAATACACCACATTAACAAATTGAAAGATAGAAACCATATGATTATCTCAATAGATGCAGAAAAAGCCTTTGATGAAATTCAACATCCATTTATGATAAAAAAAAAAGACTCTCCAGAAAGCAGGAATAGAAGGAACATACCTCAACATAATAAAAGCTATATATGACAAACCCACAGCAAACATTATCCTCAATGGTGAAAAACTGAAAGCACTTCCCCTAAAATCAGGAATAAGACAAAGGTGCCCACTCTCACCACTACTTATTCAATGTAGTTTTGGAAGTGTTGGCCACAGTAAGCAGAGCGGAAAAATAAGTAAAGAAATCCAGATAGGAAAAGAAGAATTGAAACTCTCTCTGTTTGCCGATGAAATGATCCTCTACGTAGAAAACCCTAAAGACTCTACCAGAAAATTATTAGAGCTAATCTATGAATATAGCAAAGTTGCTGGATATAAAATTAACACACAGAAATCCCTTGCATTCTGATACACTAACAATAAGAAAACAGAAAGAGAAACTAAGGAAAGAATACCATTCACCATTGCAACAAAAAGAATACAATACTTAGGAGTAAAAAACAAACAAAACAAAAAAAAAAAAAAATACTTAGGAGTATATCTACCTAAAGAAACAAAAGACCTATACATAGAAAACTATAAAACACTGATGAAAGAAATCAAAGAGGACACAAATAGATGGAGAAATATACCGTGTTCATGGATTGGAAGAATCAATATAGTGAAAATGAGTATACTATCCAAAGCAATCTATAGATTCAATGCAATCCCTATCAAGCTACCAATGGTATTCTTCACAGAACTAGAACAAATAATTTCACAATTTGTATGGAAATACAAAAAACCTCGAATAGCCAAAGTAATCTTGAGAAAGAAGAATGGAACTGGAGGAATCAACCTGCCTAGCTTCAGGCTCTACTACAAAGCCACACTCATCAAGACAGTATGGTACTGGCACAAAGACAGAAATATAGATCCATGGAACAGAATAGAAAGCCCAGAGATAAATCCACATACCTATGGACACCTTATCTTCAACAAAGGAGGCAAGGATATACAATGGAAAAAAGACAACCTCTTTAACAAGTGGTGCTGGGAAAACTGGTCAACTACTTGTAAAAGAATGAAACTAGAACACTTTCTAACACCATACACAAAAATAAACTCCAAATGGATTAAAGATCTAAATGTAAGACCAGAAACTATAAAACTCCTAGAGGAGAACATAGGCAAAACACACTCTGACATAAATCACAGCAAGATCCTCAATGACCCACCTTCCAGAATATTGGAAATAAAAGCAAAAATAAACTAATGGGACCTAATGAAACTTAAAAGCTCTTGCACAACAAAGGAAACTATAAGCAAGGTGAAAAGATAGCCTTCAGAATTGGAGAAAATAATACCAAATGAAGAAACAGACAAAGGATTAATCTCAAAAATATACAAGCAACTCCTGCAGCTCAACTCCAGAAAAATAAATGACCCAATCAAAAATGGGTCAAAGAACTAAACAGACATTTCTCTAAAGAAGACATACAGATGGCTAAAAAACACATGAAAAGATGCTCAGCATCAATCATTATCAGAGAAATGCAAATCAAAACCTCAGTGAGGTACCATTACACACCAGTCAGAATGGCTGCTATCCAAAGTCTACGAGCAATAAATGCTGGAGAGGGTGTGGAGAAAAGGGAAGCCTCTTACACTGTTGGTGGGAATGCAAACTAGTACAGCCACTATGGAGAACAGTGTAGAGATTTCTTAAAAAACTGGAACTAGAACTGCCATATGACCCAGCAATCCCACTCCTGGGCATACACACTGAGGAAACCAGATCTGAAAGAGACACGTGCACCCCAATGTTCATCGCAGCACTG
Source organism: Odocoileus virginianus (assembly GCF_023699985.2). Taxonomy (NCBI): domain Eukaryota; kingdom Metazoa; phylum Chordata; class Mammalia; order Artiodactyla; family Cervidae; genus Odocoileus; species Odocoileus virginianus. The sequence continues at coordinate 6,274,861 of NC_069674.1, forward strand.
TTTATAATAGCCAGGACATGGAAGCAACCTAGATGCCCATCAGCAGACGAGTGGATAAGAAAGCTATTGTACATATACACTATGGAATATTACTCAGCCATTAAAAAGAATTCATTTGAATCATTTCTAATGAGATGGATGAAACTGGAGCCCATTATACAGAGTGAAGTAAGCCAGGAAGAAAAACACCCATCTATATATGGAATTTAGAAAGATGATAACAATAACCCTATATGCAAGACAGAAAAAGAGACACAGATGTATAGAACAGACTTTTGGACTCTATGGGAGAAGGTGAGGGTGGGATGATCTGAGAGAACAGCATCGAAACATGTATATTATCAAATGTGAAACAGATCACCAGTCCAGATTAGATGCATGAGACAAGTGCTCAGGGCTGGTGCACTGGGATGACCCAGAGGGATGGGATGGGGAGGGAGGTGGGAGGGGAGTTCAGGATGGGGAACACATGTAAATCCATGGTTGATTCATGTCAATGTATGGCAAAAACCACTACAATATTGTAAAGTAATTAGTCTCCAACTAATAAAAATAATTGGGGGGGGGGGGAACCTACAGCTAGCATCAAAAAAATTAAAAAAAGAAAAAATGGATGATAGTTTATGGGTCCTCTGGGACAACATCAAGTGTACTAACATTAACGTTATAGGAAGAGATGAGAGAGAAGTGGGTCAAAAATGTGTTTGGTGAAATTATAATTGAAAAGTTTCCTAACTTGAGGAAGAAAACAGATATTCGGGTACAAGAGGCATGGGGCACTGATGTCAGAATGGCTGTCATCAGAAAACAAGAAATAGCATGTGTTGGTGAGGATGTAGAGGAAAGGGAGCCCTAGTGCAGTGATAGTGAGAATGTCAATTGCTACAGTAATGGTAGAAAACAGCACGGTGGCTCCTTGAAATGTTAAAAATAGAACTTCCATATGATCTAGCAGCTTTACTCCTGGGTATATATCCAAAGGAAATGAAAACACTAATTCAGAAAGAAGTATGCATTCCAAGATTCATAGCAGCATTATTGATAATAACCAAGATATGAAAGCAACCTAAATGTCCATCAATAGATGATTGGGTAAAGAAGCTGTTTTATATATACATGTACATTGGCTTCCCTGGTGGCTCAGACAGTAAAGAATTTGCCTGTAGTTCAGGAGAGCTGGGTTTGATCCCTGGGTTGAGAACATCCCCCTGGAGAAGGGAAGGGCTACCCACACCAGTATCCTTGCCTGGAAAATTCCATGGACAGAGAAGCCTGGTGGGCTACAGTCCATGGGATCCTAAAGAGTTGGACACAACTGAGTTATTAACACTTTCATTTTTTATTACCTCTTTTTTTGATATATATAGATAGATTTTATATATATATATATATATATATATATATATATATATGTATATATAATGGAATAATCCTCAGCCATTAAAAAGGATGAAATCTTTCCATTTGTGTCAACATGGATGGACCTAGAGGATATTATATTTATTGAAATAGGTCATACTTATTGAAATAAGTCATATGAAAGAAAAATACTGTATGTTTTCACAATCTGAAAAATAAAAACACAGTTAAATATAACAAAAGAGAAACAGACTTACCAGTACAAAGAATGAATTAGTAGTTACCACTGAAAACAGGGCTTAAGGGGGAGGAAAGATCAGAGAAAAGGATTAAGAGGTAGAAAATATTAGGCATAAAATTAAGATAAGGAATTCTCTGGCAGTCCAGTGGTTGGGGATTTCACTGCCAAGGGCAAGGATTTGATCCCTGTTTGGGGAACTAAATCCTAGAAGCCACAGGGTGTGGCCAGGAAATAAAAGATACAAAAATGTAATGTAGAAAAAATATAGTTAATATTTTATATTAACATTACATGAAACATAATCTATAAAAAATGTCAAATCACTATGTTGTACACTTGAAAATGCTATAATATTTTAAGTCAACTGTATGTCAGTTAAAAATAAGTAAACAAACAAGTCTAAATATGATCTGTGTGCTAGAGAGACTGGGAGGCTCCCCTTCGTCTCTTTATGCTCTTGCCCTCAAATCTGAGGCTTCTCAAAGTAAAGTGGTTATACTCATTCAAACATTATTTAATACAATTAAACATTTTGTGATCATTTGCCTGATCCTGTGAGCACCTGAACAAGAGAGCACAGGCTCTCCTCAGCCTACTTCCCCAGCCTCATTTCCAGTGAATCCCCGCCCACCTCCACCCCACCAGTCAGCCACTCCAGACATATAAGATTTCAGCGCCTTTCCCAACCCACCTCGTGCTTTCCCTCCCAGGACCCTTCATCCCACCCCACATTTCTGCTTGAGTCCTGCCTGCTTTACCGTCCACTTCAAGCTCTACCTCTTCACCCACCTGGTTCTTGCAGAAAACCATGTTCTCCCCCATTGGCTCCAACAACAAAGGAAAAGCAAAGACAGAGGCTGGCTCCATAACCTGTCTCAAAGAACTCAGAGGGCCGTTTTGCCTAGAACTCAAGCCAAAGCTGTTGGCATTTCTGCAGTAACTCTCCTGCACACTCCACCCTCCAAAGCTTTCAGTAAAGTTTGTCCAAGGGGCAAATCCCATGATTTGATTAGTTTTTTGTGTCTAGAAATCAACAGGCTTCCTTAATTAACACCAGAGCTGAGATGAAGAAAGAGCTACAACATTCACAACCAAGAAGACTTTACCTGAAGCAAGATGTCCCTGTCACAGGTGGAAATGAGAAAGTGTGCTACAGGGAATCCACAGAACTCTTGGGTATGCCCTTTGGAACTTCCCACAAAATTTGGAAAGGAATTTGGAAAGTTCTTTTGAGGTTCTTAACAGCTAAAATCTGGGGTTACAAAGGTATACAGTTATTGGAAAAAGTAAAACTTGTATAATCCTTTCTTCTAAAACTTCAAGGGGTCAAGGTTTATTTAGCTAGTCCAGTACTCATTGAACCTGGCGTCTTTCGGAATTATTTAGGAGATTGTTTAAAATGTATGTATTTTTATCTTTTGCAATCCTTTTATTTTCTATAGTTCTTTGATCTTATTGTCCATGTGCAATGCACATTTTTATGTAGCTACAATGCTATCACATACACTATTCACAGTCTGTGTTTTTTCTTAGTATTATACACACCTGCCATATTGCTCCAATCTTTATTTTATGGCTGCAGAAATGCTGTTGTGGTGATTCACAATATATAAAATGTGTATTTCTTAGATTTATATTCCTATATCTACACTTAAAAATATTAAGTTCCCCTCCATGACAAATTATTTTTAAGCATTCAGCCCATGACTTGAGTTTTTGAATCAGTTATCCTAGTCCCACCCCTTCAGGACACAGTTGCGATGAGGAAATTAACGTGGTGCAGCAGCCCACAAAGCCCAGCTTGACTTGGGGAGAAGATATGCAAGAGTTCCTCTAGGGCAAGGGGTCAGGACCAAGTTCATAACCTTAGTTGTCTCCTGCACTATGGTGGATAGTGCTAAGGAAAGTGGAGGTTTTGGGAGAATTACAGAGTTTTCACTTTGTAACGTTCTGAGGTTCAGTCAGTTCAGTTCAGTTCAGTCGCTCAGTTGTGTTTGACTCTTTGTGACCCCATGAATCGCAGCACGCCAGGCCTCCCTGTCCATCACCAACTCTCGGAGTTTACTCAAACTCACGTCCATTGAGTCGGTGACGCCATCCAACCACCTTGGCCTGTTGTCGCCTTCTTCTGCATTCAGTCTTACCCAGCATCAGGATCTTTTCCAAGGAGTCAGTTCTTTGCATCAGGTGGCCAAAGTATTGAAGTTTCAGCTTCAGCATCAATCCTTTCAGGGAATATTCAGGATTGATTTCTTTTAGGAATGACTGGTTTGATCTCCTTGATCAAGGAGAGTCTTCTCCAACACCACAGTTCAAAAGCATCAATATTTTGGCACTCAGCTTTCTTCACAGTCCTGAGGTTAACTTTCCTTATAAGTCCCCAGGAATACCTTTTACCTTTGCTGAATATGCTTTTGGGGAGTGTTTGTTGACTTTGAAAATGTGTTTTGGTGCCCGCAGTAGTTCTAGCAATCACCTTTCTTATTTACTAGGGGACTAAGGAAGGATAGGGGCTTCCCAGGTGACTCAGTGGTAAAGAATCTTGCTGCCAACGCAGGAGACACAAGAGATGTGGGCTTGATTCCTGGGTCAGGAGGATCCCCTGGAGTAGGAAATGGCAACCCACTCCAGTATTCTTGCCTGGAAAATTCCATGGACAGAGGAGCCTGGTGTGCTACAGTCCAGGGGGTCATAAAGAGTCGAACATGAGTGACTGAGCATGCACACATACAGAGAAAGAGAGAGAATTTAGTCTCACATAAGAGTATGTGCCTAGAGAAGGAAATGGCAACCCACTCCAGTACTCCTGCCTAGAAAATTTCATGGATGCAGGAGCCAGGTGGGCTACAGTCCATGGGTTGCAAAGAGTCGGACATGACTGTGTGACTTCACTTTTGCTTTCAAGAGTATGTGCATCATGTAGCATCACTGATTCAAGGGACGTAAATTTTGAGCAAACTCCGGGAGATAGTGGAGGACAGAGGAGACTAGTTGGCTATAGTCCAGGAGTTGCACAGAGTTAGACACAACTGAATGACTAAACAACAACAGGAGCACATGCAACGAGAGCTGGAGAGTGATGCTTACCACTTCTCCTGAACTTACTCTATTTGACACTCAAAACATCCTTACTAACTTACGCATGCGAAGTTACTGTTTCTAGGTCTTGCTTCCCTTTCTCATAATTACTACAATGCACACGCTCACTAGTCAGTTTCACATGGGCTCTTTCTGTTCCCCACAGGTCCTACTCCCAGACTGACTCCCTTTCCCTTACACTCACCTTTCTTGCAGAATTGATGACAGGCTCTAACGTTAGACCCAAGATGCTCCTGACCTGCTGCCTGCCCTTGGCTGTGGGTGCAGTGACTGGTTTCCTCCCCACCAACAAGGAAGTCTCTGTGCCACTCAGAGCTCAAGAAGCTCAGGGAGGGGAGGGTCCAGTGGTGATGACTTAAAGAGACAGCAACGTTAACCCATGAACTGGTGGGTATGCAGTATTGTCACTGCATATCCTATCCCATGCTGATTCCCTGGTAGCTCAGCTGGTAAAGAACCTGCCTGCAATGCAGGAGACCCTGGATCAGGAAGATACACTGGAGAAGAGATAAGCTACTCACTCCAGTCTTCTTGGGCTTCCCTGGTTAGCTCAGTCAGTAAAGAATCTGCCTGCAATGAGGAGACCTGGGTTTGATCCCTGGGATGGGGAGATCCCCTGGAGGAGGGCATGGCAAACTACTCCAGTATTCTTACCTGGAGAATCCTCACGGACAGAGGAACCTGGAGGGCTGCAGTTCATGGGGTCACAAAGAGTTGGACATGACTGAGAAACTAAGCACATCCTATCCCATAGCTCTGGGCTATGGTAATGTTTTCCAAACGTTTCTGTGATACCAGCATCTTGTCCCCAACAGGGGCTATAACATCAGTGAGGAAGAGCATTTTAGGTTTCTGAGATCTCTTTTTATTTCCAACTTTTGACCAATAATCTTATCTCCAGTTGTCTCTTGCTTTTTAGGCATTTTAAAATAAAATGACCTCTTGAGTGTCTCCTTCCCAGGGCAGGAATTTTTGAGTGAACATCAGTGTGGACAATGCCACAAAAGTGGTTCTACCTGCCAGGAACATCACCCTCTAGTTTTATTGAGATATAATTGAATGTAACATCATATACATTTAAAATCCATGCTGTATTGATTTGATATACTTATACATTGCAAAAATGATAACCATCGCAACATTAGCTAACATCTGCATCGCTTCACACAATTACCATTTATTTTTGGTGGTGAGATCTACTATTTTGGCAACATTCAAGTAGGTAATACCAAATTGCACTATAATCACTGTGTGTGTACCTACTTATCTTCTCCCTGGAGGTTTGTACTCTTTGACCAATATCTTCAAATTTCTCCCACCCACCAGTCCCTAGTAACCACCATTCTACTCTCCATTTCAAGGAATTTGACTTTTTAAAATTCCACATTAACAAGTGATACCATATAGTATTTGTTGTTCTCTGTCTGACTTATTTCACTTAGTAAATGCCCTCAACTGCACACAATTGCACTCATCCCACATGCTAGCAAAGTAATGCTGAAAATTCTCCAAGCAAGGCTTCAACAGTACATGAACTGTGAACTTCCACATGTTGAAGCTGGATTTAGAAAAGGCAGAGAAACCAGAGATCAAATTGCCAACACCCGTTGGATCAAAGGAAAAACAACATAATTCCAGAAAAACATCTACTTCTACTTCATTGACGACACTAAAGCCTTTGACTGTGTGGATCAAAACAAACTGTGGAAAATTCTGAAAGAGGTGGGAATACCAGACCACCTTACATGCCTCCTGAGAAAGCAAGGAGCAACAGTTAGAACTAGATGTGGAACAACGGACTGGTTTCAAATTGGGAAAGGAGTACGTCAAGGCTGTATATTGTCACTCTGCTTATTTGACTTATATGCAGAGTATATCATGCGAAATGCCAGGCTGGATGAATCACAAACTGGAATCAAGATTGCCAGGAGAAATATCAATAACCTCAGATATGCAGATGATACCACCCTTTTGGCAGAAAGTGAGGAGGAACTAAAGAGCCCCTTAGTGAGGGTGAAAGAGGAGAGTGAAAAGGCTGGCTTAAAACTCAACATTCAAAAAATGAAGATCATGGCACCTGGTCCCATCACTTCATGGCAAATAGATGGGGAAACAATGGAAGCAGTGACAGACTTCATTTTCTTGAGCTCCAAAATCACTGCAGATGGTGACTGCAGCCATGAAATTAAAAGATGCTTGCTCCTTGGAAGAAAAACTCTGACCAACCTAGACAGTATATTAAAAAACGGAGACATTACTCTGCCAACAAAGGTCCATCTAGTCAAAGCTATGTTTTTTTTTTCAGTAGTCATGTATGGATGGGAGAGTTGAACCATAAATAAGTCTGAGCATTGCAGAATTGATGCTTTTGAACTGTGGTGTTGGAGAAGACTCTTGAGAGTCCCTTGGACTGCAAAGAGATCCAACCAATCCATCCTATAGGAAATCAGTCCTGAATATTCACTGGAATGACCAATGCTGAAGCTGAAACTCCAATACTTTGGCCATCTGATGTGAGGAACTAACTCGTTGGAAAAGACCCCGATGCTGGGAAAGACTGAAGGCAGGAGGAGAAGGGGACGACAGAGGATGAGATGTTTGGATGGCATCACTGATTCAATGGACATGAGTTTGAACAAGCCCCAGGAGTTTGTCATGGGCAGGGAAGCCTGGCATGCTACAGTCCATGGGATTGCAAAGAATCAGACATAACTGAGTGACAGAACTGAAATACCCTCAAGTTCCATCCATGTTGTTGTAAACAGTGAGATGTCTTTCTCTCTTATAGCTGAATAATATTCTACTGTGTGTGTTTGTACACACACACACACACACACACACACACACACACGGCTTCCTTGATGGCTCAGTTGCAAAGAATCTGCCTGCAATGCAGGAGTTGCAAGAGACGTAGGTTTGATCCCTGGGTCAGAAAGACCCCCTTGAGGAGGAAATGAGAACCCACTCCAGTATTCCAGTATGGTAAATTCCATGGACAGAAGATCCTGGCAGGCTGCAGTTCATGGGGTCACAAAGAGTCAGACCCTACTGAGCACATGTATATATATGCATACACACTATATCACCTTTATCCATTCATCCATAGACAGAATTGAACCTTAAGTTGTTTATGTATCTTGGCTATGTGAATAATACTGCAGTGTAGATGGGAGTGCAGATACCACATCAAGATTCTGTTTTCCTGTCCTTTGGATAGATATCCAGAAGTAGGATTGTTCAGCATATAGTAGTTATATTTTTAATTTTTTGAGGAACCTCCATACTGTTTCCCATAGTGACTGCACTAATTTGCTTTCTTACCAATAGTGCATAAAGGTTCCCTTTTCTCCATATCCTCACCAACACTTGTTATTGCTTGTCTTTTTTTAAATTTATTTTTAATTGAAAGATAATTGCTGTATATTGTTACTCTGCTTATTTAACTTACATGCAGGGTACATCATGAGAAATGCTGGGCTGAATGAAGCACAAGCTGGAATCAAGATTTCCAGGAGAAATATTAATCCTTTCTGATATGCAGAAAGAGGAGAGTGAAAAAGCTGGCTTAAAACTCAACATTCAGAAAACTAAGATCATGGCATCTGGTCCCATCACTTCAGGGCAAATAGGTGGGGAAATGGTGGAAACAGTGACAGATTTTATTTGGGGGGGAGGGCTCCAAAATCACTGCAGATGGTGACTGCAGCCATGAAATTAAAAGACACTTGTTTCTTGGAAGAAAAGCTATGACCAACCTAGACAGCATAATAAAAAGCAGAGATATTACTTTGCTAACAAAGGTCCATCTAGTCAAAGCTATGGTTTTTCCAGTAGTCATGTATGGATGGGAGATTTGGACCATAAAGAAAGCTGAGCACCGAAGAATTGATGCTTTTGAACTGTGGTGTTGGAGAAGACTCTTGAAGAATCACTTAGACTGCAAGGAGATTCAACCAGTCCATCCTAAAAGAAATCAGTCCTGAATATTCATTGGGAGGACTGATGTTGAAGCTAAAACTCCAATACTTTGGCCACCTGATACAAAGAACTGACTCATTTGAAAAGACCCTGATGCTGGGAAAGATTGAAGGTGGGAGGAAAAGGGGACAACAGAAGATGAGATGGTTGGATGGCATCACTGACTCAGTGGACATGAGTTTGAGTAAACTCCAGGAGTTAGTGATGGACGGGGAGGCCTGGTGTGTTGCAGTCCACGGGGTTGCAAAGAGTCGGACACGACTGAGTGACTGAACTGAACTGACTGACTTGCTTTACAGTATTGTGTTGGTTTCTGCCAAACATCAACATGAATCAGACATAGGTTTACCTTATTATTGATTGTCTTGTTGACGATGGCCATTCTAACAGGTATGAAATGATATCTCATTGTGGTTTTGATTTGCATTTCCTGGATGATTAGCAGTGTTGAGAATTTTTCAATTATCTGTTGGCCATGTGCATGTCTTCTTTGGGAAAATGTCTATTAAATCTGTCTGCTCATTGAATTGCTTATTTCTTTTGCTAGAGAGTTGTATGATTTCCTGGTATACTTCTTTATTTTTATCCCTTATCAGATATTTGATTTAACAAATATTTTCTCCCATTTCATAAGTTGCCTTCACATTTTGTCGATTGTTTCTTTTGTTGTGCAGATATTTTTTACATTGATATAATCTCACTTATTGATTTTTACTTTTTTTAAAAAGATTTTTTCCCCAGTATTTATTTATTTGACTGCACTGGGTCCAAGATTTTTGCTTTTGTCGCTTGTGCTTTTGGTGTCAAATTCAAAAAATCATTGCCAACCTGAGGTCAAGGACCTTACCCACTATGGTTTCTTCTAGGAGTTTTGTGGTTTTAAGTTACATGTTCAAATCTCAGCCCATTTTGAATTGATTTTTGTTTTTGCTGTATGATATGGCAACCCACTCCAGTGTTCTTGCCTGGAGAATCCCAGGGATGGGGGAGCCTGGTGGGCTGCTGTCTATGGGGTCACAGAGTCGGACATGACTAAAGCGACTTAGCAGCAGCAGCATAGGCATCCAATTTCATTTTTTGCATGTGACTGTCTAATTTTTCAAACAATTTATTGAAAAGATACTTATTTCCCCTCTGTATACTCTTGGCTCATTTGTAGTAAACTGATTTACCATATACACATGGGTTTATTTCTGAGGTCTGTGTTCTGTTCCATGTGTCTGTTTTTGTGACAATACTATACCATTTTAATTAGTATAGCTTTGTAATATGGTTTTAAATCAGAAAGTGTGATGCCTCTAGTTTTGTTTTTCTTTCTTAAAACTGTTTTGCCTATTTGAGAATTTTTGTGTTTCCTACAATTTTAGCATTGTTTTTTCTATTTCTGTGAAAAACACCATTGGAATTCTGATAGGAATTGCATTGAATCTGTAGATCTCTTTGGGGAGTATGGACAATTTTTACAATATTAACTCTTTCAATTCATGAACATAGAATACCTTTTCGTTTATTTGTGGCTTTTAATTCCTTTTATTAATGTCCTGTTTTCAGTGTACAGGTTTTTCACCTCTTTAGTTAAATTTATTCCCAGATGAATTATTCCTTCTGATGCTATTGTAAATGAGATTGTTTTCTCTTTCTGATAAATCATTATCAGTGTACAGAAATACAACTGATTTTTGTATATGATTTTTTAATCAGCAATTTTACTTAATGTGCTTATTACTTATCACATTTTTGGTGGAGTCTTAAAATTTCCTGTATGTAAGATCATGTCATTTGAAAATAGAGACAGTTTCACTTCCTTCTGACTTAGATGTCCTTTATTTCTCTCTCTTACTTAATTGCTCTGCCTAGGGCTCCCAGTACTATATTGAATAAAAGTGGCAAGACTGAGCATCCTTGTAATTTTCCTGATTTTACAGAAAAAGCTTTTCACTGTTGAGTATGACACCTGTAGGCTTGTTGTATAGGGCCTTTGCTATGAGAGGTATGTCCCCTTTGTATCCAGTTTGTTCAGAGTTTGTATCATGAAAGGATATTGAATTTTGTCAAATACTTTTTCTGTATCTATTGAGATGATCACATGGTTTTTATTCTTCACTGTGTTAGTGTAGTGAATCACATTGTGGATGTTGAACCATCTTTGTAGCCCTCATTTCCTTGTTTTTGAATAGTGTATTTTCTTACCTAATTGCTCTAGTTAGAACCTCTGGTAAAAAGTTGAAATGAAGTGATGAGAGCAGATATCCTTTTCTTATACCTAATCTTAGCAGGAAATTTTTCAGTCTCTCATCATTAAGTATGGCACTAGTTAGAATTTTCACAGATGACTTTTTACCAGGTTGGAAATGTCTTTCTCTTTCTAGTTTGAGTGTTTTTATTATACTATGAAATGACATTCATTTTTCTCAAATACTTTTCTAAATCTATTGAAATAATCTTTCTTTATACTATTCATATGGCTTACTAAATTAATTATTATATCAATTGATATTAAGTCAGTATTTCTTCCTGAGGTAAATTTCACTTGTTCTTGGTGTATACTTTTCATATAACTGCTGGGTTCACTTTGCTTTTATTTTGTGGATGATTTTTGCATCTATATTCGTAAGATATATTGGCATGTAATTTTCTTATATGGATGTGTCTTTTTCTGACTTGGTATCGGAATAATACTGGCATCATGGAATGAATTTAAAAGTGTATTTTTCTGTTTTTGGAAGAGTTTGTGAAGAATTGGTATTAATTCTTAGATATCTGGAAGGATTTATCAGTGAAGTCATTTGGGTCTGTGTGTGTTTTTGCTTTGGGGTTTTTTTGGCAAAAATATCTTTTATTGATACTTGAATTTCTTTATGAATTATAGATCTATTCAGACTTTCTATTTCTTCCTGATTCAACTTGATAGCTTATTAATTAGTTCATTTTATCTAAGTTTTCTAATCTTGAGAGCATAAAATTGTTCATTATATTTCCATGTAATTGTTTCATTTCTGAAAGCTCAGTAATAATGTTTCCTCTTTCATATATGATTTTAGTTATTTAATTCTCCTCCATATATTTTTGGACAGGCTATCTAGAGATTTATCAATTTGTTCATATTTTTAAGAAAACAAGTTTTGGTTTGTTAATTTTCTATTTTCTAGATCAATAATTTCCATTCTAATCTTTACTATATCCCTCTTCTGGTTGCTTTAGGTTTAGTGTGCTTTTAATTTATTACTGTTTTAATGTGAAATACCATGTTACTGGTTTGAAATCTTTGTTTAATATAGGTATTCCCAACTATGAAATCTCCTCCAAGCATTGTTTTAGCTGAACTGTCTAAGTTCTGCCATGTTGTTTTTTCATTTCCATTCATCTCAAAGCATTTATAATTTCCTGTTTGGTCTCTTTTTTGACTCATTGGTTATTTAAGATTGTGTAGTTTAATATCCACATGTTACTGAATTCCTCATTTTTTCTGTTATTTTACTCTATTTTGGCTGGAAAACTTACTATGTATGATTTCAAGCCTCTTGGGCTTCCCTGGTGACTCAGTGGTAAAGACTCTACCTGCTAATGCAGGAGACATGGGTTTGATCCCTGGGTTGGGAAGATCCCCTGGAGAGGGAAATGGCAGCCCATTCCAGTATTCTTGCCTGGCAAATCCCATGGAAAGAGGAGCCTAGTGGGCTACAGTCCATGGGGTCACAAAAGAGTCAGACACAGTTTAGCAACTAAACAGTGACAACAACACAAACTTATTATAGTTTGTTTCATGTCCTTATAGATGATCTAATTAGGAGAATATTCCTTGTGCACTTGAAAAAAAATGTGTAATCTGCTGCTGGTGGTGGAGTATTCTTGTATTAGACCTAGTTGATTTATAGTGTTTCTCACATTTTTTATTTCTTTGTTGGCCTTCTGATTGATTAATGTATGCATTATCCACATTATCCACAGTGGAGTACTGGAGCCTACAGCTATTGCTGTGGAACAGTCGATCTCCCCTCGACTTTGGTTATTTTCTGCTTCATGTGTTTCAGGGCCCAGTTGTTACATTCATATGTTTGTAATCGTTATATTTTCAAACTCATCGAATCATTCCTCTGTTGGTTCAAATCTGTCATTAAGCCCCTAGAAGTAAAATTTTAAATTTCAGTTCTATTTTCAAATATCAGAATGTTTATTTTTTTCTTTCTTAAAATATAATTTCTATCTCTTTATTGACATTCTCTACTTGATGAGATATTGTCATCATTACTTCCTTTATTTCTTTAGGTGTGATTCTTTCTGTTCTTTAAATATATTTATATTTGCTGCTTTGATGCCTTGTCTTCAAATCCAATATCTGGTCCCTCTAACAGGCAGTTTCTGTTGCCTGATCTTTTCCAGTATAAGGATCATAGTTTTCTGTAACTTGTAGTTTTTGTTAAAAACTTGACATTTTAGGTAATATGGTGTAGCAACTCTGGACACTGATTCACCTTTTCTTCTGGGGCTTGATTTGCTGCTCTTCCACATTTGCTTAATGACTTTGCTAGGCTCTAGTCTACATGTCTTTTAGCTCAGTTGATAAAGAATCTAAAGAGCCTCCTGATGAAAGTGAAAGAGGAGAGTGGAAAAGTTGGCTTAAAACTTAACATTCAGAAAACTAAGATCATGGCATCTGGTCCCATCATTTCATGGCAAATAGATGAGAAATCAGTGAAAACAGTGACAGACTTTGTTTTTATGGGCTCCAAAATCACTGCAAGATGTTGACTGCAGTGTTGCAGATGACTGCGAGATGTTGACATGAAATTAAAAGACGCTTGCTCCTTGGAAGGAAAGTTATGATCAACCTAGACAGCACATTAAAAAGCAGAGACATTACTTTGCCATCAAAGATCCATCTAGTCAAAGCTATGGTTTTTCCAGTAGTCATGTATAGATGTGAGAGTTGGACTACAAAGAAAGCTGAGCGCCGAAGAATTGATGCTTTTGAACTGTGGTGTTGGAGAAGACTCTTGAGAGTCCCTTAGACTGTGAGGAGATCCAACCAGTCCATCCTATAGGAAATCAGTCCTGAATATTCATTGGGAAGACTGATGTTGAAGCTGAAACTCCAATACTTTGTCCACCTGATACAAAGAACTGACTCATTTGAAAAGACCCTGATGCTGGGAAAGATTGAAGGCGGGAGGAGAAGGGGACGACAGAGGATGAGATGGTTGGATGGCATCACCGACTCAGTGGACATGAGTTCGAGTAAACTCCAGGAGTTGGTGATGGACGGGGAGGCCTGGTGTGTTGCAGTCCATGGGGTCGCAAAGAGTCGGACACGACTGAGTGACTGAACTGAACTGAACTCCCTGCAGTGCAGGAGTCCCCAGGTTGATCCCTGGGTCAGGAACATACCCTGGAGAGGGAAATGGCAGCCCACTCCAGTATTCTTGCCTGGAAAATCCCATGGGCAGAGGAACCTAGTGGGATCACTCCATGAGATCACAAGAGTTGGACTAGTTGCTAAATTAAACCACTACCAGGCTCTTTTGGTGATGTATGTTTCTCCCACCCATTCTTGTCCATTTTGCTGTTGGGAGAAATACCAACAACCTGAGATATGCAGATGATACAACTCTAATGGAAAAAAGTGAAGAGGAACTAAAGAGCCTCTTGATGAGGAAGAAAGAGGAGAGTGGAAAAGTTGGCTTAAAACTCAATTCTCAACAAATCTAAGATCATGGCATCTGGTCTCATCACTTCATGGCAAACAGAAGGAGGAAAATTGAAAACTGTGCCAGATTCTATTTTCTTAGAATCCAAAATCACTACAGACAATGATTGCAGCCATGAAATTAAAAGACACTTGTTCCTTGGAGGGAAAGCTCTGACAAACCCGGACAGCATATTAAAAAGCAGAGACAGCACTTTGGCAACAAAAGTCCAAACAGTTAAAGCTATGGTTTTATTGGGATGGGGAATACATGTAACTCCATGGCTGATTCATGTCAATGTATGACAAAACCCACTGCAATGTTGTGAAGTAATTAGTCTCCAACTAATAAAAATAAATGAAAAAAAAAACCACTTTTAGAACCCCCCCAAAAAAATAAAAATAAAAATAAAGCTATGGTTTTTTCACTAGTCATATATGGATGGATATGAGAGTTGGACCATAAAGAAGACTGAGAATCGAAGAATTGATGCTTTAGAATTGTGGTGCTGAAGAAGATTCTTGAGAGTCCCTTGGACTGCAAGGAGATCAAACCAGTCAATCCTGAAGAAAATCAACCCTGAATATTCATTGAAAGGACTGATTCCGAAGCTCCAATACTTTGGCCACCTGATGCAAAGAGCTGACTCATTGGAAAAGATCTTGATCCTGGGAAAGATTGAAGGCAAGAGGAGAAGGGGGTCACAGAGGATGAAATGATTAGATAGCATCACCGACTCAAAGGGCATGAAGTAAGCAAACTCTTGGAGATAGTGGAGGACAGGGAGCCTGGCATGCTACAGTCCACTGGGTTGCAAAGAGTTGGGCATGACTTAGCAACTGAATAACAACAATAACAATAACAAAAATTTCCCCTACGGTATGAAATCTCTGATGTTGCTCCTGAGAAGGTGCAGTCACTGGCATTCACACAGTTACCTGGGATGACAATAGTTTTAGCAGTGCTCTCTCTGAGAGTTTCTTTCCCTAATCTCTCTGCTTATCTGTGTGTCTCTATTGGTATTATACCCAGCTGTTAGGCTTACTAGTTGCCAGTTGATTGCACTCTAATTTTTAACAATGCCCATGAACATAAATTGGTCCACAGTCTTATCTAATTAAATTTGGTTTACTTTGCAGTGATAGTTTTCTTGGCCAGCTTTTCAGGTTTCTCTTATCCTAGAAGGACTCTTCTTACCTGTTTTTCTAGTTCTTGCTGGTAAACTTGCTGGCCTATGGTTTCCCTTATGGCTCTCTTTAAATTGATTACCACTAAAATCTGTATCATTTGAAAGAGAACACTTTGACCTGAGCTTACTACCCTATGTTTCAAATTTCCTTTGGTGGGGGGGGCTTTGGAATTTTAAGTTATTATGAACTTCTTTTCTTCCTGAACAAAATCTTTGAGTCACATCTCTAGGCCAAGAGCAGGGGATTGTAGCCTTTGGTCTTTTCAACTTGCCTCTCCTAGCATAAAATCTCCATCCTATGAAGGAGCTGGACATGTCATGCCTGGAGTAGAGCCTCTGCTCTATCAATAGAGAAGCTGCAGGGTACTGCTAGCTGCACTCACCATGAATTTAGTCTCTGGAACTCAGAGTTGGAGGGAGTGCTGTTCCTATTGGTAAGATATTATACTCTTGATGAGTAGCTATGGGGAGAAGGAGCCTCATCTTCTCGGCCACTCCTGCCCAGAATTCCTTCAAGCTTAGCTGATGGTGATTTGGGGAAAGAGGAATTTGGTCATGGCTCAAGTATAATGCAGACTCTCACTGTTCTAAGATTCAGTAGACTTTTTTTTTTTTTAACTAAGTGTTTCTTCTTCATTATATGATCATAGGACAATGTTTAGAGATTTCATCATTTTTTTTAAAATAATGTTCACTAGTTATAGTAGTTCACCAGTAATAAGTTTGCAGGGCTTCTTATGATGCGTTGTGGAGATGGATACTCTGTCAGTAGTTTTAAATTAAATTTTTGTCACATTGCTAGCTCCCCTCTTTTTCCTTCCTGCCATGTGCATGGGTTTTACATAGTTTACTTTCCCCTTCTTGTTGTTCTTTATTGTAGTTGAATAAAATACAGCTAACAGGGACCTATGTGATGGCTGCCATTGTCTTCCAGGTTGCTATTTTATTTGGAACTCTTGGTTCTCCACTAAATGCAAATATGTTACACTCATAGAGGATCAGATAAATTCTAGTGTCTCCTTATATTTCCAAATAGTCGTGTGTGACCTCCCAAAGATTAGAAATGAGTCATTTAAGTACCACTTTCAAGTTACATACTTTCATGATAAATAATAATCAAAAGCAATAAGGCTATTCAGCTATTTACTAGCTACCTAGGCTTTGAGAATTGTTAGGATTTTGAAAGAAGTTTGTGGTGTGATATACTGAGGTGTCCATTGCAGTTGTTCCTGCACCCCTTGTTAAAACTTTAATTATAGCATCCATCTTCAGTAAGAAAGCACTGAAGAACATTCTCTTTAGGGAAGGATTGAAGTGAAGCAACAAAAGCTGTGAAATTGAAACCAAAAAGAAATAAAAATAATGCCAGAAATTGTGCAAACTAAATGACAAATCCCAGAAAGAGGGCAAGTTATCAAATGCTGTCAGATGATTTAT
This sequence comes from Odocoileus virginianus, assembly GCF_023699985.2. Classification (NCBI taxonomy): domain Eukaryota; kingdom Metazoa; phylum Chordata; class Mammalia; order Artiodactyla; family Cervidae; genus Odocoileus; species Odocoileus virginianus. Next base: position 6,291,848 of record NC_069674.1, read on the forward strand.
TGCAGCCTCTAAATTCTTTCCCCAATTCCTATTCTCCTAATCAGCCTCTTCTTCCATTATTAGGATCATGGAATGGCTAAGAATCCAGGGGATATCAAAGTAAACATTGTGAATTTTGGAGGTGTGGGACTAAGAAACCTAGGTAGGTAAATAAGGAAGGGAACTGTGGATTTCCTGAGAGTAACAGAAAAATGTGAAAGAAAAACCTATTTCATTGCTTCTTGCTTTTTTGGCTGTTGGAGCCAAGCAGTAAATACAGCTGATATCTACAACTATCTATAACCATCCAAAGCTCTGATGGCCCTTGGGACTAAGGAACACTGGGAGAAGAGGGCCTGGACTAACAGTGGTTCCTCATCCCAGACCCATAAATACAACAGCCCAAGAAATTGTCTGCACATGGTGGTTGTCCTCTCAGGACTTCTGTTCTCGGTACCTCTCCTGGAGGTTTATAACTATAACCAAACAACATATGAGAAGCAGTGTTGGTAAGCAAGCCAAGGTTCATGATCCCTACCAGTGAAGATTCTGGGAATTTGTTCTCATTGACTGAGGCCAAAATATTATAGTCAATACCATCCCATAAGTGTTAGTTGCTCAGTTGATCCCATGGACTGTAGCCTGCCAGCCTCCTCTGTCCATGAGATTCTCTAGGCAAGAATACTGGAGTGGGTTGCCATTCCCTTCTCCAGGGGAACTCCCAGACCAAGGGCTCGAACCTGGGTTTCATGCATTGCAAGCAGGTACTTTACCATCTGAGCCACCAGGGAAGCCCATTACCATTCCATCAGTTCAGTTCAGTTCAGTCACTTAATTAACTCTTTGTGACCCCATGGATTGCAACAAACAGGCCTCCCTGTCCATCACCAACTCCCAGAGTTTATGCAACTCATGTCCATTGAGTCGATGATGCCATCCAATCATCTCCTCCTGTCTTCAATCTTTCCCAGCATCAGGGTCTTCTCAAATGAGTCAGCTCTTCGCATCAGGTGGCCAAAGTATTGGAGTTTCAGCTTCGGCATCAGTCCCTCCAATGAACATTCAGGACTGAACTCCTTTAGGATAGACTGGTTGGAATTCCTTGCAGTCTAAGGGACTATCAAGAGTCTTCTCCAACACCACAGTTCAAAAGCATCAATTCTCTGGTGCTCAGCTTTCTTTATAGTCCAACTCTCACATCCATACATGATTACTGGAAAAACCATAGCCTTGACGAGACGGACCTTTGTTGGCCAAGTAATGTCTCTGATTCTTAATATGCTGTCTAGGTTGGTCATAACTTTCCTTCCAAGGAACAAGTGTCTTTTAATTTCATGGCTTCAGTCACCATCTGCAGTGATTCTGGAACCCCCAAAAATAAAGTCTGCCACTGTTTCCACTGTTTCCCCATCTATTTGCCATGAAGTGATGGGACCGGATGCCATGATCTTAGTGTTCTGAATGTTGAGCTTTAAGCCAACTTTTTCACTCTCCTCTTTCACTTTTATCAAGAGGCTCTTTAGTTCTTCTTCATTTTCTGCCATAAAGGTGGTGTCATCTGCATATCTGAAGTTATTGATAGTTCTCCCAGCAATCTGATTCCAGCCTGTGCCTCATTCAGCCTGGCATTTCTCATGATGTACTCTGCATATAAGCTAAATAAGCAGGGTGACAGTATGCAGCCTTGACATACTCCTTTTCCTATTTGGAACCAGTCTGCTGTTCCATGTCCAGTTCTAACTGTTGCTTCCTGACCTGCATACAGATTTCTCAAGAGGCAAGTCAGGTGGTCTGGTATTCCCATCTCTTGAAGAATTTTCCACTGTTTATTGTGATCCACACAGTCAAAGACTTTGGCATAGTCAATAAAGCAGAAAGAGATGTTTTTCTGGAACTCTTTTTCTTTTTTGATGATCCAGCAGATGTTGACAATTTGATCTCTGGTTCCTCTGCCTTTTCAAAAACCAGAAAACCATCTGGAAGTTTACAGTTCATGTATTGCTGAAGCCTGGCTTGGAGAATCTTGAGCATTACTTTACTTGAGTGTGAGATGAGTACAATTGTGCAGTAGTTTGAGCATTCTTGGCATTGCCTTTCTTAGGGATTGGAATGAAAACTGACCTTTTCCAGTCCTGTGGCCACTGATGAGTTTTCCAAGTTTGCTGGCATATTGAGTCCACTACATAGAAAAGCACTAAACTCATTAAGTTGAGATGTATGGTTTTCTTTAATTAACAGTAATCTTTTGATGTTCCTGACCACCTAGTTTTTGTTGCAAAATCCTACACATCCTGGCTCTTCCTTTGAGTTTTGGGAGCAGTCCCTCAGAGCTACCTGAGAGGCTGCTTCCTGGACCAAAGTCCTCAGGAAGTCCATCAAATAAAACATTATTCTCAACTTTCAGGTTGTGCACTTTTCCCAGTTGATTTGTTCTATAAACTGTTGACAAAAGCTAAATTCTCCTGAGAATTTGAAAGCTAAACTCTCCTCAGAAAACCACAATTTCTCCAATAACTAAGACTCCCATGGCCCATCATGGTCAGATGTGTGGGCAGAGAATGGGAAAGGACACATTCTAGTAATCTTACACCAGTCAGACCCTGTAAAGCACGAGGGGAATGTGTGGGTCAGTAAGAGAAACAAAAAGCAGGCAGGAGAAAAGGTAGAGGAAAAGAGAATGGTGACTGATTAGATTCCTAGAGCTCCTCTATCAGATTACTACAAACTAAAAGCAGAGATGTTTATTGGGTAATAGTTTGGGAGTTCAAACTCAAAATGTTGACAGAGCTGTGCTCTCTGAAGCCTCTCAAATCCTTCCTGGCCTCTTCCAGGCTTCTGGGGTTGCTGGCATCCTCAGCTTCTAGACATGTCACTGCAACCTCTTTCCTCTTGCATTTCACTGTAAGCAGAAGGAGGAATCAGGCTGCACCTTCCACACTTTGCTTGGAAATCTCTTCAGCTAAATGGTCTACTTTCCATCGAATAGTAGAACAGGTAGTATCCCCAGGATACAGCAAGCCACGTGTCTGACTTCCTTCTCCCCTGAAGCAGCCTGTGGCCTCTTCCAGCTCCCAGGAGAGATGATCAGACACTGAGTCTGACTTTCTGGACAAGATTTAGGTCATTTACCAGGGGTCTTTTGGATCCACCATGATAACTCCAAACAATGAATATAATTTAAGAAATTTTGGTGCTATAGCAGGCACATGAAGAAAAAGCTTTCCAGTTTGCAAAACTGAAGCATCCACCAAATTATAGGGTAACATTTCTGTCTCTTTAAAACAGTTTCTTCACTGGCCCCACCCACTCTGCTTCCTGGCTCCAAGATCTCAGAGGTGCAGCAGTTAGAGCAAATGCAGGGGCTCAAACAGCTTCTCTGGAGGAAACCAGACAGCTCATCAAGTCCTTAAATCAGGGGAGTCTGGCTGAGAAAAGATCCCAGGGAGAGAGCTGCAGGGACAGTAGGATAGGGGAGCCTGGGAAGAGCGTGGATTCTGGCCTGAGAAGGGGCCAGGTGCTGTGCAAACAAGTCAGGAGGATGCTGCTAGAGTGGGGGAGGTGGCAGTAGGGAGGGGAGTAAGGATGTCTGTTAACATATTGTCCATGTGTCTCATTTTAACGTGACAACCTTTTGCTGAATATTGCAACATTCCTCCAGGAATCCCCAGAGGCTCAGCGGTAAAGAATCCACCTGCAATGCAGGAGATGCAGGAGATACGGGTTCAATCCTTGGGTTGGGAAGATCCCCTGGATGAGGAAATGGCAACCCACTCCAGTTATTCTTGCCTGGGAAATCCCATGGACAGTGGAGCCTGGCAGGCTGTAGTCCATGGAATCACAGAGTCAAACACCGCTCAGAATACATGCAGACACCTTCTATCTAGTTGCTGTTGGGACAGACATTGAGTACCACTTGATAACCCAGGGTTTTCTCTTAGTGTCTTCAAGGCAGGTCTTTAGAACTACAAGGCAATTTAGGCCATTCAGTCTAACTTCCTTGTTAAATTTAATTTTATATTACAGTACAGTTTATTTTTAATGTATTAGTTTCTGGTGTACAGGTAAGCAACTTAGTTATACATATACATGTACCCATTCTTTTTCAGATTCTTCACCATATAGGTTATTACAGAGTATTGAGTGGAGGAGGAAATGGCAATCTTCTCCAATATTCTTGCCTGGAGAATCCCAGGGACGGGGAGCCTGGTGGGCTGCCGTCTATGAGATTGCACAGAGTCAGACACGACTGAAGCAATGCAGCAGCAGTAGAGTATTGAGTAGAGTTCAATATGCAACATGCTTTACAGTAAGTCCTTGTTGATTTTACAGAAATAGAATCCCTGAGAGCATGGTGACTCCATGAGACCTTGGTGAATTCATGAGACAATGGATTACCCAGGTTACTTATGACAGAGGAAACCTAGAACTCAGTTTGAATTCTTTTCAATACTTAACAGAGAGAAGTTGTGTTCCTAGTAGGATGACAGATAAGTTGAAGAGCAGGTGCCCTGTGGACACGGTTAGCTATTCTAAAGAAACTATATTTGTGAAATCTTCCACTTGCCTTCTCTAATTACAGACCTGCTACCTGTTCACCATCTGGCAAAGAGAATGAACTATTTTCCCTTGACCTACCTCTGATCTGATGTAATCTATAGAATGAAAAATCAGAGAAGGAATCTAGAAGAGGCTGGAGTGTGCAGTGGTTAAGAGTGACTGTGGTAGTCAGACAGACTTTGAATTGAATCCCTCTCTGCTCAATACCAACGGGCACCATGACTGTGGGCGAGTGTCTCAGAATTCTTGAGCCACATCAGTTTCTTCATTTAAACAATTCTGATAATAAAATTAGCTTCCCTGCTGGTCTTTTGGGAATGAGACACAATTATCTCTTGAATAACACAGGTTTGAATTGTGTGTACTTTATATATTGTGCTTTATTTTTGCATCACATTATCTTTTTGATTTTTATGTAATCAAATTGATATTCTCTTTCCTTACTCTTTTTCAAATCTTGGACATATTTTCCCCCATCACCAAATTACAAAGATTTACCCATACTTCTTCGGTTACTTATATGGATTAATTTTTTTACATTTAAACTTCTAATTTATTTGGAATTTGAATGGCATCAGGAGATGGATGCAGTTTTCTCTTTTTCTATATTGTTATTTCAGTATTGCTTATTAGTCCACCTTTTTTCCCACTGATGTTAGATGCTGCTTTAGTGAATATAAATGTAACATAATATAACTGAACTGAATATAAATGAGTATAGTGTGATCAATTTAGTCTATTTCTGAATTTTGTTTGTATTTCACTGTTCTATCTATTCATGCACCATACTGTTTTAATTATAGAAATGATGATGTTCTACTATCTGGTAAAGTTTCTGGTCTCTCTGGTCTTCCTTCATTAATGATTTTTCTTGATTGTCAAGGCTAGCTTTTCTGTTTTCTTCTTCCAAATGAACTTTATAATCAACTATATTAGTTGCATGAAAAAAAAGTGATGACAAAAATGTTTTAAATTTATATTTATGTAAAGACATATTAAAGAGGTATCCCATTACAGTATACTAACACATATATATGGAATTTAGAAAGATGGTAACGATAACCCTATATGCAAAAAAAGAAAAAGAGACTCAGATGTATAGAACAGACTTGTGGACTCTATGGGAGAACCCGGGGGTGGGATGTTTCAAGAGAACAGCATCGAAACATGTATATCTAGGGTGAAACAGATCACCAGCCCAGGTTGGATGCATGAGACAAGTGCTCAGGCCTGGTGCACTGGGAGGACCCAGAGGGATGGGGTGGAGAGGGAGGTGGGAGGGGGGACCGGGATGGGGAATACATGTAAATCCATGGCTAATTCAATGTATGGCAAAAACCACTGCAACGCTGTAGAGTGGTTGGCCTCCAACTAGTAAAAATAAATGAAAAAAAAAAATAAAGAGGTATCTAATGTAAATTTTATAAACTGCCTTAAATATGAATCAGTGTTGAATTTGGCCAAATGACTCTTCTGCACCTAGTTAGTTTTCTTCTTAATCTATAACTAGAATGGGTTGTAAGAATCAATTTCTTCATGTTGGGCCACCCTCGTATTTCTGAAATGATCATACTATCATGGTGCATTACTTTTTAGTGTCTAATAATGGCCTCTTCTTCCACCATCAAGATCATGGAATGGCTAAGAATTCAGGGGTTATCAAGGCAAATATGGGTTTTGGAGGTATGGGACTAAGAAACCTTTCTAGGCAAATAAGGAAGAGAATTGTGTCTTTTCTGAGAGTAATAGAAAAATGTAGGAGAAAAACACAATTCCTTGTTTCTTATTTTCTTACTGTCGGAGACAAGTGGTAAATAAAGCTGATATCTACAACTGTCTGTAACCATCCATCGCTCTGATGACTGCTGAGACTCAGGAACACTGGGAGGAGAAGGCCTGGACTAGAAGTGGTTTCTCACCCCAAGACCCCTGAAGCCAAGGGCACCAAGAACCATCCCCTTCATGTAGCCTCCCTTTTACGACCACTGTTCTCTTCACCACTGTTGGAGGTTGATAACTATAGCCACCAATCTCTGAGAAGCAGCGTGGGTAAGCAGACCAGGGTTCACAATTCCTGCCAGTGGAAGTGTGGGTATATGTTCTCGTTGTTGTTGTTGTCATTGCTGTTCAGTCACTCAGTCGTATCCAACTCTTTGTGACCCCATGGACTGCATCACAACAGGCTTCCCTGTCCTTCACCATCTCCAAGAGTTTGCTCAAACTCATGTCTATTGAGTCGATGACTCCATCAAACTATCCCATCCTCTGTCATCCTCTCTCCTGCCTTCAATCTTTCCCAATATCAGGGTCTTTTCCAATGAGTCACTGCTTCAAGTCAGGTGGCCAAAATATTGGAGTGTCTGCACCAGCATCAGTCCTTCCAATGAATATTCAGGATTGATTTCCTTGAGGATTGCTTGGTTGGATCTCCTTGCTGTCCAAGGGACTCTCGAGAGTCTTCTCCAGCTCCACAGTTCAAATGCATCAATTCTTCAGCACTCAGCCTTCTTTGAAGTCCAACTCTCACATCCATACATGATTATTGGAAAAACCATAGCTTTGAGGGAACTTTGTCCTCAAAGTAAAGTCTCTGCTTTTTAATACACTGTCTAGGTTTCTCATAGCTTTTCCTCCCAGGAGCAAGTTTTTCTTCCAAGGAGAGGACTCTGGATGGAGACAAATCTGTTGCCTGCTGTGGTGCCCTCAGCCACTGCAGTCATCCCCATGGAGCACCCCGAGGGCACTCAATGTGAAAGCACCAGATACTGGCCCCAGATAGCTCGGTGTACATCTAAGGAATCATTTCAAAGAGCCCAGTTCTTGCACCTTTCCTACATAGAAAACTACTAAATTCACTAACTGGAGATAACTGATTTTCTGTAACTTACCATAGTCTTTTGATGTTTCCGACCACCTGGTGTTTGTTGCAAAATCCTATACATAGTGACTCTTCCCTTGTCTCTTGGAAGTGGACTCTCAGAGCTATCCAAGAGGCTGCCTCCTGGGCCAAATTCTCAAATAAAATTAATTCTCAGCTTTTCAGTTATACATTTTTTTTTCAGTCGATTTCTTGTTTAAACTGTTGAACAAGACAGATTCTCCTGAGAACTTGACCGCTAAACTCTCCTGAGAAAGCCACAACTCTCTCATCACTGAGACTTCCATGGCCCATCCTGGCCAGAGGTGTAGGTAGGGCATGAGGAAGGACACAATCTACTAGCCAAGCACCGTCAGACCCTGTAAAGCAGGAGGGGAATGTGTGGGTCAGTAACAGGAACAAGACACAGGCAGAGCAAAGAGAAAGGCGATAGAATAGATCCCTAGGGCTGCTCCAACAGACTACTACAAACTACGGAGCTTGAAAGCAAGACCTTTATTGCCTCATAGTCCTAGTTCAAACTCAAGATGGTGACAGAACCATGCTCTCTGAAGGCTCTCAGATCCTTCCTGGCCTCTTCCGAGCTTCTGGGGTTGCTGGCATCCTCCACTTCTAGATGCATCACTGCAACGTCTTTCCTCTTGCATTTCACTATAAGCAGAAGGAGGAACCAGGCTGCACCTTCCACACTTTGCTTAGAAATCGCTTCAGCTAAATGGTCAGGTTCATCACTTACAAGTTCTACTTGCCACCCAACAGAACAGGGAGTATCCCCAGGATACAGCAAGCTTCTTCCCTGAAGCGCCCTGTGGTCTCTCACAGCTCCCAGGAGAGATGATCAGACACTGTGTCTGGATTTCTGGGCAAGATTTAGGTCATTTACTATAACCCCAAACAAGAAGTATGATTTTGGAAATTTTGATGTGACTGCATGCACATGGAGAAAAAACTTCCAACCTGGCAAAACTAAACCATATTTATGGGCAATATTTCTGTCTCTTTAAAAAAAAAAAAAAAAAAGGTGTTTTCACTAGCCCCACCCAATTTGCTTCCTGGCTCCGAGGTTTCAGAAGATGCAGCAGTTAAAGCAAAAACAGAGGCTCAAACAGATCTCTGGAAGAAACCGGACAGCTCATCAAATCCTTCAAAAGCAGGTGAGCCTGGCTGAGAAGAGGCTCCAGAGCGACAGAGCTGTAGGGGCAGTAGGTTACCTGGACTTGGAGAGGGCGTGGCTTCTGGCCTGAGAAGGGACCACACGTGCTGTGCAAGGAACTCCACCAAGAGGATGCTGCCAGAGCAGGAGTGGGGGAGGGTAGGGAGGGGAGTAAGGATTTTGTTAACATAATATCCATGCATCTCAGTTTAACATGACAATCTTTTCCTGAATACTACACCTTCCACCCAGCTGTTGTTGGGATAGACATTGAATACACTTGATAACCCAGACATTTCTCTTAAGAAGAAATGCGTTCCCAGGGCAGGTCTTTAGAGATGTAGGGCAAATAGGGGCTATCTAGTCCTAATCTCTCTTTTTTAAAATTTAGTTTCTATTTTATATTGCAGTATAGTTGATTGTAAATCAACTGATTTTTTGGTGGTAAATGGTATTTGAAGACTGAAATCTGGCATTAAGGGTGCTCATTGCTACTGGGCTGCTCATTTTTATGCCCTTTCAATGAAGTTCAAAACTATACAAACACACACAATCAAGAATAGGATTCCTGAAAATAATTTTTTGCAGGTTTTTCTGGAGGGAGGTAGTGGGGGAAGTTAAATATATCCCACTGGGGATGGACAAAGAAATGACTGCATTGTCAAGTCTCTTGGAACAGTCTTTTGTATAGTTCATTCACAACACAAAATACAATTAGGCTCGTTTGCTTCTTTTGATTTTTACTAGTACTCTGAAATACAACTTTTGCTGTATAGTTGTGTAAACTATTTATATGGTTTTAAGATCGGTTCAGCTGGTAAAGAATCTGCCTGCATTATGGGAGACCTGGGTTTGATACCTGGGTTGGGAAGATCCCCTGGGGGAGGGAGAGGCTACCCACTCCAGGATTCTGGCCTGGAGAATTCCATGGAGGTAGTCCATTCGGGTCTCAAAGAGTCGGACATGACTGAGTGACTTTCACCTTTTCTCTTCAAGATCAAATCTATGAAATGTAAGTATATCCCAACAAATCTAGCTCCCAGCATCTATCCCTGTCCCTGCCTTCCTCTTTTTCCCGTCCCCATATAAGTAACTTATTGTTTGTTTAGTTTTCAGATTATTCTGCCAATTGCTTTTACAGATGAATGAAAAACACATATACTACATTTTATATATGTAGGCCATATTCCTCCTTGTTAGAGAAATGCTAGTAAACTGTACATTATTTTCCTCACTTTGCTTTTTTTTCTTAATGATATATTCTGGAGATGTCTCCACACTGGGATATAGAGATATACCTCATTCTTTTTTACAATTGACTAGTACTTCACTGTGTGACTATACTTTAGTTAATTCCATCAGGTCCCTAATGATGGGCATTTGATAAGTTTTTGGTCTTTTGAGGTTTCAAACAGTGGTGCAGTTAACAGCCTTCTGCATAATTTTCTTCTGCTTTTTTTTTTTCTTTTTTTGGTCAGTATACCTTTGGGATAAGTCCTAAAATTGTGATTGATAATCAAAGGGTAAATGCATATGTACTGTTGCAAGTTCTTGCTAACTTCTCCTCTGGTTCTTTTAGACTGTTTTTCTCTTCCCAATGTCACGCAGGAGAGGACCTGTTTTCCCTAAACCTTTTATTTTTAAACAGTTATCTATCTATTTGCCTGCATTGGGTCTTAGTTGTAGCATGCAGGATATTTGTTGCCTCATGTGGGATCTTTCCCTGGGACACAGGGACTCTCTGGTTGTGGTGGGATTAGTTGCTCCATGGCATGTGGGATCTCAGTTCCCCAACCAGGGGTAGAAGCTGCATCCCCCTCATTGCTAGGTGGATTCGTAACCACTGGGCCACCAGGGAGCCCCTCCCTTATACCGTTTACCAATAGATTGTATCATCAGACTTTCAAGTTCTTGCCAAACCTGTGCATGAGAAATAATATCATAGTATAACATTAATTAATTTTAGGGTTTTTTTATGTTTTGATATATTTTTCTCTATTATGAATGAATGTTAATATCTTTTTATATATTCAAGAGATATTTACATTTTTTTCTTGAACTTGTTCATTCATATCTCTTACCCCATTTTCTATTGAGTTATTGGTCTTTTGCTTCTCTACTTTTAGATATTGTTTGTCTTCTAAAATATTTTTATTGAAGTATAGTCTATTTACTATAAGTGCAGCAAAGTGATTCAGTTATATATATATAGATAGATAGATATTCTAATTCTTTTCCATTATAGGTTATTACAATGTTTTGAATATAGTCCCTTTTTATTATACAGTAAATCCTTGTTGCTTATGTATTTTATATATAGTGGTATGTATCCATAAATCCAATACTCTTAATTTATCCCTTTTCCCTGACTTTCCTATTTGGTAAGCATAAGTTTGTTTTCTGTGTCAGTGAGTCTGTTTCTGTTTTGTAAATAAGGTCATCTACTTTTTTAGATTCCACATATTAATTGTACCATATATTATATTTTTTCCTGTCTGACTTACTTCACTAAATGTGAAAGCATCTCATTTCATCTGTGTTGCTGCAAATGGCAATATTTCATTCTCTTTTACTGGTTGAGCAATATCCCATTGTGTGTACAAACCACAGTCCTTCACACATTCATCTGTAGATGGACAATTAGGTTGTTTCCCCATCTGGGATATTGCAAATAGCGCTACTATGAACATAGGGCTGCATGTATCTTTTCAAATTAGAGTTTTATCTGGATAATATGCCCAGGAGTTGGATTGCTGGATCATATGGCAACTCTATTTCTAGTTTCTTGAGGATCTTCCATACTGTTTTTCATAGAGGCTATACCAACTTATGTTTCCACCAACAGTGGAGGAGGGTTCCCTTTTCTCCACACTCTCTCCAGCATTGATTATTTGTAACTTTTTGATGATGGCAATTCTGACTGCTGTGAGGTGATACATCAATGTAGTTTTGATTGCATTTCTTGAGTAGTTAGTGATGCTGAGCATCTTTTCATGTGCTTATCAACCATCTGTATAGATGTTATTTGTATAAAAGGTAAATTTCCCCTCTTTTATATAAGCAGGAATAATTTTTCCCCTAGTTTGACATTTGTGTTTTGTGTATGGTGGGTTTTATCCTCACAATATCTGTTTGTAATAACTGTTTATGTAATCAAATTTAACAGTTTCTTTACTTACTCTATTTCAAATCTTATAAATATTTTACCTCTAACCAGGCTACAAAGATTTACCCATGTTTCTTCTATTATTTATATGGATTAACTTTTTTATATATAAATTTCTAATCTATTTGGAATTTGGAAGGCATGAAGAAAATGGATGCAGTTTTATTTTTTCTATATGGTTATCTCAATATTGCTTATTAGACCATCTTTCTTCACATTGTTGTGAGATGCTACCTTACTGAATATAAATGTAGCATAATGTAAATGATTTGAATATAAATGATTATAGTGTGATCAATTTGGCCTATATTTGAATTTTCTGTTTTTGTTTCACTGTTCTATCCATGCACCAACATCATACTGCTTTAACTATAGAAACTTGTATTTTAGTATCTGGTAAAGCTAATCTTATCTCTTTATTTTTTTGCTTCATTGCCTAGGCTTTTTTTTTTTTCCTTCATCCAAATAAATTTCATAATCAACTGCTTTAGTTGCCAGGTTTCCCAGGTGTGAAAAGTGAAAGTCACTCAATCATGTCCAACTCTCTGCAAACCCATGGACTATAGAGTCCATGGAATTCTGCAGGCCAGAATACTGGAGTGAGTAGCCTTTCCCTTCTCCAGGGGATCTTCCCAATCCAGGGACTGAACCGGGGTCCCCTGCATTGCAGGCAGATTCTTTACCAGCTGAGCTATTAGGTCCCAGGTGGTTCACCAACTGAGCTAACAGCCCAGGTGGCTCAGTGGCAAAGAATCTGCCTGCCAATGCAGGAGACTTGGCTTGGATCCCTGGGTCAGGAAGATACTCTGGAGAAGGAAATGGCAACCGACTCTAGTATTCTTACTTGGGAAATGCCATGGACAGAGGAGCCAGGCAGGCTACAGTAAATGGGGTCACAAAAGAGTTGGACACAATTAAGTGGCTGAACAACAAATGATTTTAGTTGCATGAAAAAATAAGTGATCAAAAATTTTAAATTTATATATATATATATAATCATGTTAAAGAAGAATCAATTAATTTAAATTTGATGAACTGCTTTAAACATGAATCAGGATTGAATTTGGCCAAATGACTCTTCTGACCCTAGTTACTTTTCTTCTTAACCTCTTAATGGAATGTATTGTAACAATCAAAATCTTCATGTTGAATCATCCTAGTATTTCTGAAACAATCATACTTACACATGTGATACTGCTTTTCACATCTAATAATTTATTTAGGACTTTTGTATCAATATTTATACATGAGACATATCTATACTTTTATTTATTGTGAAATCTTTGTTAGCTTTGGGATCAACATTACACTTGCTTCATAGAAAAAACTGAACATTTCCTTCATTGCTATGTGATCAGGAATTGTTTAAGTAGCACTGAGATTATTAGGTCTTTAAAGGTTTCATGAGTCCCCTGGGAAACCATCAGGACATGACACTTTTGTGGGGAAACTCTAACTACTTGGTTATTTCTTAAATAACAATTGAACTGTTTAAATTTTCTGTCTCTGCCGGGGTCAATATGCATAACAGAATATTAGAAACTTTCAGGGAGGAAAAGAAGGGGGTGGGGGAGAGAGTGGGGATGGTTCCTGCTTACCTAAATTGACCCTTTCCCCCTCTCCCTTCTTTTCTTAAGGTGGTGTGGTGCCTGCGCGCCAGTCTCTAGATATAAACATGGCTGCCACGCCAAATAACACTCTGAGGATCGTGCTGGTCGGGAAGACGGGAAGTGGGAAAAGCGCAACTGCAAACGCCATTCTCGGGGAAAAAGTATTCGAGTCTAGGATTGCTGCCCACGCTGTTACCAAAACTTGTCAGAAAGCATCCCGGGAATGGAAGGGGAGAGAGCTTCTCGTTGTTGACACCCCAGGGCTCTTTGACACCAAGGAGACCCAGGACAAAACCTGCAAGGAAATCAGCCAATGTGTCCTCGCCTCCTGTCCTGGGCCTCACGCCATCGTCTTGGTCCTGAGGCTGGGCCGCTACACAGAGGAAGAGCAGAAAACCGTGGCGTTGGTCAAGACTCTGTTTGGGAAAGCAGCCATGAACTATATGATCATCTTATTCACTCGCAGAGATGAACTGGGGAACCAGAGCCTGAGCGACTTTTTGAAGCATGCAGATGTAAACCTACGAAGCCTCCTCCAGGAGTGTGGAGACCGCCGCTATGCCATCAGTAACAGAAACACAGAGCAGGCTGAGAAGGAAGCTCAGGTGCAGGAGCTGCTGGAGCTGATAGACAAGATGGTGCAGAACAACCAAGGGGCTTACTTTTCTGACCCCATTTACAAGGACATAGACCAAAAGCTGAGACAGCAGGAGGAATGCTTGAAGAAAGCCTATGAGGATGAATTACAAAACCAAATGAAACTAATAGAAAAGGAATATGCCAATGAACCACAAGAAGAAAAGGATAAACAAATAAAGTTGCTACTGCAGAAGCATGAAGAACGAATGAAAAATATAAGGGAAGAAGCTGAGATGAATATATTTCAGGTTGTATTCAACATGATTAAAAATATGCTTTCAAGAATATGGCACATGTTCTGGTAGTATAAAATTTATTTTTACTCCTCAGTTTACTATAACTTGTTAATGTGGTAGTGTTTATTTTCCAAAGATGGTTAAAACCCTATCTTCTGACTTCTTATAATCTGATTCCTCTTATGATCTCTCTTCCTTGAGCTAAGGGCCTATGTCCTTAACCTGGAAATTAGAGGGACTTTGTGACTGCTTTGAGAAATAGTGGGTGGTTGAAGTAACACCATACGACTTCTAAGATTAAATAGGGAAAATGCCTCCTTGCTCTTCCACATTGGTTACCCTTGGAATTTGCCCACCCTGTTGTGAGGAAGCCTGAGTAGAAGCCCAAGTCGCCTGCATGAAGAGAACCTGAAGTCACTGATCCACTCCCCTGGCTGAGATTTCATCTGCCATCCAGAATCAGCTTGCCAGCCTTGCAAGTGAGGCAAGACAGAGTGGATTCTCCAGCTGCCAACTGATGAAACTGCAAAGAGCAAAGAAGAGCCATCCCCATGGGGTCCTGCCTAAATTGGAGATTCCTGAGAAAAGTAAATGGTTGCTGTTCTTTTAAACCACTATGTTTTGGGATGATTTGTTATGCAGTGAGGGCTGCATGAAAGCAGGCTAAGTTGTTTCAGTCCTGTCCAACTCTTTGCGACCCTGAGGACTGTAGCCCACCAGCCTCCTCTGTCCATGGGATTCTCCAGGCAAGAATATTGGAGTGGGTTGCCATGCCATTCTCCAGGGGATCTTCCTGGCCCAGGGATCAAACCCACATCACTTACATCTCAAACATTGGTAGGGGGCTTCTTTACCACTAGCATCACCTGGGAAACCCATGCAGTGAGAGTTAACTAGATTTAATATCTTCCCAGCTCATTCCCCAGCACTCCTGACTCCTACCTCTCCTTCCACACAATGCCAACAAATTTAAGAGTTTATGAAATTGACATAACCAGGTAATGATCCATTTTGTAGAATTCAAAGATTCAATCTGGGAAAATTCAAATAAGAAACCTTGCCTATGTTAAGTGTAGGCCCCACTGATGTAATAAGTGGTGTATTACTTGAATGCACACCTAGGAGAACTTTGTTTATGAAGCATGGGCTTCTCAGTACCATTATTCTATGGTTCATGGAGATGTGGAAGTTGACAAATTCTCTTGTTTTTTTCTCTCCTCTTTTTGCCATTAAATGTACCTCTTTTATTGCTATCAATGCCATTTAAGTGCAGTACAGATTAACATGCCTGTTCTTCTATACAAAAATATTTTATATGTCATTTTATTTAAATTAATTCTGATAACAATTCTATAGAAAAGATGACAGTGAGTCTCAGGAATATAAGTAATGTGACTAGAGCCATCTGAATTCTTGCCTAGTGATCAACAGAGCTGAATTTTAACTCATATCTGCTTGCTTTTAAACTTAAAGCTCTTTCAAAGGCACCAGTCTGATCTTTTTATACATCTTAATTTTTTTAATTGGAAGAAATTGCTTTCCAGTATTATGTTGGTTCCTGCCATATATCAACATGAATCAGTGGTAGGTACACATATGTCCCCTCCCTCTTGAACCCCCCTTCCACCCCTGTTGGTTGTCACAGAGCACACCCTAGGGATTTGAGATCTCTGCATCAAACAGCACATTTGCTAATGGAACATTAATGGACAGGAGCTCTCCCAAAGGCCTCCATATCAGCACTAAGACAAAGTCCCACCCAAAGACCCGAAACCTCCAGTCCTGGAAACTTCACGCCGAACCATTTGCAAAATAAAAACACAACCCTGACCATTAGCAGAAGGACTGCCCAAAGCCATATCAAGCCCATAGACACCCCAAAACACACTCCTAGACACAGCACCACCCTTCAGAGAGACAAAGTCCAGTTCCGTCCACCAGAGCAGAGGCACAAGTCCTCCCAACTAGGAAACAAGACACAGGCCCGACCCACCCGTGGGCTCTCGCCCTCTTTTAACATACTGTCCTAACTTCAAGTGCTCCTAACTGTAACACAAAAACCTCTTCTCTATCAAATAGTTTTCGTTTGCCTCTGCACATCCACACTTCACCCCTCTCTCCCCTTCAATCTAACTTGTTGCCTGGGAGGCTGATCTACATGGACTACATCAGTGGGATCTCTTGCTGTCCGCCCTCTGCTTGGTTTCTGCCAAAGGAAATCCAAGCAGGACATCTCTTGAAGGTAGAAAAGCAAGATCAGTATATCTGTTCTCCTGCCTCTCTCCCTGCAGGGTCATCTCTGAGTAGTTGCTACCCTAAGGTGAAGGTCATAGCACCTCTGCTTGAGATCTCTCCACCCAACTCTCCTTCTGGATTCCACCTTTTGTTCACCACTTAGGGTACTGATACAATTTCCTCAGTGTTACTGGACCTCTCCCTTGTCATTTCCAAACCTGTATCCATTGCTTATAGGAAGCCTCTTCACTAGACTCTCCTTCAAGTATTTCATGATAGTAGACCATCTTTTTTCTGCTAGAATCCTGATGGATACATCTTATGAAACTTACTTCGTTTTCTATTTGAAAGCATTCCCTGATTTTTATCGGGTTTTTTTTTTTTTTTTCAATCTCCTGACAGCAGGAAATTCTTATGTGACTGTTGAAATCTCTGGAAAAATTTTACCAACATAGACTATGACATTGGTAGTGAGCACATTAAAGGTTCTATCTTGCTAAAATCATTACAAAACTTCAGTGATAGAGAGATGAGTTTATATTCAAATAAATACGGCAGATAACTCAAACACAAATATCTGGAAATTTTACAGCTGTCCCTTATTTTGTCTCTGAAAGTGACAGGGTGTTTACTGCATCTGTGAAACTTAGGGACACAGGGACTGGAGACTAAATGTCAAGAAATTAACATCTCAAATACCTGCTCATTCTATGGTTCATAACAAATACTATGAATGGAGTAAGACAACGTGGAAGAAAAGTCTGTTGTGAGAAACATCCACAGTATATGTGAAATAACACTGCAGGCCCCACTGCTATTTGCTATAACACAGTTATATTTATAGTTAGTTCCTTGTGAGTAATTCATCAGTGCAACATTATCTCTAGAGAGCAAACAATCATGCACTGCCCAGCCGTATTTCCTTTGTGAACCATTTGGTGATATTTTCTCTCAGGGATTTGCAGAAGCATTATGAAGTCAGTTAGCTTGTGTGTTTCTAGGCTTGTGTTAGGACCTAATGAAGATGCAACTTAAAGGAGTTGATTTCTTTTCTCCCAAACCTATGTTCTATTTTTGAAGGTAAAACATATACTCAGAAGAAAAATGAGTAATTCAAGTGAATCATATAGACATCATCTTTTCCTTGATGCCTGAATTCTTGACCATTAGATTATCTTCACTTTCGTTATATCCCAGTTTTCTCTGAAGGTGGTTCTGAGTCCTGAGGTCTCAGGAAGTTCCAGCACTCAGCATGTGTACTATTCCTATGGTTGGAATATGCCACAGCCATGATCCATAGCTGGGGAAAGCAGGATTTATAGGAGAAGACTTGAGGAAGAATTCGGGGCTTGAGGTCTACTCTGAAGGATGTATAGGATGTGTGCATGTGGGTGATGGGATAATAAGCCCTTTCTTTGCAGAGAGAGGAAAGTTAGGGTCTGTAGGTGAGATCATCAGGGTAGACTCAGAAGTGACAACATTCAATTAGGTTTGTGACATGCTGAGTATTAGAGTCAAAGGGAGGGTCTGACACTGAAATTTTGAACTGAAGGTTATGTGAGTGGCCTAGGGTGAATGTGGCAGGATATCAACATAAATATTCATTTCGACTGACTCAGTACTGACAACTTCCCCACATTCCAGCCTTATGTACTAAAAGATTTGTGTAGAACTTGAAAGGAAGCAGGTGGTAACCAGTTCTGTGAGGTGTAGTTCTTCAAATAATTCAATAGGTAATTGAAGAGTTCAAGAGGAAAGTGAAAGTGAAAGTGGCTCAGTCGTGTCCAACTATTTGCGACCTCATGGATGTAGTCCATGGAATTCTTCAGGTCAGAATACTGGAATGGGTAGCCTTTCCCTTCTCCAGGGGATCTTCCCAACCCCCATCGAACCCAAGTCTCCTGTATTTGCAGGAAGATTCTTTACCAGCTGAGCTACAAGGGAAGCCCAAGAATACTGGAGTGGGTAGCCTAGCCCTTCTTCAGAAAATCTTCCTGACCCAGGAATCAAACCAGGGTCTCCTGCATTGCAGGTGGATTATTTACCAATTGAGATATGAGGAAAGGGCTTTGTGAAAGAGGACACTTTGACTGGAAGGACAACAACCTTCAGGATTAGCAAATTTGGGGGGTTTATACTAGAGTAGTGGCTCCCCTAGTCACTACGGTAATCTCGCTGTAACCATGGCATTTCATAAGGGAGGCTCCAAAGGGAATCCCTTGTGCTCTACCCAACAGGACGAGAGTTCTCTCTTACCTCACACCAATCAGGTGGCCCCCTGGGTCTCGGTGCTGCCTGAGGACATGAGTGCTGCATGGTAAGAGATTCCTGGGGGGACAAGACCAGTGTCCTCTGGAGTGAAACTTTAGAGCCAGATGCTCTTGGGGGAAACATAAAAGATGTTGCCATGTGCCAGAGGATAATGACTGAGGAGGCTGATTTGAAGTAACCACAGCTTTCACTAACTGTGGGACCCAAGCGTTTGCTTCCCACAAATCAGCTGTAGGCCACACAGGAGGGCGCCAACCAAAGCCGGCTTAACAGGAACTTGACTGGAAGTCTACCAGGGATCCCAACTCTGCCAGGAACTGGAGTTGAAGTGGCAAGCTGGAGGGCAGATAGTAGTCACCAGTTGCACATGTATTGGTAGATTTCCAGGGGAGGCTCTCGGCAGTCATTAATGGAGTCCCATGAAGAAAAGAGACACTAAGTGCATCTCCATTCCCCAAAGACCAGATTGCGCTGGACTTGTCTTCAGGGTTTTCTTCTCTTTCCTCCAACCAAGGAGGAGTCAGAAGCAAGGCCAGTGGCTGGAGGAGGAGGAGGTGAGGGCAGGGGTGCTGATGGAAGCACTCCTCCATACCGCTCAGCCTTCAGCAGAAGCCAGCACAAGCCATGGGAAGGAGAGGCTTTACCCTTCAATGAAATTCGGCTTGATTATTTGGTTGGATGTTTTAATTACACAAATGGGATGAGCAGTGGTTGGAGAGAGTTTCTGCCTAGGGTAGCAGCTATCCAAGATTTCCTTCATGAGACACTGATGGAGCCAGCATGACGGGTCTGTAGGAGACAAGAATAAATGTCTTCCTTCTTTGTGATGTCTTTCTTACTTAATGCAAGGCTTAGATATAGATCACCTCATTTGCTGTGGAGGAGAGCACCCTACAGAAGAACCCAAAGATCTTCCCCTTCGAGTCCTGAAATAGCGGCCTTAGGTGCTCTGAGTGGTGTAGCAGGAGCCCAGAGAAGCACTGTGCTCCTTCAGATTACAGGAAGAAGTTTGAGATGGCCACATCCCTCTCACAGACTGGTATTTGTGTATAAATCCCGCAGTCAGAAGAGTCATAGAGGTGGAGTAGAGCCTGCATATGTGAATGGTAGAAGTGTCCCGCAGTGCCCTGATCCTTATGTACTCAAGATCAGGGAAAGACCAGCCTTGACAGTTAGGCATCTGTGCGTGGAGTCTCCATGTCCTTGTGACTGAAGAGAAAGCAGCTGAATGGAGACTCTCACAAGTGTAGGGGATAACTCTGGCAAATGCTTTGACTGTTGTTAGAGATCATAACTTGACCTCATGAGAATGACTTTAGTTTTTGACAGAGTCTCAATCTGGTGAATAAAGTCAATGACCAAGCTTGAACACATGCTTTGGTTGAAAATAAAAAGAAGCTACAAATGACAGACTTGCTTTCTTTCCACTGTGGCATTTAAGTTCATAGACGACTCCACTTGAAGGGTTCCAGAGATGTTGAGTAATGAGTCCTCAAGCTCAAGGAGGCATGTCTGAAATGCAGCAGTCATTTGTAAAATGCCGTGTACAGAACCCATGAACAACCAAACGTTTGTCACAATCATAATCTGTTGAATTAGACTCAAAATTACATATTCCTGGGAGATTGCACACATCAAAGCCCCTGATGACTTCACCCAGCAAGTCTTGAATGGTGGCCAACAAAGCCTGTCCTTACTGAATGTTGGCATGTCTCTAATGAGAAAAGCTGGCCTCAAAATTACCATGTCTGTTAGTGCAGACAGAATGAAAACCACAATCACAGAAAACTAATCAAACTGATCTCATGGATCCAAGCCTTGTCTAATGCAATGAAAGTATGAGCCATGCCATGTAGGGCCACCCAAGATGAATGGGTCATGATGGAGAATTCTGACAAAATGTGGTTCATTGGAGGGGCTTTCTTGATAGCTCAGTTGGTAAAGAATCCACCTGCAGTGCAGGAGACCTCTGCTCTATTCCTGGGTCAGGAAGAATCGCTGGAGAATCCCCACTCCTGTATTCTTGGGCTTCCCTTGTGGTTCAGCTACTCACTGGAGAAATGAACTGCGAATCATTTCAGTATTGCCTTGAGATTCCTATGAACAGTATGAAAAGGCAAAATGATATGACACTGAACAATGAACTCCCCAGGTCAGTAGAAACCCAATATGCTACTGGAGAAGAGTAGAGAAATACCTCAGGAAAGAATGAAGAAGCTGAGCCAAAGCAAAAACAACACACAGCTGTGTGTTGTGACTGGTGATGGAAGTAAAGTCTGATGCTGTGAAGTACAATATTGCATAGGAACTTATAATATTAGGTCCATGAATCAAGGTAAACTGGAAGTGGTCAAACAGGAGATGGAAAGAGTGAACATTGACATGTTAGGAATTGGTGAACTAAAATGGACGAGAATGGGTGGATTTAATTCAGATAGCCTTTGCATCTACTAGTGTGGGCAAGAATGCCTTAGAAGAAATAGACTAACCCTCAGAGTCGACAAAAGAGTCCGAAATGCAGTAGTTGGGTGCAGTCTCAAAAATGACAGAATTATCTCGACTCATTTCCAAGGCAAACCATTCAGTATCACAGTAGTCCAAGTCTATGCCCCAACCACTAAAACTGAAGAAGCTAAAGCTGAACAGTTCTATGAAGACCTACAAGTCCTTCTAGAACTAACAGCAAGAAAAAGATGCCCTTTTAATCACAAGGGCCTGGAATGAAAAAGTGGGGAGTCAAGAGATAACTGGAGTAACAGGCAAGTTTGGCCTTGGAGTAGAAAATGAAGCAGGGCAAAGCCTAACAGAGTTTTTCCAAGAGAATGCACTGGTCATAGCAAACACCATCTTCCAACAACACAAGAGATGACTCTACAAATGGACATTACCCAATGGTCAACACCAAAATCAGATCGATTATGTTTTTTGCAGCCAAAGATGGAGAAGCTCTATGCAATCAGCAAAAACAAGACTGGGAGGTGACTGTGGCTCAGATCATGAACTCCTTATTGCCAAATTCAGACTTAAATTGAAGAAAGTAGGGAAAACCACTAGACCATTTAAGTATGACCTAAATCAAATCCCTTATGAATATACAGTGGATGTGAGAAATAGAGTCAAGGGACTGGATCTGACAGAGAGAGTACCTGAAGAACTATGGACAGGGTTCCTGACATTGTACAGGAGGCTGTGATCAAGACCATCCCCAAGAAAAAGAAATGCAAAAGGCAAAATGGATGTCTTACAAAATGGAGGCCTTACAAATAGCTGAGAAAAGAAGAGAAACCAAAGGTAAGGGAGAAAAGGAAAGATATATCCATCTGAATGCAGAGTTCCAAAGAATAGCAACGAGAAATAAGAAAGCCTTTCTAAGTGGTCAATGCAAAGAAAGAGAGGAAGCCAATAGAATGAGAAAGTCTAGAAATCTCTTCAAAAAACTAGAGATACCAAGGGAACATTTCATAGAGATGGGCTCAATAAAAACCAAAATAGTATGGACCTAACAGAAGAATAATATATTAAGAAGAGGTTGCAAGAATACACAGAACTATACAGAAAAGATCTTCCTGACCCAGATGACCATGATGGCTCACCTAGAACCAATATCCTGAGTGCAAGTTCATGTAGGCCTTAGGAAGCATCACTAAGAAGAAAGCTAGTGGAGGTGATCAAATTCCAGCTGAGGTATTTCAATTTTAAAAAATGATGCCTGAAAGTGCTGCACTCAATATGCCAACAAATTTGCAAAACTCAGCAGTGACCACAGGACTGGAAAAGGTCACTTTTCCTTCCAATCCTAAAGAAGGGCAATGCCAAAGAATGTTCAAACTATTGCACAATTGCATTCACCTCACATGCTAGCAAAATAATGCTGAAAATTCTCAAAGCTAGACTTCAACAGTACATCACTGAGAACTTCCAGATGTTCAAGTTGGATTTAGAAAAGCCAGAGGAACCAGAAATCAAATTGCCAACATCTGTTGTATCATAGAAGAAACAAGAAAATTCCTGAGAAACATCTGCTTCATTGACTATGATAAGCCTTTGACTGTGTGGATCACAACAAACTGTGGCAAATTCTTCAAGAGATGGGAATACCAGACCACCTTCCCTGCCTCCTGAGAAATCTGTATGCAGATCAAGAAGTAACAGGTAGAACCGGAAATAGAACAAAAGACGGATTCCAAATTGGGAAAGGAGTATGTCAAGGCTGGATGTTGTCACCGTGCTTATTTAACTCTGTGCAGATTACATCATGCAAAATGCCAGGCTGGATAAAGTGCAAGCTGGAGTCAAGATTGCAGGGAGAAATATCAATAACTCAGGTATGCAGAAGACATTATCCTAATGCCAGAAAGCAAAGAGGAACTACAGAATCTCTTGATGAAAGTGAAAGAGGAGAGTGAGAAAGCTGAGTTTAAGCCTCAACATTCAAAAAACGAAGGTAATAGCATCCAGTCCCATCACTTCATGGCAAATAGATGAGGAAACCATGGAAACAGTGAGAGTTTTTCTTTTCTTGGACTCCAAAGTCAATGCAGATTGTGACTGCAGCCATGAAATTAAAAGATGCTTGCTCCTTGGAAGAAGAGCTTTGACCAACCTACACAGCAGATTAAAAATCAGAGAGAGAGAGACACCACTTTGCCGACAAAGGTCTGTTTAGTCAAAGCTATGCTTTTTTCCAGTGGTCATGTATGGATGTGAGAGTTGGACCATAAGGAAGGCTGAGCACCAAAGAATGTATGCTTTTGAACTGTGGTGTTGGAGAAGACTCTTGAGAGTCCCTTGTATTGCAAGGAGATCAAACCAGTCCATCCTAAAGGCAATCAATCCTGAATATTCATTGGAAAAATTGATGCTGATGCTGAGGCTCAAATATTGCTGCCTGATGAGAAAAACTGACTGACTGTAAAAGACCGTGATGCTGGGAAAGATTGAAGGCAGGATGAGAAGGGGACAACAGGGGATGAGATGATTGGATGGCATCACCGACTCAAAGGACATTAGTTTGAGCAAGCTCCAGGAGATAGTGAAGGACAGGGAAGCCTGGCATGCTGCAGTTCGTGGGGTCGCAAAGAGTTGGAGACGACTGAGTAACTGAACTGAACTGAACTGAAAATGTGGCCTTGGACATGGTCACTTCCTCCCTAGGAAGCACTGGAATCATTATCCAAACAGAATGTAGTGTGTTCCTACTCATGAAACTGTTAATGTGTCCTCTTTATTATGTCACACGAGGACAAAAATGAACACCCTAAGTGATCCCACCCCCTATGTGGGGGATATGTAAATCCAAGAGTCAGGTCATACGATTTTTGGCAGAAAAAGTCGTCATTCCATTGGGAATCACTGACTTCACCCTCGTTCTCTCGCATGTGACTCTGTTGTTGCTGTGGCGTCAGCCTGCACTGCAGCCAGGGAGCCACAGAGCAGCCGCCTCCCTGCTGGTGAAAGCCCAGGGAGAGGGGAGCCTGTGAGATCGCGACAGCGGGTCACGGGGTTGAGAGGTGGGCCAGCAAACTGTACCCATGCAATCGAGGGCTCCCCAGCCACTCCCCTGTCCTAGAAATGTGCCTTCTGCTCACCTACCCCACTCCCAGAAGCCCCTCCAAGAATGCAGCCTCGAGTAGAAACTGACACTGTCTGGATGCTATAAGTGATCAAACCCACTCAAGGCCTCTCTATAAGCGTTTCAGATTCTGGCAGACAGGTGTGAAGAACTGCTTTTCTTGGGGCTGCCCTAGACAAGCATCAGGAGTCAGTTCCTTGGGTATTGAACTTGCCAGCTTGCAGCCTGGATGGTCTGCCTCCCCGTCAGGTTTCAGATGAGACCTGGATAGATCCCAAGGAAGCTGCAAACTGACGTACATTTTTGAAAATCAATCTCATCTATATTTATAAACATATGTTTGTTGGAATATCCAGGGCAATCATTCTCAAAGTTGTTTATTCTAATTGTGAAACAGCATCCTAATTATCTAAATCCCGTCCTAAACTGGACTGCATTCTCTGGTATTTGGCATCAACAAGTCGCCATGTTGCAGAATAGGACTTGGTAGGTTATTCACTTTCCACACTGTTGAAGTTTCACCTGCCTTCTCACCTTGGGTCCACTTTACCATGTTCCCTGAGTTCTTATTCTTACATAAGGGAATATCTTCTATAATGATTCTTTATTTTATAAATTATTCCTTTTTTGTTTGGTGTTTGTTCCTTCAAGGAACACTGGTATGTCTGGAGAGACAGGGATCTTTACCTGCTATCTAATATATCCTAGTTGCCTAGAACAGTTGGTACATAATAACTCTCAATAGACACTGAAGGAAAAGTCTATTTTCTTTGATATTTTGTTTGTGTTTGTTTAGAATTGTATTGCTGTATTTGCCTTTACTTCTACTTTCAATCTATCTCTAGTTTCATGTTTTAGAGTCATTTCTTTTGCAATCCACTTCAAAAAATATTTATTGTTGTAACTGAAGTCTGTGATGTATTTATCATACTTATAATCCATAGTCTATTTGGATGCATTCATAATTTTAATTTTGCTCTCTACGTGTCCAACCTGTTTCATAATTTGTCTTTTCTTTCTTCTTAGTGTCTTAATTTGGATTATCTGGTTATTTTTTTCACTTTTGAATTTTTTCCTTTACTTGTATGGAAATTTTTAATGTTCCTTCAATTTTTAAAGGTTAGATATCTTTTACAGTTATAATAAAATATGGGCTATATTCCTTACATAACACATATTCTTAACTTGTCAAAGTTTAAAAGTAATTCTATGTTTTCATCTTTCTGTTATACAACAAATACTTTAGAATATTTTAGTTTTTATTCCCACCTGCCACCCCTATCTCTACTTTATTGTTGCTATGTATTTTTGTTTTCTTATTTTTTCCTTTTTAAGCCCTGCTGATTTAGTCTCTAAGTCAAGTCCAACTCTTATGATTCCATGAACTGTAGCCCACCAGGATCCTCTGTCCATAAGGTTTCCCAGGCAAGAATATTGAAATGGATTGTCATTTGCTTCTCAAGGGTATCTACCCGACCCAATGATTGAACCTGGGACTCATGTGTTGCAGGCAGATTCTTTACCAACTGAGCCACCAGGAAAGCCCTAGAAATTATTAATAGTATCTCTTCTTTCTTTCTTTCTTCATCTTTTTCACCTTTGATTTACCATCTGGGATTACTTTTCTCTTGCTCAAGTACACTCTTACAAATTTTAGTTAAGTTTTCCTGGTGGTTAGACGCTCAGTCTGTATTGTCTAAAATGTGCTTCTTTTGCCTTATTTTTGATAGTTATTTTCCAAGAGTGTAGAATTTTAAGTTGACAGTTATTTTTTTTTTCAGCACACTGAAACCCTGCTCCCACCCTTTTATGGCTTCCTTTGTCATTAGTAAGAAATCAGCCCAGTTCCTACCTTCTTTTCTTCAAAGGTCATCTGTCTGTTCATTCTGGTCCATTACCTTCCCCACAGTTTCACTACTACACATTAAAGTGTGAATTCTTTCCTAATGAACTTCTTTGGTATTAGATTTCTTGAATGTGTTGATTGCTGATTTCGTCAGCTCAGGAGAAAAAAAAAATTCCAACCATTATTACTTTAAAGTCTTCCTCTAGCCTATTCTCTCTCTCTCTTTGTCTATAAGCATCTTTTGCTCCTTAAACTTCATTCTGATCTTTCCTTTTACAAATCTCTCATCCATTTCACTGACTAGAAGTCACTGACCCCTATGTCACCCTTCGTTGAGGGAGTGTCCCTTTGGACTTAGTGATACAAGTTCCTCTATTAGCTACCAGTCGCCTCCCACCTTGAATCCCCCTTTGCCTTGACTGATTTTCATGTCAATGTGGCTTCCAGAAGCAGAGTTTAACTTCTCCAGAGCTGGTAAAGTATCCTCAGGGAGACAGCCTGCTGCACTCCGCTTGTCACCCACTTAGTTCTGTTCTGAGAATGCTTACTACTTGCCTACTCACATATGCTCTTAAGAAAAGGTATCTAATGCGTTTTCAGCATTTTCAGTTGATTTCAGTGGGAGGATGATTAATCTAGATAATATCTAAAAGAGAAATTTATTTTCCCTTGGTTAGATTTTTCATGTTTTTGTTTGCTGAGTTAACGGCCCCCTTAGGGCTATTTTTTCTGTTTATCTCTGTCTCTTTCATCTCTCCATCATATTGCAGTTTGTCCTCAAATGGCAGTTCTCCCTGTTCACCTTTTCATATTTTGGAATAAATCATTAGAAAAGCTGGAAGTTTCACCTGTGAGTGAAGGTTCTGAGTGCAGGCCTCACCTGAGGTGACCGCAGGACAGGCTGTTATGGAGAGGGAACCCAAAATGCCCGAATGTGGAGGGTTTTCTCTGGAGATGCTCTAATCTTTAGGGCAGAATCCTTCAGTTACGCACTCAGGAAGAGAGACCTTTTAAGTGTGAGCCTCTGAACAGGGTGACGTGAGGAGACAGTTGGGCCCACTGCCTCATGGTCACATCCCCAGCAGATCCGTAGCCCCATCCCATCACAGCTGAAGTGTCTGAAGCCCACCTCTCCACGGTGCTTCTGTCTCCTCTGCGGATGCCTCAGCCGTAGCCTCTCTGGGGCCAAGCTGTCTGTGGATGTTTTGCCCCAGTGCTCCTCCCAGAAATTGTTGCATCCTCTTGTATCTGATGTATGCTCCTAAATTCGCTGTGACATCTCAGTTTTATTAGGGATTTCAGAAAGAAAAATGTCTGTGGTCTATAATTGATCTCAATCCATTTTCCAGGATGGTTGGCCTATGACTAGTTTGCTAACTTGATGCTGAAATCTCTGATCTCCTGTTACATAGAAATAAAATGTAATAAGAGAGAACATGCAGATTACTTTGACATATTTATACACAGAATTATTTGTGGTCATCTGCAACTTGGAGATAGAGACTTTCTAATACTAATTTCAAATTTTTATGACTTCAAAATAGGCAAAGATAAAGAAAATTGGCTTCTTAAAGTTTCTATTATGTTCAGGCTTTTGAAACTCCATTGTCAGGAGGGCAGAAGAACCTACATCCACTGATTGCACTGGATCTTTCACTCAGCTCATGACAGAGCTGTGACCATCCTCAGTCAGGCCTCCTCAGCAAATTTGAGTCCACTGTGAGCATCACCCCATGTAGAGGAGGGGAAGTGGACCTTGGTAAGGCCAAAGGTGAAGGAGATGAGGCAGGAAATGGCTGTGCCTGTGTACACATGAAGTTATAACAGCCACTCTTGTTATTGTGAGAAGATTCTGAGAAATGGGCCAACCACAAACTTCTTGGGGACTGTGCTGTAATGTGTGTGAAAATCATCCTCTTGTCTCTTTATCATAGAATTTCTACCAAATAGGTACAGATATTTTTACATGCATGAGGAGGTAGTCTGTGGATTGAAGAAAACAGGAAATGAAAAATGCAAAAACAGCAAATGCTTAAAAGAGCAGAAATGATT
The DNA here is from genome assembly GCF_023699985.2 of Odocoileus virginianus. Lineage (NCBI taxonomy): Eukaryota > Metazoa > Chordata > Mammalia > Artiodactyla > Cervidae > Odocoileus > Odocoileus virginianus. Next base: position 6,320,042 of record NC_069674.1, read on the forward strand.
GAAAGCACAACTGCAAAGCCTATGAGGCTTTGAGCTTCAAGAAGTGCAAAAATAGGTCCTAACTCTTCATTAGAAGAGATCCAAATTAACATTGTAAAAAGGCCTGGAGACAAGGTCCTGTGACAACTTAGACCAATTTTACAATCTCTTACATTTGACTATGCTGCTTACATCCAATTGTACCTAAATGACTGCAGTTTTTCAACTTTATTGAATTTCAATTTGCATGAAATGAAAATACATGCATTTTCCAGGAGATTCAATAGTCAATCAAAAATATTTCTAAGTCTTGGTATTTCCCATTAGCTTATATATGTGTATACATGTTGCAATGAGTATGCATTTTATTTTATTTTATTATTTTTGCCTTTTGTTCCCATTCACCCATTTCTCCCACTTCCACCCTCAACCCTGACTTCTGGCAACCACCAATATGTTCTCTGCATCTATGAATTTGGCTTTTGTTTTGTTTAGATTCCACATATAAATTGGTTTGCACAGTATTTGTTTTTCTGTTAGACGTATTTCACTTACCGTAATGCCCTCCTGTCTATCCATGTTGTCAACGGGGCAAGATTTCCTTCTCTCTTATGGCTGAATACTATTTGTGTGTGTGTGTGTGTGTGTGTGTGTGTGTGTGTGTGTGTGTGCATGTGTGTGGGCTTCCCTGGTGGCTCAGAGATTAAAGTGTCTGCCTGCAATGTGGGAGACCTGGGTTCGATCCCTGGGTCAGGAAGATCCCCTGGAGAAGGGACTGGCAACCCACTCCAGTATTCTTGCCTGGAGAATCCCATGGATGGAAAAGCCTGGTGGGCTACAGTCCATGGGGTTGCATGTGTGTACCAAAATTTCTTTATCCATTCATCCATCAGTGACACGGAAGTTGTCTCCATATCTTGACTATTGTAAATAATGCTGCAATGAACACGGAGGCACAAACATCTTTACTAGTCAGTGTTTTCATCTTCCTTAGATAAATACCCAGGCCTGAGATTGCTGGATCATATGGAGTTCCACTTTAGATTTTTGAGGAGCCTCCATAGTGTATTTTGCGGTGGCTGCACTTTTTTGTATTCCTATCAATAGTGCATGAGGTTCCCTTTCCTCCACATCCTCACAACACTTGTTATTTCTTGGCTTTTTGCTGTGGTCATTGTAAGGTAAAGGAACTAGAGAAGAAGAGGTTCATAGAAAGAACGAGACTGATTCTCTACAGGAGCAGATGACCTTTAATGAGGCAAGAAGGGGCAGCAGTCAGACCAGGGACTGCTGTGCTAAGTCAAGAAGAGAGTAGGTATATATGGAAAACATATGTATGCGGAGATACATTGTTTTGAGGGGGTCTGTTTTTCCTCAAGATTATTTTTGATTAGTTAACTTTCAACAACCAGGGCAAAGAATTCCTGAAACGGGCCCGAGACTGGGATCGGCTGGGAGCTGAACATAATCAATTTTAATGGTCATTCCTTTCTTCTGGGGAGAAAGTTCTTTGTTCTGTATAGAATAGTGGGGAGGACCTGGAAGGGAGTTTTAACTCCAGGCTTTTTTGAGCCATGTAGCTTTCCTTCAGTCATCCTAACAGGTCTGAGTTCATATCTCATTGTGTTTAGTTGAAGAAAACTATTATATAAGTTAAAGGTGTACAATATAGTGATTCCCAGTTTTTAAAGTTTATACTCCATTTATTGTTGTTCAGTTGCTCAGTTGTATCTGACTCTTTGCGACCCATGGACTGCAGCTCACCAGCCTTCCCTGTCCTTCACTATCTCCCAGAGTTTGCTAAAACTCATGTCCACTGAGTCAGTGATGCCATCCTACCATCTTATCCCCTGTCACCCCCTTTTCCTCCTGTCCTCAGTCTTTCCCAGTATCAGGGTCTTTTCCAATGAGTCAGCTGTTCCCATCAGGTGGCCAAAGTATTAGAGATTCAGCTTCAGCATCAGTCCTTTCAGTGAATATTCAGGGTTGATTTCCTTTAGGATGGACTGGTTTGATCTCTTTGCTGTCCAAGAAACTCTCAAGAGTCTTCTCCAGCACCGTGGTTCTAAAGCATCAATTGTTCGGCATTCAGCCTTCTTTATGGTTCTACTCTCAACCATACACGATGGCTGGAAAAACTGTAGCTTTGACTATGTGAACATTTGTCAGCAAAGTGATGTTTCTATTTTTCTTTTTTAATGACCAAAATCAAATCTTTATTTTTTGTAACTGTATAAATGTGATCCAAATGTGTCCACCACTAATTTTTCAAAAAGAAACATGCTATAAATAAGCAAACTACACCTGCTCACTGATATGTGTATGGACTCCCTAGATGTCTTGTTGGGTTTAAATACAGACCACTCACAGCAATACATTTTTAGTAGAAAAGTGTAGCATAATGTTAAGCCATTTTAGCTTTTGCACATTCATGTTGCACTTCTGGCCAATGAGAATCTTTTTGCATCATCGGCCAGAAGTGTTTCAGTTTTTTAATATGCTGCCTATGTTTGTCATAGCTTTCTTCCAACGAGCAAGTGTCTTTTAATCTCATGGCTGCCGTCACCATCTGCAGTGATTTTGGAGCCCAAGAAAAGAAAGTCTGTCATTGTTTCCATTGTTTCCCCATCTATTTGTCATGAAGCAATGGGATTGGATGGCATGATCCTAGTTTTTTGAAGCTGAGTTTTAAGCCAGCTTTTTCACTCTCCTCTTTCACATTCATCAAGACGTTTTTTAATTTCTTTTCATGTTCTGACATTCAGTTCACTTCAGTCACTCAGTCATGTCCGACTCTTTGCAACCCCATGAACCACGGCACACCAAGCCTCCCTGTCCATCACCAACTCCTGGAGTCCACCCAAACCCAGGTCCATTGAGTCAGTGATGACATCCAACCATCTCATCCTCTGTCGTCTCCTTCTCCTCCTGCCCTCAACCTTTCCCAACATCAGGGTCTTTTCCAATGAGTCAACTCTTTGCATGAGGTGGCCAAAGTATTGGAGTTTCTGGCATTAGGGTGGTGTTATCTGCATATCTGAGGTTATTGATATTTCTCCTGGCAATCTTGATTCCAGGTTGTGATTCATCCAGCCTGGCATTTCCCATGATGTACTCTACATAAAAGTTACATAAGCTCCATTTCTAGTTTTTATAAAATATTGGCTACATTCCCTGTGTGTGTACAATATACCCTTGCAGCATATTTTATAGGCTTCCTTGGTGGCTCAGATAGTAAAGAATCCACCCGCAATGTGAGAGACCCAGCTTCAATCCCTGGGTCGGGAAGGTCCCCTGGAGAAGAGAATGGCAACCCTCTCTAGTATTCTTGTCTGGAGAATCCCCTGGACAGAGGAGCCTGGCAGATTACAGTCCATGGAGTCACAAAGCGTCAGACCGACTGAACAGCTGACACACACAGTTTGCACCTTTCAAATCTCCTACCCTTATATTGCCCCTTCCCCTTCCCTGTCTCCACCGGTAACCACTAGTTCTCTATGTCTGTGTCTCTGTCTGTGTCTCTATGTCTATGTCTGTGAGCCTGTTTCTTTTTTGTTATGTTCACTAGTTTTGTTGTATCTTTTAGAGTCCACTTAAAGTTATATGACACAGTATTTTTCTTTTTCTCTCTGACTTATTTCACTTAACATGATACCCTCCAAGTATATCCATGTTCTTGCAAATGGCAAATTTTTATTCTTTTTGAGGCTGAGTAGTATTCCAGTGTGTATGTGTGTGGCATATATATATATATGTGTGGCATAGATATATATATGTGGTATATATGTATGTGTGTATATATATATATGTATGTGTGTATATATATATATATGTATGTGTATATATACATATACACATACATCTTCTTAATCTGTTTGTCTATTGATGGACACTTAGACAGCTTTCGTGTCTTGGCAACCACAAATAAAGCTACTATGAACCCTGGGTGCATGTATCTTTTTGAATTAGTATTTTTTCAGATATATACCCAGGAGTGAAATTGTGGAGTTATATGTACCATATTCTGTTTTTAGTGAGAAGCCTCCATACTGTTTTCCACAGTGACTGCACCAATTTCCATTCCAATGAACCATGTAGGAGGGTTTCCTTTTCTCCACATTGTCACAAATGTTTGTTTTGTTTTGTTTTTACGATATCCATTCTGACAGATGTGAGGTATTCAATGATATCTCATTGTGGGAATTTTCTTTTCCTTGATGATTAATGATGTTGAACATCTTTTCCTGTGCCTGTTATCTATCTGTCTGTCTGCTTTAGAAACTTGTGTGTCCAGGTTTTCTCCTCATTTCTAAATCAAACAGCTTTTTTTTTATATATTGAATTGCATGAGTTGTTTATGTGTTTTGAGCATTAACCCCTATTCACTCATATCATTTGCAAGTATTTTTCCCCAATCTGAGGATTGTGTTTTTATTTTGTTGATGGTTTCCTTTGATGAGCAAAGGATTTTAAGTTTAATTAGTTCCCATATTTTAATTTTTGCCTTTATTTCATTTGCTTCAGGAGATAGAAGCAAATATATATAAATATATAGCGGTGATTTCTGTCAGAGTGTTCTGCTTATATTTTCCTCGGGGAGTTTTATGGTATCCAGCCATATATTTAGGTCTTTAACCAAATTTGAGGGTTTTTAACCCAACTTGAGGGTTTTTAACCCAATTTGAGGGGTTTTTGTATATAGTGTTAGTAAATGCCCTAATTTCATTCTTTTACCTGTAGCTGTCCAATTATCCCAGAACTACTTATTTAAGAGATTGTCTCTCTCCACTGTATGTTCTTGCTTTCTTTGACCATAAGTGCATGGGTCTATTTCTGGGGCCTCTGTTCATTTCCTTAATCTATGTGTCTAATTTTGCTCCAATAACATACTGTCTTGATTACTGTTGACATTGTTTTGATTACACAGAGCATAATCCTTCCCATTCTGTTCTTCTTTCTCAAAATTGTTTTGACTTCTCAGGACCTTTTGTGTTTCCATACAAATTTTTTTAAATTATTTCTTCTAGTTCTTTTTAAAAATGCCATTGGTCATTTGATAGGGATGCATTGAATCTGTAAATCACCTTGGGTAGTATGGTCATCTTATCAGTATTAATTCCTCCAATTCAAGAACGTGATATATCTTTCCATCTGTTTGTGTTGTCTTCAATTTCTTTCATCAATGTGGTATAGTTTTCAGAGTCCAGGTCTTTTATCTCCTTTGAGGTAGGTTTACCCCGAGGTATTTCTTTCTTTTTTATGAAAAGGTAAATGGGATTTTTTCATTAATTTCTCTTTTTGATAGTTCTTTGTTAGTGTATAGAAATGCAACAGATTTCTCTGTATTAGTTTTGTATCCTGCACTTCACTGACCTCCCTGATGAGCTCTAGTAGTTTTCTTTAGGATTTTCTATATATAGTATCAAGTCATTTGCAAACAGTGACAGTTTCTTCTCCCTTTCTGATGTGGATTGCTTTTATTTCTTTTTCTTTTTGGATTACTGTGGCTAGGACTTCCAAAACTATGTTCAGTCAAAGCGGCAAGAGTGGGCATTATCAACTTGCTCCTGATCCTAGACTGAGTGAGTGCTTTCAGCTTTTCACTGTTGCGTAATATGTTTTCTATGGGTTTGTCATTGTTGTTACTTAGTCACTAAGTCATGTCCAACTCTTTTGGGACCCTCTGGACTGTAGCTGCCAGGCTCTTCTGCCCGTGGGACTTCCCAGGCAAGAATGCTGGAGTGGGTAGCCATTCCCTCCTCCAAGGGATCTTTCCCACTCAGAGATCGAACCTACATCTCTTGCACCAGCAGGCAGTCTCTTTCCCACTGAGCCACAAGGGAAGCCCATGGGTTTGTCGTATATGGCCTTATTGTGGTGAGGTATGTTCCCTTTACATCCCCTCTCTGGAGATTTTTTATTACAAACGGATGCTGAATTTTATCAAAAACTTTTTCTACATCTATTGAGATAATTGGATGTTTTTTATTCTTCAATTTGTTAACATGGTATATCACACTGATTGGTTTGCAGAAATCAAAAAATCCTCATATCCCTAGGATAAATCCCACTTGATCATGGTATACGACCCTTTTAATGTATTATTACATTTGGTTTGCTAATTTTTTAAATTTTACTATTCATAAGACTGAAGAGAAAGAGCAAATATTGGCTACAAACAATGAACAAAAGACAAATACAAACAGCAGCTAACAATGCTGAATTTCTAGACTCAAGTTCTAAAAGGATGTCAACACTCAGGACACTATGACATGTAATCATGATGTCAATCACCTCAAAAACAGAAATCTAGCTCATGAGAAACTGCTTTCTTTTAATAACAGAAAGGCATTTTTCATGATAGGCAGAGCTCTTCCAAAAGAAAAGCAACACTTGCATTTATGAAGCCAACAAGTAAGATACGTTAAAAGTGTACCACTCCTTAATCGGCCATTCTCCAATACAAAATATTAAAAAAATTTTTGAAGTCTCCCACTCCAATAGATGCTCTACTCATAAATTTTGCTTTTCATAAATACTTTAACTTTTTAGAATGTTTCTGTTGTTCAGTTGCTAAGTGTTGTCTGACTCTTTGAGACCCTATGGACTGCAGCACGCCGGGCTTCCCTATCCATCACCAACTTCCAGAGCTTGCTCAAACTCATATCCATCAAGCTGGTGATGCCATCCAACCATCTTGTCCTCTCTCTTCCCCTTCTCCTCCTGCTTTCAACCTTCCCCAGCATCAGGGTCTTTCTCAATGAGTTAGCTCTTTCCATCAGGTGGCCAAAGTATTGGAACTTCAGTCTCAGTGTGTCCCTCTCATGACTATTCAGAAATGATTTCCTTTAGGATTGACTTTTTTTATCTCCTTGCAGTCCAAGGAAATTTCAAGAGTCTTCTCTAATACCACAGTTCAAAAACATCAGTTCTTTGGCACTCAGCCTTCTTTATGGTTCAACTCTCACATCCATACATGACTACTGGAAAAAACAGCAGTCATTTTAGAATGTAGGAGTGGGTTAAAAATGATTTTGCATTTTTTCTATTTTTATCTTGCTTGTCTAAAATAGTGTGCTATTCATTTTTGCATAAACTAGTCTCCTAGTCCTAACTTTGGAAAATCTGTTTATTTTCTTCACTCGTAAAAGTCCAGATACAGAACTTTAAGCTTTCAATGTTGGGCATACTTGCTTTTGAAAAGGAAATATTGCTATGCCACAACTTGTGATCAGCTATCATAAATAATTCACCCACAGAATCTGGGTTGTATGAATGTGATGCTTCTAAATCTTCTTACATAATAGTTTCAGCTGATTCAAAGAGCCTGCAATGCAGGAGACCTGAGTTTAATCCCTGGGTTGGGAAGACATCCTAGAGACAGGCATGGCAACCCACTCCAGAATTCTTGCCTGGAGAATTCCATGGACAGAGGAGCCTAGTGGGCTACAGTCCATGGGGTCGCAAAAAGTTGGACATGACTGAGTGACTATCATTTTCACTTTCTTTCATAGAGTTAAAAGCTGTCACTGTCATCAGTATTCTTTGTACACCAACAGGGTGCATGGCAATAAGCTTTCACTCTGTTTTCACTAAAAACATCTACAGATTAATTATTGATGTTCTTTGGGAAACAGACAATCACTTATGTGCATTCTTTTCCATTGATTGCAGTAAATCTTTCTTGTAGAGTAAATAAAAATGACCAGCAGCTTCTCAATATGAGAAAGACTGTCAATTCCCAGTTGACCCCTGCTAAAACATCATGGGAAGGAAAAATAAATTCACTGCTAAATAAATAAATTGTTAAGGGAAGCTGTCAATCCTGCCTTTTTGCAATCTATCCCAACAATTTGCTTCAGGCTCATTTAAAAGGTAACATATGTGCTTCCCTGGTGGCTCAGCAGTAAAGAATCCTCCAGCCAATGCAAGAGACACAGGTTCCATCCCTAGTCTGGGAGGATCTCACACACTGCAGAGCAACTAAGCCTCTGCACCACAAGTACTGAGCTTGGGCTCTAGAGCCCACGTGTCACAGCTACTGAAGCCCATGTGCCCTAGAGCCCATGCTTCCCAGCAAGAGAAACCCACACTCCCTGCAACTGGAGATTAGCCCAGGTGCAGCAGCAAAGACCCAGTGTGGCCAAAAATAAATAAAATGTAAAGAATACATAAAATTACCCAGCCAGCATTTTACCTTTTGCCTGGCCAACTCGTTACTCACTGCTCATCAGATACAACAGTTTAGGACAGATTCCACGGGAAGCGCACAGCGCTTAAAGGGAAGAAGTCCTCAGAAACAGGGACAGGAAGGGATCACAGAAGAGACAGGGAGGATTCTCATTGTGCTGGCTGATTTTGAGGAGTTCTTTCCTTACCTACTTACCCTAAAGCAAAAGGCTGACTAAAAACATCAAATGTATCCTCAAGAGTGTTCTGTATAAAGTGAGGCTGGCTGGTAGGATTTTGCAAACCTGCTCAGCCATTAGACTCCTGGTAAGACTTTGCCTGAGAGGAATTGTCAGAGATCTGAGTGCCATCTGGAGGGCAGGGGGTGGGCAGGGAAGACAAGGACTAGGGAAGCCCAAAGTGAGCACAAGCTTGTCTAGTTACTACCCTGCACTCAGGAAGCCTCTTGACCTGCTCTTACAGGAGGAGACACAGTATTCTTTCCCTACTTCCTTTCTAATCTGTCTCTAGGGAGCCCTGCCAAACAGGCTCCAGCACTTCGCATGTAAATACCATCTTTACCCCTTCACCTCCTGAGGAAGGAAGAGGCCAGACACTTATCTCCTAAAACGAGATGGTCATTAAATTTGGGGGCTACTCTACAGTTGAATTCAACAGATACTAATTTCATTCCATATGTGCAAGAAAGCTGAAAACCTCGATAGTTTCTTCTTTTTGATTCTGCCTAACTAAAAGCTCTGCTGCATTTGTGTATCGACGATGGCCATCAGCTTCAAAGGAACAGTTCTGTCTAGCCAAAAGGCCAAAATCTCCAGAGGGCGACAATTTCCAGGTCCATAGTACAAAATGCTGCACACCTCAAAATTTAAACAACTGGCTAGGCAGTATTCCTCTGTTACACTACTTTCTCAGTCACTGGACAAGCTCAGACCATTGGGAACATACATATCTTTCAAATTTTGAGAGTCTTCTGAAAAAGTCATGCTTCACATACACTGTAAAAGAGATTTTCCTCTTCATTTCTCCAGTACTCTCTCTGGGCCAGGAAGTCCCGCACAGAGGGATTTTACTTAGCCAGCAGAACCTGGATGCCAATGGCTTCATAAACCTTGAGAACTTCTCTCATCATGTATATCCCTGCTGTATCTAAAAGCTGTATTGCACTGCAGTCACGATGGTGTGGAACTCTAAGGAATCATGGGAAAGTCGCACTGAAACTTCATCCTGGATTTCACTGAGAGCGGCTATTTCCCTTTTGATCTTTTTCTTTCCTACCGTCTTCCGAGCTGCCTATGAGATGATTGGATGGCAATCCCAACTCAATGGACATGAGTTTCAGCAAGCTGCGGGAGTTGGTGATGGACAGGGAGGCCTGGTGGGCTGCAGTCCATGGGGTCGCAAAGAGTCAGACACAACTGAGAGACTGAACTGAACTGAACTCACTAAGACTGGATTGAGAGGGTTTTTTTTTTTTTAAATATATATAAAGAAGATTTAAAATACTCTCTGTTCATGTAATAGAGAGTAGATTCAAAGTGGACCAACTTGATGGCCGACTTAGCCTGACAGTTCTTGTAGGCAGACATGGATTCAAAGATTTCAGGCTCTTTTGTTGGGCCAAACAATGAAGTCTTTGGCTTCTGAGTGTAGAGGATGAGCCAAAACATAGAAAAACCAGCCCCTATAAGCAGGCCTGTTTCAGTACTTATTTCAGAGGACAGCACAGTACCAAACCAGATAACTGAGTCCATTTGGCTAATCCTCCACATCATTCATGGGATTCTCTAGGCCAGGATGCTGGAGTGGGTAGCCATTCCCTTCTCCAGGGGATCTTCCCAACCCAGAGATCGAACGAGAGTCTCCTGCATCACAGGTGGATTCTTTACCAGCTGAGCTACCAGGTAAGTCCCATATCTTGGACAGCTTCTTAAATTTACACAGGGCTCTCCAGAGATTTGGCTTTCCAGGCGGAATGCAGGAGACTTAAGAGACACGGTTTGTATCCCTGGGTCAGGGAGATCCCCTGGAGGAGGGGATGGCAATCCACTCCAGTATTCTTGCCTGGAGAAGTCCCATGGACAGAGGAGCCTGGTGGGCTACAGTCCATGGGGTCACAAAGAGTCGGACATGACTGAGCGACTAACACTTTCACTTTCAGTGATGAATAATCCCTGCCATTGTTCCAAGGGAGTCTGAGTCCAGTGAGATACTTGGCCTGAGATGTAAGAGCTGTGAAGGAGGCACAGGTGACAAATCCACTCAGCAAGACATCTGAGAGATAGACTGAAACAAAGCCCCCTTGAAAGAAGCCCATTGCTGCCTGATAAACTCCAACCTTAAAGGTTACCATACTGTCGACTATAATGTCATAGCTACTTGTGTTACATACCTTGCCTGATGTCTGGCTTAATAATGTGTTCCCATCTGAAACAATTCCCAAATAAGAAGCAACATGGGCAGTGTCATAGACAGCTCTGTACAGTTCTCGATCAACTACAGCTGACTGATCATAAGGCACAACACTCCAAAAATGCCCACAGAGATGTGATGGGAGGTCTCCAATAGGAAGTAAATGAAGCCGGCAAAGGAAGATGTGTGTAGACCATCAATACATTCCTGGCCAGCCGAGAGAGAATAAGCAGTGGGCTGGGGCACCAACAAGATGCCCACAGTCAAGGCAGACATCACATCTCCTAAAATATTTTCCTCCAGATTACATTTTGGGAGCCACTGCAAAACAGGAAGGAAACCAAAAATGATATTTTGGGGTTTGGTTGGATGGCACTGGCAACTCTAGGTTTTTTGTGGCAAATTGCCTGAAGTTAGTATCTGGTTTCTCTGAAGGCTCCAAGTGGACCTTAGGATAAGTTCTGTGCTGATCATTGGTCTCAAATTGCTGAAAGCTGTTACATGATTCCTCTTTATGCTCCAGAGGGATCCTACACAGAGAACTGTGTTGATTATTTCCTTTAACGGAGTCCTTGGATGAAAGATTATCTTGCTTTTTATTTTTCAAAGACATTTCTGGAGATAGATGTTCCAGCCTCCCTGAGCAAGTCAATCAGATTGGCAAATCCTCACAGGAGCTCTTCAGTCCTCAATGCAGCCGGTCTAGGACTCTCTTCTCACTTTCTACCTTCAGGCCAAGCTAGTTTGAGTGCATTCCTTCTACTTTGGAATAGCTCTCTGTGATTTCTGGGTCAAGAGACTTTTCCAAACCACTTGAGTCTGGGCCACCCCCACACAACCTGGTTTCAAATCGCATCTTCCACCAATGCGGGACTGAGGGCATAAGGTGGTGTGGGCAGAGACAGCATCCCTTTAACCTACTGACCCCTGCCCAACCATTGCCTGGCCCCTGAAAGAGGAGGGCCCGGCCAGGCAGGGCAGGGGAGTGGCACACAGGCACCATCTGGGAGGTGCAGAAAGAGACTCTAGAGTGAAAGCCCAGCACAGTTTGTTACTATTTTGTTGAGGATATTTGCATATATGTTCATCAGTGATATTGGCCTATGCTTTTCTTTTTTTGTGTTATCTTTTCTGATTTTGATATCAGAGTGATGCTGGCCTCATACAATGAGTTCAGAAGTATTTCTTCCTCTGCAATTTTTTAAAATTATTTGAGAAGGATAGCTGTTAACATTCTCATAAATGTTTGGTAGAATTCACTTGTGAAGCCATCTGGTCCTGGACTTTTGTTTCTTGGTCTGAATAACACATTCAGTTTCATGATTAGTGATTGTGAAAGGGAAAGTCGCTCGGTTGTGTCTGACTCTTTGTGACCCCATGGACTATACAGTCCATGGAATTCTCCAGGCCAGAATACTGGAGTGGGTAGTCATTTCCTTCTCCAGGGGATCTTCTCAACCCGGGTCTCCTGCATTGCAGGTGGATTCTTTACCAGTATCCCCACCTGTCAAGTGGGAGACCGGGTTAGATTCCCCAATAGGGAGACTACAGAACTGGTTATTGTTCTATTCATATATTTGATTTTTTCCTGGTTCACTGTTGGGAGATTGTACTTTTCTAAGAATTTGTCCACTTCTTCTATGTTGTTCATTTTATTGGCAAGATTATTTTAGCTATTCGGGGTCATTTATGTTCCCATACAAATAGTAAAATTTTGTGTTCTAATTGCGTGAGAATTGCCATTGGTTATTTGATAGAAATTGCATTGAGTCTGTAGATTACTTTGGATAGTATAGAACAATATTGTAATAGTATAGACATTTTCACAATATTGATTCTTCCAATCTGAGAACATATATATAGAGTGGGGTCTCTGCTTCTCACGCCTTCTCACTTTCCCATATGTAAGCCTTGTAGCCTTCAAGGTCACATGTTTTGGGGCTTCTCAGGTGGCTCAGTGGTAAAGAAGCTGCCTGCAATGCAGAACATGTGCGTTCAATCCCTGGGTCAGGAAGATCCCCCAGAGAAGGGAATGGTTACCCACTCCAGGATTCTTGCCTGGAGAATCCCACTGACAGATGAGCCTGGTGGGCTATAGTCCATGGGGTCACAAAGAGCCAGACACAACTTAGCAACAACACAGCAAAGTCAGATATTTTGGGGGCTCACCTTTCTAGTGTAGGACCCCATCCCCACCCCAGGGAGTCTGAAATGGGGCCCAACCCCTTGCTCCTTGGGGAAAACCTCTGTTGTTGTGATTATCTTCCCATTTGCGAGTCGCCTACCTAGGGATGTGGGTGTTGACCTTACTCCCTCCTATCCGTCTTGTTGTGGTTCCTTCCTTTTACCTTTAGTTGTGGAAAATCTTTTCTACTAGTTCTTAGGTCATAGTTACTTTCTAAATACTTGCAATTCTGGCGTGCCCGTAGGAGGAGTTGAGTTCAGGGTCTTCCTACCCTGCCATCTTGGCCACACTCTGAGCGTCAGCACTCTGGTTTTGACCCAGTAGTTTTTTCTTGACTTTCACAGCATGACCCATCTTGTTTCCCTCCGTTTTGTAGTCTTTGCACAGCCTAATATGGTAGCAACTAGGTAGGTGTGGCTGTTTAACTGTAACTTTCAATTAAACAATTTTGAATAAAATTTTAAATTCAGTTCTTCAATTACACTTATTGCATTTCATGAACTCAATAGCCCATGTGGCTCAGGGCAACTGAACAGAACCACACAAAACAGTTTCATCGTTGCAAAGAGTTCTAACACTCCTAGATGATCACAGGGGCAGCAGGTCTTTTGCGTGAGTTTGGATGGCTCCTCCCTCACTTCCTGTCTCCTCCTGCCTCCTCTTTTTAACAGCCTTGCATTACCTCCTGGTTCAGCCTTGTCTTCAAAGTAAGAGAAGGGAGCAGGCCCCAGATTTTCTAGGTAAGGGAAGAGGGGTATTTGTGGGGGTGAGAGGGAGGGAAGGAAATGTGTCATTTGATGGAGGGGAACTCCTCCCCTGGATCTATATCTTAAACCTTGCAAACTTGCTCTCAGAATATATTTCTCATTGGGTTTCTGTTTCCTGTTTTTGATGATTTTAGGCTGTAGTCTGTTTTGAAGGCTGAGCCCTACAAATTGATGCCTCTTTCCATGGTGACTGCTCAGGGGATACTTGTACAAACAAATGACTCCTCTCACCATTCATAGAATTTATAAGAAAACTTGAAGTTTTCAGGATTAGCGTTGACCAAGCAGACAGAATTCATTCTGTGGGAAGCTTGTGGTGAGAAGAGCTCCAGGAGATGTAAGAGACACAGCTCAGCACTTCTCCTCTTCCAAAGCCAGCACGCAGAGCAGGACCAGTGAGTCTGTTACCCAGTTAACTCTCTGCTCAGAGCTGCCCCTTTGAACTTACCTCCTCAGGGATAGTCTCTTCCTGGGCCTCACCCTGAGTTGGGGAAGAGAAAATTTTAGAAGACAGGAGGAGGGAAATGCCAACCCATGTTACTGTCTAGCATTCAGGAAAAGCAGGGGAACAACAGATGCTTGTTCCTTAGACAGTAGGAGGAGAATTCAGCCATCCAATGTCAGTGTGTAGAGAAGGTCAGTCCTCTGGTTTATATTTGAACTAGGATAAACAGAACAGCATTAAAGAATGCTGAAGACAGAGTCCATAGACTGGACAGTAGACTTTAAGAAATAACACAAACCTTGTGTGTTCCTTATGTGTTTCTGGTATTTTACTCCTTCTTCTAACACCCACAACCAACATCAACTTTATGAAAAAAGCTTATTTAAAATTCGGTAATTTCAGTTCCCAGTTTATAAGAAGCTGTTTCCTACTCTTATTCCTAATTGACTTTCAAAAGAAAGTGTTTCAAATTTGTATTTGATGCATTCCTATCAGATGACTCTGTCTTTAGCAAATAGCATTTTCAGCCTGTTCTAGTTAAAATCTGCTTTGCTAAGAATTCTTAAAATGGCTTTCTCCGTTGCCCAACCTTAGTAGGCAGTGATAAAGGAAAGAATCTAAAATGTAATGCCATGTTTCAAGAGCAATGTGTTTTTAATAAGGAAAAGATAAGTTTTTTCACAGTCAGATGCAAGCAAGACATAAAGCTCAGTCACAGAGGAGGCAAGAAACAGTGGGGTATTTTTTAATCGATTCATTTATTAAGCAAATATTTTTGAGAACCATGCTTTGTCCAATACTGTGCTTCTTCCCTCGGGAATAAGGGGGTATGCAAGACACAGAAGGTTCACCATCACAAAGCTAGCAGTCTACTAGGAGACAGTAAAAAAAAAAAAAAAAAAAATCAAACCACTTCCTATTGTGGTATGTATTCTATAGAAATTCTTGGGTGTAGTTAAAACAAACTCCACACCAAACCTGTCTTGTTGGTCAATGATCTGGGTAGAGAGGCCCCCTCTGGAGAAATAACAAAACTCTGAGGCCTCAGGGCTGAGCAGAAACCAGTTGGCCATTGGATGGGGGTGGGAGTGCTCTCGGGAGGGGGAAGTGCTCCTCAAAGGTCTAGGAGCTGGGGGGAGCTTAGAGAATTCAGAGGACAATGAGGAGGCCAGTATGCTTAAAGCTTTTTGAGAGAGAGAGAGAGAAATTGATCGTGCAAGTCCTTCGGGACCATTCCAAGGGCTTTCAACTATTTGAAAAATAAAAAACAAAAGCAATCCATTAGAAAATCTAAATGAGAAAAAAACACAAATATCAAAAAGGCATCTGACTATGTATAGAGAGAGTAACATGGAAATATACATTACCATATATAAAATAAGTAGCCAGTGGGAATTTGCTGTGTGATTCAGGGACCTCAGACCAGGGCTCAGTAACAACCGAGAGGGGCAGGATGCGGAGGGAGGTGGGAGGGATGTTCCAGTGGGAGCAAACACGGGTGAACCTCTGACTGATTCATGCTGATGTTTGGCAGAAACCAACACAATACTATAAAGCAGTTAGGCTTAGATTATAAATTTTAAAAAGCATCTGACTATTGAGTAGAGGAGGGATGGAAGATACAGTATCATTTGGGAGCCTGCTACATTGCAATCAAATGATAGGATTGGATTCACATGGAGATAGAGAGAAATGGATAATTTTTCATTTGGGGAACTAAAATCTATAGGATTTGGTGATGGGCTGTGAGTAAGTGAGGAAAGAAGTGTTTTAGAGATAATCTCAAGCTTCTGCATGAGCCATTTCATGATGCCATTTACTGAAATGCGAACCAGGCTGGGGATGGAGGTCAGGGTTTCATTTTGTCCAAATCAGTTTGAGATGCCCACAAAATTGCCAAATGGAGAATTTGAATGGGATAGAAAAGGTTGGAACTCTGGGAAGGGTCCAGGCTGCAGACTACATATAAATGGCATTCAGAGCAATAATTCACTGAATAGAGGAGGGAAGGGCACCCAAAACCAGTGCCAAGGAAGCACTTGAAGCACTTACATCTGTGTAAGAAAAATGACAATCTGAAAATGGGACTGAAAGCAGAAATAAGAAGTATTGAGAAATAGAGAAGAGATCGTGTAGCAAGTTTATGAAGAAAGAGAAACTGTTGTTTACAGGAGATTGATGTTTCTGGTTTATTCTGCATCTCCCTGTAATAACATACTTATGTCTCTTTAGTCCCAGGAATCCAAACCACAATGGCAGCCCAGTACCTCGGCGAACCCAGGACCAGCCACGGTGAGAGGCTGCTTGGGGAGGGCAGCCAGGCTTGGGGAGGAGGGCTGGGGCTCTCCTACCTTGTCATCCAGTCAATCTGTACAAGAGTAAAATGTCTTCAACCACATTTCTCATTTTCCCTTCATTTGCTCTGCTCTCTCGGTCTCTCTACCCTCTATGCATCCTCCTTGCAATGTAGCTTACCAGCGAGCAGGAGGAGACTTCCGATACCCTGTCTGCTCCCGGGCTTGATGAGGTTTCTTATTTGCTACTTCCTACCATGTGGGCTGGAGAAGGAAATGGCAACCCACTCCAGTACTCTTGCCTGGAAAATAACATGGACGGAGAAGCCTGGTAGGCTACAGTCCATAGGGTCGCAAAGAGTCAGACATGACTGAGCAACTTGACTTACCATGTGGGCACACCGGATCAGGGGTTGTGGCCTCCCAGGTGTTTTCTCTGCCCCTATCTTCATCCTGAGAGGACTGGGAAGGAGGAATGTCAGGGTGATCAATGCCTCATTCAGGCCCCTAATTTCCCTGCTCCCAGTGGCCTCACTCTAAGCAATAAACTCAACGGACTGATCACTCCATTTCTCATATAACCCTCCCTCTACCCCTTTATCCTAGGAACTTAATTAGTTCCATCACTCAGTCATGTCTGACTCTTTGTGACCCCATGAATCACAGCATGCCAGGCCTCCCTGTCGATCTCCAACTCCTGGAGTCCACCCAAACTCATGTCCATTGAGTCGGTGATGCCATCCAACCATCTCATCCTCTGTTGTCCCCTTCTCCTCCTGTCCCAAATGCCCTCCCAGCATCAGGGTCTTTTCAAATGAGTCAACTCTTCGTATCAGGTGGCCAAAGTATTGGAGTTTCAGCTTCGGCATCAGCTGAATGAACACCCAATGAACACCCAGGACTGATCTCCTTTAGGATGGACTGGTTGGATCTCCTTGCAGTCCAAGGGACTCTCAACAGTCTTCTCCAATACCACAGTTCAAAAGCATCAATTCTTTGGCGCTCAGCTTTCTTTATAGTTCAACTCTCACATCCATACATGACTCCTGGAAAAACCATAGCATTGACTAGATGGACATTTGTTGGCAAATTAATGTCTTTGCTCTTTAATATGCTATCTAGTTTGGTCATAACTTTCCTTCCAAGGAGTAAGCATCTTTTAATTTCGTGGCTCTGATCACCATCTGCAGTGATTTTGGAGCCCCCCAAAATAAAGTCTGCCACTATTTCCACTGTCTCCCTATCTATTTCCCATGAAGTGATGGGACCAGATAGATTCTATCATTTGAGCTTTTGCTGGTTTAGCAAATCATCCCACAATTTAGGAACCTAAAACAGCGACCATTTGCTTGGCTCTTAATTTTGAGGGTCAATTGGGCCGTGCTTGTGTCTAAACCAACCTGTCTAGTCTCAGCCAGACTGACTCATGTGCGGGTGCTTGGCTGGTGGTTCAGGATGTAACACAATAATCTTAACTAGCCTCACAGACATTTCTGGTGGTCAGCAAGCTCTGGGTTGGCCAGGCAGACAGGGTAACAGGGCCTTGTGTCCCTCATCAAGTCGGCTAGTCCAGGGCAGGTGTAGAGTTCCAAACATCAGAAAGAGAAGGCAAAGCACAATGTGTCAGTGCTTTCAGATTCTCTGCTTAACCATGTTTTCATGATCCTATGATCCAAAGCAAGTCACATGGCCCAGTCAGACTGAAGGGTTGGAGAAACAGACTCAGCATCCTGATGAGAGGAGCTGAGAATCCACCTTCCCAAGAGGCATGAGTGCAGAGACGGGCTCCTTCGTGGCAATGGCTGCCGTCTTCAGAGGTTGCCATCCATTCGTTATTGGCATTGGCCAATGATTGCAGTGTTGGCACTGGCCTTGGTACCTTTTTACTGCCAGGCCATGATTTTCCTATACCCTCTCTCTAAGGGCAACCAATGCCCTGGGATCTCCTTAGGTTGGAGCTTCTATTGTGAGGATAACTATTAAGAATACTCTGAATTCTTATGTACATTTTTTCTTAGATAAATCTTAGCCATCCCATATCCAGTGTTTGCAGCATTGGGAAATTTACTTCTTTTATCCCGGGATTCTGGTTCTCAGATGGGGAAAACTCTGCCTTAGGGATTCAGGGATCAGCAAACACTTCATCAGAAAGTGTGTGGGAGATGGAGGTTAACTACAGATTTTGTGGACATCACAGGAGGCGTTTCTGTAAGTTCCTGGTTCTGTTTGATTGATATTTTTTCAAGATTAGCCCACCTCACAGAATAGACTGAAAGGGACAAAGTGGAAGTGGAGACACCTGTTAGGAGACTGCTGAGGCAGGGGTGGTGATAGAATCTGGACTGGAATGATGATCTTCAAAACAGAGACAGGGGAACAGATTTGGAGCCAAGAGAACATGCTGATGGGTTGGGTCTGGAAAGTAGGGGAAAGAGGCGAGTCAAGGGTGACTCCTAGCTTTCTAGTCTGAGGACCTGGGTGAATGGTGATGGCTCTGAAAATAAACTGGAGTTGGTAACAATGTCTATAATGTTGTACGTGAAATAATGTAGTCATTGTCTCAAAGCAGAAATGGGTAGATATAACATAGGATTCCTCATGCAGGAATCAGACCCTTAGGTTCAAGGGCCAGCCGGCAAGGTCTGCCTTCTCGGAAAAAGAGGGTTTCACATGTGATTGTCAGTTGCCTTCCCTCTGGCGCTGGGTCTATGGCTGACAAATCCAGAGGACTTTGACTTTATAGACACACTGCAGAGAGATGCAGAGACTTGCTGAATACAAGCACGCAAGGAGCCGGTGGAGGACTTGGTGCTTAAACTCAGGTTTCCACTGCTGCGCTCTGCGGCTCTGATACTAGCTTTCAGCTTTCCTGGGAAGTCGGATATGCATAGTCAGTTTTGTGTTACCTCCTGTCTTATGAAGAACAGCTACTGGTAGCAACTCAGAGTCCTCTTCTTAGTCACATTGCTTCCTCCTCTATGAGCTGTGTGCTTCCACCAGGTCAGAGTAAGAGCTGAAAGGGATCCTGAAAAATATCTGTTGTTATTGTTGTTCAGTTGCTAAGTCATGCCCATAGATTGCAGCATGCCAGGTTCCTCTGTTCTCCACCCTCTCCTGGAGTTTGCTCAAATTCAAGTCCATTGATTTGGCGATGCTGTCTATCCATTTTATCCTCTGCCACCCCTTCTCCTTTTGCCTTCACCCTTTCCCAGCATCAGAATCTTTTCCAGTGAGTCTGCTCTTTGCATCAGGTGGCCAAAGTATTGGAGCTTCAGTTTCAGCATCAGTCATTCCAATGAACATTCAGGGTTGAATATTTATTCAGTGGGCAGGAGACTTGCAGGGGAGACAGTTGAAGTTCATTCTAACACTGGGACTTTTGTTTCCTGATGTTCCAGGGCTTGCATACCTCGGAGATTCCCAGCTGAGACTTGTCTTAGTGGGTAAGACTGGGGCAGGAAAAAGTGCAACAGGAAACAGCATCCTCAGAGAGAAAGTGTTTCAGTCTATCTCTTCACCTGTATCCATCACCAAGCACTGTGAGAAAAGAAATGGCACCTGGAGGGGGAGAGAAGTTGTCGTCGTGGACACCCCTGGCCTCTTTGACACGGACATCCCAGATGCTGAGACTCTCAAGGAGATTACCCGCTGCATGCTGCTGACCTCCCCGGGGCCTCACGCTCTGCTCCTGGTCATCCCACTGGGCCCTTACACGCTGGAAGACCAGAAAGCCACAGAGAAGATCCTGACGATGTTTGGAGAGAGAGCTAGGGAACACATGATTCTCTTATTCACCCGGAAAGATGACTTAGGTGACATGGATTTCCATGATTACTTAGAGCATGCTCCTACAGCCATCCAAGATCTGATTTGCAAGTTCAGAGATCGCTACTGTGTTTACAACAGCAAGGCCACAGGAGCTGAGCAGGAGAACCAGAGGGAGCAGCTGCTGGCCCTGGTCCAGGATGTGGTGGACAAGTGCAATGGGAGATACTACACGAATAGCCTGTATCAGAAGACCGAGGAGGAGATTCAGAAACAAACCCAAGTGTTACTAGAAAATTACAGAGCAGAGCTTGAGAAAGCGAAAGCTCAGATAAAACAGGAGTTCGAAGAGGAAATCAGAAAGCTGAAGGATGAACTAGAACAGCAAAAGCGGAAGGTGCAAATGGAAAGGCAATTGGCAGAAAGGGAGGCTCACTGGGTTTCAAGGCAGCAAACAGCCAGAGATGATGTTTTGAGTCAGAATGAGATACTTGAAACCATCTTCACCTTGTTACGGGTTGCTTCCTTTGTCTTCTCTCTGTTTAGGGATTAAACTTCATGAAAATCTGTCTATATTTCCTGCATATTTTCGGGTGCTCCTGCCCCATGTAAGTCAGAGCATTCTCCTTTTTCTCTGAGACTCTCAGGGCTAAGGAGAGTAAAGTTCACTATTGATAATTGATATGTGTTTGATTGATTTAACAGGAAAGGGATAAACTCTCAACTTGTGAAACTCCAAAGCAGAAAACAATGATGCTCCCTAATTTGTAAATTCTTTCTCAGAGACACCAAGACAGGGAATGCAGGAGACCAAAGATGACCCGAGCTTTCTCTATTTATCCCTAGAAAATAGGGATAGATTCTCTAGATTCTTTCTAGATTGGTAGGTGATCTTCTCCTACAGCTTTTTCTCACTTATTTTGTCTTTAGATGGTGCTGATCATCTTACCCTTATAGTTTATTAGAAAGATCAGTTCTTTCCATTAGTTAAGCTTACAGAAGGAGATACTGATAGAAATCTTTCTAGATGAATGGAAATTTGTTCACTTATAATTTTACTGAAGGCCTCAAATTGTTCCTTATCAACTGACCATTATGAACAAGAGTTCTCTGGCAAATAAATCTTTCAGAACTCAACTACGTGAAATGCCAAAAGGAGCGAAAGATATTGAACAGATAAGAGAACAATGCTTGGTGTATTCAGATGTATTTGTAGGAAATCTTTGACCAACAACAACCAGTTTGCTGAAAGTCAGTTCTCTCCTTTTCCTGTGAAACTAGCAGCTGCCCCATGCAGATGAATTGTTTGCTTATTGTTATTTTAATAAAATGTTTCTGTTCTCTCATACTTGTGCAAATTGGAATCTGTTTTTTTGTTTGTTTGTTTGTTTGTTTCTTGGAAAGCACCACTACTCCTTCTAAGAACACAGGGATGAATTTCAGTTTTTCGTAAAAGTTCAAGATGATTTTGGTGTAGACTTGGTCTACCCTCCAGACATCTCCCCTCCCCTTTTCCCCCGGGAAGGTTTGAGCCACATTCTCAACCCCTCTGTGAGTCAAAGTCTACATTCTCCTTGGATTCATCCATTATGTATTGGTAGAAATTATGTGTAATTGAGGTTTCTGAGACCTTTGTGGCTTTCCTGCTGCAAAATTTCTTTAAAATCTATGGATAAAAAGAGAGACATCCCTGTCCCTTTTCTCCTCTTCCAATGGGTCCTCTTCACCTAGTAATGTGTAGGCTTTCCCCAAGCACATTTCCATGTTCTTCCAACATGGTCTGGAGGTCACACCTGACCTATGCCAAGTCTCCTTGCTTGGTCATCTTAAAATCATCTCCACGCCCTGACCCATTCTGTCCAAAAGAGGACATATGCCTTGCCCTGACTTTCCCCAAACACACAGGACTCTACCTTTAATACAGCTGCTATCTATCTATAGCTGACTCACTTTGCTGTGCAGTAGAAACTAACATACTATTGGAAAGAAACTATTGCTGTTGTTGTTCAGTCGCTAAAGTGAAGTGAAGTTGCTCAGTCGTGTCCGACTCTTTGTGACCCCATGGACTGTAGCCTACCAGGCTCCTCTGTCCATGGGATTTTCCAGGCAAGAGTACTGGAATAGGTTGCCATTTCCTTCTCCAGAGGATCTTCTTGACCCAGGAATTGAACCCAGGTCTCCCGCATTGTAGGCAGACGCTTTACCGTCTGAGCCACCAGGGAAGTTTGCAAAGGCTCAAGGATACGAGAAGCTCCTGGCAAAGAAGCAGAGGACTCCAGCAGAGCTGGTCACTCTGAGCGGACAGATTCGGTTTCACTCTGCAGAATGTGGGGGGACTTGGTCTCTATGGTTTTCATCATCAGCGTTTCAGTCCAAATTCTTAGGTATGAATTTAACATGCTAGTGTATTACAACTTTCTACAGCAAATATTCAACCAAAGAACAACATATACCTCTCAAAGAAGATTAAATTCAGGTTTAAGATGAAAAAAAAAGAGCTAGCTGCAGTGGTAATTTTCATTGTAAATGCATTCAATTATTCTTATTCTTGCATCCCAGGTTAATGCCGTAGATGAGACAAAGAAAATCATTCTGCTATTTATTTCCCATCTCATCACTTTAATCATTTCATCAAAATAATCTGAACATGGGTATGTGAGTACTTGTTTTGCTATAAGAATGTGCGGTTTAAAAGTCCCTGAGACATATCCAAGAGTGGATTGAAATGTGTTCAATGTCTATGGGGTCGCACAGAGTTGGCCACAACTGAAGCGACTTAGCAGCAGCAGCAGCACTGTAATTATTCACCGTACTTTGGCACTGGCTTTCTTTGGGATTGGAGTGAAAACCGACCTTTCCCAATCCTGTGGCGATTGCTGAGTTTTGAGATTTGCTGGCACTCTGAGTGCAGCACGTTAACAGCATAATCTTTCAGGATTTTAAAGAGTTCCACTGGAATTCCATCACCTCCCCTACCTTTACTGATTGCCAAGGACTTGGCTCCCTTCCCTGATGCTTAAGGAATGTGACTTTAAAAAAAGATGTGCATGATATATATACACATATATAATATTTATAAAATAATATTTACAATTTTCCATGCTGGGTTTACAAAAAGCAGAGGAACCAGATATCAAATTGCCAACATCCATTGGATCATAGAGAAAGCAAAGGAATTTAAGAAAAGCATCTAATTCTGCTTCATTGACCATGCTAAATCCTTTGACCCTGTGGATCACAACAAACTGTGATCTTTAAGAGATGGGAATATCAGACCTCCTCACCTGTCTCCTGAGAAATCTGTTTGTGGGTCAAAAAGCAGCAGTTAGAACCTTGCGTGGAACAACAGACTGGCTCAAAATTGGGAAACGAGTATTACAAGGCTCAGCCTGTTTACTTAACTTATATGCAGAGAACATCATGAGAAATGCTGGGCTGGATGAAGCACAGGCTGGAATCAAGATTGCCAGGAAAAGATCAATGCAGATGGTGCCACCCTTATGCCAGAAATTGAAGAGGAACTAAAGAGCCGTTTGATGAGGGTAAAAGAGGAGAGTGAAAAAGCTGGCTTAAAACTCAACATTCATAAAACAAAGATCATGGCATCTGGTTCCATCACTTCATCACAAGTAGAAAGGGAAAAAGGAGAAACAGTGACAGATTTTCTTTTCTTGGGCTCCAAAATTACTGCAGATGATGACTGTAGCCATGAAATTAGAAATGCTTGCTCCATAGAAGGAAAGGTATGACAAATCTAGACAGTGTTTTAAACAGCAAAGATATTGCTTTGCCAACAAAGGTCTGTATAGTGAAAGCTATGAATTTTCCAGTAGTCATGTATGGATGTGAGAGTTGGACTATAAAGAAGGCTGATTGCCAAAGAATTGATGCTTTTGAACTGTGGTGTTGGAGAAGACTCTTGAGAGACCGTTGGTTTGCACAGAGATCAGTCAAACCTAAATGAAAACAGCCTGAATTGGAAGGACTGATGCTGAAGCTGAAGGTCCGATACTTTGGCCACCTGTTGTGAAGAACTGACTCATTAGAAAAGACCCTGATGCTGGGAAAGATTGAAGGCAGGAGGAGAAGGGGACAACAGAGGATGAGATGGTTGCATGGCATCACTAACTCAATGGACGTGAGTTTCAGCAAGCTCCAGGAGATGGTGAAGGACAGGGAAGCTTGGCGTGCTGCAGTCCATGGGGTGGCAAAGAGTCAGACATGACTGAGCGACTGAACAACTAAACACACACACACACACACACACACACACACACACACACATACGTGCTTAGTCGATCAGTCATGTCCAACTCTTTGTGACCCCATGGACTGTAGCCCACCAGGTTCCTCTGTCCATGAGAATTCTCCAGGCAAGAATACTGGAGTGGGTGGCCATGCCCCTCTCCAATATGCACAAACACACATATATAAATATATATATATGATATATGTATATTATTAATACTGCATAAGAGTCTTCCTCTCTGGTGTCTGGCTTTTTTTGTTGTTGTTTTTTAACCAATTTACTGATGCTGTGTAGTAAGTCATTTCCAGACTATAAAGAATGCATTCAGCCTGGTAAGTTCAGTTCAGTTGCTCAGTTGTCTCCAACTCTTTGTGATCCCATGGACTGCAGCAAGTCAGGATTCCCTATCAATCACCAACCTCTGAAGTTTGCTCAAACTCATATCCATTGAGTCGATGATGCCATCCAACCATCTTGTCCTCTGTCATCTCCTTCTCCTCCTGCCTTCAATCTTTCCCAGCAA
Organism: Odocoileus virginianus; assembly: GCF_023699985.2. Taxonomy (NCBI): domain Eukaryota; kingdom Metazoa; phylum Chordata; class Mammalia; order Artiodactyla; family Cervidae; genus Odocoileus; species Odocoileus virginianus. The sequence goes on from NC_069674.1 coordinate 6,344,848, forward strand.
CAGGGTCTTTTCCAATGAGTCAGTTCTTCACATCAGGTGGCCAAAGTATTGGAGTTTCAGCTTCAACATCAGGCCTTCCAATGAATATTTAGGATTGATTTCCTTCAGGATGGACTGGTTGGATCTCCTTGCTGTCCAACGGACTCTCAAGAATCTTCTCCAACACCACAGTTCAAAAGCATCAATTCTTCAGAGCTCAGCTTTCTTTACAGTTCAACTCTCCTATCCATACATGACTACTGGAAAAAACCATAGCTTTGACTAGATGGACCTAGTCGGCAAAGTAATGTCTCTGCTTTTTAGTAAGCTGTCCATGTTGATCATAGCTTTTCTTCTAAGGAGCAAGCATCTCTTAATTTCATGGCTGCAGTCAACATCTGCAGTGATTTTGGAGCCCCCAAAAATAGTCTGTCACCATTTCTATTGTTTCCCCATCTATTTGCCATGAAATGATAGGACCGGATACCATGATCTTAGTTTTCTGAAATGTTAAGTTTTAGGCCAATTTTTTCATTCTCCTCTTTCACTTTCATCAAGAGGCTCTTTAGTTCTTCTTCACTTTCTGCCATAAGGGTGGTGTCATCTGAATATCTGAGGTTATTGATATTTCTCCTGGCAATCTTGATTCCAGTTTGTGCTTCATCCAGTGCAGCATTTCTCATGATGTACTCTGCATATAAGTTAAATAAGCAGGGTGACAATATACAGCCTTGACGTACTGCTTCCCCTATTTTGAACCAGTCTGTTGTTCCATGTTCAGTTCTAACTGTCGCTTCCTGACCTGCATACAGATTCTCAAGAGGAAGGTCTGGTGGTCTCGTATTCCTATTTCTTGAAGAATTTTCCATAGTTTGTTGTGATCCACACAATCAAAGGCTTTGGCGTAGTCAATAGGGTAGGAGTAGATGTTTTTCTGGAAATCTCTTGCTTTTCTGATGATCTGAAGGATGTTGGCAATTTGATTTCTGCTTACTCTGCCTTTTCTAAAACTAGCTTGAATATCTGGAAATTCATGATTCACATACTGTTGAAGCCTGGCTTGGAGAATTTTAAGCATTACTTTACTAGCATGTGAGATGAGTGCAATTGTGCAGTAGTTTGAGCATTCTTTGGCATTGCCTCTCTTTGGAGTTGGGATGAAATCCCAATCCTTTTCCAGCCCTGTGGCCACTGCTGAGTTTTCAAAATTTGCATAGTTAGTGCAGCACTTTCAAAGCATTATCTTTTAGGATTTGAAAGAGCTCAACTGGAATCCCATCACCTTCAAAGCAAAAACACCCAATTGTGGATGTGACTGGTGATGGAAGTAAAGTCTGATGCTGTAAAGTGTAATATTGTGTAGGAATGTGGAATGTTAGATCTATGAATCAAGGCAAATTAGAAGTGGTCAAACAGGAGATCGCAACAGTGAACATCGACATTTTACGAATCAGTGAACTAAAATGGACTGGAATGGGTGAATTTAACTCAGATGACCATTATATCTACTACTGTGGACAAGAATTCCTTAGAAGAAATGGAGTAGCCATTATAGTCAAAAAAAGAGTCTAAAATGCAGTACTTGGATGCCATCTCAAAAACAACAGAATGATCTCTGTTTCCAAGGCAAACAATTCAATACCACAGTAATCCAAGTCTATGCCCCGACCAGTAACACTGAAGAAGCTGAAGTTGAAAGGTTCTCTGAAGACCTCCAGGACCTTCTAGAACTAACACCCAAAAAAAGATGTCCTTTTCATTGTAGGGGACTGGAATGCAAAAGTAGGACGTCAAAAGATACCTGGAGTAACAGGCTAATTTGGCCTTGGAGTACAAAATGAAACAGGTCAAAGGCTAACAGAGTTTTCCCAAGAGAACACACTGTTCATAGCAAACACCCTCTTCCAACAACACAAGAGAAGACTCTATACATGGACATCACCAGATGGTCAATACTGAAATCAGATTGATTATATTCTTTGCAGCCAAAGATGGAGAAGCTTTATAGAGCCAGCAAAAACAAGACCGGGAGCTGACTGTGGCTCAGATCATGAACTCCTTATTGCCAAATTCAAGCTCAAATTGAAGAACGTAGGGGGAACCACTAGACCATTCAGGCAGGTAAATTAGTTCTTTAAGTTCTAGGGTGCCAATTAGTAGAATGAGAACTGTAGAACTGGAAGCTCTCTAGAGAAGACGTTGTCCAATCCCCTCATTTTGCAGTTCAGGTGACAGAGGCTTAAAGCAGTTGTGACTTGCACAAACACAGTTGATTCTGCCACTCTTACTGTAACCTCTGGCAAGTCCTTAACCACATCTGGATTTCTGCTCCCTCCTCTGTAAAATGAACAGGTGATCATCACAGCTATCAACTTCCAGGTGCTTCCTGTGTGCCCGACACTGTCCTGAGTACTTTAAGTGCCTTTTCTAATTCTCCCAATTCTCCAGGAATTATTTATTTATGATCATTTACCTTCTATCATAGAGGGGGATATCAAAACATAGAAAGCTTAAATAACTTGCCCGAGATAAGACAATTGGGACTTTTGCAAAAATGATCTAGTAACCCAGGAAGAACTGCCTCCAAAATCCTCAAATTCCAATCCTTAAATTTCCCCTAAAAATGTAAAACTGGTTCTGCTCTTGAGCATCACAGAGAAGAGGAGCCCATGTGACATATCCTGACAGCAGTATTGCCCATTGCTTCCCAGGGTAGAAGGCAGACAGTTTCATACTATGCATTGTGATTAATACTATGCCCCTGTGATTAATATAATAGAAGAATGAAACTTATTTTCTTCTCTCAAGAGTTTTGGAAGTTTGTGCCTATTCATCTATTTATTGATGTTGATTGGTTGTTTGCACTGGCTGGTAGGTTTTATACTAGACACTGAGAATCTAAAGATAAGGAAAACAAAGTCCCTTTTGAGACTGACTTCATTCACTTAGCATAATGATTTGGGGAATCATTCAAGTTGTATTGCCAAGAGCTTGTTCTCCTTTATTGCTGAGTAGCGTTCCATCTTACAGATGTATCCCAGCTTCTCACTTCTCCTTCACTTATGATGCAGAAGGTGCCGTGGTCCGGGCACAGGTTGGAAAAGAATTTCCAGACATGAGACAGAATAAGAGGGAAATAAGGTTTATTAGAGTGGGAGACACTGTTAGAACAGCGGGCCAGCTCAAGAGAGAACTGATGTTAAACAGGGGTCCTTAGTCTACTTTTATACCCAGAGTACAAGGAGTGGGATAGGGGTCTTGCAGGTCATTTGCTGACTGGATGAGTCACATATACTGGGTGGGGGGGAAGAGTAAAGCAAATGCCTTCTCCCTATGGGGTAGGAGGGGAGACAGGTTATCCTGCTCAGGAGGACCCGAAATCCATTAATAGTTACAACATGGGAGAAGGAAGGATGATAAGGGTCTGGTTTTTCTGTTCCTGCATTCCAAGACCCACCTTGGTTTTATCTGCTCTGTTGTCCTTGGGTCACCACAGAAGGCTCAGCTTCTCTGTACGCCAGTGCTGAGTCAAATCTTGGAAACAGAGTTTTGGATAGAAAAGGAGAGTTTCATTGATTTGCCAGGCAAAAGGGAACACAGCGAGCTCATGTCCTCAAAGTCCTCTATCCCCACTTGGGGAAGACAGTGAGAAGTTTTATTGTCCAAAGAGGGTGTGATCAGCTTTTGGACAATCTTCTGATGGGTTGATGGTGAGGTAAGCAGGAGTCAGCATCATCAACCTTCAGGTCCAACCAGTCTAGGGTCTACACGCTGTGGGCAGCATACCATGGTTAATCGTTAACTTCGGCTACCAGGATGGGTTTCAGTATCTGTAAACAAGTGCAAAGGCATTATTGTGTGTCTCATTGGATGGGGAAGCAAAACCTTACCCCAAGGCTCCTCTTGACTGTTTCTCTGGTTTCCCAGTTCCTTCCTTCCCTAACTGACAGCCACTTGAATCTGCCCACTGGAGATCAGGGAAGGTCATGGAGGCTGAGTGAAGGCTGTTTCCTGTGATCAGAGAGAGGGGGGACACAAAGGCCTTGTGCGCAGGAGCCCCACAGGGCCGTGCTCGCCTCCGTGTATTCTTATGCCCCTAATTGATTGCTCTTTGTTTGCTAAAACCTCCTTTATAGCATTGAATAGTACTGGGTGGGAACGCTTGCTTTCTTCCTGGGAATGTCTTCATTTGTGCATGCGTGTGTCCGCGCAGTTGTGTCAGACTCTTTGAAACCCTATGGCCTGCAGCCCACCAGGCTCCTCTGTCCATGGAGTTTTCCAGGCTAGCACACTTGGGTGGGTTGTCATTTCCTACTCCAAAGGATCTTCCCAGGGATCGAACCCACCCTGAGTGTTTCCGAATAAGTCAAGTAAGATAGCAGCTGAACTACAGCATGATATTACAAGTATTTTGTGTGTGTGTGTGTGTGTGTGTGTGTGTGTGTGGTGTAATCATATTAAGCAAGTATCCCCAAATCACTATTTTCTTGGGGGTTTTATCATGAATGGCTATTGAATTTTATTAAAGACTTTAAACAGTCATCCATGAAAATAATTGAGTGAATGACATTAATAGATTTCCCAATATTCAACCAACCTCTTTGTTTTCTATCCCTCTTGGTCATGAAGTATCACATTCTTAATGATGATGTTGGCATCTATTTGCTAATACATAAAGTTTTGTCTTTTGTACTTAGTTTTAATTTACCTTACTTCACTTTTTCCAGTTTTTTTTTAAGTGAGAATTTATTTTCTTTCTTTTGAAAGTGAAAGTGAAAGTAGCTCACTCAAGTCCAACTCTTTGCAACCCATGGACTACAGTCCATGGAATTGTTCAGGCCGGAATACCAGAGTGAGTAGCCTTTCCCTTCTCCAGGGCATTTTCCCAACCCAGGGATTGAACCCAGGTCTCCCAACATTGCAGGCAGATTCTTTACCAGCTGAGCCACCAGGGAAGTCCTTTCTTTCTTTTACTTTTATTGAAAAAGCTTTTGATGCAATGCATTTTACTCTGATTACTTATTTCAATGACACCTACAGCTTCTGATATTTAGTGTTTTCATTATTGTAATCTTTAAGAAATTCTAAAGACTCAGTTTGTATTTTTGTTTTCAACAAGAGTTGTTTAATACAATGTGCGCTTTTGGTTTCCAGATAGAAGCACATTTTCCCAGAAGTAATTTCTGGTTTTATCTCATTATGATCAGAAAAATGAAGAACTAAAGAGCCTCTTGATGAAAAGTGAAAGAGGAGAGTGAAAAAGTTGACTTAAAACTTAACCTTCAAAAGACTAACATCATAGCAACCAGTCCCATCACTTCATGGCAAATAGGTGGGGAAGTGATGACATTTTTGGGAGGGGGCTTCAAAACCACTACAGATGGTGACTGCAGCCATGAAATTAAAAGATGCTTGCTCCTTAGAAGAAAAGTTATGGCCAAACTAGATATCACATTAAAAAGCAGAGATATTATTTTGCCAACAAAGTCCATCTAGTCAAAGCTATGGTTTTTCCAGTAGTCATGTATGGATGTGAGATTTGGACTATAAAGAAAGCTGAGCACTGAAGAATTGATGCTTTTGAACTGTGATTTTGGAGAAGACTCTTTAAAGTCACTTGGACTGCAAGGAGATCAAACCAGTCCATCCTAAAGGAAACCAGTCCTGAATATTCATTGGAAGAACTGATGCTGAAGCTGAAACTCCAATACTTTGGCCACCTGATGCAAAGAATTGACTCATTTGAAAAGACCCTGATGCTGGGAAAGATTGAAGGCAGGAGGAGAAGGGGATGACAGAGGATGAGATGATTGGATGGCATCACTGACTCGATGAACATGAGTTTGAGAAAACTTCAGGAGTTGCTGACGGACAGGGAAGCCTGGTGTGCTGCAGTCCATGGGGTTTCAAAGAGTTGGACATGACTGGGCAATTGAACTGAGTTGAACTCTTCTTAAGCTTCGTATTGTTGATATAAGATTTGTGAGAAAAGATAATGAGATAAGAAAATGTTGTTTAGCTTTAATTCCTCTTGTGGTAGTAGTTACCTTTACAGACCTAACGTTTTGAACAAGTGTATGGAAACGAGTCCTCTGAGACTATAAGTGAGTCACTCCCTGAGAAACAATTTCGAATCCACAGGAAACGGCCTCTGTGGCAAAATTAAACATATACTACGTTTAGGGAATAGAAAGAAAAGGTATATGTTTCCATTGTCTAAAATTTCATAATCTTTCCTAGGTCTTATCCATTATTTCCAGAGAAAGCACAGAATTAAATGTCTGCTCTCATGTAAAAACCAGTCCAATCTGATGTGTTAAAGAGCCCCTTTAGGGACTTCCCTGGTGGTCCAGTGGTTAAGACGTTGTCTTCCAATGCAGGTGGTTCGGGTTTGATCCCTGGCAGGGGAGCTAAAGATCCCACATGACTTGCAGGCAAAAAACCAAAACATAAAACAGAAACAATACTATAACAAGTTCAGTAAAGACTTGGGAGTGGGGGAAGAGCACCTTTAGATAGTGTTCAGTTTCCATGTAGATGACTCAGACACTTTCTGCAACCAATTTATTTATTTCCTCCCATGGACTTTAGATGCCTTACATGACACTGGTTTGTGAAGAAAGGGAGTTCTCCAGGCTTCCCAGGTGGTGCTGGTTGTAAAGAAACTGCCTGTCAATGCAGGAGATACAGATTCGATCCCTGGGTTGGGAAGATCCCCTGGAGAAGGGAATGGAAACCCACTTCAGTATTCTTACCTGGAAAACACCATGGATGGAGGGCTACAGTCCATAGAGTCACAAAGATCGGACACACCTGAGCACACACACGTGCACGTACGTATGGGGTCTCCACCTCAGCCTCTGTCTCCCCTACTTGCTGGGTGATGTCTCATGTGTGTCAAGCCTCTGAAAGCCTGATGGTCCCCAACAAGAAAGCCCACAAGCTGGTGTAAAGGCACCCAGTGAGTTTATTTCTCACTCCAGGCAGTGCCCTTTCAGGGGCTCCTCAACTGACTTGACCACAGCTCCAGATGGTCTACGTTCTCTGTGGCTTGTCAGGCAGTGACTCTCATTTAGCCCTGGAATATCAGCTAGAGGGTGATATTTCATGTGGCTGCAGGAAATACAGCTTCACCAAAGTAGCTTAACAAAGGATTCCATTTTGATACAAGGAGTTTACTGGCTGGTACTCCAGAGCTGATGTAACAATCCTAAGAACTTGATTTTTTCTTCCCACCGTTTCTGGTAACTTCTGTCCTCAGAGTGGCAAGATGGCTGCTTCAGCTTCAGCCTCATGTCAGAATTGCAGGCAGAAAGAACACAGACACAAGAAGGAAGACAGGATGGCACTTCTATTGCAAAAGCAAAGCCAACCCACAGGGCTTCTTCTACCACCTCTTTGCCATATGGTTACCCCAGCTACAAGAAACACAGTACAATTCAGTATTTTACTGAATTTTCTGTTGCTGTGACAAGCAAAATTGTAGTTTTGTTAGTAATGAGGAGGGGACAAATGCTAGTGAGCTGATGACTAGCAGCACATACCATAGGAGCTGGGGTGGATTTGCCATACACTTCTCACTCTAGAGAGACCTCATTCTGGAACTCTCTGGCTTTTTTAATTATCCAGCGAATGTTGACAATTTGATCTCTTGTTCCTCTGCCTTTTCTAAAATCAGCTTGAACATCTGGAAGTTCACGATTCACGTATTACTGAAGCCTGGCTTGGAGAATTTCGAGCATTACTTTACTAGCGTGTGAGATGAGTGCAATTGTGTGGTAGTTTGAGCATTTTTTGGCATTACCTTTCTTTGGGATTGGAATGAAAACTGACCTTTTCCAGTCCTGTGGCCACTGCTGAGTTTTCCAAATTTGCTGGCATATTGAGTGCAGCACTTTCACAGCATCATCTTCCAGGATTTGAAATAGCTCAACTGGAATTCCATCACCTCCACTAGCTTTGTTCGTAGTGATGCTTCCTAAGGCCCACTTGACTTCACATTCCAGGATGTCTGGCTCTAGGTGAGTGATCACACCATCGTGATTGGACCCTTTAGAGACCACAATTCCTGGTTCATCCAAAGACTTGAAGGGCATTTTTATGCAGAATTTCTCATGCTCCCACCCATGCCGCTCTGTGGGAGTTCTCCATCAACATCTACCCTCTCTGGCGGCCCCCAAACTCCATCCTCTTACACTCAGGTCCCTGTGAATTTCTGCTTGAGGGACCTCCCTGGATCAGCAGGATGGGGACGTGTGCTCGGGGGAACCACGAACATGTGATGGCCACATGGTCCTGAGTGAGGCGTCAGGTTCCCTACAGCCTCTCCTTGTCCTTGGTCACCTCGCAGTGTCTTCCAACATTTGTTTAAAAACTCTCATGATTTTTAATTTTCTACAGAGTGTATGAAAGTTATTACAGGAGAATTCAGAGCTGGAAAACTTCCCTGAGATTTTTAGCCACTGCTTTGACCCACCAAGGAGGAAGCAGCCCACGGACTCACTGATCACATTGGATTCTCCAGATCTCTCTCTTTCATGCTTTGCTCCAGTGTAGGGATTTTTTTTTAGAATAATGAATTCCCAAGGTCACTATTTTCACAACTTTGGCCAAAACAACCCCCTCTCCTTCCCCTACCCATGACACCATCCACAGCACCTCTTTCTTTCTGGTACACAGACCATGGGATTTCCAGAATAAACCAACAATGCCTGCCCTGTTCTCTGATGCTCAGGGAGTGATGGTGTGAAGCAACAACTCCCCCTCCTTCTGAAATGTTGTGGGAGGGATTTTCCTTGACTTTTAGTAACAAAGGAGAGAGAACCCCATATTCCATGTAATTTTAAGCAATTCCTTTAGAATTTTTAATGAATGACATGTTTTGAGTGACTTGCCATTTCACCTTTGTGAGTGACAGTGCTTGTCATTTGGCAATACTTGTATTTTCTAGGATGAGATCAATTAAGCCAACAGGGTTAAAACAAAAGTACCTAAGTTAAAGATATTTATCTTCTTATCTTAAAGGAAATGTGAATGATTTAGCTATTAAATCAGTGGCTATAAAGTAATGGGTCTATTCACTTAGAAACACCTTATTTCACTTATCCTTGAAGAATTACAGATTCTCCTACTTTTTTTTTGTTTCAGATTTTAAATGTGATTTTAAATTTGTTCTTTTCACATTGTGTAAATTTAAGGTGTGCTGAGTGTTACTTGGGTAGACTGGTGTATCATAGTTTGGTTGCCATTTTAACAATCTTTAGCACATCACAAACTTATACTACAATATTATTGCTTATATTCAATCTACTGTACTTTAGACCTCTATGGCTTTTTAGTGCTTGTGACAAGTTTGCACCCTAAAACACCACCAATCTTATCCCCTGTGCCTCCACTTCTTGGTAACCATCATTCTCTTCCTTTTTTAAACAGGTTTGACTTTTTAGATTCCACATATTACACAGTACTTGTCCTTCTCTGTCTGACTTATCTTGCTTCCAATTCTCCCAAATTCAATACATAGACATAAGACAATTCCAACTGGAATAACAACAATGTTCTTTTTAGAAAACTCAACAAGTAATTTTAATTTTCACACAGAAGAATAAATGCCTGAACATAACAAAAGAAATACAAAATGGTGACTGGGGAGGAAATCGGGGGTGGGGAGGAGAGTTCACTTTACAATCAAAGCCACAGAAATCAAGTCAATACTTTATTCATATAGGCGTTGAGAAGATGGAAGACAAGAAGAGGCAAAAATTCTCACAGAAACCATACAGAATATGAAAATTTAACATACGATAACTGCTATGTTTCAGTTCAGCAGGAGATGGATCACCTACTTAGTAAATAGTCTGGCACAAAGGCTAACTTAAGCATACTCCGATGTGTCTCTGTTCTGACTCAAGACCCTTGTAGCTAAAGACCTGCTCCAGCTTTCTCAGGGTCCTCTGGGTGAGGACGCGATGACACCCGAGTTGCAGGACTCTTCCAGGCCCGCAGGCTGCTCCCGAGGACGTTCACCTGGTCTCCTACTTCTTTCTTTGCAGCTTCCCTTTCTTCCTTCCTCCCTCCATTCTACACCCCCAAACACCTGGCTGGGGAACCCGCATACACGCCCAGACGCTGCTCGCTTTCTCCCCTCTCTCAGGGGAGAAGGGACTGGTTGCAGGTCAGGCACAGGCGGGGCTGGAAGTCTCCTCTCTGCTCTCCATGTGGGAGGGTGGGCATCAGAGGGGCGATGCCAGGTGTGTGACCTCCCTTGTCCAGGCCTCCCTGGGAAGAGCTCCTCCGCTGCCCAAGTCCGCTTGGACCTCCGGGCGGTCCGTGTCCTGCAGCCAGGTCTAGGCCCGTTTCCTGAGCAGATCTGGCCCCTGGACACCCCTGTCCTGTCCCGCTCCTTCCCATGGGGCTCCCTTGCTGCGGGTGGTGGCCTCTCTCAAGAGCGAATCAAGAGCAGCTCCTTGCGGCCCTCCCCCGTTTCTAGTTGCCTTCTCCTCCCCAGCCCAGAGCCTGTCCTGCCCCACATGGCGCTGGGCCCTAAAAGCCATCGTGCCTGCCCTCTTAACAGGCAAGGACACAGCCCAAGAGACGCAGAGTTGCCCGGTCCACATTCCACGCTGATCTGCATCGAGTTATAAGCCGAGCCTCCAGTGGCCGGGATGCTGCAGGGGTCCCACCTCAGAAGGGAGCACAGGCCCGCCTCAGGAGGCTTGGCTTCTCTCAGAGGTCTGTTGCAGAGAGGGAACGCCAGAGACACGTGAGGGTGGGCGGGGGGCGCAGAGCAGGAGGGCCCCTGTGTTCTGGAAGGTGTGATGAAGGACCTGAGAACTCAGGAGCCCACCCACCTCCTCCCGCCTAACCAGACGCTGCCCTGGAGTCAGGAGGGGCCAGGGACTCCTGGGATGGAGCGGGCAAGGGAGGGGTCTGGGAGCCGGAGGCAGGAAGCCGCGGAGGCGTGTGGCTCATGTGGGCCCGCTCGGCGGGAGCTGGCCTCCAGCTTGCTCGGGCTCCTCCAGGATGCGGCGCAGGCCCCGCAGCCAGGCCTGGTCCCTGCGCCCCTCCTCGGCGCCGGGCCGCCAGAGGCCCCAGCTCTCGCGGGGCGCGGCGCGGGGCTGAGGGGCAGCCGGGAGGCTGTAGGCGCGGCCCTCGTGCTCCCACAGGACCCCTTCGACGTGCCCCATGAGCTCCCTCAGCTGGGCCTCCAGCTCGGCTCCGGCCCCCTTGTTGTTGAAGCCACAGTGTCGCCGCGCGCAGACCGCGTCCAGCTCGTCCAGCGCTCGGTTGTCGGTCTCCCGCAGGAATGTCCCCAGCAAGCCGCCGTCCAGGTCTTCGTTCCGCGTGAACACCAGGACGGTGCGGGCCAGGATGCCGGCCCCGAACACCTCCTCGAGGCGCCTGGCCACCTGCTGGTCCTCCTCGGTGAACCGGCCGAGCTGTGTCACCAGGAGCACGGCGTGCGGCTCCGGCGGGGAGCGGGCGCCGGCCTCGCCAACGCCCTGAGCGGTCCCCCGCGGCGCCTCCCAGCGGGACAGGATGTCGGGCGTGTCGATGACCTGCAGCTCCCTCCCCTCCCACGCGCGGCGCCCCTGCTGGAAGGCCTGGGTCACCGGGCGAGCGCTGAGCTTGGACTCGAACACTCTCCTCCCGAGGATGCTGTTTCCCGTGGCGCTTTTCCCGCTCCCGGATTTTCCAACCAGGATGAGCCTCAGCGTCTGCGGGGTCCCTTCATCCCCGCGCTGCCCTGGAAGCATCAAGAGAAGGTGGGGGGCCGCGGTTAGAGCCCGACCCCCGCTTTAGCCTCCCCTGGGGGCAGATGGTCCGGGTGGGGGCAAGACAAAGAAGACCAGCGTCTGCATCGGAGATATGCCCTAGGTTCACATGTTTTCCTTCCTTTTCTCTTTTCTGAATATTTTTGGGAAAAATAAGGTACAAAATACATAATATAAAATGTACTGTTTGAACCATGTTTAGGTGTAGCCTTCCGTACATTCACATTCCTGGGCAGTCATCACTTGGGCGTCTCAAGAACTTTCCATCTTCCCGAATGACACCCTGTCCCCATTAAACACTAATGCCCCATCCTTCCTCCCTCAACACCTGACATCCATTGCTCTTTCTGTCTCCATGTGTTTGACTGTTCTAAGGACCACACATTACTGGAATCAGGCAATTTTTGCCCTACTGTGTCTGGCTTATTGACTTTGTGTTCAAGGTTCATTCACTTTGGAGCAAGTGTCAGATTGCCTTCCTTTTTAAGGCTGAATAATATTCCACTGTAGGTGTAGACCACATTGTGTTTATTCATATATATATGGAGTTGGGGGGTTGTTTCCACTTTTTGCTATTGTGAATAATGCTGCTATCCACCTCAGAGCACATATATTCACTATCTGTTTTAACTCTATAGGGTATTTTCCCCAGAAGTGGAATTACAGGATCATATGGCAGAACACCACATTTTATGCTTCTATTTTGAAGGGCTACCTATTCCCACCAGGTGGGATCATCCCCTCATGAACTGGGAGCCTGAGCTTCCTCAAGTCCCTCTGGTTGGAGACCCTTCCCAGGAAGAGGGTGAAGCTTGAAGCACATGGCCTCTGTGTCCTCTCCCTGCCGTGATCGAACACACCACATTACCTTCACTTTGCCCAACAAGGAGTGTTGTGAGGGTGGGGTCCTTTCAGCCAGACCCCCAGCTCCACAGCACAGCTCACACTGGGTCCCAGTCCTAAGCTCCACCGTTGAAGTTTGGGCTGGACACCCTCACCCAGGAGAATATCAGAACCATCAGCTGTGAGTAGATGTTTCATGTCCATCTAATACTGAGGACCTCACATCCAGATTTTAGAAATGACCACGGCTGGAGGGCACAAAGGGAATTCCCTTCTCCTGGCCTTGCAGGTCCCAGGACCCAAAGCACATAGAGAAGCACCAAACCCTAGCTGATTTCTAGCCTGTTCCCAGGGAAGACATTGCTGTGTCTCAGTGCAGAGCCCTCAGCCTCTTGAGGCCAGGACTGACACCATCTTCTTCCATCTCTCCCCAGCAGGGCTGTGTTTCTCCTGCCTTTCTGCCTTGGTGGGCTGACCCACCCACCAACTCTGACTGGAAGATATGGGCTCCTTCTAGCTTCTGCAGGTGACCTGTGTGAATGACTGGAAGTTCCACAGAAGCAGGGAAGGGCAATGTCCGTCTGTACTCTCAGATGCATAGCTAGAGGAAGACAGTGGTCTCCCGTCTGGGCAAGCCTGGAGACACTCATGCCATGCCTTTGGACTTAAAAGCCAAATACATTGAGCACAGAAAGAAATTTTAAAGTAATACTTAACCCCGATTGCTGCAAAAAAGGTAAATCAGGTGTGAACACTGGGATTATCACTTTCCCATGCAGCTTAATATTATGGCTTTCTCCCAATGGCTCAGGCCACTGAAGTTCATCTAATAAAACATAGTTGCATGGAACTGCATAATAAATTGCAAATCAATTCCTTTTCCAGGAAAGTGATGGATTTCCAGCATTCCTAAATTCCTAAGTTCTGTCTCCCCAGGTTAGATGGAAAGTTGAGCCCATGAAAGCGAAGCCCCTGGCCCTGATGAAACAGCTGTTGGGGGGAGGGAGCCCCCTGGGAAGGCAGAGCCCAGACCTGCAGGCCCTTGACTGCATCCTATGTCTTCACTAGCGCTTTGCAGACCCCGTGGTCCTGAGAGTCTCACAGCAGAGCCAGGGCGACACCCACCCGGGGCCTGGGGCGAGCCGTCTGTCACACCCACGAACACATCCTTCCTGCCACTCAGTGAAGGGGCAGTGGCTGTGGTCTGTCGCCTGCTTTGAGCCACGGCACCATCAGGGGCCCTTCCCTTCTGTCTGGCTGGGGTGAAGGGAGGCCCAACCCAAACGCCCTGTGATGGCCACCCCAGTGGCCGAGTCTCTGACCGGGGGGACTCCCGCTGCCCCTCCCAGCACACCTCCTGCTCCTCAGGCCCCGGCCCCACCTCTCTCAAGTCCATGTTGGCTAGAAAGTTGTTTTACCTCCAGACCCCCCTGGAGAAGGATCCTGGGATGCGCCTTCTTCAGGTTCCTCCGGGAGAAGGATTTCAAATTCTTCTTCCTCCATCTAGAAAGAAACCATAATGTGTCTACTGATGTTTCCTCTGAGCTTTCAGGGGCTCCTGACTTCTGCCTTTCTCTAATCCATGGAAGCTGTTTGCATCGGTTTGTTGGCATGGGACGCGGTGAGGGGGCGTCTGAGATACCCGCTACCTCCTTTAGGGACCCTGTTTCCCCCTTCCTTCCCCTGCAAGTGGTCTCCACTTGGGAGGGGGGATTCTGTGATGGGCAGAAATGACCAGAGACGCGTCCTGACAGACACTGTCCTGGGAGCAGTGGCCAGGGTGCAGGGTGGATGTGAGCAGGACGTTGCTGGAGGGGCTGGTGAGGGGCTCATGGGCCCAGAACGATCTGTGGGGGGAGCCTGGCAGTGGGGGCTGCAGAGGCTGAGCGCTGGGGGGTGAGGTGGGCAGGAGACATGCACAGGCTCCCTCTCCACATGGGGCCAGTTCTGCCGGGAGCCCAGGTACTTGGCGCTCAGATCCAGGCCACCGACTCAAGTGGTCATGCTGCCGGGGCCTCCGTGTCCCCAGAGATGTGGATGCTGAGTCCAAACTACACATTCCTGAGATCTTGTCCCCCTGGAAGATTCCAGGACATTTTACTACGTTTTCTAGAGCAATTCACAGTCCTCTTTGCCAAGGAAGGCACTGTCTCCCACCAGGAACTCCTGTCACCCACTCTCAGGCCCAGAGAGCTGACTGCCCAGCCCCCGGCCACCTCACCCCAGACCCTGCCCGACAGGGCATCACTGTCACGTGTGCCACATGCCGCAGTATTTGTCTCAACATGGAGCAGATCTGTCTCCTTGTGAGGTTTCCCAGGAGAAAAGTGAGACTCAGAGCGTCCTGCCCGAGGGTAAGCAGGGAGCTCCAGGCAGAGCCCAAAGGCTGCAAGGTCCTCCTGACTCCCCTGACTCCTCCCATTGCTCCTGAAACAGGGGCACTCACAGACACTCTCACACATACACTCACACACACACACTCACAAACATGCAAACATACAAACAAAATATAGACACAAACACAACACGTACACAACTCACACACACAAACATACAAACAAAATATACACACAAACACAACACATACACAACTCACACACACTCAGAAACATACAAAATATACACACAATCACAACTCATACATTACTCACACACACACTCACAAACATACAAACAAAATATACACACAAACACAGCACATACAGTACTCACACACACACTCACAAACATACAAACAAAATATACACACAAACACAACACATTCACTACTTACACACATACACATACAAAAGTACAAACATAGCACACACATACAACACACATGAACACACATTTACTCACAAACATATGAACATACATACACAGCACACAAACACAAACATAAGACACAGAGACCACTCACACACGTATATTCACAACACAGACATACAAAGATACACACACACAACACACCACTCACACACACAAACATACACACACACATATAAATATACATACAACACATACAAATGTAAGACACATATACTCATCTATACACGAATAAACACACATAACACACAGATACACACCAACACAACACACACTTATACATACAAACATATACACACACAAACACACTGTGCACAGCACCCCCACAACACACTCTCAAGCACAGTACACACACACACAGACGCCCACACACAGGCATGGTCACCACAGCCTTGGACTTACTGCTCTATCGTCCATGGGGCAGGAGGGACACCCGTGTCTGGCATCTCCTGGGGCCGTGCTCTCCTGAACACTCTGCGTCTCCTCTGAGAGCTAACACACTGCAGGCTGAATGGAGGACGTCAGTGACACTGCCCCAGACGTACACACACACAGAGGACATGGCGGATATGTTTTTAGTAATACGTGATCCGGAGCTCAGCCCAAGAACTGTGTTTAAGAGCACAGCCATGCAAAAGCTTTTAAGTTTCATTAGGTCCCATTTGTTTATTTTTGCTTTTATTTCTAAAATTCTGGGATGTGGGTCATAGAGGATCCTGCTGTGATTTATGTCGGAGAGTGTTTTGCCTATATTCTCCTCTAGGAGTTTTATAGTTTCTGGTCTTACGTTTATATCTTTAATCCATTTTGAGTTTATTTTTGTGTATGGTGTTAGAAAGTGTTCTAGTTTCATTCTTTTACAGGTGGTTGACCAGTTTTCCCAGCACCACTTGTTAAAGAGGTTGTCTTTTTTCCATTGTATATCCTTACCTCCTTTGTCAAAGATAAGGTGTCTATAGGTATATGGATTTATCTCTGGGCTTTCTATTCTGTTCCATGGGTCTATATTTCTGTCTTTGTGCCAGTACCATACTATCTTGATGACTGTGGCTTTGTAGTAGAGCTTGAAGTCAGGCAGGTTGATTCCTCTAGTTCCATTCTTCTTTCTCAAGATTGCTTTGGCTATTTGAGGTTTTCTTGTATTTCCATACAAATTGTGAAATTATTTGTTCTAGTTCTGTGAAAAATACCATTGGTAGCTTGATAGGGATTGCATTGAATCTATAGATTGCTTTGGGTCGTATACTCATTTTCACAATATTGATTCTTCCAATCCATGTACATGGTATATTTCTCCATCTATTTGTGTCCTCTTTGATTTCTTTCATCAGTGTTTTATAGTTTTCTATATATAGGTCTTTCGTTTCTTTAGGTAGACATACTCCTAAGTATTTTATTCTTTTTGTTGCAATGGTCAATGGTATTCTTTCCTTAATTTCTCTTTCTGTTTTCTCATTGTTAGCATATAGGAATGCAAGGGATTTCTGTGTATTAATTTTATATCCTGCAACATTAAGGCACTAATTGATTAGCTCTAGTAATTTTCTGGTAGAGTCTTTAGGGTTTTCTATGTAGAGGATCATGTCATCTGCAAACAGAGAGCGTTTTACTTCCTCTTTTCCAATGTGGATTCCTTTTATTTCTTTTTCTTCTCTGATTGCTGTGGCCAACACTTCCAAAACTATGTTGAATAGTAGTGATGAGAGTGGGCACCCTTGTCTTGTTCCTAACTTTAGGGGAAATGCTTTCAATTTTTCACCATTGAGGATAATGTTTGCTGTGGGTTTGTCATATATAGATTTTATTATGTTTAGGTATGTTCCTTCTATTCCGCTTTCTGGAGAGTTTTCATCATAAATCGATGTTGAATTTTGTCAAAGGCTTTCCCCACATCTATTGAGATAATCATATGGATTTTATCTTTCAATTTGTTAATGTGGTGTATTACATTGATTGATTTGTGGATATTAAAGAATCCTTGCATTCCTGGGATAAAGCCCACTTGGTCATAATGTATGAAACTATAAGCAAGGTGAAAAGACAGCCTTCAGAATGGGAGAAAATAATAGCAAACGAAGCAACAGACAAAGGATTAATCTCAAAAATATACAAGGAACTCCTGTAGCTCAATTCCAGGAAAATAAATGACCCAATCAAAAAATGGACCAAAGAACTAAACAGACATTTCTCCAAAGAAGACATACAGATGGCTAACAAACACATGAAAAGATGCTCAATATCACTCATTATCAGAGAAATGCAAATCAAAACCACAATGAGGTACCATTACATGCCAGTCAGGATGGCTGCTATCCAAAAGTCTAGAAGCAATAAATGCTGGAGAGGGTGTGGAGAAAAGGGAACCCTCTTACACTGTTGGTGGGAATGCAAACTAGTACAGCCACTATGGAAAACAGTGTGGAGATTTCTTAAGAAGCTGGAAATAGAACTGCCATGTGACCCAGCAATCCCACTTCTGGGCATACACACCAAGGAAACCAGATCTGAAAGAGACACGTGCACCCCAATGTTCATCACAGCACTGTTTATAATACCCAGGACATGGAAGCAACCTAGATGCCCATCAGCAGACGAATGGATAAGGAAGCTGTTGTACATATACACAATGGAATATTACTCAGCCACTAAAGATAATTCATTTGAATCAGTTCTAATGAGATGGATGAAACTGGAGCCCATTGTACAGAGTGAAGTAAGACAGAGAGATAAAGACCAATGCAGTGTACTAATGCATATATATGGAATTTTAAAAGATGGTAACAATAACCATATATGCAAAACAGGATAAGAGACACAGATGTACAAAACAGACTTTGGGACTCTGTGGGAGAAGGCGAGGGTGGGATAGTCTGAGAGAATAGCATTGAAACAAGTATACTGTCAAGAGTGAAACAGATTACAAGCCCAGGTTGGATGCATGAGACAAGTGCTCAGGGCTGGTGCACTGGGAAGACCCAGAGGGATGGGATGGGGAGGGAGGCATGGGGGGGGGGGGTCGGGATGGGGAACACATGTAAATCCATGGCTGATTCATGTCAATGTATGGCAAAAACCACTACAATATTGTAAAGTAATTAGCCTCCAACTAATAAAAATAAATGGAAAAAAAAAAAAAAAGAGCACAGCTGTCAGCCATGAGAATAGGGAAGAGAAAGTGGGGGAGTCCCCCGGCCAGGCCCCCCACCCCAGACAGAAAGCTCTGTGGGCTGCACTTGTCTGCAGGCCTGGTGGTGACCCCCTCCAGTGTTCTCACCTGGAAAACCCCAGCACAGAGGAGCCCGCAGGCTGCAGTCCATGGGGTCACAGGTGTGGGACACGACTGAGTGACTTCACTGGTAACGTCAACAGGGGAAACAGGAACACTACTGTTGTTATTACTTTTATCCTGCATTAGGACAAGTGGAACTCAGAGGCTTAAACCAAAGCAGCAGATCTTTCAGAAAACGTGCTGCCAGCAGATAGATTTTTTTTACTGATTTTTTCCCTTTTTGAGAATTCCCCTTCCTGCAGACATCCTCTGTCTTCTCCATCATGACGCATACTCCCTGACTCTCTCCCTCCCCCAGCTCTTCCTTCAGCCACTCCATTGGCTCCAGGGTCGCCAGTTTGCTGACCCTAGATCCTGAGACTTGTCACCTCCATAATCCCATGAGCCCCACACCGGTCGATTCATTACAATTAGTGTCTTTCTATATTTGTGTATATCCACACACATTCCAATATCTGTGTCACATCAGAGTCTGGGTCTAAGCTTTGCTTTCTGTGCTTTCTCCTGCCTTTAGCACATCCTGCAATGTTGTTGAAAGTCGGACATGATAATATCTGATATGAGGAATTAAGGTGAATAGGCCTGTGGTGTGAGATTTTATGTTGACCTGGCTGGGAGCTGGGCTGTGTTTAATGTTTGCTGGAGCGTCATTCTCCTCTGGTGCCCTTGTTTGTCTCCCCAGTTGTCTGTGGGTTTCCCTAAAGCCCCTTCTTAAATAGAACTTGTATCTTGCTGTTCACTCCTCTTTATTCACTGTTTTCATCCTGTGTCCTGTGATGTGGGAAGGAGTGAGGAGGGAAGCATTACTTGGGGATTGAATCTCACTCTTTCAGTGGATCTGTGTTCCTGGGCTGTGGGCATCACAATGTTTTGTTTTGTTTTGTTTCCTTTTCCTCCTCTTTTTCCCCCTTTAAGTGTTACTGGCCATGTCTGGTCACTTCTGACCTTTTTCACCTTGTGTTATCCTAAGATTTTCTTTTCTTTGATGCTCTGGTCTTCAAGAACATCTTTTTTTTTATTTGAATGCTTCATTCCCACCTTTATTCTCTGGAACTGCTGCAAAAAGCTATTACTAAAAGATTTTTCAGGGAGTGTATTCTATTAATAAAAAGATTTCAATAAAGATTTAGGAGGTTTAGTGGTGCTTTGGAGGATTAAAATATTCACTATTAACACTATTTTAAACTTTTTTCTAGAGGAAATATACACTGAAACCATAAAAGACAAAGAAGCTGCTTATATAAAAATGCGAAGAAGGATGCAAAATTATCATTATTTGTAGGTGCTTTGATTATATATCTTGGAAAAATCAAGAGAATAAACTAATAAACTATGCAAACAATAGAATTTAGTAAACTGATTGATGCAAAATTATTAAAAACTCATAAAAATTGCCTTACAAACAATAGCCAAGTACACATAACTTATAATTTTTAAAACAACAGCAATACAAAATAAAATTAAAAGCCCAAGAATAATTTTAAAATTGCATTAAATATATAACAGAGAAAACTCTGAGAAACTTCTGAGACTATGAAGCAAACTGAACTCTCCCGTGTTTAGTGAAAATATGCATTAACTAGAGAACTTTCAGATGTTCAAACTGGATTTAGAAAAGGCAGACGAACCAGAGATCAAATTGCCAACATCCGTTGGATCACAGGAAAAGCAAGAGAATTCCAGAAAAACATCTACTTCTGCTTCATTGACTACACTAAAGCCTTTGACTGTTGCACGGATCACAACAAACCGGGAAATTCTTAAAGAGATGGGTATACCATATCACCTTATCTGCCACCTGAGAAATTAGTATGCAGGGCAAGAAGCAACAGTTAGAACTGGACATGAAACAACAGACTGGTTCCAAATTGGGACAGGAGTATGTCAAGGCTGTATATTGTCACCTTGTTTATTTAACTTATTTTCGGAGTACATCATGTGAAATGCCAGGCTGGATGTAGCATAAGCTGGAATCAAGATTGCTGGGAGAGTATTTGGTTCTCTGCTGAGATGCCTAGTAGGGGTGAGCAACCTGAGGACCAGGGTGAACAACCTGAGGACCACGCTGGGCTGGTCCCTGCTGAGAGATTGACCCTGCACAAGGAAGAACTCAACAAAGACTAAAGAACAAAAAGTTGTTGTGGATGAACTTTTTAACCTTAAGAAGAACAGGAAAGTATATAGGCAGCAACAGAACAGCAACATATCCTTTCTTGCAGACCAAATAGAAATGCTTTCTGAAAGCAAAAATATATTGGATGAGCTAAGGAAAGAATATCAAGAAATAGAAAACTCAGAGAAGACCAAAATCAAAAATAACCAACTTGACTTTAGATAGCAATGTGTGGCATTTGTTGTGCAGTAAGCTTTTCTGTTGAGCATTTTGCAAAGATTTGAAAGAGGATTTACTGTGTAATCTTAAACAATGGGGGCCCAATAGTAGTAAACAGTTGTTAAGATCCAATGTTAACTACCAGTGTTTATTCTCTGGGCATGTCCTTCACTTAAGAGATGTGTTGACTGCCCAGCCTGTGGAAGATGAAAGAGGCAATGTATTCCTGTGGAATGGAGAAGACTTTAGTGGGATCAAGGTCCAAGCTGAAGAGAATGATACTCAAATCATGTTTCATTATCTTTCCTCTTGTAAGAATAAATCTGATATTTTGTCACTCTTCTCAAAAGCCCAAGATCCTTGGTCTTTTATATATTATCAAACATCTAGCCTTTCTTTTTTGTTTGGCAGGGATAGTTAGAACTGGACATGGAACAACAGACTGGTTCCAAATAGGAAAAGGAGTACATCAAGGCGGTACATTGTCACCCTGCTTATTTAACTTATATGCAGAGTACATCATGAGAAATGCTGGGCTGGAAGAAGCACAAGCTGGAATCAAGGTTGCCAGGAGATATATCAATAACCTCAGATATTCAGATGACACCACCCTTATGGCAGAAAATGAAGAGGAACTAAAAAGCCTCTTGATGAAAGTGAAAGAGGAGAGTGAAAAAGTTGGCTTAAAACTCAACATTCAGAAAACTAAGATCATGGCTTCTGGTCCCATCACTTTATGGCAAATAGATGGGGAAACAGTGGAAGCAGTGTCAGACTTTATTTTTCTGGGCTCCAAAATCACTGCAGATGGTGATTGCAGCCATGAAATTAGAAGACGCTTACTCCTTGGAAGGAAAGTTATGACCAACCTAGATAGTATATTAAAAAGCAGAGACATTACTTTGCCAACAAAGGTTCATCTAGTCTAGGCTATGATTTTTCCAGTGGTCATGTATGGGTGTGAGAGTTGGACTGTGAGGAAGGCTGAGCACCGAAAAATTGATGCTTTTGAACTGTGGTGTTGGAGAAGACTCTTGAGAATCCCTTGGACTGCAAGGAGATCCAGCCAGTCCATCCTAAAGGAGATCAGTCCTGGGGGCTCATTGGAAGGACTGATGCTGAAGCTGAAACTCCAATACTTTGGCCACCTCATGTGAAGAGTTGACTCATTGGAAAAGATCCTGATGCTGGGAGGGATTGGGGGCAGGAGGAGAAGGGAACGACAGAGGATGAGATGGCTGGATGGCATCACCGACTTGATGGGCATGAGTTTGAGTAAACTCCAGGAGTTGGTGATGGACAGGAAGGCCTGGAGTGCTGCGATTCATGGGGTTGCAAAGAGTCGGACACGACTGAGTGACTGAACTGAACTAAACTGAACTGAACTGAACTGAGGGACTTTTTTGGTCATTGTAGCTTGCTTTGGCATTTTAGTAACTTGGGCAAGAGTTTCTGCCTCTCTTTAGTTGGCGCCTAAGCCTCTGGAGTGGGCTGATCAGTGGCAGGAAGTTCCAGCATCTGGAATTTTCAGAATTGATCTCAAGTCTGTTTCCATTTCCAAATCTGTCGTTTTAAAGTTGTATCCTTGGAAATACAATTCTGGCGGGGGTGGGGGGGGGGGCATGGAATGTCAGAGAATGTGTTAATAGCCTGACTGGGATTTCAGCAGACTTGCCAACATTTGTCTTGGTGGCAGCAAATGAAGCCAAACTGTATCTTAAAGCACCTGTTGTCCCTTTAAATATGGCGTTGCCACAAGCTGCATTTGAGACCCACTGCAGCAGCAGTTCCAGGAGTCCACTGACAAGAGACCCTTTAGGTCTTTCTTACTGATGGACACGTGAAGGAAGTAGTTCAGCACTTCATTGATGTCCCGAGTATTGCAGTCAAGAGACGTGTCTTGTGTTTACCTAGGGATGAAAGCCTGAAACCAAGCGAAGTTTTGAAAACTAGTAATAGGAAAGCGAATGTTGCAATCCTGTTTTCTGGAGGGATTGATTCCATGATCATCGCAGCCCTTGCTGACCATCATATTCCTTTAGATGAACCAACTGATCTTCTTAATGTGGCTTTCATGACTAAAGAAAAGACCATACCAGTTAATTTTAACAAAAAAGGGAGAAAACAGAAAAATCATTGTGAAATACCCTCTGAAGAATTCTCCAGAACTATTACTGCTGCTGCTGCTAGACCTGGTGAACAGTTCAATGTACCAGGTCGAGTCACAGGAAGAGCAGAACTGAAGGAACTGCAAGCTGCCAATCCTTTGGGGATTTGGAATTTTGTTGAAATTAATGTTTCTCTAGAAGAACTGCAAAGATTAGGAAGAACTCGAATATCACACTTAACCCAGCCCTTGGATATAGTCCTAGATGATAGCATTGGCTGTGCAGTCTGGTTTGCTTCCAGAGGAGCTGGTTGGTTAGTGACCCAAGATGAAGAAAAACCGTATCACAGCAGTGCAAAGGTGGTTCTTACAGGAATTGGTTCAGATGAGCAGCTTGCAGGTTCTTCTTGTCATCGGGTCCACTTCCTGACACATGGGCTGGGGAGACTAAATAAGGAATTGAAATGGAACTGGGTCAAATTTCTTCTAGAAATCTTGATCATGATGATAGACGTATCAGTGATCATGGAAAAGAAGCAAGATTTCCTTTCCTGGATTAAAGTATTGTCTCCTTTCTAAATTCCCTACCAGTCTGGGAAAAGGCAAACTTGACTTTACCCTGTGGAATTGGTGAAAAACTAATTTTGTGTCTTGCAGCAGTGGAACTTGGTCAAACAGCCTCTGTTCTTCTGCCAAAGTGGGCCATGCAATTTGGATCCAGAATTGCAAGAATAATGAAAAGGCATATGATAAATGTGGAAGGCTCCAAATTATCTCTTTAGAAAACCTTTCAGTTGTAAACTAGATGTTTTATAGTGTAACAACATTTACTCAATGATGTTTTTTTAAAACAATAAAATAAAATAAAATACTCTGCTGCTTTCAGTTAATAAAGATTGCTGGTAGAAATATTAGTAACCTCAGATATACAGATGACACCACACTTATGGCAGAAAGTGAAGAGGAGCTAAAGAGCCTCTTGATGAAAGTGAAAGAGGAGAGTGAAAAAGCTGACTTAAAATTCAACATTCAAAAAACAAAGATCATGACATCCAGTCCTATCACTTCATGGCAAATAGATGGGGAAACAATGGAAACACTGACAGACTTTCTTTTTTGGTCTCCAAAATCACTGCAGATGATGACTGCAGCCATGAAATTAAAAGATGCCTGCTCCTTGTAAGAAAAGCTTTGACAAACCTAGACAGTGTATTAAAAAGCAGAGATATTACTTTGCCAACAAAGGTCTGTCTAGTGAAAGCTATGGTTTTTCCAGTAGTCATGTATGGATGTGAGAGTTGGACCATAAAGAAGGCTGAACGCCAAAGAGTTGATGCTTTTGAATTGTGGTGTTGGATAAGATTCTTGAGAGTCCCTTGGACTGCAAGGAGATCAAATCAGTCCATCCTAAAAGAAATCAACCCTGAATATTCATTAGAAGGACTGATGTTGAAGCTGAAGCTTCAATACTTTGGCTACCTGATGAATAGAACTGACTCATTGGAAAAGACCTTGATGCTGAGAAAGATTGAAGGCAGCAGGAGAAGGGCACAACAAAAAATGAGATGGTTGGATGGCATCACCGACTCAATGGACATGAGTCTGAGCAAGCTCTGGGAGTTGGTGATGGACAGGGAAGCCTTGTGTGCTGCAGTCGATGGGTCGCAAAGAGTCAGACACAACCAAGGGACTGAACAACAATAAATATTAATAGAACCACTTTGGAAAACACTGCGGAGTATCTCAGAAACCTGAATATTACACATAGTTCACCTTCACCATTCTACCACAAGGTGCATAGCCAACAGAAATGTGGCTATGTGCTTGCCAACCAAAGGTAATGGCCACAGTATTTATGGCAGGATACCCAGAATAGCAAACCACTGGACATAGTGTCAATGCTCTCACCCCAAGAAAAGAAAGGAAGGAAGGAAAATGGTAACTATGTGAGGTGATGGATATGTTAATTAGCTTGTGGTGACTATTTCACAATGCACATACCGAACCATTAAGTTGTATATATGTTAAAGATATACAATTATAATTTGCCAATTTTACCCCAATAAAACCTGAGAAGTAAAACATCTGGGGAAAAAAGTGATTTTAAAAAGAAAAAGCAAAACAGTATGGTCCAAATTAATGGGGTTAACTATATAAATATCTTCATATTATAAATTAAATATGTTGGGTTATAGTCATACAATGAAATAGTATACAGCAGTGAAAATACACAACTTATTGCTACATATAACAATATGGATACATCTCAAAATACAGTGGTAAGCAAAAAAAGCCAGATACAACAGAATACCTCATGCATGATTTTATTGCTATAAAGTAGAAAAATAGCTAAAGTTAACCTATGCTATCACAAGTTCAGTGAGAGGTCACCCGTAGAGGGCATAAGGGGTTTTGGTTTGCCAACAACATTCCGTGTCTTGAGTTGAGTGCTCATTACTTGGGTGTGTTCAGTTTGTGACAACTGAAAATTTAGTGTGCTATAAACTTATATGAGCCCTTTCCTCTATTAATACCACATTTCACAAACACTTAAGATTAAAAACAAAAAGAAAAAAGTGACTGATGAACACACATGCACACAGAACCAAAAAAAAAAAAGAAAAGAAAGAAAATGCAACATGCCTGGAAAGAAAACTACCATGAAACTTTCGGTACACCTTCCTAGGTGTACTAATGCATTTAATTCAATGCTGATTTTTTTTTAAGTCCTCTGTAACTTTGGTTTTGTATACTAGATGGGGACGTTGGTTATGAAGTATGAAAGTACACTTGTAAGGATAGCCAGCTTCCAGAAGGACTAAAATAATCTCAAAGGATGCAGTCACCAGAAAATGCCCTGAGTCCTACATTCCACCACAGAGTCCACAACAGGATCTGCAGGATGCTAAGGGGGCCCCACCTCCCCAATTCTTCCCCGCTTCCCGCTCAACTGGGGGAGGAAGATCACACCATGTGCTCAGACGGGAGTCACTGGCTGAGTTCACCAGGGGCAGATTCTGAGATAAAAATGCTGCAGGCGTGAACTTTCTTTAGGAGAGCTCTTGGGATGGAAACCTGTGTGACCCCGAAGGACGTAGGACGGGGCGGAAGGAGACGCTGGGCTGTGATGAGTCACAACGAGGCCGCAGCCATCACCTGGCGCTGGAGCTCGGAGGGCGGGGGCAGACCGGTCCCAAACGGGGGTCCCTGTGCCTCTGCAGGGACCAGTCCTAAAATGTGAGTGCCCTGGGGGGCTGGGGGGGGCGCATCTCAGAAGAGAGGAATCTCTTCAGCTGAGAATAACCCTGAGGGGATGCCATAAGGATGTGGGAGGGCGTCAGCTGGTCCATAAGAAAAAGACCCAGATTGCCCCACAGTCAGTCTCTCCCATCAGGGAGCTTCCACAAGCCTCTTAGCCATCTCCATCAGAGGGCAGACAGATGAAAAGCACAATCATAGAAAACTAACCAAACTCATCACATGAATCGCAGCCTTGTCTAACTCAATGAAACAATAAGCCACACTGTGTATGGTCACGCAAGAAGCACTGGTCATGTTGGAGAGTTCTGACAAAACATGGTCCACTGGAGAACGGAATGGCAAACCACTTCAGTATTCTTGCCTTGAGACTCCCGTGAACCATATGAAAAGGCAAAGAGCGACTGAACTGAACACCCCTGTCAGCAGGGAGGCTTCAGTCTCCCTGGGGGTTTCAGTCCTGAAGCTGTGGTGGGGGTGGATCTCAGTGGCAGAAATAGAAGATACTATACTGAGCAAACTTTGGGCCAATTCACCATCTTCAAAAAGTCTACAAATGACAAATGCTGGAGAGGGTGTGGAGCAGAGGGAACCCTACACTGTTATTGGGAATGTAAATTGGTACAGCCTCAATGGAAAATAGTATAGAGGTTCCTCAGAACACTAAAAATAGATGTGTCATGTGATCCAGCAATCCCTCTCCTGGGCATATATCTGGAAAAGATAAAAATGCTAAATCAAAAAGATACGTGCATCCTTATGTTCATAGCAGCATTATTTACAACAGGCAAGACATGGAAGCAAACTAAATGTTCATCAACAGATGAATGGTTAAAGAAAATGCGGTATATATATGCACACACACACAATGGAATATTACTCAGCAGTAGAAAAGAATAATGTCATTTGCAGAAACATGGTGGAGCTAGAAGTTATCATATGAAGTAAAGTAAGTCAGAGAAAAATGAATATTAACCAATATCACTTATATGTGAAATCTAAAATACAAATGAACTTACTTACAAAACATAAATAGACTCACAGACATAGAAAACAAACTTACGGTTACTAAAGGGGAGAAGAAGTTAGGAGGGATAAAATATGACTTTGGGGTTAGCAGATACAAGCTACTGTATATTAAACAAATAGCAAGGACCTACTGTATAGTACAATAAACTGCATTTAAAATTTTATAATAACCTATAATGAAAAAGAATCTGAATTTATTTATTTATTTATTTATTCTGTTGTTTATTTGATAAGTCATATTCAACTCTGTGCAACCCTATGGACTGTAGCCCACCAGACTCCTCTGTCCATGGGATTCTCCAGGCAAAAATATTGGAGTGAGTGGGTTGCAGTGCCCTCCTCCAGTGGATCTTCCCAACGCAGGGATCAAACCCACATGTCTTATGTCTCCTGCACTGGCAGGCAGTTTCTTTACCACTGGAGTGGGTTTTTATTCCTTCTCCAGAGGATCTTCCGAACCCAGGGGCTGAATCCATGTCTTCTGCATTGGCAGGCGGATTCTTTATCCCTGAGTCACCAGTTCAGTTCAGTTTAGTTGCTCAGTTGTGTCCGACTCTTTGCAACTCCATGCGTGCAGCATGCCATGGCTCTCCTGTCCATCACCAACTCCTAGAGCTTACTGAAACTCGTGTCCATCGAGTCAGTGATGCCATCCAACCATCTTGGAAGCCAAAGCCATATATATATATATATATATATATATATATATATATATATATATATATTTGCTATACACCTGAAAGTAACAAAAATTATAAATAATGCTAACTGTGATAAAAAAAAATTGGGACCGTTTCACAGGGCTTTTGGGAGCCAGTGCTATAATCCAAAGCAATGGCTAAGATTTTGGAATCTTAGTAGTTCCGCAGGTGCGTGGGTGTAAAGGTTTCAGAGAGCAACACTGAAGCACAAGCAAATTACTGGGAAATGCTTTATGTTTCTATTTAACCACAAAATGTAGTCTTCACTCCACCCAGCCTCAGCTTCCTGTGATCAGAGACTGCAGGAGTAGAAAACACAGTTTTCTTCAAATAAAGCAAATACCAGTTCGGGTAGCTTTCCTGGAGAGGAGCTGAGATCTCACCAGTTCTGCAAGAGAAGGTGAGACTGGCCAAGACGAGAGCAATGGAGCTTGTGAGAGGGCTGCGGGAGCGGGCAGAGGGCAGAGGAATAGATGGGGGCTGGCGTGGGAGTGGAAAGGTTGTAGGAGGGGAAGCTGAGGGATTTATTCATGTGATGTCCACACATCTCATATTTAACAGGACAGGCCTTTTTCATGCTTATAAAAGTTTTAGTTGTTCTCAATATTCTCTATGATATAATGTTAGGTATAAGAGTCCAGATATAAAATCATTAATATGTTACCACTGGAAAAACAAGACACACAAAAAAAGGAAAGATTTTCACGTAAAATAGCCTCTAATTTGGGGTGGAACTATATGTAATTTTTATTCTCTTCACAAACTGGTCTCTATGTTACTTTCAACAATGTGCCCATATTTTAGTGATGAACATTTATCACAAAATGTAGACAAAAGGTTAATGTTTTTAGAACATTTAATACTGTAATAATTTTTTTTTGATGGCACAACACACAAAATTCTCCCCTGGTGCAAGAGTGCACAAACTCCCTACCTTCCATGGGTCATACACAGCCTGCCACCTGTTTCAGTGTAACACGGTTATCTAATCCATTTACTAGTTTACTGTGATCTGAGGTTGCCTTTGTGTTCCAACCAGGGCTGAGTGGCTGTGACTGCAAAAGTCTAACTGCTGGTCCTTTTCAAATTTGCCAACTTCTGTTTAAGAGTAATAAGTGCAACTCTAATAAATGATTTATACTAAGTGATAATCAACTTCTTTTTCTTGAAAACATGTCCAGTTTCACATGCATATTCTGGAAGCAAATGTAACTCAAAAGCAACAGGGCAAGCTACAGCTCATCCTTAATTTGTACCACATACACATTTACATTCAGAGCCAGACCTTGGTCCTTGGTAAACTGATGATTTATTTATTACAGAAAAACGTTTCAAGGATTAAGAATTTATGCAAAACACTAAGTACTTTCCGTTTAGACATTAGACAAAGAAAAAGCTGCAGATATTTTTCTGTCTCCTCTCTCCAACCTCCCACTTTTTGCTATGTATTATTTTTACCTTTTCCAGGTATGGAATATTAACATTCTATTGTGAAACCACCAGTGCTACTGTTTCTATGTTGATTACAGAAAATTGTGAAGCTAGCCTGACCCCCTTCCACAGCTCATCATTTGCGTTTTTCTTGGATAACTTAAGAATTTCTTCTTTGTGCTTGGAATGTGATATGTTATATCAAATGAGAATTCAATACTGAATATTCTGTATCAAGTTTCCCAGGAATGAAATGAGCTCTTTTTTCTAGAGGGTTAGATTTTAGTTTGGGATAATTTTCCCATTTCAGAGAAGTTATTAGATTATGCTTCCGGGGTTGTATTTATTGATTTGTTTACTCCAGCAACACCAGTCCTTTTTAAGTAGAATTTATGGTCTGTTCTACTCATGTTTTAGTTTTTCTCTAACTGTTGTATCTTCTAGTCTTTCAGATTTGTATCTGCTGTGTTTGTTATTAAGCTTTTCCTATTAATAAGACATTTACTTTTGACTTATATGTTTTCTGGCCCCTTTGCTTCTAACTCTTTGATGGATCCTACAATGATAATACCTTTTGTCTTCACTTTCTTTCTTCAAGTTTGCAGTTTCTTCTCATTCTTTGTTCTACCATCTCCTCTTGGAACTTTGTGTTTTTGAGTTTGTGTTCTTATTATAATGTTTCATAGTCTAAAACACTTATGGAAGTGTTCCCTACTTTTGGTTATGACCTCTGTGATTTGGTTCCATTTTATGTTTCATATACATGTATGTGTAGAGAGATGCATATGTACATGTGTGTAGATGAACACACACATTTTGCTTAACTTCTTCCTTTTTCATTTTTTTGAGTGGTTTTTGCCCAATTGATGCTTTGGGATTTTTTTTTTCCTCATCATGATAACTTTCTGTTTTCTGTTAGCCAAGAAGTTCATCAGAGGGTTTCCTTACTTACAGAAAAACCCAAACAAACTTCTTTGCCAACCCAATATTACATAGTATTGTGATCTGTTTGTCTCACAGACCTATGGGTTTATAGCCATTCCTATAACTACTACATAAACCATCATGGTTTTCAAATTTTAAATTTTATTTTATTATGGTAAGAATACTTAAGATGAGATCTAACCCCAAAACAGTCTGGAGGTGCCTCAAAAACTTAAAATTAGAAGTACTATATGATACAACAATTCCGCTCCTGGACATTTATCCAGAAAATTGAAACCAGGATCTTGAAGAAATATTAGCACTTCCATGTTCATTGCAGCACTATTCCAAGTGGTGGCTTGGAATACTAGCCAAGTACTAGCCAATAGTAGCCAAGAGGTGGAAAAAACCTGAACATCCATTGACAGATGAGTGGATTAAAAAGTGGTATTGACAGGTGGTGGAATATTATTCAGCCTTAAAAAAGAGGAAAATCATGCCATTATGAGACAATATGGATGAAATGTGAGAACATTATTCTTTAGTTGAATAAACCAGTCACAGAAATACAAATACTGTTTGATTCCACTTATATACAAAATAGGCAAAGTCACAGAATCAGTGAATGGAATGGTGGTTGGCAGAGGCTGGGGGATGGGCAATGTACTGTACACTTCCTCTTTTGTTACGAAGGGCCGACCTTGTCTTAACAGTGAACTTTATAGCCAGTGTCTATTGTGATAATGTTACCTAGAAACCTGTTGTTTTCCTTTAAGACATGTTAGTGACCCCACAGCAGACCTTCAGAACTGGAAGACAACTTAAACAACATTCCATTAAACCTATTCTAACACCCTTTACACTGAACAGTAACCAAATTCCAGAGAACAAGTGACTCTCCAAGGCTCAGAGAGGTTGACGAGAAAGGATTAGAACCATCCCTACTGACTTCGTGTTTCGATTCACCCAACACTTCACAAGAAATGCTGTAACCCTCAAGGCACATGGTATGGGGTGCAGGAGGGGTGGTTATAGGGAGCAGATGAGCTACTCTGAAGAAAGAATATAACCTGTAACTGCAGCTGGATTAGTAAACTACAATGTGTTCTAATCTATTGTTCAGTTAGGTTTCAGACCACAGTTTTCTTATATCAATATTTCAATGCATTTAGCAGGACTGCCTGCTTATTGAGTAGCTGCCATTCCCTAGAGATCTTTGTAGAAATCATTCTACAAAAGCCTCATGACAAGCCTGCAAGATTGCTTTTATTGTCCCTTTTCACTGAAGAGGGAACTGAACGTTGGGGAGCTGAAGGAATTTTCTAGAAGTGGTGGATCTGGGCTCACGATGTAAGTCACTTCTTTCTGAGGCACTTGGTTTTTTCACTTTACAGTCTTTCTTTCAGCTGGGGGTCCTTGACGTCTTAAAACCACTGGAGAAACTTTTTTTTAATGATTTTTTCCCCGACTATGCCTCCCATCTTTGGCTTCCCGATATTGGGCAGAGACTAAAAAAGATCTGTGAAGTCTGAAACCATCCTCCTTGCCTTCCCTAATTGCAGGCTTGCTACTCATTCACCAATTTGGAAAGAGAGTGAACTATTTTCCCCTCATCTACCTCTGACCTGGTATAAACTACAGAATGGATGGGGCTGAGAAGGAACCTAGGAGAGGCTGTAGTGTGTAGTGGTTAAGAATGAGCACGGTGGAGAAGGCAATGGCAACCCACTCCAGTACTCTTGCCTGGAGAATCCAATGGATGGAGGAGCCTGATGGGCTGCAGTCCATGGGGTCCCTAGGAGCTGGACACGACCTGAGTGACTTCACTTTCCCTTTTCACTTTCATTCATTGGAGAAGGAAATGGCAACCTACTCCAGTGTTCTTGCCTGGAGAATCCCAGGGATGGCAGAGCCTGGTGGGCTGCCGTCTATGGGGTTGCACAGAGTCGGATACGACTAAAGCAACTTGGCAGTAGCAGCATCTTATGAGGTTGTATTGGACAAGGGCATGTGTATCTCAGAATGGGAGCAGAAAGTCACCTATTTTGCAGGGATTTTATGAGACCTGAAGATTAAGGAACTTTCACTGCTATTCTTACCAGTTTCATGTCTGTTAATGTTTTGTGATCCTCAAAGGCCCAATGTCAGTGAATGCAAAAAATCAGGGTAAGGAGAGACATGTCCATGCCTTGGGGTATATTGTTCTTCACTTGCTTCTCACCTATCCTGTCCGTCTTTCCCTCCTGAATTCCAGGACACTGAGCACTGTTCTGGAGTTTCAGGAGGGGACTTATGCTGTCAGAAAGGAGGACAACATGGGCCCCCTGCAAGTGGACAGTCAGGGCATGATGGTTTAACTCCAGACACCCAGAAGGGGTCAGGTCCAGATTTGGTTAACTATATATCCACACTAGAGACTCTTATTTTAACAAAACCAAATGAAATTAACTCAGGAGTTATGACCCAATCTTTCCATGAGGCAATCAAAGGAGATCCTATATCAATAAACACTGCCCCTGTCAAAAAAAAAAAAAAAGAAAAGAATGAGCATGGTAGTCAGATGTACTTTGAATTGCGTCATTGTTTGGCCTAATACGATGATCTTGGGCATGTTTCTCAGTATTTGAACCACAGTTTCCTTGCTTATAACATCAGAATAATAGTACCTTCATTCTAGAGTATTTATAAGGAACAAATATTCCTATGAAAAATGCATATCAGAGAGTCTGGAATATAATATATATTAATAGGAGTTACAAAGGCATACATACATCTTAAATCTTTTACTAAAGAACATTTCAGGCATTTACAAAGGAATAGTATAGAAACCCCCATATATCCATCATCAAGCTTTGACAGTTATCAACTTCTGACCATTCATGTTTCATGTTTATTTCAACATACTTCCCATCCCAACCCTGGGTTACTTTGAGGCAAATAATAGACATTGTATCATTTTACCTGTAAATATTTTAGGATGTATACCTAAAACAAAAAGGTTAAAAAATATAACTACAAATTCAAAGGTAGTATAAATTTTTTATTTTGTCAACTATCCTTTCATTATATTTCATGGATTATCTCATGATTTATTTACAGTTTAGTTTGTTTGAGTCAGGATGCAAATAAAAGCCGAATAAGATAACCCCAGGTCACTTTATGTATTTCCTGCCTCAGACTTTGAATCAGTCATTTCTTCAACCAGTCATTTTGGCTTGGTTTTTTCATCAGTAACTGGTCCTGAAGACTATAATCTGGACTGGTCTAACTAGAACATCAAAGGTATTCTTCTTTCCTGTTATATTACTTTTAATTGCAAGCATTTATTTTTGGTTTTCTCTTAGGATTTCTTGTCTCTGCCTACATGGCCCATCTGCTCTTACATTAGAGCCCTAGAATATTCATCTTAGTTGTTTTGAATTCTTGGTCTAATCATTCCAAGATCCCTCTGTGGACAAAGAAATCTTGCCTGCTATCTCAATAAGCAATGAATGTTGCCCACCACCAGGTCATCAGCATTGCAGCCTCTGATAGTGTGCCCTGAGGGGAATTCAGAATGGAAGAAAGAGGATACTGGGCCTAGATAGCTAACATGCATATCAAAGGAGTGGTTTCAATGAGCCCAAACTATTGCATCTTCCCATATGTACTAAAGCACTACAGTCATTAACTTGAGTGTCTGGTTTTTTGTGTGATGAGAAGTGATCTTTTGATGTTTGACCATGCATTTTATTTTCTTTTGTTTTGTTTTCAAAAAGACTCATATTATCCTGTCTCCTCCACTACCTCTTTGGAACAGTTCCTCAGAGTCATCTGAGAGAGTGTCTCCCAAGCTATAGTCCTCAGTAATTCCTCAAAAGCAACATTTTTCTCAACTTTTAGGTTGTACATTTTTGTTCAGTCGATGCCTGCCATGTCTGGTTCTAATGCTTGCTCTGTCTTTTCAAATTATTATTATTATTATTTTTTGCTCTTTAGTATGTCTGTTCATTTTCTCATCAGCTGGACATGATGTACTGGGTAAACAGAACTGCTGCTGTAAAGAAGACTTTAGTAATGTGGTGACGGGGTTGGGGAGGGGACATAGTCTATTGTCATATGAGCACATCTCTGTTCTAGTGAGCCTTTGCCTCTGGACTGTGAGCTTCACAAGTGTTTTTCTCCCCCACCCCAGGTGGGATAGGAGAGATCAAGTGGACTGGAAGTGAGTATTTCCCTTTTCCTATGTGAACAACTTAGAGCTGACTGTAGTTGTATATTTTTCTTCCTCCAAGTGAGTTCATTTCAGTTCCATTCAGTCGATCAGTTGTGTCCGACTCCTTGCAACCCCATGGGCTGCAACACGCCAGGCTTCCCTGTCCGTCACCAACTCCCAGAGATTATGCAAACTCATGTCCATTGAGTCGATGATGCCATCCAGCCATCTCATCCTCTGTCATCCCCTTCTCCCCCGGCCTTCAATCTTTCCCAGCATCAGGGTCTTTACAAATGAGTCAGTTCTTTGAATCAGGTGGCCAAAGTATTGGAGTTTCAGCTTCAACATCAGTCCTTCCAATGTTAGGATGGACTGGTTGTATTTCCTTGCTGTCCAAGGGACTCTCGAGAGTCTTCTCCAACACCACAGTTCAAAA
The DNA here is from genome assembly GCF_023699985.2 of Odocoileus virginianus. NCBI lineage: Eukaryota > Metazoa > Chordata > Mammalia > Artiodactyla > Cervidae > Odocoileus > Odocoileus virginianus. Next base: position 6,379,954 of record NC_069674.1, read on the forward strand.
GCATCAACTCTTCAGTGCTCAGCCTTCTTTATGGTTCAACTCTCACATCCACACATGACTACTGGAAAAACCATAGCCTTGACTGGACAGAACATTTTTGGCAAAGTAATGCTTCTGCTTCAATATGCCGTCTAGGTTGATCATAACTTTTCTTCCAAGGAGTTAGTGTCTTTTAATTTCATGACTGCAGTCACCATCTACAGTAATTTTGGAGCCCCCAAAAATAAAGTCACTCACTGTTTCCACTGTTTCCCCATGTACTTCCCATGAAGTGATGGAACCACATGCCATGATCTTAGTTTTCTGATTGTTGAGTTTTAAGTCAACTTTTTCACTTTCTTCTTTCACTTTTATCAAGAGGCTCTTTAGTTCTTCTTCACTTTCTGCCATAGGGTGGTATCATCTCCATACCTGAGGTTATTGATATTTCTCCCGGCAACCTTGATTCCAGCCTGTGTTCCATCCAGCCCAGCGTTTCTCATTATGTTTTCTGCATAGAAGTTAAATGAGCAGGGTGACAATATACAGCCCTGACGTACTCCTTTCCCAATTTGGAACCAGTCTGTTGTTTCATGCCCAGTTTTAACTGTTGCTTCCTGACCTGCATACAGATATCTCAAGAGGTGGGTCAGGTGGTCTGGTATTCCCATCTTTTTCAGAATTTTCCACAGTGTTGTGATCCACACAGTCAAAGGCTTTGGCATAGTCAATAAGGCAGAAATAGATGTTTTTCTGGAACTCTCTTGCTTTTTCCATAATCCAACGGATGTTGACAATTTGGTCTCTGGTTCCTTTGCCTTTTCTAAATCCAGCTTGAACATCTGGAAGTCCGTGCTTCACATACTGTTGAAGCCTGGCTTGAAGAATTTTGAGCATTACTTTACTAGCACGTGAGATGAATGCAATTGTGGGATAGTTTGAACATTTTTTGGCACTGCCTTTCTTTGAGATTGGAATGAAAACTGACATTTTCCAGTCTTGTAGCCACTGCTGAGTTTTCCAAATCTGCTGGCATATTGAGTGCAACACTTTCTCAACATCATCTTTCAGGATTTGAAATAGCTCAACTGGAATTCCATCAGCTCCACTAGCTTTGCTCATAGTGATGCTTCCTAAGGCCCACTTGACTTCGCATTCCAGGATGTCTGGCTCTAGGTGAGTGATCATACCATTGTGATTATCTGGGTCATGAAGATCTTTTTTGTACAGTTCTTCTGTGTATTCTAGCCACCTTTTCTTAATATCTTCTGCTTCTGTTAGGCCCCTACCATTTCTGTCCTTTATTGAGCCCATTTTTGCATGAAATATTCCCTTGGCATCTCTAATTTCCTTGAAGAGATCTCTAGTCTTTCCCATTCTATTGTTTTCCTCTATTCCTTTGCACTGATCACTGAAGAATGCTTTCTTATCTCTCTTTGCTATTCTTTGGAACTCTGCATTCAAATGGGTATATATTTCCTTTCCTCCTTTGCTTTTCACTTTTCTTTTCACAGCTATTTGTAAGGCCTCCTCAGACAGCCATTTTGCTTTTTTGAATTTCTTTTTCTTGGGGATGGTCTTGATCCCTGTCTCCTATACGATGTCACAAACCTCCATCCATAGTTCACCAGGCACTCTGTCTATCAGATCTAATTCCTTGAATCTATTTGTCACTTCCACTGTATAATCACAAGGGATTTGATTTAGGTCATACCTGAATGGTCTAGTGGTTTTCTCCACTTTCTTCAATTTAAGTCTGAGTTTGGCAATAAGGAGTTCATGATCTGAGCCACAGTCAGCTCCTGGTCTTGTTTTTGCTGACTGTATAGAGCTTCTCCATCTTTGGCTGCATATAAGCAGAATATAAGCAATCTGATTTTTGGTATTGACCATCTGGTGATGTCCATGTGTAGAGTCTTCTCTTGTGTTATTGGAAGAGGGTGTTTGCTATGACCAGTGTGTTCTTTTGGCAAAACTTTACTAGCCTTTGCCCTGCTTCATTCTATACTCCAAAGCCAAATTTGCCTGTTACTCCAGGTGTTTCTTGACTTCCTACTTTTGCATTCCAGTCCCCTATAGTGAAAAGGACATCTTTTCTGGGTGTTAGTGCTAGAAGGTCTTGTAGGTCTTCATAGAACCTTTCAACTTCAGCTTCTTCTGCATTACTGGTTGGGGCATAGACTTGGATTACTGTGATATTGAATGGTTTGCCTGGGAAATGAATAGAATTGTGTCGTTTTTGAGATTGCACCCAAGTACTGCATTTCAGACTCTTTTGTTAAGTATAAGGGCTATTCCATTTCTTCTAAGGGATTCCTGCCCACAGTAATAGATATAATGGTCATCTGAGTTAAATTCATCTATTCTGGTGGCTCAGATATTAAAGCATCTGCCTACAATGTGGGAGACCCAGGTTGAATCCCTGTGTTGGGAAGATCTCCTGGAGAAGGAAATGGAAATCCACTCCAGTATTCTTGCCTGGAAAACCCCATGGATGGAGGAGCCTCATAGGCTATAGTCTGCATGGTTGCAAAGAGTCAGACAGGACTGAGCGGCTTCAATTTCACTTTCTTTCAGTCCATTTTAGTTCACTGATTCCTAAAATGTCAACGTTCACTCTTGCCATCTCCTGTTTGACCACTTCCAATTTGCCTTGATTCATGTACATAACATTCCAGATTCCTATGCAATATTGCTCTTTACAGCATCAGACTTTGCTTCTACCAGCAATCACATTCACAACTGGGTATTGTTTTTGCTTTGGCTCCATCTCTTCATTCTTTCTGGAGTTGTTTCTTCAAATCTCCAATAGCATATTTGGGACCTACCAACCTGGGAGGTCATCTTTCAGTGTCCTATCTTTTCACCTTTTCATACTGTTCATGGGGTTCTTAAGGCAAGAATACTGAAGTGGTTTGCCATTCCCTTCTCCAGTGGACCACGTTTTGTCAGAACTCTCCACCATGACCCATCCGTCTTGGGCGGCCCTACATGGCATGGTTCATAGTTTCATTGAGTTAGACAAGGCTGTGGTCCACGTGATCAGATTAGTTATTTTTCTGTGATTGCTGTTTTCATTCTGTCTGCCCTCTGATGGAGAAGGATAAGAGGCTTATGGAAGCTTCCTGATGGGATAGACTGACTATGGGGGTGGGAACTGGCTCTTGTTCTGATGGGCAGGGCCATGCTCAATAAATCTTTAATCCAATTTTCTGTTGATGGGTGGAGCTGTGTTCCCTCCCTGCTATTTACCTTGAGCCAAACTATGGTGGAGGTAATAAAGATAATGGCGACCTCCTTTTAAAAGATCCCAGGCATGTACTGCTACACTCACTGCCCCCAACCTTGCAGCAGGCCAACACTGACCCATGCCTCAGCTAGAGACTCCTGGACACTCCCAGGCAAGTCTTGGTCAGTCTCTTGTGGGGTCACTGCCCCTTTCTCCTGGGCCCTGGTGCATACAAGTTTCTGTTTGTATCCTCCAAGAGTTTATTTCTCAGTCCTGTGTAGGTTCTGGCAGCTCTGTGGTGTGGTTAGTGGTGAGTTAGGCTCTGATAAAACACCAGCAGGTCAGACTCTGGCTAACTGCTTTCTTCTGAAGGCAGGCCTTTTGAGAAGAACAAGATACCCTGCCCCATATCAAACTGGTTTCTTTTCCCCTCCCCTGCAGGAAGCACCAGGGAATTTTTTGGATATGTACTATCAGAAGCTGGTGGGGCTTCCAGAATTAAAACACATAGAAGTGCAGTGTCGCTCTATGAATGGGTCATCCTGACTGTCAAGCAATTGGTCAATCACAGCCTAGGTTTTCCTGTCCCAGCATAGTGTCCATGGTAAGTCAGTCCCTGCTCAGCTAAGCCATGACTCCCTGTATTCGCCTGTCTGTTCTCCAGTCTAGGGGGCAGCACTTTGCCCTGTGTCCTTAAAGGAATCTGTTAAGGATTTAAGAAGTGTTGATTTTTCAGTCTGTTCAGCTTTTGACTTATTCTTTGGATGGAGTAGTGACTTCCAAGATCCTGACCTGTAACTGGAAATTGGAGGTCAAATTTGTCAATTGGATTCCATATTCCAGCTGTGCTTTCAGTAAGTTAAAAAGTTTTCCTCACTCTCAGGTTTTGAAAGAATTTGTTTTTTTTCTTCCAGTAGTACATAGTTTAATTTTTTAACAAATATCTGATGCATTTGGCATGTTTCTTTGGTTGACACACGGGATGAATCCACTTTTATATGCTTTAAAATGATTATTCAATTACAATGTCCATCTTCTCTCCACTGATATAGGATATTGCCCTTATTATATACTAAATTTTCCTAGGCAAATGAGTGTTTTTCTAGATTTTCTGTTTTCTTCCACTCATTTTTCTATTTGCATGCCATAACTCTAAGGGGTTTTTCCATATTATTTACATCCTGGCTTCCCTCTTTGTTCTTTTTCTTACTCTCATTCCTATAATTACTTCTTCTCTTTGCATTGACAGATTTCTCAAATACCATGGCAAAGTGAGGTGGAGATGGTTTTAGTTTTAGTAATGAAGTATTTCCCCATTAAGTAAGTAGGTGATTAGAGAAATTGATAAGAAAGTACATGTCAATTCATATTTTATAGAATGTTTTTACCATGAATGACTATTGATAGATCATATTAATGATTTTCCTCTTATTGAATCTTCTCCCTCGCTCTAGTTTTCTAGAGTAAATGCCACTTGGTAAAGATTGAACCCTTTTTAAAATGTCAGATTCTGCTAATATTTCATTAGGATTTTGAACTGAAATTCATAAGTGAGATATATAAGTAGGTTTTTTTTGTACAGACTTTGTCAGCTTTGCAACTCAAAGTTACATTTACTTTTTCGAATTTGAAGGTTTCCCTTATTTCCTTATATTCTGGGATAACTTAGGTAAAAGTGGGATTCTCTGATTGATGAGGGTTTAACAGAATTCTCCTGTGAAACCATATGGGACTGATGCTGTTTCATGTGGGGCTCTTCAACCACAAGACCCTTTGACTGTATGGGTCTCAAAAAAAATGTCAAAAATTCTTAAAAAGATGGGAGTACTAGATCACCTTACTTGTCTCCTGAGAAACCTGTATGCAACTCAAGAAGCAACAGAACTGGACATGGAACAACTGACTGGTTCAAAATTGGGGAAGTAGTACAAGGCTAAATATTGTCACCCTTTTTGTTTAACTTACACACAGAGTACATCATGAGAAATGCTGGGTTGGATGAATCATTAGCTGGAATCAAGATTGCTGGGAGAAATATCAATAACCTCAGATATAAAGAATATCCCACTCTAATGGCAGAAGTTGAAGAGGAACTAAAGAGCCTCTTGATGAGGGTGAAAGTGGAGAGTGAAAAGTTGGTTTGAAAGTCAGCATTCAAAATACTAAGATCATGGCATCTGGTCCCATCACTTCCTGGCAAATAGAAGGGGGAAAAGTGGAAGCACTGACAGATTTTCTTTTCTTGGGCTCCAAAATCACTGCAGTGACTGCAATTATGAAATTAAAAGACACTAGCTCCTTAGAAGGAAAGCTATGACAAATTTAGATAGAATATTAAAAAATAGAGACATTACTTGCCAACAAAAGCCCATATAGTCAAAGCTATGGTTTTTCCAATAGTCAGATACAAATGTGAGAGTCGGGCCATAGAGAAGGCTGACCACTGAAGAATTAATGCTTTCAAATTGTGGTGCTGGAAAAGACTCTTGAATCCCTTGGGCAACAAGGAGATCAAACCAGTCAGTCTTAAAGAAAATCAACCCTGGATATTCATTGGAAGTACTGATGCTGAAGCTGAAGCTCCAATACTTTGGCCACCTGATGTTGAAGAGCCAATTCATTGGAAAAGACCCTGGTGCTGGGAAAGATTGAACAAAATGAGAAGGGACCGATGGAGGATGAGATGATTAGATAGCATCACTGACTCAGTGGACATGAATTTGAGCAAACTCCAGGAGATAGTGGAGGATAGAGGAGCATGGCATGCTACAGTCCACGGGGTTGCAAAGAGTTGGACATGACTTGGTGATTGAGCAACAACAATTTTATCTACTTTATCATTTCTTCTATGATCACTTCATGGTTTACTTCAATTTTATGTCTCTAATGAGGTCAATATTTATAATCTCTCATTACCTACAAAATATGTACACTGTTTAAAATTTAGATATTATTGGATCTATTTTTTCAACTGATGAAGGATTATTGTCTAAAATACCAAGCCAGATGGCCATCAATCGCACTTCAAACACTTTTTGTTACTATATAACATAAGCAGTCATTGTTTGCAAACACTAGTGTATGTTTTAGAACAAGAATACCAAATTTATCTTCCTTTCTCTGTGAAGTATGAGAAAATAGGATTACTTTAGCTCTATGTGGCATACACAAACTTCAGGACAGTTTTCACATGTCTCACCAAATGGTAGTTTTTCTGTGTGTTGAGAGTCACTGTAGGGGACTGTTAAGCTCTCTCCTCCATCCACGCTTTCTTTCCCTTGGTATCCAGATTGTTAGTGCTTTTAATAAACAACTTTTCATAGAATAGGAGGTTAACTGCTTCACCAGCATTCCTTGAGCAAAACTGAACCTGCTCTGGAACAAAATGTATAGGATTTTGTTGCTTGAAAATGAAAATAGTTAAAAAACAAATATTTTAAAATGGAAAGCACTGCTTTCATCACAGCAAGACAAGAAAGGGATGCAATAGGAACTAGAATGATAAGTAGAAGATATCAGGGAGGGAATCCTATACAACTTCACCCAGCTTAGATGACTTGGAAAGATGCATATATTCTGGACAGTAAGAAATAAGGAAGGGTTGAGAATGGTTTCAACTTTAACTAAATACATTTTTTTCTTTTCTTTGTAAACCATAGTTGACTTGCCTACACTCCACAGCCTCTGATGTGAACATGGCTGGTACCAAGGACAATGCTCTGAGGATCATGCTGGTTGGGACTATGGGAAGTGGAAAAAGTGTGACTGCAAACACCATTCTCGGGGAACAAATATTCGACTCTAAGATTGCTGCCCAATTTGTTACCAAAAGTTGTCAGGAAGCATCCCAGAAATGGAAAGGGAGAGACCTTCTCATTATTGATACCCCAGGGCTCTTCAACACAAAGGAGAGCCAGAAAGCCATCTTAAATGAAATAAAAGAATATCTCTTTACCTCTCACTGCGGACTCCACGCCATCATCTTGGTCATACAGCTGGACTGCGACACACAGGAAGAGCAGCAAACTGTGGCGTTGATCAAGAATCTGTTTGGGGAAGCAGCCATGAAGTACATGATCATCTTGTTCACTCACCAAGAGGAACTGGAGGACAAGAGCCTGAGGGACTATGTAAGGGAGGCAGGAAAGCTACAAAGCCTCATCAAGGAGTGTGGAGACCGATACTGTGTCTTCAGTAACAGGACAGACCAGGCTGAGAAGGACGCTCAGGTGCAGGAGCTGGTGGACCTGATAGACAAGATGGTGCAGAACAACCGAGGGGCTTACTTTCCCAACGCTGCACACAAGGGCACAGAGGTAAGAAAGAAAGAGGAGGAAGTCTTGAAGAAAATCTACCCTGATCACGTAGAAATACAGATTCTAAGAGTGGGAGAAGAGTGTGCTCAAGAATGCAAGAAGAGTATGCAGGGAAAAGTGAGAAAAATTCAATTAGTAAAGATGGACTATGAAGAAAAGCTAAGAATTGTTGGGGAGGAGGTCCAAATAATGTCTTCAGTCATGTATTTGAGGAAATTAGGAAGTTTCCTTCAAAAACGTTTCATTTCTAGCTGTATATAATTTAATTTTTTAACAAAAATCTGATGCATTTGGCATATTTCTCAGGTTGATGTGAGAAATAAATCCAATTTTATACTTTTTAAAAGGATTATTTTAAATAAGTTATTTCAATGCTTTCATTATATTGTCCATCTGTTCTTCACTGGTATGGGATGTTGACTTTATTATATACTAAATTTTCCTAAACAAATGAGAGTTCTCTAAATTTTCTGTTTTTTCCATTGGTCTCTCTATCTGTGTGCCAATACTCTAAGGGGTTTTACCATATTATTTATATTTTGACCTCCCCTTTTGGTTTTTTTTCCAATTCTCATTCCTATAATTCCATTCCTATAACAAATATACTCTCTTTGATTTTAGGGGCTTCCCTGATAGTTCAGATGGTAAAGAATTCGCCTGCAATTCAGGAGACCCAGTTTGATTCCTGGATTTGGAAGATCCTCTGGAGAAGGGATAGGCTATCCACTCCAGTATTCTTGGACTTCCCTGTGGCTCAGCTGGTGAATAATACACCTGCAGTGCAGGAGACCTGGGTTCAATCCCTGGATTGGGGAGATTCCCTGGAGAAGGGAAAGGCTACCCACTTCAGTATTCTGGCCTGGAGAATTTCATGGACTGAATAGTCCATGGGGTCACAAAGAGTCGGACACCACTGAGCAATTTTCACTTTCATAAGATATAAAAATGATTAAGTCCCCAAATAATAAGAGTCAGACACAACTGAGTGAGTTTCACTCGCATTCACAGTGTTCTCAAATACCATAGGAAAGTTCAGTGGAGATGCTTTTAGTTTTAGTTCAAAGTATTTCCCATTAAGTAAGTTGCTGGCTCTCAGGATGAGTAGAGAAATAGATAAGAAAGTATGTGCCAATTCATGTTTTATAGAATGTTTTTACCATGAATGGCTACTGATGGATTATATTAATGATGTTCCTTTTATTGAACCTGGCCCATGCTCTAGTTTTCTAGAGTAAATTCCACTTGATCACAATTAAACCCTTTTTCAAATGTTGTCATGTTGGTCCTTTATTGGCCCGGAACCTGGTGGTCCGGAGTTGACAATGAGAGAGTGAAAGAAGGAAAAAGGCTAATATTCCCTGGGTTACGCACCTGGCTTTCGTGCTCCAGGGAATCAGCTAGAAATAGAGAGAGAGAAAGAGAGAGAAAGAAAGAAAGAAAGAAAGACATGGGTACCCAAGCTCTGATGGAGCAAATGTGCTTTATTGAATTCTGTAAGAGTATATATACCAGTAGCTTCTTTAGATAAAGATCAAGAGACCAGACTTTACAAGTTTACTGAGGAAGCAAGGAGCAATTGAGGCCTTAAGGCCAAGAGGCAATCCATATGAAAAGAGGGTTATAAATAGTTACTTTTCACTGTATGGAAAAACTAACAAAGGAAATGCCTGGATTCCTCAGCCCAGGGAAAGGCATGCCTCTCCTCTTAATTCCTGAATATTCAGGAATTAATAAGGACCAGAGGATTCCTGACAGATCCAAAACAGCACACAGGAAGCCTCCTGTTAAATGCTTCTGACATTGTCACATTCTGTTTTTGCTATTATTTTATTAGAATTTTCTGTTGGTATTCATAGGACTTCCCAAGTAGCACAGTGATAAAGAATCCACCTGCCAATGAAGCAGAGGCAACAGACTCAGTTTCAGTCCCTGGGTTGGGAAGATCCCCTGAAGTAGGAAATAACAACTTGCTCCAGGATTCTTGCATGGAGAATTCCATGGGCAGAAGTGCCCGGTGGGTCCATGGGATAGCAAATAGTCCGATATGGCTAAGCAATTGAACAAAATAACAACATTTGTATTCATAAACAAGATTCATAAGTAGCTTTCTTTTTTGGTACGATCTTTGTCAGCTTGGCACCTCAAAGTTACGTTTACTTCTTAGAAAGAATTTGAAGGTTTAACTTCCCTATATTATGGATAATTTAAGTAAAATAGGGATTCTCTGATCACTGAAAGTTTAATGGAATTCTCCTGTGAAAATGTCTGGGACTTATGCCATTTGGGGGAGCTCTTCACTACTTTTTCCTACTGTTCTTCAGTACTTTTCATACAGTTCAACATGAACAGTATGCAAAGGCAAAAATTAGGACACTGAAAGATGAACTTCACAGGTCAGTAGGTGCCCAATATGCTACTGGAGATCAGTGGAGAAATAACTCCAGAAAGAATGAAAAGACAGAGCCAAAGCAAAAACAACACCCAGTTGTGGATGTGACTGGGGATGGAAGTAAAGTCCTATGCTGTAAAGAGCAATATTGCATAGGAACCTGGAATGTTAGGTCCATGAATCAAGGCAAATTGGAAGTGGTCAAACAGGAGATGGCAAGAGTGAACACTGACATTTTAGGAATCAGTGAACTAAAATGAACTGGAATTGGTGAATTTAACTCAGATGACCATTATATCTACTACTGTGGCTGAGAATCCCTTAGAAGAAATGGAGTAGCCCTCACAGTCAACCAAAGAGTCTGAAATGCAGTACTTGTGTGCATTTTCAAAAACTACAGAATGATCTCTGTTCGTTTCCAGGGCAAACCATTCAATATCACAGTAATCCAAGTCTATGCCCCAACCAGTAACACTGCAGAAGCTAAAGCTGAATGGTTCTATGAAGACCTATAAGACCTTCTAGAACTAACACCCAAAAAAGATGTCCTTTTCATTATAGGCGACTGGAATGCAAAAGTAGGAAGTCAAGAAACACCTGGAGTAACAGGCAAATTTTGCCTTGGAGTACAAAATGAAGCAGGTCAAAAGCTAACAGACTTTTGCCAAGAGAACATACTGGTCATGGCAAACACTCTCTTCCAACAACACAAGAGATGTCTCTGCAAATGGACATTACCAGATGGTCAATACTGAAATCAGATTGATTGTATTCTTTGCAGCCAAAGATAGAGAAGCTCTATACAGTCAGCAAAAACAAGACTGGGAGCTCACTGTGGCCCAGATCATGAACTCCTTATTGCCAAATTCAGACTTAAATTGAAGAAACTAGGGAAAACCACTAGACCATTCAGGTATGACCTAAATCAAATAACTTCTGATTAAACAGTGGAACTGACAAATAGATTCAAGGAATTAGATCTGATAGACAGAGTGCCTGAAGAACAATGGATGGAGGTTCGTGACATGGTACAGGAGGCAGTGATCAAGACCATCCCCAAGAAAAAGAAATGCAAAAAGGCAAAATGGTTGTTTGAGGAGGCCTTAAAATAGCTCAGAGAAGAAGAGAAATGAAAGGCAAAGGAGAAAAGGAAAGACATGCCCATTTGAATGCAGAGTTCCAAAGAATAGCAAGGAGTGAGAAGAAGGCCTTCCTCACTGATGAATGCAAAGAAACAGAGGAAAACAACTGAATGGGAATGACTAGAGATCTCTTCAAGAAAATTAGAGATACCAAGGGAAACTTTTGTGCAAAGATGGACACAGTAAAGGACAGAAATGGTATGGATCTAAGAGAAGCAGAAGATATTAAGAAGAGGTGGCAAGAATACACAGAACTATATAAAAAAAAGATCTTCATGACCCAGATAATAATGACGGTGTGATCACCCATCTAGAGTCAGACATCCTGGAATGTGAAGTCAAGTGGGCCTTAGAAAACATCACTATGAGCAAAGTTAGTGGAGGTGATGGAATTCCAGTTGAGCTATTTCAAATCCTAAAAGATGATGCTGTAAAAGCGTTGAACTCAATATGTCAGGAAATTTCGAAAGCTCAACAGTGGCTACAGGACTGGAAAATGTCAGTTTTCATTCCAATTCCAAAGAAAGGCAGTGCCAAAGAATATTCAAACTACCGCACAATTGCACTCATCTCACATGCCAGTAAAGTAATGCTCAAAATTCTCCAAGTAAGGCTTCAACAACATGTGAACTGTGAATTCCAGATGTTCAAGCTGGATTTCAAAAAAGCAGAGGAACCAGAGATCAAATTGCCAACATCCGTTGTGTCACAGAAAAAGCAAGAGAATTCCAGAAAATCATCTATTTCTGCCTTATTGACTATGCCAAAGCCTTTGACTGTGTGGATCACAACAAACTATGGAAAATTCTGAAAGGGATGGGAATTCGAGATGACATGACATGCCTCCTGAGAAATCTGTATGCAGGCCAAGAAGCAACAGTTAGAACTGGACATGGAACAACAGACTGGTTCCAAATCAGAAAGGAGTACGTCAAGGCTGTATATTGTCACCCTGCTTATTTAACTTCTATGCAGAGTACATCATGCAAAATGCTGGGCCTGATGAAGCACAAGCTGGAATTAAGATTGTTGGGAAAAATATCAATAATCTCAGATATGCAGATGACACCACCCTTACAGCAGAAAGCAAAGAAAAACTAAAGAGCTTCTTGATGAAAGTGAAAGAGGAGAGTGAAACAGTTGACTTAAAGCTCAAGATTCAGAAAACTAAGATCATGGCATCTGGTCCCATCACTTCATGGCAAATAGATGGGGAAACAATGGAAACAGTGAGAGACTATTTTTTTAGGCTCCAAAATCATTGCAGATGGTGACTGCAGCCATAAAATTAAAAGACACTTGCTCCTTGGAAGAAAAGCTATGACCAACCTAGACAGCACATTAAAAAGGGAGACATTACTTTGTCAACAAAGATCCATCCAGTCAAGGCTATGATTTTTCCAGTAGTCATGTATGGATGTGAGAGTTGGACTATAAAGAAAGCTGAGCACCAAAGAATTGATGCTTTTGAACTGTGGTGTTGGAGAAGACTCTTGAGAGTCTCTTGGACTGCAAGGAGATCCAACCAGTCAATCATAATGGAGATCAGTCTTGGGTGTTCATTGGAAGGACTGATGTTGAAGCTGAAACTCCAATACTTTGGCCACCTGATGTGAAGAGCTGACTCATTTGAAAAGACCCTGATGCTGGGAGAGATTGAAGATGGGAGAAGGACATGACAGATGATGAGATGGTTGGATGACATCACCGACTCAATGGACATGAGTTTGAACAAACTCTGGGTGTTGATGATGGACAGGGATGCCTGGCATCCTGCAGTCTGTGGGGTCGCAAAGAATCAGACATAACTGAGTGACTGAACTGAACTGAACTTCACTCCTTTCTCTATAATTTCTTCCATTACCATTGGTTTCCTTCAATTTTATGTCTCTAATGAGGTCAATATTGATAAGCTTTCTTTACCTACAATGGAAAGTGTTAGTCTCTCAGTCGTGTCTGATTCTTTGCAACCCCATGGACTGTAGCCCTCCGTCTAGCTCTTTCATGGAGTTCTCCATGTAAGAATACTTGAGTGGGTAGCCATTCCCTTCTCCTGGGAATCTTCCTGAACCAGGGATCAAACCTGGATCTCCCAAATTGCAGGCAGATTCTTTCCCACCTGAGCCACCAGGGGAGCCGCTTACTTACAGTAGATGTGCATAATTTAACATTTAGACATTAGTGGATCTATTTTCTTAGCTGATGCAGTATTAGTGTCTAAAATATTGATGGTCAGATGACCATCAAACCCACTTCCAACACTATGTTACTATACATTGTAAGCAACCAATTATTGTTTGTAAATATTCAAGTATTTCTAGAACAAAGATATCAAATTCATCTTCCTTTCTCTATGCAGTTTGAAAGAATAAGATTAATTTAGCTCTGTGTGGCATGCACGAATTTCAGGACAGTTTTCACATGTCTCACCAAATGATAGTTTCCCTTCAAGTTGAGAGTCCCCATAGGGGACTATTGAGCTGTCTTCTCCATCCATGCTTCCTTTCCATTTGTGTCCAGATTGTTAGAGCTTTTTAATGAGCACTCATTCATAGGATAGAATGCTAACTGCTTGCACCAAGATTCCTCAGATTTGGTATCTTAAATAAACTTGGGCCTCTTCTAGAACAAAATGTATGTTTCTTTGTTAAATGGGGGGAAAAAACAGTAAACATACAAATAACAGAAGACATCAACCCAGATTTTAAAATACAGATGTTGCTTTCATCACAGTAACACAAGAGGGGAATGGTAAGGGAAAGAGAATAATAAGTAGAAGATATTTTGTTGTTCAGTCACCAACTTGTATCCAGCTCTTCCCGACCCCATGGACTGCATCACACCAGGCTTCCCTGTCCTTCACTATCTCCCAGAGTTTGCTCAAACTCATGTCCATTGTATTGCTGATGCCATCTAACCATCTTGGCCTCTGTCACCCTCTTCCCCGCCTGCCTTCAATCTTTCCCAGCATCAGTGTCTTTTCCAGTGAGTCAGCTCTTCTCATCAGGTGGCCATAGTATTGGAGATTCAGGTTCAGCATCAATTCAGTTCAGTCGCTCAGTCCTGCCTTCAATCTTTCCCAGCATCAGGGTCTTTTCCAATGAGTCAGTTCTTCGCATCAGGTGGCCACATTATTGGAGCTTCATCTTTAGCATCAGTCCTTCCAGTGAATATTCAGGACTAATTTCCTTTAGGATAGACTGGTTGGATCTCCTTGCAGTCCAAGGGACTCTCAAGAGTCTTCTCCAACACCACAGTTCAAAAGCATCAATTCTTTGGTGCTCAGCTTTTTTTATAGTCCAACTCTCACATCCATACATGACTGCTGGAAAATCCATAGCTTGACTAGATGGACCTTTGTTGGTAAAGTAATGTCTCTGCTTTTTAATATGCTGTCTAGGTTGGTCATAACTTTTCTTCCAAGGAGCTAGTGTCTTTTAATTTCAGGGCTGCAGTCAAAGAGTATTCCAAAGAGTACTCCTAGGAGTATTCACGGTTGATATCCTCTAGAATTGACTGGTTGGATCTCCTTGCAGTCCAAGGGACTCTCAAAAGTCTCCTCCAGCACCACAGTTCAAAAGCATCATTTCTTCAGTGTTCTGCTTTCTTTACTGTCCTGCTCCCACATCCATGCATGACTACTGGAAAAACCATAACCTTAACTGTATGGACTTTTGTTGCCAAAGTGAGGTCTTTGCTTTTAAACACACTGTCTAGGTTTGCCATAGCTTTCCTGCCAAGAAGCAAACGTCTTCTAATTTCATGACTATAGTCACTGTCTGCAGTGATTTTAGAGCCCAAGAAGAGCCCACCTTTTCCCCTTCTATTTTCCATGAAGCTATAGGACCAGATACCATGATCTTAATTTTTTAATATTGAGTTTTAAGCCAACGTTTCTCTCTCCTCTCTCACCCTCATCAAGAGGCTCTTTAGTTTCTCTTCAACTTCTGCCATTAGAGTGGTACCATATGCATAAGTAGAAGATATCTGGGAAGAAACCCCACAAGAAATACAACTTCACCTGGCTTAGAAGACTTGGAATGATTTATAGATTCAGGAGAGTAAGACATAAGGAAGGGTTCGGTATGGTTTCAACTTTGACTAAACACATTTTTTTTTCTTTTCTTTGTAAACCACAGCTGACTTGCCCACATTCCACAGCTGATGCCCAGGACAACACTCTGAGGATCGTGCTGGTCGGGAAGACGGGAAGTGGGAAAAGTGCGACTGCAAACACCATCCTCGGGGAACAAGTATTCAACTCAAGGATTGCTCCAGCAGCTGTTACCAAAACTTGCCAGAATGCATCCCGGAAATGGAAGGGGAGAGAGCTTCTCGTTGTTGACACCCCAGGGCTCTTTGACACCGAGAGAACCCAGGACAAAACCTGCAAGGAAATCAGCCGATGTGTCCTCGCCTCCTGTCCTGGGCCTCACGCCATCGTCTTGGTCCTGAGGCTGGGCCGCTACACAGAGGAAGAGCAGCAAACCGTGGCGTTGGTCAAGACTCTGTTTGGGAAAGCAGCCATGAAGTATATGATCATCTTATTCACTCACAGAGATGAACTGGGGGACCAGAGCCTGAGCGACTTTTTGAAGCATGCAGATGTAAACCTACGCAGCCTCCTCCAGGAGTGTGGAGACCGCCACTATGCCATCAGTAACAGTGGAAACACAGAGCAGGCTGAGAAGGAAGCTCAGGTGCAGGAGCTGGTGGAGCTGATAGACAAGATGGTGCAGAACAACCGAGGGGCTTACTTTCCCAACGCTGCACACAAGGGCACAGAGGTAAGAAAGAAAGAGGAGGAAGTCTTGAAGAAAATCTACCCTGATCACTTAGAAATAGATTCTAAGAGTGAGAGAGGAGCGTGCTCAAGAATGCAAGAAGAGTATGCAGGGAAAAGTGAGAAAAATTCAATTAGTAAAGATGGACTATGAAGAAAAGCTAAGAAATGTTAGGGAGGAGGTCCAAATAATGTCTTCAGTCATATATTTGAGGAAATTATGAAGTTTCATTTAAAAACATTTCATTTCTAGCAGTATATAATTTAATTTTTTAACAAAAATCTGATGCATTTGGCATATTTCTCAGGTTGATGTGAGGAATAAATCCAATTTTATACTTTTTAAAATGATTAAGTTATTGCAATGCTTCTCATTACATTGTCTATCTGTTATTCACTGGGGTGAAATGTTGGGTTTGTTACACACTAAATTTCCCTAAACTAATGAGTGTTTGTCTAGATTTTCTATTTTTTCCTTTGGTTTTTCTATTTGTGTGCCAATATTCTAAGGGATTTTCCATATTATTTATATTCTGGCCCCCTCTTTTGTTCTTTTTCTAATTCTCAATACTGGAATTACATTCCTATAACAAATATATTCTTCTCTTTGTATTGACAGATTTCTCAAATATCATGTGAAAGTTAGGTGGAGATAGTTTTAGTTTTACAGACAAAGTATTTCCCCATTAAGTAATTTGCTGCCTCTCAAGAGGAGTAGAGAGATAAGAAAGTATGTATCAATTCATATTTTTATAGAACATTTTTTACAATGAATGGCTATTGAAGGATTATATTAATGATATCCCTCTCATTGAACCTCCCCCCCTGCCACTCTAGTTTTCTGGAGTAAATCCCACTTAGTCAGAATTGAACCCTTTTCCAAATGTTGTCAGATACTATTTTTGCTAATATTTTATTAGGATTTTCTGTTGGTATTCATAGAGCTTCCAAGGTAGCGCAGTGGTAAAGAATCTGCCTACCAATGCAGGAGATGCAAGAGACTCCATTTTGGTCCCTGGGTTGGGAAGATCTCCAACTAAATTTTGGAGTAGGAAATAGCAACCTGCTCCAGTATTCTTGTCTGGAGAACTCCATGAGCTAGGTGCCTGGTGGGCTACAGTCCATGAGGTAGCAAATAATCAGATACAACTAGGCCACTGAGTACAATCACAACATTGGTATTCATAAATGAGATTCATAAGAGATTCTTTTTTGGTACAATCTGTCAGTTTTGCAGCTCAAAGTTACATTTACTTCTTAGAAAGGATTTGAAGGTTTACCTTTTCCCCTTATATTCTGAAATAATTTAAGTAAAATTGGGATTCTCTGGTCACCGAGAGTTTAATAGAATTCTCCTGTGAAACTGTCTGGGACTTACGCCGTTTTGTGGGGAGCCCTTCCACTACTTTCTCTATAATTTCTTCCATTACCACTGGTTTCCTTCAATTTTATGTTTTTCATGAGGTCAATATTAATAAGCTTTTCCTTTGTGTTGGAGTCCCCATAGGGGACTGTTGTGCTCTCTCTTCCATCCACCCTTTCTTTCCATTTGTGTGCAGATTGTTAGTGCTTTTTAATGAACAGTCTTTCATAGGATAAGATGCTAACTTCTTCCCCCAGGATTCCTCAGATTTGGTATCTTAAACAAAACTGGACTTCCTCCAGAACAAAATGTATAGTATTTTGTGGTTGTTTAGTTGCTAAGTCATGTCCAATTCTTTGCAACCCCATGGACTGCAGCCCACCAGGCTCCTGTGTCCTTGAGATTTTCCAGGCAAGGATACTGGAGTGGGTTGCCATTTCCATCTCCATTTTAGACATAAAAAAACAGTGGAAAAAAAAAAAAAAAGATAAAAGCAGACTTTAAATGGAAATCGCTGTTTTTATCACAGCAACACAAGAAAGGGATGCAATGGGAACCAGAATAATAGGTGGAAGATATTGGGGAGGGAATCCTACAAGAAATACAGCTTTGCCCGGTTTAGAAAACTTGGAGTGATTTATAGATTCAGGAGAGTAAAAAAGGGTTGGGAATGGCTTCAACTTTATCTAAATATATTTTTTTTTCTTTTCCTCGTAAACCATAGCTGACTTGCCCACACTCTATAGCTAATGCCCAGTACAAAACTCTGAGGATCGTGCTGGTCGGGAAGACCGGAAGTGGGAAAAGTGCGACTGCAAACACTATCCTCGGGGAAAAAGTATTCGAGTCTGAGATTGCTGCCCAAGCTGTTACCAAAACTTGTCAGACAGCATCCCGGGAATGGAAGGGGAGAGAGCTTCTCGTTGTTGACACCCCAGGGCTCTTCGACACCAAGGAGAGCCTGAACACCACCTGCAAGGAAATCTGCCGATGTGTCCTCGCCTCCTGTCCTGGGCCTCACGCCATCGTCTTGGTCCTGAGGCTGGGCCGCTACACACAGGAAGAGCAGCAAACTGTGGCATTAATCAAAGCTTTGTTTGGGGAAGCAGCCATGAAGTATGTGATCATCTTGTTCACTTGCAAAGAGGAGCTGGAGGATCAGAGCCTAAGAGACTTTTTGGAGAGTGCGGGTGTAAACTTACGAAGCCTCATCCAGGAGTGTGGAGACCGTTACTGTGCCTTCGGTAACAGCAGGCACACACACCAGGCTGAGAAGGAAGCTCAGGTGCAGGAGCTGGTGGAACTGATAGAGAACATGCTGCAGGACAACCGAGGGGCTTACTTTTCTGATGACATATACAAGAACACGGAGGGAAGACTGAGGAGGCGGGAAGAAGTCTTGAAGAAAATCTATGATGATCAATTAAAAACAGATATCCAAAAAGTGGAAATGGAGAGTGCTCAGGAATGCAAGAAGATGATACAGGAAAAAGAGAGATTAATTAAGTTACTAAAGATGAAATACGAAGAAAAACTAAGACACGCTAGGGAGGAGGCCCAAAACAATATCTTTGATGGAAATATGAATTTTCCTTCAAGAATATTTCATTGGTTTAAGAAGTAACTATTTTCTCACAGCTTACTATGGTTAGCAAAGCATCTTTCCAGCTCACTCCCTACCCTCTCCATGTCTGCCTCCCCACCAACAGACATCAGCTAATTTAAGAAATTACAAAATTGCCAAGTTTGAGTGCTAGCTCATTAGACATGGTAAAGACGCAAATGAAAGGAATTTCAAGGCTGAAATGCATCCTGCGTTGAGCATTAGCACTACCTGTGAAACACATTACACAGGCCCCTTGTGAACACTGTGTAACTGTCAGCAAAGCTTCCAGTCCCCCAAGCAGCATTGTTCTCTGGTCTGTGAGAGATGAGATAATAATCCTTTGTTGTTTTTAGCCACTAAACTTTGGGGTAATTTGTTACACAGATGTAGATAACTAGTACAAGATGCATGTTAATACATATATATATAATATTTCTTTAAATACTGGCCTCTTGCTGCTGGGGAAGGGAACTTCAGATTCTGGGAATCAGGGGTGGAAGGAAACTTACTTTTTACTATAAATTCTTTGATCTATTTCAGCATATTGTTTATTCAACAAATGAACAAAGAGATAAATAATAACATTTGTAATATTCTCCAACAAACAATAATTCCAAAGGGTCATTTAAAAAACAATTGTCTTATTTGTCTCTGCTTTCCTTTTCTAGGGCTGGCTTAAAGTTTTTCTGCCTATAAATTCAGATTGCTCTGTGCCAGAATGTTCCGTTTCCCCCAGCAGATCCACCGTCTTCCCTTTTTGGCCCTTTGGCCCTGCCAGGGACCACACCCTGGGGTGCAATGTTCTCTGACTCTCTCTCAGACACCACCAGTGAGGAGGCCAACAGAGGATCCATGGGAGCCAGAGAATTAGATGCGGACATCTGTCTTCTGGATCCCTCTCTGCCCAGTCCTATCTGACCAGCTGTCACCTCCAACCAAAGGTCCAGCCACAGGCCCTGGGGGCTCTCAGGTCTGACCAGTAAAGTACACCTGTGTAGGAGTTCTGTCCTACCTGTAGTGTGTCTAAAACGAAACTTTTGACTGTTTCCAGAGATCACAGTTTGACCCAAGAATGAATTTTAATTTTCAAAAATGCCCAATCTGGTGATTAGGGTAAATGGTAAAGTTGTAAGAGGTAGTCACAAAATAAAGAGACTAATTCTCTTTTAGGATCCTTAAGTCTAAAGTCAATGCTTCTGGAAAGGTTTCACTTGTGTTGTGAGATGTGGAAAGAGGGTTAGAATACGTGCCTTAGCTTGAAGGGGGGTGAATTTGAGTGATGGCAATAATTTGACAAAACAAAACAAAGCTTTGTTAAAATAAAGTAATTGTTGAGAATGTATGCCTAGTTTCCAGTATGTTTCTTTTTTTAGTTTTTTTTAAAGTGGACCATTTTTTAAGTCTTTATTAAATTTGTTACAGTATTGCTTCTGTTTTATGTTTTGGCCTTTTGCCCAGGAGATATGTGGAGACTTAGCTCCCCAGATCAAACCCACATCCCTTGCATTAGAAGGTGAAGTCCTAACCACTGGACCTCCAGGGAAGTTCCTCTGGTATGTTTCTTAACACAGTGGCCTTGTTTGCAATAGACCTGTCTAGATTTCTGGAAAAACATAAAGGAGTCAGATATTTAAAGGATACAATTTGGGAAATAGTGAGAAAGTACTTTTTCTTATGGGATTAAAAATGCCATTGGTTACCTTGTTACCTAAAATTGTATAGTTTCTTTTTTTATTATCCACTATCTGTATTTTCAAATTTATTGACATAAATTTGTTTATAAAATTCTTTAAAAAATTTTAAATCTCCTTTGAATATATAATTATAATCCTTTTATAATGTTTAGTATTTTCATTATATTCATTCTCTTTTGATTTCAATTGAATCATACTGATTCATTCCAAAGAATCAGCTTTAGTTTTTAAATTTTGATATGCTTATTTGTGCTTTCTTATAAGAGAGCACATTTCATTAATTCATTAATTAATGAAGCACAATTCATTAATTTCTGTTCCTTTATTATTTCCTTTTTTTCTGAGTTCTTTGTTTTTATTCAGCTCTTCTTTTTTTAATTGGCTTCTTATATTCGAGTATACATATTTAAGATCATTAAGTTCCTTCTAAATACTGCTGTAGTTTAATCCAAAAATTTTATTTTGTTGTTATTCAATTCTCCATGTAGTTTCATTCATTAAGGTAACTACAAACTGCTCAGAGTTCTAATAAAACACGAATTCCCTCCACTCCATTTTCACTTATATCTCTGAAATTTCAGTGAGAAGTGCATCAGTGAGCAGGAAATGTAAAGGGGGTTTAAGGACATACACGGGGGATGAAGGGGGGCAGGCACAGAATGGAGTGGGAGCCCTGGTTTATCCACACACAGCACAGACTTGAACTTCACACCTGTTCTAACTGGGTGGTCTTCCTTCAGCCTTCCCTGCAGGGCCAGGGCAGGGTGACGTGCAGAGAAGCGGAAAAGCGGGGTGGGCTGGGATTCAAGTCTGAGATTTACCCTCTATTTATGCTCTGTACTGAGATTCTCCCTCCGACTAGGCTGAGATCTCCTCTTATAAACACCACTGCCCAGAGCTGATCACACAGAAGGTGCTCAGTGAATACTGGTGTGAAGGAATGTGATAAAATGGAACAAAATGGAAAGAGAATGGAAGGGTGGGATGGACAGAGCCTGTCCAGTCCATGAGCAGAGGCAGGACTTTCCACCAAATCCTACAGAGAGCCCCTTGCTCATGAGAACTCTTGTGAGGACACCACGCCCTCCATGTCCCTTCTGAGATATAAACTTGCTGACAAAGAGTAACCATGGGCAAAAAAATGTGAGCAATGCTGGTCTTGAGCATGGATCCTGTTTTTTGTGCTGCCCCCACTGCACCCACACCCCATCCCTCCTTACAGTCTAATCAGGACCCCTTCCCTGACAAACATCCCCCGGGCCTCCCCTCCTCTCACTGCTTCAGGTCCCCAGGGCTTCTTGAGCTGAGGTTTGAGTGATGCATTGAGGTCCTTTCTGGTCCTCAGCATCCAGGTTTTTCTGGCCAAAGCTTCAGGACCTCCTGACCAGGCTCCCTCTGTCTTCCAAAGCCAGATCATCTCGAAGGGCTACCTGAGGTGTGCCAAGAAGACACCAACAATGGTTTCCACTCTCTCTCTTTGGGAACCAAGACACCAAAAGGGAGCTTGTGAGCTCTAGGTTTCCATGAGTGAAGATTGGGAGATGAGGTATTGCCCTTGGGAATAGAATCTCACACAGGAGGATGAGAAGATAAGTCAGATGTTCCAGAGAGTTCACCCATGGCTTTTCCTGGTCACAGATCAAGATATGGGTGTTCTCACCACAGAGTCATAGAATGCAGTTTACAATGTCCTGTCCCAAAAGTTAGTGCCTCTGCTCTACTCTTTGGGACCCTCAGACTCATCAGTTCTGGAATCTTTCGGGACCCAAAACCAGAACTGAAGGAAACGGTATTCTCATAGGGTTGGGTATTTCAGACTCCCTGATGTAGTGAGGCAAGGAACTGGAGTCAAGAGTGTTAAAAAAGACATTGTGTGAACCTAAATGTCCATCAACAGGTGAGTGGATAAGTCTGTCAATTCCAGCCAAGAAGTATGACCTGTGACATACAGTGGGAGTCCCTTGAGCAACAGACATGGGATAAAGCTGAGTTGCATAATCTTGATTTGGTAAGTGGCGATTAAAGAAACAAAACAGGGACAAGAGGGAAGTTACCATATATCCACATAAACTCCTGTTTTTCTCTCAGTTTCCCATTATTTTTCCTTACTCTGCCCACTCCGCTTCCCTTGTTCAGTAAAGATTTACTGAGCAGGATCCTGCCCATCAGAACAAGACCCAGTTTCCCCCAAAGTCAGTCTCTCCCATTAGGAAGCTTCCATAAGCTCTTATCCTTATCCTTCAGAGGGCAGACAGAATGAAAACCATAGTCACAGAAAACTAATCAAACTGATCACATGGACCACAGCCTTGTCCAACTCAAGGTAACTATGAGCCATGCCTGTAGGGCCACCCAAGATGGACAGGTCATGGTGGAGAGTTCTGACAAAACATGGTCCACTGGAGAAGGGAATGGCAAACCACTTCAGTATTCTTGCTTTGAGAACCACAGGAACAATATGAAAAGGCAAAATATATGACACTGAAAGATAAAATCCCCAGGTCTGTAGATGCCCAATATGCTACTGGAGAAGAGTGGAGAAGTAACTCCAGAAAGAATAAAAAGATGGAGCCAAAGTGAAAACAATGCCCAGTTGTGGATGTGACTGGTGGTGGAAGTAAAGTTCAATGCTGTAAAAAACAATATTGCATAGGAACCTGGAATGTTAGGCCCATGAATCAAAGCAAATTGGAAGTGGTCAAAAAGGAGGTGGCAAGAGTGAGCATCGACATTTTAGGAATCAGTGAACTAAAATAGACTGGAATGGGTGAATTTAACTCAGATGACCATTATATCTACTACTGTGGGCAAGAATCCCTTAGGAGAAATGGAGTAGCCCTCACAGTCAACAAAAGAGTCTGAAATGTAGTACTTGGATGCAATCTCAAAAACAACAGAATGATCTCTGTTCATTTCCAAGGCAAACCATTCAATACCACAGTAATCCAAGAAAAGCTATGACCAACCTAGACAGCATATTAAAAAGCAGAGACATTATTTTGCCAACAAAGGTCCATCTAGTCAAAGCTATGGCTTTCCACTAGTCATATATAGATACGAGAGTTGGACTATAAAGAAAGCTGAGCACCAAAGAACTGATGCTTTTGAACTGTGGTGTTGGAGAAGACTCTTGAGAGTCCCTTGGACTGCAAGGAGATCCAATCAGTCCATCCTAAAGGAAATCAATCCTGAATATTCATTGGAAGGACTGATGCTGAAGCTGAAACTCCAATACTTTGGCCACCTGATGTGAAGAACTGACTCATTTGAAAAGACCCTGATGCTGGGAAAGATTGAAGGTGGGAGGAAAAGGGGATGACAGAGGATGAGATGGTTGGATGGCATCACTGACTCAATAGACATCAGTTTGAGCAAGCTCCAGGAGTTAGTGAAGAATTGGGAAGCCTGGGGTGCTGCAGTCCATGGGGTCGCAAAGAGTCAGACATGACTGAGCAACTGAACTGAACTGAACTGAACTGCCCAATCCTGTGTTACCCAATATCCATCTGGGCCTCTCTTCCACTTTCTCCCCTATCTTTCTTGCACAGTGTCTTTAAAAAACAACAACAAAACCTGGAGTATAGTTGATTTACAATTCTGCCTTAGTTTCAGGTGTACAGCAAAGTGATTCAGTTGATTCTTTTCCATTATAGGTTATTACAAGATATAGAATATAGTTGTGGTACATGAATACAAAGGAATACTACTCAGCCATAAAAAAGAATGAAATAATGCCATTTTCAGCAACATGGATGGGCCTAGTGATTATCATACTAAGTGAAGTAAGTCAGAGAAAGAAAGCCAAGTATACTAGAGATATATATATATATAATATGATATCTATCTTAAAAGATAGAACCAGAATTCTTCTGGAATGCAAGTATCTATTAAAGAAAAACACCACGGTTGATACTTTTGGAAGGAAAATGAGACCCCAAAACCAGATACAGCCAGAACCAGAGCAATCAAAAGGAAAAGACTTTCTTTTAGAATTTAATAAGATCATTTTTGAAGAAATACAGAAACTCTTAATTTGTCATTATCAAATAGAATCCAGCAAAAACTTAGATGATAAAGATTTGCTCCAAGTATACAAAGAGGGTTCACAATCAGGAAATGTTTAGTCATAAGGCATGTCCAACTCTTCTGCAACCCCATGGACCATAGCCCACCGGCTCCTCTGTCCATGGGATTTCCCAGGCAATAACACTGGAGTGAGTTGCCATTTCCTTCCCCAGGTCTTCCAGACCCAGGATCAAGTCAGTGTCTCCTGCACTGGCAGATGGATTCTTTACTGCTTAGCCACCCGGGAAGCCCATATATCAGGATATATTTTCATGTAACTTAAGGTATTATAAAGCTATGGAGCAGCATAATCAGTCACGGCCGTACCTGTTGGAAGGTAATGTAGTAAAAATTCAGCACCTAATAATTAGTTACTTTTTTACCGAAATAAAAGTTTACACTTCAGCATCAAAGCCTGCACTTTATTTAACTGGAAGCATTTAGATACTGTCACAAAAGTCAGAAACAAGGAGGGCTACCATATTGGGATTTTTGAACATTCTTCTACATACTAGCCACAATATAGTAACAGTGAACACATTTATATATTTTTTAAAAAAACATCCAAGGGGAGGAGGAAAAATGATCATTTTTGGCTGCATAAAGAACTTCTGCAAATCAATATCAAACCAATTAGAAGCAGAATTTAAACATGAGTAACAAATACAACACCTTAAATCATATGGACTGGAGTGGGTTGTCATTTCCTCCTCTAGGAGATCCTTCCAACCCAGGGATCAAACTGGGGTCTCCCAAATTGCCAGGTGGATTTTTACCATCTAAGCCACCAGGAAAGCCCCAACAAATATCTGCATGCTAAGTCACTTCAGTTATGTCTGACTCCTTACAACCCTATGGACTGTAGCCCACCAGGCTCCTCTGTCCACAGAATTCTCCAGGCAAGAATACTAGTGGGTTGCGATGCCCTCCTCCAGGGTATCTTCCCAACCTAAGGATCCAACCCAAGACTCTTATGTCTCCTGCATTGGCAGTTGGGTTTTGTTGTTTTTTTTTTTAACCACTAGTGCCACCTGGGAAACCCTAGATACCAATTAAAAGGACACAGTTCTTTAACATATGAAAAATAATCTGACTACATTCATACTGAGTAATGTGTATAAAAGTCACATGAACACAATTGTTCTTTGATCAGATTGGCAAATAAAATCTTTAACAAGGATATGGGGAAATTAACAAAATGTTGATGTAACTAGTTTGGTTAAAATTTTTATTGTGGACAATCCAATAATATCTATCAAAATTATAAATGCATCTACCAATTGTCTGGCAATTCCATTCCTAGGAATCTATTCAGGTGATCCAATAATCTATTGCTAAATAACAAATCACTCCAAAACAGTGCCAAAAAACCAAGTTTTGCTCATGATCTTACATGTCTGCTTGCACATCAAGCAGAGCACAGCGGTGTCACTTGCCTCTGCTCCTTGAGGACTGGGGCTTCACTTGGTGGCTCAAATGGCTTCAAAGCTGGGACACTGGCCTAGCGCCACACCTCTGTGCCTCCTGCTGGTCAACTGTGTTCCTTGGTTCCTCTCCCTGTTGGATCTGTTGGGGCTGAAATGTTCCAGATGGCCTCTTCAATCCATCACCAAAGTGACAGTGATTTACTCCTGGGGGCTTTGATTCCCCAAGTCACCATAATAGTGACTTTAAAGGAATTTAAAGGGATTATTGGTCAGCTTTGTCCACTGAACGAGGATGCAGATCAAAGAGCAGTCACTGAGGCTACGGAGTGAGCGTGACATTGTGTGGGAATGAACTGGTGAAGGGCTGGTTAGAAGGGACCACACTTGAGGTTTGCCCATGTCCAATTCCAAGGAGCTGACAGCTATCACCACATCATGATGTGGATGCTCCAGAAGGAGAGGATTGTGAGCCATCATCTGAAACCATAGACAAAGCAATGTGATGTAAGAACACTAAGTGGAGTTCCTCTCTTCCCTCACTTACAGATGTGCCTCCTCTTGTAATAATGTTACCTTGTTGGTAGTTGCATCTTAGTGGAATGCTTCTGTGGATGTCCTTTGTTTGATGGGAAATGTCTTTAAAACTTTTTAATTAAAATGTTTAATTATCTGGAGTAACAGGAAAATCTGGTCTTGGAGTACAAAATGAAGCAGGACAAAGGCTAACAGTTTTCCCAAGAGAACACACTGGTCATAGCAAACACCCTCTTCCAACAACACAAGAGAAGACTTTGCACATGGATATCACCAGATGGTCAACACAGAAACCAGATTGATTATATTCCTTGCAGCCAAAGACGGAGAAGCTCTATACAGTCAGCAAAAACAAGACTGGGAGCTGACTGTGGCTCAGATCATGAACTACTTATTGCCAATTTCAGACTTAAATTGAAAAAGAAAGGAAAACCACTAGACCATTCAGGTATGACCTAAATCAAATAACTTATGATTATACAGTGGAAGTGACAAATAGATTCAAGGCATTAGATCTGATAGACAGAGTGCCTGAAGAACTATGGACAGAAGTTCCTGACATTATACAGGAGGCAGTGATCAAGACCATCCCCAAGAAAAAGAAATGAAAAAAGGCAAAATGATTGTCTGAGGAGGCCTTACAAATAGCTGAGAAAAGAAGAGAAGCTAAAGGCAAAGGAGAGAAGGAAAGATATATCCATCTGAATGCAGAATTCCAAAGAATAGCAAAGAGAGATAAGAAAGACTTCCTCAGTGATCAATGCAAAGAAATAGAGGAAAACAATTGAATGGGAAAGACTAGAGATCTCTTCAAGAAAATTAGAGATGCCAAATGAACATTTCATGCAAAGATGGGCACAATAAAGGACAGAAATGGTCTGGACCTAACAGAAGCAGAAGATATTAAGAAGAGGTGGCAAATACACAGAACTATACGAAAAAGATCTTCATGACCCAGATAACCATGATGGTGTGATCACTCACCTAGAGGCAGACATCCTGGAATGTGAAGTCAAGTGGGCCTTAGAAAGCATCACTACAAACAAAGCTAGTGGAGGTGATGGAATTCCAGTTGAACTATTTCAAATCCTAAAAGCTGATGCTGTGAAAGTGCTGCACTCAATATGCCAGCAAATTTGGAAAGCTCAACAGTGGCTACAGGACTGGAAAAGGTCAGTTTTCATTCCAATCCCAAAGAAAGGCAATGCCAAAGAATGCTCAAACTACCACACAATTGCACTCATCTCACATGCTAGCAAATTTATGCTCAAAATTCTTCAAGCCAGGCTTCAACAGTACATGAACCATGAACTTCTAGATGCTCAAGCTGGATTTAGAAAAGGCAGAGGAACCAGAGATCAAATTGCCAGCATCCATTGGATCATAGAAAAAGCAAGAGAGTTCCAGAAAAACATCTACTCCTACCCTACTGGCTACGTCAAACTTTTGACTGTGTTCATCACAGCAAATTGTGGACAATTCTTCAACAGATGGGAATACCAGACCACCTGACCTGCCTCCTGAGAAATCAAGAAGCAACAGTTAGAACTGAACATGGAACAATAGACTGGTTCCAAATTGGAAAGGAGTACATCAAGGGTGTATATTTTCACCCTGCTTATTTAACTTATATGCAGAGTACATCATGCAAAATGCTGGGTTGGATGAAGCATAAGCTGGAATCATGATTGCCAGGAGAAAAATCAATAACCTCAGATATGCAGATGACACCATCATAATGGCAGAAAGGGAAGAGGAACTAAAGAGCCTCTTGATGAAAGTGAAAGAGGTGAGTGAAAAATCTGGCTTAAAATTCAACATTCATAAAATGAAGATCATGGCATCCACGATCTTCTTTCATGGAAAGTAGATGGGGAAACAATGGAAACAGTGAGAGACTTTCTTTTCTTGGTCTCCAAAATCATTGCAGATGGTGACTGCAGCCATGAAATTAAAAGATGCTTGCTCCTTGGAAGAAAAGCTATGACCAGCCTAGACAGCATATTTAAAAAGCAGAGACATTACTTTGCCAACAAAGGTCCATCTAGTCATGGCTATGGTTTTTCCAGAAGTCATTTATGGATGTGAGAGTTGGATTATAAAGAAAGCTGAGCACCAAAAAATTGATGCTTTTGAACTGTAGTGTTGGTGAAGACTCTTGAGAGTCCCTTGGGCTGCAAGGAGATCCAACCAGTCCATCCTAAAGGAGACGAGTCCTGGGTGTTCATTGGAAGGACTGATATTGAAGCTGAAACTCCAATACTTTGGCCACCTGATATGAAGAGCTGACTCATTTGAAAAGACCCTGATGCTGGGAAAGATTGAGGGCAGGAGGAGAAGGGGATGACAGAGGATGAGATGGTTGGATGGCATCACTGACTCAATGGACATGGGTTTGGGTGGACTCCAGGATCTGGTTATGGACAGGGAGGCCTGATGTGCTGCGGTTCACGGAGTCACAAAGAGTCAGACACGACTGAGCGACTGAACTGAAAGCTTATGTTTCCCCTGGTTTGGCTTATTTTCTGGGTACTGCAAGTTAATTTATCTGTCTACTGATTAGAGTGATCACATCATTGGCTCCAAAACTTCAGTTGAAATGAGAATGAACCACGTTAAATTGATTAATTTCACTCCTGATTCATACTATGCATAACTATCTCCTATCTAATTTAATCTAACCAATATTTAAACTGAGAAAGGTATAAGACTACAATTTTAAATGGTTTGACTTCGCTTACAGGGCCTAATAGGATAGAAGAATTTCTCATTATTTTCTTGGCCCTTCTCCACTGCTGTTTTCTTAGGGAAAAAAATACTGTGATGGGAAGGGAAGGAGATTTCAAGATAGACAATTTACTGTTTCCCTTAGGATCATATGAATTCCAAACTATTTCAATAGCCCACATTGTTATAAAATGATCATCTAATTTTGCCTCCACTTTGCAAATAGTGTCTATGACAAGCCAACACCTGCAAATGTTTGTATCCAGACCAAGCCCCCCTGGTATAGAAGACTCCTCAGCTCTCTCCTCACTTACAAAAGGCTCTTTTATATCCAGAATTCAGCTCCTCAATGCTTCCTTGCTTTAATCGTCCTTTGACACAAAGAAGATATATTTTCATTCTGTCCAATTCTTGTTGTCAGTGTAGAAGCTGAAGGTTTCTGAATCTTTCTCCAACTTAACCAGAAGTAAATATCATATTCTTTGTTCTGGGGCAGGAGGCACTCTGGACTTATTTTATATAGAGGAAATGCCACAGGGTAAGAACTAATTGATGTTTAAATCACTAAGCTATTCTAGAAGGAGCCTCAGGCCTCGGGATCCTACAAGATATTTGGTGTCGGGGGGCCCTGCTGGAAAGCATAGCACATTAGTCACAACAAGAGGGAGGTTTTGTAAGAGAAACTGTTTAAGCCCACAAAGAATGTTCCTGTTTCTTTAAGTCATTACCACGTAACCCTCTCTCTGGGCTTTCCAGGGCTCTGAATCTCAAAGACTTCCTCTATGCACAGTGGAAGGAAACAGGGTGTCCAACTCACAACCAAAGAGAAAGCAGAGATGAGGGCCTTCTTGGATCACCAGTGAGAGCCTGTCACCAGGAAAGGCAAGCCCCGCAGGGAGCAGGAGCTACAACCAACCAGAAGGAACATGGTTCTGAGAGCATTTACTGTCTGAGCACCCAGGCTCCACTGGGCACCTTTCGGGTGAGTAAGAGCCAGATCCATTAAGATGGGGTGTCCGGATTTGTGAAGATGTTCAAAGTTTCCAATAGAGGAAGTTCAAAAAAGGTTTATGAGCATGGTCCCCAGTCTGGAGGGCACACATGTCTGTCTCCTTCCACACTTCCCCCATACAATAAGAAAAGTCTGTACTGGAACTATGTCTAGGAGTAAAATGCATTTTAAAATGCTCAAACTGCTCAAACTGCACGTTCAGCACAGGCAAAAGATCTTTCTTGTGGCCCTAAAGCAATCTAACTTCAGAGCAAGTTACAGTGTGCTGAGTCAGGAAACCATCAGAATTCAACCCCGCCTCGGATTCCCCCTCTCCCCTCTGTCCACAGTAAGGGACCCTCAAGAGACTAAAGAGGTTAGGAACCAGGTCTTCAACCCCTTGTCCTCATGACCCCTGACACGTTGACTCCCTAATTCAAGTCTCTCCCACCCCTACTGTAAGAACACCTCAATGTCCTCATCTGTACAATGAAGGGGTCTGAATAAACAGCTCATTTCCAAACACTGATGTGTGGACTGATGATATCAGATACACTGGATTCATAAATCAGAATTTCTGAGCATGGTCCCCCCCAGAATTGACATTTTTAAAGAATATTCAAGTAATTCTAAAAAACAACACATTTGAGAAGCACTGAGTTACATGAACTTTGAATTTTCAGAGTATTCAGAATACAGGAATCAACATCTTTTACAATAATTAAGAACAATTTGCCACCCCAGATTTCAGTAGGAGCTTACCTCCTTTTTAAAAATTATTTTAAGTTGATTTTAACCTGCATTTCAAACTATATGGAAATTCCAGTGACCTGCTCAAGAGTTCTATGGATTCCCTGTAGCACTGTTTCATTTCCATTTTTGATGAGGACCTCCGCTTTAGCTAGCCTCCTTCTTGTGTTTGAATCTGGTAGCTGTTTCTTCATTTCTGCTCTGGTGTCAATTATCGGAGTTTGTTGGTGTCTAGACACAAAATAGCTAACCATATCATGTGATTTGCCCAAGGGTAAACTTTTCTGAAAGCTTTGATGGGGTGGGCAGTAGGAGAGTTACTGCAGAAACACACAGTTTTGGCTTGAGTTCTAGACAAACCTGTCCTCTGAGTCCTTTGGCCAGAGAGGGGTTACTGAGCCAGCCTCTCCCTTTGTTTTTCCTTCATTGTTGGAGCCAATGCAGGTTAAACACAATTACCTATAGGAACCAGGTGGGCGACATGAAGAGGTAGAGTTTGAAATGGATGGTAAAGCACAGACAGGACTCCGGCAGAAATGTGGGGTGGGATGAAGGGTCCTAGGAGGGAAAGCACAAAGTACAAAGTACAAAAAGTACTGAAATCTTCTGCCACTGGAATGGCTGACTGGGGAGGAGATTCACTGGAAATGAGGCTGGAGAAGTAGGCTGAGGAGAGACTGTGCTCTGGTATGCAGGTGCTCACAAGATCAGGCAAACAATCACAGAATTTTAATTGTATTAAATGATGTTTGAGTGTAATCATATTACTTTGAGAAGCCTCAGGTTTGAGGCCAAGAACATCAAGAGCCAGGGGGCCACATCCCAGTCTCCCCATACTTAGACATATAAGGATAAGCTGAACTATGTGGTTTTCTGAGAGCAGAAGCTCTTGAGATCAGTTTGGGAAATATGTCTTTTTTTCCAATTTTCTTCCTGTTTGTCTCCCAGGCCAGCAATCCTAAGGTAGGTTCTAAGTCATTGAGCAAACCTTCTTCTTCTCATGGTTTTCTATAGCACCCCCACCCATCCAGCTGTTCAATCTCCTGGTAAAACTTATTTCTACAACTTATGTCACTGATATAGAACCACCTGGAAAAACTAACATCTAAAGCTTACAAAAAAACTGTGGAAAATTCTTAAAGAGATGGGGATACCAGACCACCTGACCTGTCTCCTGAGAAATCTGTATCCAGGTCAAGAAGCAACAGTTAGAACTGGACATGGAACAACAGACTGGTTCCAAATCGGGAAAGGAGTACAGCAGCACTGTATATTGTCACCTTGCTTATTTAGCTTATATGCAGAGTACATCATGAGAAATGCCGAGCTGGATGAAGCACAAGCTGGAATCAAGATTGCCAGGAGAAATATCAGTAACCTCAGATACGCAGAGGATACCACCTTTATGGCAGAAATTGAAGAAGAACTGAAGAGTCTCTTGATGAAAGTGAAGGAGGAGAGTGAAAAAGTTGGCTTAAAACTCAACATTCAGAAAACTAAGATCATGGCATCTGGTCCCATCACTTCATGGCAAATAAATGGGGAAACAATGGAAGCAGTGAGAGACTTTATTTTTTAGGGCTCCAAAGATTACAGCAGATGATGACTGCAGCCATGAAATTAGGGATGCTTGCTCCTTGGAAGAAAAGCTATGACCAAACTAGACAGCACATTACAATAAAGAGACATTACTTTGCCAGCAAAGGTTCATCTAGTGAAAGTTATGGTTTTTCCAGTAGTCTGTATGGATGTGAGAGTTCGACTATAAAGAAAGCTGAGCACCAAATTGATGCTTTTGAGCTGTGGTGTTGGAGAAGACTCTTGAGAGTCCCTTGGACTACGAGGTGATCCAATCAGCCTATCCTAAAGGAAATTAGTCCTGAATATTCACTGGAAGGACTGATGTTAAAGCTGAAACTCCAATACTTTGGTCACCTGCTGTGAAGAACTGACTCATTTGAAAAGATCCTTATGCCGGGAAAGACTGAAGACAGGAGGAGAAGGGGATGACAGAGGATGAGATGGTTGGATGACGTCACCGATGTGATGGACATGAGTTGGAGTAGGCTCCAAGAGTTGGTGATGGAAGGGGAGGCCTGGCATGCTGCAGTCCATGAGGTTGGAAATAGTCCAACATGACTGAGTGACTGAACTAAACCGAAAGCTTACTCATTGGCATGGAATGTTTTCATCTCCCCCCTGATCTTTGCATTTGGAGATCTAAAAAGACAAAGTCTTGCTCACCAGGTATTCTCACAGCATCATCCCAATTAGATCAGACTCCTCCAATGTCTTCCATAAATTCCAATGCTCAGGGGAGAGGAGGAACTATGAGTGGGGTCACCAGCTCTTTGGATTTGGCCAGACACATTGTAGGCAGTTAAAACTATTTGATGAATGAATGAATGAACAAATAGTGTCTGGGACTCTTTCAGTTAATCATGGAAAGACAGAAGGTGGCAAGAGATGAAGGAAATGCCTATGGTAATGTTAGGTAGTTAGAATAGGGGAAAGGAGTCCAAAATGGCGGTGGCTAAAAGACCTGGAAGGGAAAAGCCCATGAGAATAGAAGAAAGGAAGGTCCTCCGAAGGAAGGTCTGAGGACTGGAGTGAGAACCTCAGGTAAAACAAACACTCCTGGCTGGCCCAATTTACATAAGACAGGCCCAGGGACAGAGAAACATATAAAAAGAGGAGCCAAAGCCCTCCTCTCTCTCTCCCGCACGATGGGGCGCTCTTCTCTTTGCGTCTTTGGATTGATGTGCCCTCACGCCTCGAAGATGGATTTTCCTGCTATTATCTAAATAAAATAGAGCTGTAACACTGATTTATTTAAGAGCTATAACACGGTCTGTCCAAGACCCGAGAGATATGACCCGGCGAGAGGGCTTTAATGTCCGTCACTCCAAACTTTTGTTGTGACGAGACAAAGAACCAAGGAGCATACACTCGCCTGACAGGAAGAACACATCTCACAATACATGTTTGCCCCCAGGAGTGACCTCTGGGTAGTAGGGGGAAGGGCTCACTCAAGACTGAAAAGAGAGAAGCTGAGAGGTGACTCGATGCTGGGTTGAAGCAGCAAGAGGCCTGGGGCTGGCACTTCACCTGGATCTTTACCCCAGCCCTGCTGTGAGATACTAAGTTCTTTGACTAACCTGCAGCTCTGTTCCCAAAGTAAAATGAATAAACAGAAGGGGACGTAGAGGGCATCAGATCGTGTATTGGAGGGAACATGATTCAGTAGGTAGAAGGTGTTAGGGAACACGGATGAAGGTTATTAGACAGCAGTTTTAAGAGAGAGGAGAGGAGAAGGGAGGTAAGGAGGGAGGGAGGGAAGGGAGATGGTCTCCTATTTTTCTGATAACCTATGAGGACAATACTATAGCATTGATCTCACTTGTGCAGAAGAGATTCAGCACTTAGATTAAACAGTTTCCCAGGATTACAGAGCTGACAGGGGCTGGGGCTGTGATCCGAACCAAGGGTGTGGTACTCTAGGCAGCCCTCAGGGCCGCACGCATTGCCCTCCCAACTTTCTTTGGTGGAAGAGTATCTGGGGGGAAAGGCAGAGGCCCCTTAAATTGTCAAATAGGGGCCAGTTCTGGATGACATACGTTTATCGGTTAATATTTTATGATGAAAGCTACCTGATGAGGTATGAAGGATAATTATCACTAACAGCCTTTTATTTGAAGAGGAAAATAATCTACTGAGTGTCTAGTGACTCTCTAAGGGCTGCTGCTGCTAAGTCACTTCAGTCGTGTCCGACTCTGTGCGACCCCATAGACGGCAGCCCACCAGGATCCCCCATCCCTGGGATTCTCCAGGCAAGAACACTGGAGTGGGTTGCCATTTCCTTCTCCAGCACATAAAAGTGAAAAGTGAAAGTGAAGTCGCTCAGTCGTGTCTGATTCTAAGGGCAAAAGGTGGCAAATCAGAACTGGAAACTATTTTTTATTTGCCTATAGGAAGAGTTTCCTTAAGTTGTTGTTTAGTTGCTCAGTCATGTCCGACTCTTTGCAACCCTATGAACTGTAGCCTGCCAGGCTCCTCTGTCCATGGGATTTCCCAGGTGAGAATAAAGGAGTGGGTTGCCATTTCCTCCTCCAGGGGCTCTTCCCAACCCAGGAATCAAATCCACATCTACATTGGCAGGTGGATTCTTTACCACTGAGTCACCAGACACAGGATCAAAATATTACAACTTCTCAAAAACTGCCTTAAATGTGAATATATAAATTCATACCAACTAGGTATGTCTTCTCTCACCTTTTTTTTAATCTCCTCTTCATGAACATTCTTTGATTGTGTGTTGATGAAGTTTATTTCATATTTTCATGCCCTGCTGCCTGGATCAGATGTTATTTTACCCAGAGGTTCATCTATGGCTTACTTCTGAGAGTTGTTTTTGGCCATGATGAGGTTTTCAAGCAGATTTCAAACAATGCATACCCTCTTACATGATATTGTAGCATATTCAGAACTGTACAATATTCAGTGTTTATGCGTGATATTCATCTGCTTGCCTGGACAGAAGCCACTATTCCATCCAGTGAATACCATGTGGATTGAATTCCCTAGAAGAGGAATACCAGCAAATCTGTGGGGAATCCAGAGCTAGACTATGATCTAAGACTCACTTTTTTTTATTGTTTTTTTTTTAATTTATTTTTTTAAATTTTTATTGGAGCATAGTGGCTTTACAATGCTGTGTTGTTAGTTTCTGCTGCGCAGCAAAGTGAATCACTTGTACGTATACACACACCCCATCCGTATAGATCCCCTGCCTATTTAGGTCAGCACAGAGCACTGAGTGGAGTCCCTGTGCTATACTGTAGATTCTCATTAGTTGTCTATTTCATACTTAGTCGTGTGTATATTTCAATCCCAATTTTCCAATTCATCCTACCCCCACCACTTCCCCTTGGTATCCATAAGTTTGTTCTCTACATGTGTCCCTATTTCTGCTTTGCTAATAAATTCATCTGTATGACTTCTCTAGATTCCATATGTTGATATTATACAATATTTGTTTTTCTGACTTACTTCACTCTATGTGACAGTCTCTAGGTCTATCCACATCTCTGCAAATGGCACTATTTCATTTCTTTCTATGGCTGAGTAACATCCCATTGTATATATGTACCACATCTTCTTAATCCATTCCTTTGCTGATGAACATGTAGATTTCTTCCCTGTCCTGCTTATTGTAAACAGTGCTGCAATGAACACTGGGATGTGTGTATCTTTTTTAATTATGGCTTTGTCCAAATCCTGCGCAGGGGTGGGATTTCCGGGTCATATGATAGTTCTATTTTTAGTTTTGTGAGGCACCTCCATACTCTTCTCCATAGCGACTGTACCAGTTTACATTCCCATCAACAGTGTAGGAAGGTTGCCTTTTCTTCATACCCTTTTCAGCACTTATTATTGGTAGATTTTATTGATGATGGCCATTCTGATCAGTGTGAGGTGATACCTCACTGTAGTTTTGACTTGCATTTCCTGAATAATTAGTGATGCTGAACATGTTTCCTGTGTTTGCTGGCCATCTGTATGTTTTCTTTGCAGAAATGTCTGTTTAGGTCTTCTGCCCATTTTTTTGATTGAGTTACTTGGTTTTTTGATATAGAGTTTCATGAGCTGTTTGTATATCTTGGAGTTTAATCTTTTGTCAGTTGCTTCGTTTGCAAATATTTTCTTCCATTCTGAGGGTTGCCCTTTCATTTCATTTATGGATTCCTTTGCTATGCAAAAGCTTTTGCATTTAATTAGGTCCCATTTGTTTATCTTTGTTTTTATTTTCATTACTCTAGGAGGTGTGTCAAAAAAGATCTTGCTGCAATTTATGTCAAAGAGTGTTCTGCCTATGTTTTCCTCTAAGAGTTTTATACTTCTGGGCCTTACAGTTAGGTCTTTGATCCGTTTAGACTTTACTGCTGTGTAAGACGTTAAATCTTTTTTTTTTTTTTCCCTTGCTCTGGGAGCCTTAATGTGATAGTGACAATGTTGCCTTTTCTTTTTTTTTTCTAAATTTGTCTTTTACCTTTTTAATATATCTTCCCAAATGATGTAGTGTTTTGTTTTATTATTTTGGGTCATAATTCTTTTTATACCTTACATTCAGTCTTATTCTTGGCCCAATTCTTGTTTATTTTGTATTTCCATTCACACTTTATCCCATGAAATTTAGGCACTCCTTTTTACTTCAAAAATAGAGTTAAATTGTGTATATCCCTTGACTTACTATGTCTGAAAACACCTAAGATCTATTCTTTCACGCGCTGGTGAAATAGCTCAAGGATACACTAAAGAGAACTGCGTATCACTCCTCAAAAATCACACACATACACGCCTCCTAAGAACAGACACCCCAACCCCAAGAGACAACAGACAAAGAACAGTGGCTCTCTGGAATTTCTGGAAAGGGGGAAGTCTCCACTACAACCTGTTCCACACCTGGCTCCAGCTTTGCAGGAAGGTAGAGAAGTCCTCTGAGAACAGTCTGTGATTCTTTCTTGCACCAAAGAAAGTAACTAGCTTTCTAAGTTGATCTCGTTGGAAGTGCTTTAACGGAGAAGGCAATGGCACCCCACTCCAGTACTCTTGCCTGGAAAATCCCATGGACAGAGGAGCCTGGTAGGCTGCAATCCATGGGGTCGCTAAGAGTCGGACACGATTGAGCGACTTCACTTTCACTTTTTACTTTCATGCATTGGAGAAGGAAATGGCAACCGAGTCTAGTATTCTTGCCTGGAGAATCCCAGGGACTGGGGAGCCTGGTGGGCTGCCGTCTATGGGGTCGCACAGTGTCAGACACGACTGAAGGGACTTAGCAGCAGCAGCAGCAGCAGAGGTGCTTTCACGGGGCGACTGGGATCAGAGTGGTCTCCTTTCACCCTTCTTATAGAGGAAATGGGAGGGGGCGAGGCGCTCGCGGTCTCAGAAGGCAAGCACCTCTTGGGGGTGCGCACGCTGCGAACTCACTGCTCCCCGGTTTCCGCAGCAGCAGTTTTGCCCCACCCTGAGGGGTGTCCCCAACTGCGGGGACAGGAGGCGTGCGCGCTCCGTCAGCCCCGCTTTCCTTCTTGCCCTGCAGTCGTGCCCTGCAGCCTTCGGCCAGGCGCTCCCGCCAACCCACCAGCACCCAGCCCACAGGGCTGAGCCTGGTAAGGGGACCCCAGCGGGGGTCCCTGTGTCCTGGAGGATTGAGAGTGAGGCAAAGAAGGAGGGTTCTAGAGGTCGCGGTTGAGTCAGGGCTACTGATTTCTGGTGGGACCTCGAACCGGTTCCATGCTTCTGGGGTCTCCTGTCAATGAAACCGGGCGCCGGTGGAGAGCGTTATGGACAACAGCAGGTTCCCAGTGGGAACCAAGCGGATTTGGAAACCGCTCACTCCGCGTTCCCGCCCATCGCTTTCCACAGCCCTGCAGTCGTTCATGTTTAGTCGCCTACTTCTTAGCTCTTGATTTTCATTAAGTTTCACAGCATTTCATAAAGCTTCGCTAATATTCTCAAATGCTGGGAAAGATTGAAGGCAAAAGGAGATGGGGCGGCAGGAGATGAGATGGTTAGATAGCATCACGGACTCATTGGTCATGAATTGAACAAACTTTGGGAGATAGTGGAGGACAGGAAAGCCTGGCGCGCTGCAGCCCATGGGATCACAAAGAACTGGACAGGACTGAGCGACTGAACAATAATTTGACAGATGAGAAAACTGAAACTCACGAGGTGCCCTAACTAGGTAGAGCGAACATCTTAAGTTTTACCTTCTTAACTTCACCCAGACCACCCCCTGCCACGTCCCTGACAAGCACCACCTCCGAGAGAAGCCTGGTGCGGGAATCCATTCCTAGGGCTCCATGCAACGAGTACCCTCACTGAGGGTTCTCACGTTCCCAATGAAACCTCTCATTGGACATTGTTCTATGACCTTGATCTTCTGAAAGCCACCCCATTCTTCCCCAGACAGCCACGTTTCCTACCACACGATGTAGAATTTGATGCTATGGCAGAGAGACCCCAGCGTGTACAGGAACCATCCCTTGGTCTGCTGTCAACCCCCTGTGAAAGCCGTGTTATGAAATCATGATGCTAAACTGTGAAACCAGTGATGCTGGGAAACAGGGACTCAAGCAGATGGGAAAGGAGAGACTCATGAATAAGGCAGATGAAAAATATTTTTACTTTTCCTAAAACAGCAGGTGAGAGCCTACTTTCTAGTGGTTTGATAAAATGAGATAGCATCAACAGCAGTGAGAGAGGAGGAGCCAAGATGGTGGAGGAATAGGACGGGGAGACCACTTTCTCCCCTACAAATTCATCGAAAGAACAATTGAACGCTGAGCAAATTTCACAAAACAACTTCTGATCACTAGCAGAGGACATCAGGCGCCCAGAAAAGCAGCCCATTGTCTTCGAAGGGAGGTAGGACAAAATATAAAAGATAAAAAGAGAGACAAAAGAGCTAGGGACGGAGACCCGTCCCGGGAAGGGAGTCTTAATAGAGGAAGTTTCCAATCACCAGGAAACCCTTGCACTAGTGGGTCTGGGAGAAGTTTTCGAATCTCGGAGGGCAACCTAACTGGGAGGAAAAATTAAATAAGGCCCACAGATTACGTGCCTAAAAGCAACTCCCTGCAGAAAAGTACCCCAGATGCCCGCACTCGCCACCAACAAGTGGGGGCAGAACAGAGAGGAGCAGGTGGCATTGTTTAGGGTAAGGACCGGGCCTGAAGGCCCTGAGAGCAATCAGAGGGAGCTCTTTTAAACTGTGGGATAGCAAGGGAGAAAATTAACCAGCCCGAACACACTGCCGGCCATTCGCAAACAAAGGGACTGAGAAACTCCAGAGAAGAGCTGGCCGATCCCTGCTGGAGGTAGGAGGCAGGGGGGAGGGGAAAGGGGCAAACTCAGCCCCAGAGAAGCCACCCCCTCCCACACTGCAAACAGGCCTCCGGTTTCTATCTAAAGACTTCCTGAGATTCTGGATGGTCGACATCTGCCACCGGGAGGGTCACGGCTAGAGGCCAGCTCCTGAGAACAAACACAAGCCGCAGGCACCCGACCGGTGGTGCGCGCTGGGGCCGCGGAGGGAAAGGGCACTGCACCCGGGGAGAGTGTGCCCAAGCCCCTGGCTGCCTGAGCCGCTCAGGCCAGGGAAGGCACAAAACGCAGGCGCAACCGAATCCACGCTTTTGTGGAGTACCTGAAAACTGGAACCGCACTCAACGCAGGGCCCACTCCATATAGAGCAGCCGGGAGCCTGAGCAGTGTAGACAGGGAAAGCACTGACACCCATGAGCGGGGCAAACCCAGTGTGGCCGGAACACGGTGAGTGCTATCCACACACAGTGATATCTGTCTGCAGCTCCCCGCCCTCCCCGTAGCAG
This sequence comes from Odocoileus virginianus, assembly GCF_023699985.2. Taxonomy (NCBI): domain Eukaryota; kingdom Metazoa; phylum Chordata; class Mammalia; order Artiodactyla; family Cervidae; genus Odocoileus; species Odocoileus virginianus. The sequence continues at coordinate 6,420,347 of NC_069674.1, forward strand.
GACTGAACTGAACTAGTGAACCTAAATAAGAGATCACCTCTGCCCGCCTGTGTCAGGGCAGAAATTAGACACCAAAGAGACAGCAAACAGAAGCCAAATAAACAAAGGGAACAGCTTCAGAAAGGACCGGTGCAACAGATTAAAATCCCTGAAGGTAACACCAACTACACTGGAAGGGGCCTATAGATATCGAGAAGTGTAAGCTGGAAAGAGGAGCTATCTGAAATTGAACTGAACCTACACTGACCGCAACAGCTTCAGAGAAATTCCTAGATATATATGTATATTTTTTTTAATTAAAAAAAATTTTTTTTCTTTCCTTTTTTAAAAATTTTTTCTTTTTTATTTTCTTTTAAAATTCTGTATCACTCCCCCATTACTCCTCAACTTTCATTTTCATATATTTTTATGATTTTTTTAATTAGGGGAAAAACTTTTTTTCTTTTTTTTCTTTTTCTTGTTTTTCTCTCCTATTTCCTTTTAAAGTCCTCTAGCACTCCTCTATTATTCCTTAATTTTCATTTTCATTTCACTATAACCTTACCAAAAAAAGAGAGAGAGAAGCCCTATTTTTAAACTGAACTTCATATATATTTCTAAATTTTTTTGTGTTTTTGTTTTTGTTTTTAAATATTGTATTTCAAAGAGTCTAACCTCTATGCTAGATTTTTAATCTTTGTTTTTCAGTATGTGATATAAATTTTGGACATTTAAGAATCCAATATTCAGTTCCCATTTCTATTCAGGAGTGTGTTGATTACTGTCTCCCACTTTTGACTCTCTGTTTTCTACCTCAGAACACCTCTATTTCCTCCTTTCCCCTTCTCTTCCCAATCCAATTCTGTGAATCTTTGTGGGTGTCTGGGCTACGGAGAACACTTTGGGAACAGATAACTGCGTAGATCTGTCTCTCTCCTCTTGAGTCCCCCTTTTTCTCCTCCTGCTCACCTCTGTCTCCTTACTCCCTCTCCTATTCTTCATGTAACTCTGTGAACCTCTCTTGTTGTCCCTCACGGTGGAGAATCTTTTCACCATTAACCTAGAAGTTTTATTATCAGTGCTGTATAGTTGGAGAAGTCTCAAGACTATTGGAAGAATAAAACTGAAATCCAGAGGCAGGAGACTTAAGCCCAAAACCTGAGAAAACCAGAAAACTCCTGACTACATGGAACATTAAGGAATAAGAGACCATCCAAAAGCCTCCATATCTAAACCAAAACCAACCACCACCCAAGAGCCAATAAGCTCCAGAACAAGACATACCACGCAAATTCTTTAGCAACGCAGGAACATAGCCCTCAGCATCAACATACAGGCTGCCCAAAGTCACACCTAACACATAGACCCATCGCAAAACTCATTACTGGACACTCCATTGCACTCCAGAGAGAAGAAATCCAATTCCACGCACCAGAACACTGACACAAGCTTCCCTAACCAGGAAACCTTGACAAACCAATCGTCCAACCCCACCCACTGGGTGAAACCTCCACAATAAAAAGGAACCACAGACCTCCAGAATACAGAAAGCCCACTCCAGACACAGCAATCTAAACAAGATGAAAAGGCAGAGAAATACCCAACAGGTAAAGGAACATGAAAAATGCCCACCAAGTCAAACAAAAGAGGAGGAGATAGGGAATCTACCTGAAAAAGAATTTAGAATAATGATAATAAAAATGATCCAAAATCTTGAAAACAAAATGGAGTTACAAATAAATAGCCTGGAGACAAAGGTTGAGAAGATGCAAGAAATGTTTAACAAGGACCTACAAGAAATAAAAAAAAGTCAATTAAAAATGAATAATGCAATAAATGAGGTAAAAAACACTCTGGAGGGAACCATGAGTAGACTAACGGAGACAGAAGATAGGATAAGTGAGGTAGAAGATAAAATGGTGGAAATAAATGAAGCAGAGAGGAAAAAAGAATCAAAAGAAATGAGGAAAACCTCAGGGACCTCTGGGACAATGTGAAATGCCCCAGCATTCGAATTATAGGAGTCCCAGAAGAAGAAGACAAAAAGAAAGGCCATGAGAAAATACTCGAGGAGATAATAGCTGAAAACTTCCCTAAAATGGGGAAGGAAATAGCCATCCAAGTACAAGAAACCCAGAGAGTCCCAAACAGGATAAACCCAAGGTGAAACACCCCAAGACACATATTAGTCAAATTAACAAAGATCAAACACAAAGAACAAATATTAAAAGCAGCAAGTGAGAAACAACAAATAACACACAAAGGAATTCCCATAAGGATAACAGCTGATCTATCAATAGAAACCCTTCAGGCCAGAAGGGAATGGCAGGACATATTTAGAGGAATGGAAGAGAATAACCTACAACCTAGATTACTGTACCCAGCAAGGATCTCATTCAGATATGAAGGAGAACTCAAAAGCTTTACAGACAAGCAAAAGCTGAGAGAATTCAGCACCACCACACCAGCTCTTCAACAAATGCTAAAGGATCTTCTCTAGACAGGAAACACAGAAAGGTTGTATAAACGTGAACCCCAAACAACAAAGTAAATGGCAACGAGACCATACCTATCAATAATTACCTTAAATGTAAATGGGTTGAATGCCCCAACCAAAAGACAAAGGCTGGCTGAATGGACACAAAAACAAGACCCCTATATATACTGTCTACAAGAGACCCACCTCAAAACAAGGGACACATACAGGCTGAAAGTGAAGGGCTGGAAAAAAATATTTCACTCAAACGGAGACCAAAAGAAAGCAGGAGTCGCAGTACTCATATCAGATAAAATAGACTTTCAAATAAAGGCTGTGAAAAGAGACAAAGAAGGACACTACATAATGATCAAAGGATCAATCCAAGAAGAAGATATAACAATTATAAATTTATATGCACCCAACATAGGAGCACCACAATATGTAATGCAAACGCTAATGAGTATGAAAGAGGAAATTAATAGTAACACAATAATAGTGGGAGACTTTAATACCCCACTCACAACTATGGATAGATCAACTAAACAGAAAATTAACAAGGAAACACAAACTTTAAAGGACACAATGAACCAGCTAGACCTAATTGACATCTATAGGACGTTTCACCCCCAAAACAATCAACTTCACCTTCTTCTCAAGTGCACACGGAATCTTCTCCAGAATAGATCACATCCTGGGCCATAAGTCTAGTCTTGGTAAATTCAAATAAATTGAAATCATTCCAGTCATCTTTTCTGACCACGGTGCAGTAAGATTAGCTCATAATTACAGGAAAAAAATTATTAAAAATTCAAATATATGGAGGCTAAACAACACACTTCTGAATAACCAACAAATTATAGAAGAAATCAAAAAAGAAATCAAAACATGCATAGAAATGAATGAAAATGAAAACACAACAACCCAAAACCTATGGGACACTGTAAAAACAGTGCGAAGGGGAAGATTCATAGCATTACAGGCCTACCTCAAGAAACAAGAAAAAAGTCAAATAAATAACCTAACTCTACACCTAAAGCAAATAGAGAAGGAAGAAATGAAGAACCCCAGGGTTAGTAGAAGGAAAGAAATCTTAAAAATTAGGGCAGAAATAAATGCAAAAGAAGCTAAAGAGACCATAGCAAAAATCAACAAAGCTAAAAGCTGGTTTTTTGAAAAAATAAGCAAAATTGACAAACCATTAGCAAGACTCATTAAGAAACAAAGGGAGAAGAACCAAATTAACAAAATTAGAAATGAAAATGGAGAGATCACAACAGACAACACTGAAATACAAAGGATCATAAGAGACTACTACCAGCAGCTCTATGCCAATAAAATGGACAACTTGGAAGAAATGGACGAGTTCTTAGAGAAGTATAACTTTCCAAAACTGAACCAGGAAGAAATAGAAGATCTTAACAAACCCATCACAAGCAAGGAAATCAAAACTGTAATCAGAAACCTTCCAGCAAACAAAAGCCCAGGACCAGATGGCTTCACAACTGAATTCTACCAAAAATTTAGAGAAGAGCTAACACCTATCTTACTCAAACTCTTCCAGAAAATTGTAGAAGAATGTAAACTTCCAAACTCATTCCATGAGGCCACCATCACCCTAATTCCAAAACCAGACAAAGATGCCACGAAAAAAGAAAACTACAGGCCAATATCACTGATGAACATAGATGCAAAAATCCTTAACAAAATTCTAGCAAACAGAATCCAACAACATATTAAAAAAATCATACACCATGACCAAGTGGGCTTTATCCCAGGAATGCAAGGATTCTTTAATATCCGCAAGTCAATCAATGTAATACACCACATTAACAAATTGAAAGATAAAAACCATATGATTATCTCAATAGATGCAGAAAAAGCCTTTGACAAAATTCAACATCCATTTATGATTAAAACTCTCCAGAAAGCAGGAATAGAAGGAATATAACTCAACATAATAAAAGCTATATGTGACAAAGCCACAGCAAGCATCACCCTCAATGGTGAAAAATTGAAAGCATTTCCCCTGAAATCAGGAACAAGACAAGGGTGCCCACTCTCACCACTACTATTCAACATAGTTTTGGAAGTGTTGGCCACAGCAATCAGGGCAGAAAAAGAAGTAAAAGGAATCCAGATAGGAAAAGAAGAAGTGAAACTCTCTCTGTTTGCAGATGACATGATGCTCTACATAGAAAACCCTAAAGACTCTACCAGGAAATTACTAGAGCTAATCAACGAGTACAGTAAAGTTGCAGGATATAAAATTAACACACAGAAATCTCTTGCATTCCTATACACTAACAATGAGAAAACAGAAAGAGGAATTAAGGAAACGATACCATTCACCATTGCAACAAAAAGAAAGAATAAAATACTTAGGAGTATATCTACCTAACGAAACAAAAGGCCTATACATAGAAAACTATAAAACACTGATGAAAGAAATCAAAGAGGACACAAACAGATGGAGAAATATACCATGTTCATGGATTGGAACAATCAATATTGTCAAAATGGCTATAATACCCAAAGCAATCTATAGATTCAATGCAATCCCTATCAAACTACCAATGGTATTTTTCACAGAACTAGAACAAATAATTTCACAATTTGTATGGAAATACAAAAAACCTCGAATAGCCAAAGTAACCTTGAGAAAGAAGAATGGAACTGGAGGAATCAACCTGCCTGACTTCAGGCTCTACTACAAAGCCACAGTCATCAAGACAGTATGGTACTGGCATAAAGACAGAAATATAGATCAACGGAACAGAATAGAAAGCCCAGAGATAAATCCACGAACCTATGGTCACCTTATCTTCGACAAAGGAGGCAAGGATATACAATGGAAAAAAGCCAACCTCTTTAACAAGTGGTGCTGGGAAAACTGGTCAACCACTTGTAAAAGAATGAAACTAGAACACTTTCTAACACCATACACAAAAATAAACTCAAAATGGATTAAAGATCTAAATGTAAGACCAGAATCTATAAAACTCCTAGAGGAGAACATAGGCAAAACACTCTCCGACATAAATCACAGCAGGATCCTCTATGACCCACATCCCAGAATTTTAGAAACAAAAGCAAAAATAAACAAATGGGACCTAATGAAACTTAAAAGCTTTTGCACAACAAAGGAAACTATAAGCAAGGTGAAAAGACAGCCCTCAGATTGGGAGAAAATAATAGCAAATGAAGCAACAGACAAAGGATTAATCTCAAAAATATACAGGCAACTCCTGCAGCTCAACTCCAGAAAAATAAATGACCCAATCAAAAAATGGGCCAAAGAACTAAACAGACATTTCTCCAAGGAAGACATACAGATGGCACAAAAACACATGAAAAGATGCTCAACATCACTCATTATCAGAGAAATGCAAATCAAAACCACAATGAGGTACCATTACACGCCAGTCAGGATGGCTGCTATCCAGAAGTCTACAAGCAATAAATGCTGGAGAGGGTGTGGAGAAAAGGGAACCCTCTTACACTGTTGGTGGGAGTGCAAACTAGTACAGCCGCTATGGAAAACAGTGTGGAGATTTCTTAAAAAACTGGAAATAGAACTGCCATATGACCCAGCAATCCCACTTCTGGGCATACACACTGAGGAAACCAGATCTGAAAGAGACACATGCACCCCAATGTTCATCGCAGCACTGTTTATAGTAGCCAGGACATGGAAGCAACCTAGATGCCCATTAGCAGACAAATGGATAAGGAAGCTGTGGTACATATACACCATGGAATATTACTCAGCCATTAAAAAGAATTCATCTGAATCAGTTCTAATGAGATGGATAAAATTGGAGCCCATTATACAGAGTGAAGTAAGCCAGAAAGATAAAGACCATTACAGTATACTTACATATATATATGGAATTTAGAAAGATGGTAACGATAACCCTATATGCAAAACAGAAAAAGAGACACAGATGTATAGAACAGACTTTTGGACTCTGTGGGAGAAGGCAAGGGTGGGATGTTTCAAGAGAACAGCATCAAAACATGTATATTATCTAGGGTAAAACAGATCACCAGCCCAGGTTGGATGCATGAGACAAGTGCTAGGACCTGGTGCACTGGGAAGACTCAGAGGGATCGGGTGGAGAGGGAGGTGGGAGGGGTATCTGGATGGGGAATACATGTAAATCCATGGCTAATTCATGTCAATGTATGACAAAAACCACTATGATATTGTAAAGTAATTAGCCTCCAACTAATAAAAATAAATGAAAAAAAGTGAGATAGCATCAAGATAACATCAGGTTCATCCAATTTAAAGGTCAAAAGGTATATAATGTTCATTTGCTTTAACCTCCTCCCTAAGCTAAATCCCCCTGCTGTTCCTGTCAGATACCAGTATGATATCTGCTCACACACCAGCTCTCTCATGATTCCTGATCCCATGTGGGGAAGATTAGGATTTTCCTTGTGGAGAAGAAATCTGCCTGCATTCTTCATTCCCCCACTTTTGTCTGTTCTGCAATTGACAGGTGTCACATTGCTTCGGGTTTACAATACTTCCGGATCTCTTCCTGGGCTTGATTCAGTCCTTTTAATATCCTGTCATTTCAACATTTCCATCAATATCCTTTCTGACTAGCCTCTGGACACTTTGGTATCTGTTAATATCTGCCCCAAAAGATCTATTCCTCGGTGAGACGTGTCTCCTCCTGGCAGCCTGACCCACTCAGAAGATGCTTCAGGAGGACGGTGCTGCACCTCTGCTCCCCAATTCAGAACTTTGATGGTGTTTTGTGGCAGCCACAGAGGCCCATTTGGGTCACACTAATCATCAGGTCATGTAAAAACACCAGATTGTTTAAACTGAGATCTTTCCATTTTGAGCAACTTCTGTCCCCTACAATTTTATGTTTGAATAGTCTTAAAAAAAAAAAAAAAGGCATCCAAGATTTTGCGGTACAGTTCTCTTTGTTGGTTTTAGGGCGAACTTCCAGCCTAACTGCTTCAGTTTATGCCCTGACCATGGATGGCAGCGTGGTACGTGGTGTTCCAAGAGGCTCAATGACTTTATCTGCACTTCTTCTCCCAGATGAACCTAGGGGAAGATGCAGGAAAAAATGAGCCAATTTTTGTTCTTAGCTCCATGACAGTTGTGTGAACATGGGCATGTTGAGACTCAGTTTCTTAATATTTTAATAGAAATTTTAAAACCTATCTAAACCACATCATAGGGAATTAGAGCAAACAGTTAAAATAATGGATATGAAAGAAAAATTGAAAATTACAAATGGCTGCACAGAGGGTTATTATGATGGTGAAGTTGATCATCAACATTTTCACAACTGTCATCATTGTCTTTACTACTTCAATGTACTGATTCCAATAGAAAATGTCATCTGAGATAGAAAAGATGTCAGAGAATTTGAGCAAGTTTAGCAAAAGCTGAAGTATAGTTTACCAGAGGCCAGGACACCAAGTGGGAGAAGGTGGTAGGGAAAATGCTCTTCTAGGGGGTTAAGGAAAGGAAAGGGGTGCAGGAGGAAAAGGAAAGGAAAGAAGTTATTTTAGTATCTTCTGATAGTGTGACAGGGGATGGTGTCCTTAATGAGGACCATTTCTGTGCATCCTGACTGAGTGAATAGAAAAATGTGAAAAGGTAGAAATAAGAAATGTGCTGAATAGCAAATCAACTATGAAAATCATTTTTAATTCAATGTTAATCAATAAAATGTAAGCTTAAACCAATTAAGACATCCTACTATATGCCCAACAGGGTGACCAAAAAATTAAAAATCTAGTATTACCAAGTGTAGGTGAAGATTTGCAGGATGCTCGTATGTGGCTGCTGCCAGCACGACTCAGCACAAGTTTCCTGGAGTCAGATTTGGCAACATCTAGTCAGGTGGAAGCTGGACATTCCAGAGAGATTGTCACGTTGGTAGTAGCACTACTGTTGGTAGTAACAAAGATGTATTTGGAACACCAAATGTTTGTTAAGAAAGAAATGGATAAAATGTTACATAAATAATGTCACTTCTGTAAAAGATTAAAATACCAAAAAGTACTGTATCTTAACTATAGATAGATGTGTATGTACAAGTGTAAATACACAAATGAGATAGATACATAAACATCTCAGAATATTGTTTGCCTCTAAAGGGAGAGGGAGAATGAGACTCAGGGTTGGGGGAGTCAAAAAATAAATAAATGAAGCTATATTTGTAAAGTTTTAACTTACTCAATCAAACCGAATAGCAGTAATAAAAATGCCAAAATGCTGAGATTTGTTCATTGCACATAGTGGAATTTTTTCATTACTCAGTGTATTTATTTCTCTTCTTAAAATGTTTGTTTCATAACTGCATAATCTTTAAAACTGAATAAATAAAATATAGGCTCACTGGTGGTGGTTTAGTTACTAAGTTGTATCCGACTCTTGCAACCCCATGGACTGTAGCCTGCCAGGCTCCTCTGCCCATGGGATTCTCCAGGCAAGAATACTGGAGTGGGTAACCATTCCCTTCTCCAGGGGATCTTCCCAACCCAGGAATCGAACCCTGTTCTTCTGCATTGCAAGCCCATTCTTAACCGACTCAGCTATGAGGGAAGCCCATAAGCTCAGAGTTCACCTTAATTATAATTGTAGATTACATGCTTGCCTTTTCCAATGCATGCTTACCTTTTCTAGCACCAAGAATGACGCAATAGTATGCCTCATCTGAATGAAACATTTATCTCCATGGTTTTGCCAGTTTCTGGTTATGTCTACTGGGATTTTTTTAAAGTTGTTGTTGAGAGACCCACAAGGAAAGACATTTGATTTAAAACTGAGCAGGCAATGACTTTATCCTGAATTTGTCCCGAATGTTGCTGCTGTCCCTCAGTCAGGGCACCAGTTTCTCTTCCCCCAGCAGCTCAGAGGGAAGCAGGATGGTGACCATGTTCGGCCCTCTTCCCCTTCTCCCTCCCGTGTCCATCCTCAAAGGAGCCCTGAATCCCCAGTTCCACACTTCCACTGGAAGGTACATTGTACTTTCCTCTTTGCCACTGGGATGTCCATCTGATATGTATAGTTTCTGGGACTGGAAATGCCCAGTATGTCAAACAAACCACTGTCATTTACATCAAGGCAACTTTTATTCTCTAGTCCAGCAAGTTTGCTTTGATTTCAATAATAATAATAAATAATTTAAAAGTCTTGCTTCTCATTCCTAGAAGAAGGCTTTCTTTATTTCACACCTTTTCAGCTTGAAGGGAGATAATCAACTGATGTGTATTCAAACGTTTCTTGCTTTCCTGTAGAATGAAGAAGAAAAGCAAGAGTTCACTGTGTTAACATAACCTAGCATCACCTGGCTTGCTTAAAGTTCTATATGGATATTTGAAAATAAAATATGTTAGAAAATTAGCAATGGAAATGGCTCATCTAAGGATAATTGTCCTCGGTTGTCTGATTGGAGGTGTTCTCAGGTCTTATCAACTCCTATAAGGATACTTGCTTTTATTCCTTTCCTCTTTTTATTCTAGAAGTGAATGGAAGGGCTGCAGAGGAGCAGATACGGAACCATGGCTGAAGGTAAGACACCCGCCAAATTATCAAGCACTCTGGACACCAGGAGAGAGTGACTGTCTTCCCTCCTCCACTCCCTGACCTCAAACACCGAGACAGAAGAGAAACCCAGTTACTTTAAACTGCAGGAGAAAGAGGCAGCTATCATGTTCTTTATCTTCCCTACTATCATCATACCCTACGCACCCGAGTATGACACTCTGACCCATGTGGTGATGTATGGGAAATGTGGAAACAAAACTTCAAGTCAGAAGTCAGTGGATTTGGAACCGAATTGTGGAAATGGTATCTTCCCCTGCCTGTGCTCAGCTGAAAAGAGGAAAAGTTCCCCATAGAGATTTAGTGACCATGTTTGGGGGGAAAAAAATTTAGAATACTTAAGTAAGAGAAGAATCAACACAGAGTAAAAGGAACAAAATAACAGATTTTAGGAGCCTAGAATGAGCCTAATTCATGTGGGCTCATAAGAACTTCAGAAGTCCTTGGATTCTCACTCTTCATCTCTTGAAAATTTTAGCTCTTGGCACAGTGTCCCCCTTGCCAACTCTTGTTGTTTGTTGTTGTTTAGTCAGTATATCATGTCCAACTCTTTGCAACCCCACGGACAGCAGCCTACCAGGCTCCTCTGTAGGCTTTTCCAGGCAAGAATACTGCATCAGGTTGTCATGTCCTCCTCCAAGGAATCTTCCCAACCCAGGGATCAAACCTGTGTTCCATATCTCCTGCATTGGCAGGCGCTCTAGCACCACCTGGGAAGCCCATCATCAACTATACTCCAAGATAAAATAAAGACTTTAAAAAGGAATCACAAACTTAGTAAAACCGGAAAAATTCTTTTTTTTTTTTTTACAGGCGGGAATAGAACATCAGGGCTTTGAACCCTCCTTCTCCTTGAGGATCACCCTGGTAGGCAAAACAGGCAGTGGGAAAAGTGCCACCGGGAACAGCATCCTCTGCCAGCCCGTGTTTGAGTCCAAGCTGGGGGCCCAGTCGGTGACCAGGAAGTGTCAGAGGGCAACAGGCACGTGGAATGGGAGGAGCATCCTGGTGGTGGACACGCCCCCCATCTTTGAGGCTGAGGCCCAGGATCAAGAGGTGTACCAGAACATCGGATCCTGCTACCTGCTGTCGGTGCCAGGGCCCCACGTGCTGCTGCTGGTAACCCAGCTGGGGCGCTTCACCGAGCAGGACGCGGTGGCCGTGACCAGGGTGAAGGAGGTCTTTGGGGCGGGAGCCGAGAGATACATGGTCGTCCTCTTCACCCACAAGGAGGACTTGGCGGGTGGATCCTTGGATGAGTACGTGGCAAACACAGACAACCTCAGGCTGAGGAGCCTGGTCCGGGAGTGTGGGCGGAGGTACTGCGCCTTCAACAACCGGGCCTCCGGGGATGAGCAGAGAGAGCAGCTGGCCCAGCTGATGGCCGTGATCGAGGGGCTGGAGCGGGAGCACCAGGGCGCCTTCCTCACCAACGAGCTCTTCTTTGATGCACAGATGCTCCAGCAGATGGGGGGTGGCGCCCATGGAGAAGGTCAGAGGTGCTACCTGGACAAGGTACGGCTGCAGGTTGCAAAGCAAAAGCAAGACCTGAAAGAGGCTGAGAGAAACTGTGCCTTCAAGGCGCTCCTCCAACTCAAAGCCTGGATCGCTTCTCATGCCAAAATATTTGTTCTCGTCCTATGCCTTTTTGATTTTTCTTGCCATTGTAATTAGCTTGTATAGTACGCATCAACATTGAGCATTTTCAGATGACAGCAGCCGTCAGCTTCCATTTTTTCAGAGTCAGCATATCAATCTGTGTTGATCAGGAACTTTATTTGCTTTTTACATAATTTCATTTTCAATTTTGCTTCCTTGCATCAAATACACCATCCCTTTTCTTCGGTTCCTTTTTAGGTAAGTAAAATCCAAAGAGAAAAAAATTTCCCCTTTCTGTTGTGTAAAAAATGGTGAAGGCAGAAACATCCCTGGAAGTCCAGCGGTTAAGACAGTGCTTTCAATGCAAAGGGTGCAGGTTCAATACGTGGCTGAGAAACTAAGATTCCATATGCTGTGCACCCAAAAATTAAAGCAAATAAATAAATTTAAGAGCAAAATCTTTTCCAAAAAATGATGAAGACAAATAATAAACTACCTGCACACCATCAAGAAATATTGGGGAGCTTGCAGAGAGGAAAGTGAGTGGACTGACATGTTGTGTGAGCAAGCGTCTCACTGGGGACCTCTTTTTACAGTTGGAATTCCTTATTTTATTCAGAAACATACTCTGACTTCCTTGTAGGTTTTAAAAAAATTAGTAATAATAAGACACTAAACAAGAGAGAAAGACTAGGGTGTTCTGGGATGTCTCTGGGGTGTGAAGAGGCTTGAAGAGAAAGGAGGAAGGCCCTAGAGATGGGGTGGGGAGGAAGATCTCCGCATAGTCAGCCACTGGGAAATTAAAGAACCAGAAATCCTTAGAGCAGGGCTAGACAAGAGCCAGATGGTGTGTGTAGGAATTCAGACTTAGCTGGCCATATGGTCTCCTTCAACACTCAACCATCTCCTTGTAGCACAAAAGCCACCCTGGAGAAGAAGGAAGTGACCTGCAAGACTGCATTCTCTACAAGTTTATGATATTTGAATAGAATGGACTTTTCATATGTGGTGCTGAAACATTATGCTTCTTTTGATCTTTTGACCCATTGTTGTTGTTATTCAGCCACTCAGTCCTGTCTGGCTATTTGCAACCCCATGGACTGCAGCAAGCCAGGTTTTCCTGTCATTTACCATCTCCAGGAGCTTGCTCAAACTCATGTCCATTGAGGCCATCATGCCATCCAACCATCTTGTTCTCCGTCATCCCCGAATCCTCCTGCCTTCACTCTTTCCCAGCAAAGATTTTTTTGAAAGACTTTTTCAGTCTCTTCTAATGAGTCAGCATGTAGGTGGCCAAAGTATTGGAGCTTCAGTTTCAGCATCAATCCTTCCAAAGAATATTCAGGACTGATTTCCTTTAGGATTGACTGTTTTGATCTCCTTGCAGTCCAAGGAACTCTCAAGAGTCTTCTCCAACACCACAGTTCAAAAGCATCAATTCTTTGGCACTCAGCCTTGTTTGTAGTCCAACTCTCACATCAATACATGACTACTGGAAAAACCATAGCTTTGACTTTTATCAGCAAAGTAATATCTCTGCTTTTTAATGCACTGTCTAGGATTGTCACAACTTTTCTTCTGAGGAGCAAGCATCTTTTAATTTCATGGATACAGTCACTATCTGCAGTGATTTTGGAGCCCAAGACAAGAAAGTGTGTCATTATTATCATTATTTACCCATATTTTTGCCATGAAGTGATGGGACCAGATGCCATGATCTTTGTTTTTTGAATGTTGAGCTTTAAGCCAGCTGTTTCACTCTCCTCTTTCACCTTCATCAGGAGGCTCTTTAGTTCCTCTTTACTTTCTGCCATAAGGATGGTGTCATCTGCTATCTGAGGTTATTGATATTTCTCCCAGCAATCTTAATTCCAGCTTGTGCTTCATCCAGCCTGACATTTTGCATGATGTACTCCACATATATGTTTAACAGGCTGCTGCTGCTGCTGCTAAGTCACATCAGTTGTGTCCAACTCTGTGTGACCCCACAGATGGCAGCCCACCAGGCTCCTCTGTCCCTGGGATTCTCCAGGCAAGAATACTGGAGTGGGTTGCCATTTCCTTCTCCAATGCATGCATGCATGTGTGCTAAGTTGCTTCAGTCGAGTCCAACTCTGTGGGTTGCCATTTCCTTCTCCTGTTAAATAAGCATGGTGACAATATAAAGCCTTGATGTACTCCTTTCCCAATTTGAAACCAGTCCATTGTTCCTTGTCCAGTTCTGAATGTTGCTTCTTGACCTACATAGAGGTTTCTCAGGACGGAGGTAAGGTGGTCTGGTATTCCCATCTGTTTAAGAATGTCCCACAGTTTGTTGTGATCCACACAGTCAAAGGCTTCAATGTAGTCAATGAAGCAGAAGTTTTCCTGGACTTCTTTTGCTTCTTCTATGATTCAAAAATGTAAAAGTGCTCCTCAGCTCACAGAACTGGCCTCAGCTTGGATTTTCTCTGCAGGCTGTGGTTTGCCAATCCCTGTCTTAGAGATTGAGCTGGAATGTAGTTGAACGTCTTGAACCCCAAGGTCAGCACAATCGTGTGTGATACCTGTAGAAATTTGGGGAAAGGGTGGCATTGCACATTTCAGTGGTAAAAAAGAGTAGTGGGCAGACACTGGGATGAAGTCTGAGTGGTGGTCACCAAGTGAGTGGAAAGAGGAAATCAGATGAGGAAGGGTCTGGGTGACCCCTTCCCAACTTCTCCTTCTATGGGATAGCTGCCCTCCCCTTCGTACCCCGTAGGGGAGACCCACAGTCGCAGAGGCAGCCTGTGACTGGATGGGTAAATGATGAACTCTCTGTGATGCCCAACTCATTGTCAATGTCCCCGCTGATGATAAAGGTGCGGTTGATCTCAACAGTGCTATCCCATAACCGATTTCAATCTGTGCAAGGAGTGTTCTATGTGAGCTCCTCAAACCCTTGAAACACCAAGCAACTCAGAGTTCTCAGACCAAGGACCTCCTCCTCAGTGTGGTCTTCCCACACTGCCTGACCCAAGTTCGTCTCCCCCTTCCATGACTTCATCCAGTCCCACTCTACCCACACATAGCTGAGTGCCGAGGGTCGGGGTCTCTGCTGGTCACCAGGGATCTGAGAGAAGTAAGGCCAAAGGCACCTGTGTGGTAGAGGGAGGAAGGCATATAAAAATGAGGGTGAGCCAGAAGTGAGCGTCCACACAGGGAAGCAAGAGTAGCCCTCGCTGGTCACTGCTAGAGAAAGCCCGGGCAGCAGTGAAAACCCAGTGCGGCCAATGAATAAATTAAAGTAAAAATGGGTGTGAGAGAAATTTGTCCGTGGTGGGATGTCAACCAGAAGGAGAGTGCGGGCTTGGAGGGCGCCCTGGCCAGGGTGGGGCCGGGGCTTCTAGAAACGTGCCGGCCCCTCCCTCCAGGACTGACTTCAGGGAGAGGGAGCAGGCAAGCCATTCAGTATCACAGTAATCCAAGTCTGTGCCCCAACCAGTAATGCTGGGTCAGGCAGGAGATTGAGACTCACTGGAGGAGGCAGGGAAGGACCAGACTGGGCAGGTTCAAGGGCTTTCTCCCCAAGGTTTTTAAGCAGGTTAGGAATTTCAGGAAGATCACACTGCAGCAATGTGGCAGTTGGGCTAAATAAGTGTGAGCCTGGGAACATGGCATCACACTCAGAAGAAAAGAATTCCATCTCAGCCATCCATCGGGGCCTGAGCTGGAATGGGAGGTGTGGAGACGGAGAGAACACGACAGGAATGGGGAGACTGAGGGGGTGAATTGGCATAGATTGGCACTGATATCAAGGTCGGGAGGGAGCCAGCTTTCTGTCTTGGCCTCCTGGGGACCTTGGCTCCCCCCACTGCCCAGGACCCTCAGAGGAGACTGGGCTGAGCAGAGGAAGGTGGAGACTTCAGATCTGGTGAAGCCCTCTGGACTGGGCCATCTCCTCCTCCCTCCAGTGAAGGCACTGGACCAGGGAAACTCACTTAAGAAAGTATTTGGGAGCAGGGCTGTGGGAGGATGGCTTTCCTCCAGGGATGCAAATGGTCGGTTCCCAGGCCTCCCCACAATAAGAAGCATCTCTTGCCCCAGGAGCAGTGTTACCCAGTGATCCAGATGGCATTCCACCTTCACTGACTTCCTAGGGGTATAAAGCTGGAGGGTGAACCCAGGAGTATTTTACAGCAGAGGAGATAGGGTTGTGCTCCACCTTGGATGTTCGCCAAAGTAATTCCTTTGAAATTGTTCAAGTATGAGCTCTGATTCTCCCTCAAAGTGTTACAAAAAGAGGACCCCTTCCAGGGCCCAAAAGGGAGCTCTTGTCTAACACTTGGAAATGAATTGTCTGAGGAGACACACGAGCTGACAAAGCAGGAGACTATTGGGAAGGGGCCCCCCGAGGGGAGAGCAGGAGGGTAAGGGAACCCAGGAGAACTGCTCTGTCGTGTGGCTCAAAGTCTCAGGTTTCACGGTGATGGGATTAGTTTCCGCGTTGTCTTTGGCCAATCATTCTGGCTCAGGGTCCTTTCTGGTGGTGCACGCATTGCTCGGTAAAGATGGATGCAAGCGAGAAGAATTCTTGGAGGTGGTAGAACATGTGGCTTCTCCTTTTGACCTTTCCCGAACTCTTCCGGTTGGTGGTGGTTTATTAGTTTATGCTCCTTACCAGGACTTTCTATGATAAAGTAACTCAAGCAAGTGGTTACTGTGGTGTCTGGCCAGGGTGGACAGTTTCAGTCAGTGTGCAGTCAGGCATTTTCACCCTAACAAAAGGGTGAAAGAAGCACAGAAAAGACTTGCCCAGGGGCCATCCCATTTCCTCTACTTCTCCCTTTGTCATTGTCAGGATACTCCAGCTCCATGGATTTTTCACATTCTTCAAGATTCCAGGGAAGCCCCTTCAGGATTCAGTGGATGTTGACTCTAAGCTGGAACTTTAGCTGTACACAGAGGTCCTTCCTGATGCTAGATACAGGACAAAAGAAATTCGTTTGCTTATTTATTCTTTGCAGCTTTGAAAGTTTACAACTTGAAGATTCCCATGTAGCGGACTTACTGTATTTATTACGCTGGGCTGTGGTCAGTGACCTTAGATGCTGCTACTAGGACTTGCTGAAGCCTCAGATAATGGTTAGCACTTTTCAGCAATAAAGTATTTTTAAAGTTATGCACATTTTTGGGGGGCTTCCCTAGTGGCTCAGTGGTAGAGAATCCACCTGCCAATGCAGGAGATACAGGATCGATCCTCAGATGGGGAAGATCCCCAGGAGGAAAAAGTGACAACCCACTCCAGTATTCTTGCCTTGGAAATCTCAGGGACAGAGGAGCCTGTGGGCTATAGTCCATGGGGCCACAAAAGAGTTGGAGAGGACTTAGCAACTGAACAACAATAAAGAAAAGGAAGAAACTAGATCTCTCTCCCCACCAGATGAGGACACAGCAACCAGGAAGTGGGTTCTCCCCAGACACCAAATCCCCAACACTTTGATCTTAGACCTCCCAGCCTCCAGAGCAGTGAGAAATAAATATTTCTTGATTACCACCTAGTCTCTGCTATTTGTTTTAGCAACCTTAACTGACAAAAAAGAGTAATAAATGCCTCTTGAGGAGGAAAATAAGAAAAGATAAAAAGGAAAAGACCTAGAAGGACTAGCATCCCTGGATCAATACAGCTATCACACCCTTTATTCCCACCACAGGCCTGGGCTCAGAGTAGATATTCTTTCATAGAGAATAAAGGGAGCTCACACAGGGTTGGTGGAATAAATCATCCCAGATGGCCAAAGTCTTTAGGATCAGTCCTTTGGGGCTATTAGATTTTACCAACCTTTCCAGAACCTTCTCCCTATTTTGTCTCCACCCAGAAGCTTCTCTGATGCTCAGAGCTTCCTACAACCATTGAATTAACTGTTTGTCCCATACTTTCAACTCCTCCCATCCCCGCCTGGTCTCTGTTTTACAAGATGGCAGAGTTTTATCTGAAAAAAACTTACCCTCAGTAAGGAGAGCATGACAGCAAATACTCTAGTAATTTCCATATTCTGGGGAAAAGCATTTGTCTTCAGATGACTCTAGTCTTGTACCTTTCACTGTATGTGGGAAACAGCTGCCTGGTCAGAGGTGCATCTCTAGGCCGTGCCAAAAATCAGCCTCGTGGGACACTAGGTGGAAGCACCATGAACCAGCATCCACCTCCAACTGCTCAGAGTGACTTCAGGGGCTCTGGCTTTACTTTCAGCCAGAAGACAGACTACTATCTTTTTTGAAAAAAAGGAGGAAACTGAGGCCCAGAAATCTTAGATGGCATGCACAAAGCACACCCCTATGCAGGACCTATAGCCACAGTCTAAGTCTTTGAATTCATTCTCCTTCTGTTCCTCCATGCGTCTCTTCATCCCAACACACCCACTCAAGGATAGGTTGTGGGGAAATGAAACCACAAGTCTTTGATGGGAAGAAATCTGAATTATGAACCACAATTTCCTTCCCTTGTTTGTGTTCAATGTTAAAGGAAAAAGGAAATAATAAATATTATTGGTACATGAGTGTTTAAATCTCCAACTCTAACTATGGACTTGTCTATTTTTCCCCATTTATTTCTGTCCATTTTTACTTCTTGAATTTTGAAGTTCTCTGGGAATTTTCTGACTCTCAGTCACATATGAAGAGCATCACATTCAACATTACTGTGTCTTGTTGATGAATTAGCCTTTTTACCAGAATGAAGTGTCCTCCTTTAGTCCTGAGATAGAGATAGTATTGTCCTGAAACTGCTGATATTATAGCCACTGTAGGCTTCGTGTTCTTAATCTATGCATCATATATCTTTTTCATCTCTTTTACTTTAAACTCTCTGTGTCTTGATATTTAGGGTGAGATTTCCTTAGACAGTCTGCAGGTAGGTCTTGCTTTTTTACCCCATCTGTCTTATACTTGAAGAGTTGAGATAACCTGCATCTAATATGTTTATTGATATAGTTGTGTTTAAATTCATCATCTTGCTATTTGCTTCTTTATGGTTATCCCACCTGTCTTTTTTTCTTTTTTTTCTCTGTTTTTTTTTATGATGAATTTTTAAGTTTTCATTTTATTTCCACTTTTGCTTTGTTAGCTACATCTGGTTTTATTTTCTTAGTGATTGCTCCACAATTTACAATCAGTTCAGTTCAGTCACTCAGGTGTGTCCAACTCTTTGCAACCCCATGGACTACAGCACACCAGGCCTCCCTGTCCATCACCAACTCCCAGAGTTTACTCAAACTCATGTCCACTGAGTCAGAGATGCCATCCAACATCTCATCCTCTGTCTTCCCCTTCTCTTCCTGCCTTCAATCTTTTCCAGCATCAGAGTCTTTTCAAATGAGTCAGTTCTTTCCATCAGGTGGCCAAAGTACTGGAGTTTCAGCTTCAATATCAGTCCTTTCAATGAACATTCAGGACTGATTTCCTTTAGGATGGACTGGTTGGATCTCCTTGCAGTCCAAGGGACTCTCAAGAATATGCACATTTAATTTCTCATCCTCTCTTCAGAGAGGGTTATATCACTTCACATATACTGGAAGTTCTTTAGAACACTACCTTTTATTTCCTCCCTCCCATCTTCTGCATTATTTATATCATACCTTTTACATTTATGTGAAATACAAACAGGCTTGCCTGTTGACTCAGTGGTAAAAAATCCATCTGTCAATGCAGGAGGCTAAGGCTCAATCCCTAGGTCAGGAAGAGCCTCTGGAGAAAATGAAAATGGTGACCCACTCCAGTATTCTTGCCTAAGAAATCCCATGGACAGAGAAGCCTGGCAGGCAACAGTCCATGGGGTCACAAAAGTGTCAGGCATGACTTAGTGACTGAACAACAGAATATAAACTCAGCAATATATTCTTCTAGCTTTGTCTTTAAAAGCCAACTATCTTTAGGAAAAATTTAGATGATAAAAAGAATCTTTTTTCATTTATCCAGTTATTTGCTATCGTCTGTCATTCTTTTGTGTTGATCCCACTTGTCATCCACTTCCACTTTCCATCCATCTCACCCATCTATGGATCAGTCCACAGCAGCCTGTTGCTCAATGTCTGGAAACAGTCCTCTTACACAGGCATACCTCAGAAATTTCCCTGTGCACATAAAAGCTATGATCACACTACCCTGTAGTCTATTAAGCATGCAATAGCGTTTTGTCTAAAAAACAGTGTACATACCTGAATTTAAAATCACTGACAATAATCATCTAAGCCTTTGGTGAGTCATAATTTTTTTGCCTTGCCTCAATGTCAAGGACTGCTGACTAAACAAGGTGAAGGTGGTGGCTGCTTAAGACTGGCTTGGCTGGGGCAATTCCTTAAGATAAGACAGCAATGGAATTTGTGACATCAACTGACTCTTCCTTTCATAAATGATTTCTCTGTAACATGCACCGCTATTTCTTAGCATTTTACCCACTGTAGAGCTTCTTTCAGAATTGGAATCAATTTTCTCACACTCTGCTGTTGCTTTATCAATTGTTGTTATTGTTCAGTCACTAAGTTGTGTCTGACTCTTTGAGACCACATGGACTGCAGCACTCTGGGCTTCTCTGTCCTTCACTATCTTCCAGAGTTTGCTCAAACTCATTTCCATTTAGTCGGTGATGTCATCCACCATCTTATCCTCTGTCTCTCCCTTTTCCTCCTGCCTTCAATCTTTCCCAGCGTCAGGGTCTTTTCCAATGAGTCAACTCTTTGCATCAGGCAGCCAAAGTACTGTAGCTTCAGCTACAGCATGTGCTGTGATTAGTCACTCAGTTGTGTCTGACTCTTTGGGACCCTGTAGACTATAGTCCACCAGGCTCCTCTGTCTACAGGGATTCTCAAGACAAGAACACTGGTGTGGGTTGCCATGCCCTCCTCTAGGGGATCTTCCCAGCCCAGGGATCAAAATCAGGTCTCCTGCATTGCAGGTGGATTCTTTACTGTCTGAGCCACCAGGGGAGCTGAAGAATACTGGGGTGGGTCACCTATCCCTTCTCCAGGAGAACTTCCCAACCCAGGAATAGAACCAGTGTCTCCTGCATTGCAGGTGGATTCTTTACCAGCTGAGCTACCAGGGAAGCCATCAGTCCTTCCAAAGAATATTCAGGATTGATTTCCTCTAGAATTGACTGGTTTGATCTCCTTGCTGTCAAAGGGACTCTCAAGAGTCTTCTCCAGCACCACAGTTCAAAAGCATCAATGCTTCAGTGCTAAGCTTTCTTTTACATGACTACTGGAAAAACCATAGCTTTGACTATATGGACTTTTGTTGGCAAAATGATGTCTCTGCTCTTTAATATGCTGTCTAGGTTTCTCACTTCTTTTCTTCCAAGGAACAAGCATCTTTTAATTTCATGTGTTGAGTCCCTTAAAACCACCTATGAGGACTATAATCAGCTTCTTTCAAACTCCTGTTAATGCTGATATTTTGATCTCTTCCCATGAATATTCTTAATGGCATCTAGAATGATGAAGCCTTTCCAGATGGTTGACTACTAACTTTGCCCAGATGCATCAGAGGAATCACTATATATGGTAGCTATAGCCTTATGAAGTGTATTTCCTAAATAATAAGATTCAAAAGTCAAAATTACTTCTTGATACACGGGCTATGAATGGATGTGTTCACAGGCATGAAAACATTAATTTCACAGTACATTTCCATCAGAGCTCTTGTATGACCAGGGGCATTGTCAATTAGCAGTAATATTTTAAAAGGAATCTTTTCCCCTGAGCAGTAGGTCTCAACAGTGGGCTTAACATCTTCAGTAAACTATGTTGCAAACAGATGTGCTGTCATCCAAGGTTTGTTGTTCCATGTGTAAGGCACAGGCAGAGTAGATTTAGCATAATTCTTAAGGACCCTAGGATTTTCAAAATGGTCAATGAGCATTGGCTTCAACTTAAAGTCACCAGCTATGTTAACCTCTAACAAGAGAGTCAGCCTGTTCTTTGAAGATTTGAGGTAAGGCATTGACTTCTCTGGGCTTCCCAGGTGGCGCTAGTGGTCAAGAATCCTTCTGCCAATGCAGGAGCTGCAGGAGACAAAGGTTTGATCCCTGGGGCAGGAAGATCCTCTGGAGGAGGAAATGGCAACCCACTCCAGTACTCTTCCTGGAGAATCCCATGGACACAGGAGCCTAGTGGGCTATAGTCCATGGGATTGCAAAGAGTCAGATATGACTTAGCAACTAAGCATGCATACATGATTGACTTCCCCTCTGTAGCTATGAACGTTCTAGACAGCATTTTTTTCCAAGATAAAGCTGTTTCACCTACACTGGAAATCTGTTGTTTAGCATAGACACCTTTATTCATTATCTTAGCTAGATCTTCTGAATAACTTACATGCATTTCTACATCAGCTCTGGCTGCTTCACCATGCACATTTATGTTATGGAGATGGCTTCTTTCCTCAAACTTCATTAACCAATCTCTGCTGGTTTCACACTTTTCTTCTGCAGCTTCTTCACCTCTCCTAGTCTTTATTTTTTTTTTCTTTTTATCTTTTAATTGAAGGATAATTTCTTTACAGAATTTTGGTGTTTTCTGTCAAACCTCAACATGAATCAGCCATCAGTTCAGTTCAGTTCAGTCCAGTCGCTCAGTAATGTCCGACTCTTTGCAACCCCATGAATCATAGCACTTCAGGCCTCCCTGTCCATCACCAGATCCCAGAGTCTACTCAAACTCATGCTCATCGAGTTGGTGATGCCATCCAGCCATCTCATCCTCTGTCGTCCCCTTCTCCTCCTGCCCCTGATCCCTCCCAGTATCAGGGTCTTTTCCAATAAGTCAACTCTTAGCATGAGGTGGCCAAAGTATTGGAGTTTCAGCTTCAGCTTCAGTCCTTTCAGTGAACACCCAGGACTGATCTCCTTTAGGATGGACTGGTTGGGTCTCCTTGCAGTCCAAGGGACTCTCAAGAGTCTTCTCCAACACCACAGTTCAAAAGCATCAATTTTTCGGCGCTCAGCTTTCTTCACAGTCCAACTCTCACATCCATACGTGACCACTGGAAAAACCGCAGCCTTGACTAGACAGAAGGCCATAGATATATATAATATCCCCTCCCTCTTGAACCTCCCTCCCATCTCCCTCCCCACCCCACCCCTCCAGATTGTTACAGAGCCCCTGTTCGAATTTCCTGAGACATACAGCAAATACCCCTTGGCTGTCTATTTTACATATGGTAATGTAAGTTTCCATGGCACTCTCTCCATACATCTCACCCTCTCCTCTACTCTTCCCATGTGCATAAGTCTGTTTTCTATGTCTGTTTCTCCATTGCTGCCCTGCAAATAAATTCTTCGGTACCATCTTTCTAGATTCCACACATATGTGTTAGTATGCAATGTTTCTCTTTCTCTTTCTGACTTACTTCACTCTGTATAATAGGCTCTAGGTTCATCCACCTCATTAGAATTGATTCAAAAGTGCTCCTTTTTATGGCTGAGTAATAGCCCCATTGTGTATATGGACCACAACTTCTTTATCCATTCATCTGTTGAAGGACATCTAGGTTGCTTTGATGTTCTAGCTATAGTAAATAGTGCTGCAATGAACAACTGGATACATGTGTCTTTTTCAGTCTTGGTTTCCTCAGGGTATGTGCCTAGGAGTGGGATTGCTGGGTCATATGGTGGTTTTATTTCTAGTTTTTTTAAGGAATCTCCATACCGTCTTCCATTCCCACCAACAGCACAAGAGGGTTCCCTTTTCCCTATACCCTCTCCAGCATTTATTCTTTGTAGACTTTTTGATGATGGCCATTCCGACCAGTGTGAGGTAATATCTCATTGTAGTTTTGATTTGCATTTCTCTAATAATGAGATGTTGAGCATCTTTTCATTTGTTTGTCAACCATCTGTATGTCTTCTTAGGAGAAATGTCTGTTTAGGTCTTTTTCCCACTTTTTGATTGGATTGTTTGTTTTTCTGGTATTGAGCTGTATAAGCTGCTTGTATATTTTGGAAATTAACCCTTTTGTCAGTTGTTTCATTTGTTATTTTCTCCCATTCTGAAAGTTGTCTTTTCACCTTGCTTAGTTTCCTTTGCTGTGCAAAAGCTTTTAAGTTTAATCAGGTCCCACTTGTTTACTTACATTTTTATTTCCATTACTCTTAAAAGGTGGGTCAAAGAGGATCTTGCTTTACATCAGAGTGTTCTGCCCATGTTTTCCTTTAAGAGTTTTATAGTTTCTGGTCTTACATTTAGGTCTTTAATCCATTTTGAGTTTACCTTTGTGTATGGTATTAGGAAATGTTCCAATTTCATTTTTTACATGTAGCTGTCCAGTTTTCCCAGCACCATTTATTGAAGAGGCTGTCTTTGCCCCACTGTATGTTCTTGCCTCCTCTGCCAAAAATAAGGTACCCATAGGTGCATGGGTTTATTTCTGGGCTTTCTACCTTGTTCCATTGGTCTATATTTCTGTTTTTGTGCCAGTACCATACTGTCTTGATGACTGTAGCTTTGTAGTATTATCTGAAGTCAGGAAGGTTTATTCCTCCAGCTCCATCCTTCTTTCTCAAGACTGTTTTGGCTGTTTTGGGTCTTTTCTGTTTCCATATGAAATGTGAAATTTTTTGTTCTAGTTCTGTGAAAATGCCATTGGTAATCTGATAGAGATCGCATTGAATCTGTAGACTGCATTTGGTCATACAGTCATTTTCACAGTATTGATTCTTCCTACCCAGGAACATGGAATATCTCTCCATCTGTTTATGTTGTGAAGACAACATTTTTAAAGAATATGTCACTTTGATGTTCCAGCAAGCTCTCCACGTTGATGGGCGAGCGAGGGTCTCGGATCAGCGCCTCCAGCTTCTTCTGGCGGCTCGCGCCCGCGCCGTCCCCCGACACGGCCTCGGGGGCACCGGGCATCTTCCCAGTCGTCGGGGGTTGGCTCATGCCGCCGCCAGGCCCGCTCTCAGCTCCCCGCGCTCCGGCCCGGCCGGCCTCGGGGCCTACCGCCGCCCTCGAACCACCGGCTCCGGCCGGGGCTCCGCCCGGGCTCACCGCCCGCCTCGAGCTCAGCGTCCCGGGGCCTTGGGGCTGTGGGAGGCCGGCCCGGCCCCGGGAGCAGCGCGGAGCAGACGGCGTCCCCGCCCCTCAGTCAGATTCGCGCCGCCCGGTCCACTCCTCCGCCGCGAGCTCCCTCAGGACTCCGAGGGCGGGAGCGGGGAAGTGGCGCCGCCACCGCCGGGCCCCCCGGGGGCTGTCCCTCCCTCTGGGGGCTCCGGGAAGCTGAAGCCCGGGCTCCGGACAACTACTGCCGCGGCCAGCCGGCTCCCATGACCGCCGGCGGCCGCCCGCGCCCCACACGCCCGCGCCCCTCACACACTCCCGCGCGGCGCCCGTCTCCGGCCGCGCGCAGCCGCTACCCACAAGCCCCTCGGGCCGCGGCTGGCGGCGCGCCCCCCTTCACTTCTCCTAGTCTTTAGAGAATTGAAGAGAGTTTGGACATTTCTCTGGATTATGGCTATAGCCATAATGCTGTGGCTACTAAAACTCTCTCTATATCAGAATAGTTATTTCATTTTCTTATCATTCTAAGTTCACTGGAGTAGTACCTTTAGTTTCCCCCAAGAACTTTTACTTTGCATTCATAATTCAGCTAAATGCTTGGCAAAAGAAACCTAGCTTTCAGTCTGTCTTGGATTTTGACGTCTTCCTCACTAAGTTTCACCATTTTTAGCTTTTGATTCAAACTGAGTAATGTGTGAACCCTTCCATTCACTTGAACAGTTAGAGGCAAGTGTTGGATTATTAACTGCCTAAGTTCAATGTTGTTGTTTCTTGGGAATAGGGAGACCCAAAGAGAGAAAGAGAGACAGGTGAAGGGCTGCTTAGAGGAGCAATGAGAACACACACATTTCCCAGTCAAGTTCACTGTCCTGTATGAGTGCAGTGTATGGCACACCAAGACAATTACAACAGTAGCTTCAAAGACCAATGATCACAGATCATCATGATGGAAGAGGGGCATGGGATATTCACACTAGTTTATACATGATTTAACTTGAACTTTAACTAAAACAGCCCATTTTGTGGTCTATTGGACATATATGGTTTATCTGCTTTAACCACTGAAGAAAACCATTTAAACATCACAATGGAGGGTCCAGTGGTTAAGGATCTGCCAATGCAGGGGACACACATTCAATCTCTGGCCAGGGAGCTAATATTCCAAGTGCCGGTGACCAAAAAACCAAAACACAAAAAAGAAACAATATTGTAATAAGTTAAAGACTTTAAAAATGGCCCACATCAAAAATAATCTTTAAAAAACGTATCACAATGGAAGGAATTACCTGGCAGTACAACGGTTAGGGTTCCTCATTTCCACTGCAGTGGGCACAGGGTTTGATCTCTGGTCCGGGAACTAAGATTCCACAAGCCACACACTGTGCTGAATGAAAAAGAAATCTTTTTAAAGATTCAATAAAGCTGAAAAATTGCAACCATCTAGGTACATTTTTTTCAATAGAAAGGATCAACAAAAAGAAGAGATGGATTTTTTAAAAGAAAAATGGATAAACTAGAAGAAATAGATAAATTCCTAAAAATATGCAACCTACAAAGAATTAATCATAAAGAAACAGAAAATTTAAACAGACTAATAATGAGTACAGAGATTTAAACAGTAATGAAAACCCCCCAACAAGGAAAAGTCTATACCATATGGCTTCAGTGGTGAATTCAACCAAACATTTTGAGAATTAATACCAAGCCTTCTCAAATTCTTCCAAAAAGCTGAAGAGAAAGGAACACTTCCAAACACATTTTGAGGCCAAATAGACCAATACTATTTAAAAAAAAAAAATACAAGGCCATTACAACAAAAATACTTGCCAATACCCCTAACGAATATAGATTCAAAAAATTAATAGCAAACCAAATTTAACATGCATTAAGACCATCATGCACCATGATAAACTGAGACTTACCCAAGGATGCAAGGATGGTGCCACATTCACAAATCAATAGATGAAACAAATGACATTAATACAATGGCAAATAAAGTAAAATGAATGTTCATTTCAACATGTAAACATATATATAAACTAATGAGAAATACCAAGACTTAGAAATATTTTAATTGATTATTGAATATACTGAAAAAAATCCATAAATTTTATTTTATGCAAATTAAAATTCAATAAAGAATAAAAATACACAATTTAGGCACAATTGGATGTGAGCAGGATAGTCAATTGCGGGAGACTGATTGTAAAACTGGCCCAAGTTGTCACACTACCTTGTCTCCTGGCCCTTTTACAATGTAAATTTGGATTTGTACCCATGCAGAGTTGGCATCTATTTTTCCACCTCTTGAAGCTCAAAGCCTCAAAGGCTTTGCAGTTTTACTTTCAATAGTTTCTGCTCTTTTAAACATTTCCTGTTTGTGCTTCATAATTTGACACCCCTGTTTCAACCCACATATTATCTTCTCAATATCAATAACCTCGGATATGCAGATGACACCGCCCTTATGGCAGAAAGCAAAGAAGAATTATTTTTTTAATTTATTTATTTTAGTTAGAGGCTACTTACTTTACAATATTGTAGTGATTTTTGCCATACATTGATATGAATCAGCCATGGGTTTACATGTGTTCCCCATCCTGAACACGCCTCCCGCCTCCGTCCCCATCCCATCCCTCAGGGTCATCACAGTGCATCGGCCCTGAGCGCTCTGTCTCATGCATCAAACCTGGACTGGAGATCTGTTTCACATATGATAATATGCATGTTTCAATGCTACTCTCTCAGATCATCCCGCCCTCACCTTCTCCCACAGAGTCCAAAATAGTGTTCTATACATCTGTGTCTCTTTTTCTATCTCGCATATAGGGTTATTGTTACCATCTTTCTAAATTACATATATATGTGTTAGTATACTGTATTGGTGTGTTTTTATTTTCTGGCTTACTTCACTCTGCATTATAGGCTCCAGTTTCATCCACCTCATTAGAACTGATTCAAATGTATTCTTTTTAATGGCTGAGTAATATTCCATTGTGCATATGTACTATAGCTTTCTTATCCATTCGTCTATCAATGGACATCTAGGTTGCTTCCATTAACTGGCTATTATAAACAGTGCTGTGATGAACATTAGGGTACATGTGTCTCTTTCAATTCTGGTTTCCTCAGTGTGTATGTCCAGCAGTAGGATTGCCAGGTCATATGGCAGTTCTATTTCCAGTTTCTAAGAAATCTCCACACTGTTCTCCATAGTGGCTGTACTAGTATGCATTCCCACCAACAGTGTAAGAGGGTTCCCTTTTCTCCACACCCTGTCCAGCATTTATTGTTTGTAGATTTTTGGATAGCAGCCATTCTGACCAGCGTGAGATGGTACCTCCTTGTGGTTTTTATTTGCATTTCTCTGATAATGAGTGGTGTTGAGCATCTTTTCAAGTGTTTGTTAGCCATCTATGTGTCTTCTTTGGAGAAATGTCTGTTTAGTTCTTTGGTCCATTTTTTGATTGGGTTGTTTATTTTTCTGGAATTGAACTGCAGTAGTTACTTGTATATTTTTGAGATTAATTATTTGTCAGTTTCTTTGTTTTGCTATTATTTTCTTCCATTCTTCTCCCAGTGAAAGGCTGTCTTTCACTTTGCTTATAGTTTCCCTCATTGTGCTAAAGCTTTTAAGTTTCATTAGGTCCCACTTGTTTATTTTTGTTTTTATTTCCATAACTCTGGGAAGTGCGTCATAGAGGATCCTGCTGTGATTTATGTCAGAGAGTGTTTTGCCTATGTTTTCCTCTAGGAGTTTTATAGTTTCTGGTCTTACGTTTAGATCTTTAATCCATTTGGAGTTTATTTTTCTGTGTGGTGTTAGAAAGTGTTCTAGTTTACATTCTTTTACAAGTGGTTGACCAGTTTTCCCAGCACCACTTGTTAAAGAGATTGTCTTTTCTCCATTATATATTCTTGCCTCCTTTGTCGAAGATAAGGTGACCATAGGTTCATGGATTTATCTCTGGGCTTTCTATTCTGTTCCATTGATCTATATTTCTGTCTTTGTGCCAGTACCATATTGTCCTGATGACTGTGGTTTTGCAGGAGAGCCTGAAGTCAGGCAGGTTGATTCCTCCTGTTCCATTCTTCTTTCTAAAGATTGTTTTGGCTATTCGAGATTTTTTGTATTTCCATACAAATTGTGAAATTATTTGTTCTAGTTCTGTGAAAAATACCGTTGGTAGCTCGATAGGGATTGCACTGAATCTATAGATTGCTTTGGGTAGTATACTCATTTTCACAATATTGATTCTTCCAGTCCATGAATATAGTATATTTCTCCATCTATTTGTGTCCTCTTTGATTTCTTTCATCAGTGTTTTATAGTTTTCTATATATATGTCTTTTGTTTCTTTAGGTAGATATATTCCTAACCATTTTATTCTTTTCATTGCAATGGTGAATGGGATTGTTTCCTTAATTTCTCTTTCTGTTTGTTTTCTCATTGTTAGTGTATAGGAATGCAAGGGATTTCTCTGTGTTAATATTATGTCCTGCAACTTTACTATATTCGTTGATTAGCTCTAGTAATTTTCTGGTAGAGTCTTTAGGGTTTTCCATGTAAAGGATCATGTCACCTGCAAACAATGAGAGTTTTACTTCTTCTTTTCCAATCTGGATTCCTTCTATTTCTCTTTCTTCTCTGATTTCTGTGGCCAAAACTTCAAAAACTATGTTGAATAGTAGTGGTGAGAGTGGTGACCCTTGCCTTGTCCCTGGCTTAAGGGGAAATGTTTTCAATTTTTCACCATTGAGGATAATGTTTGCTGTGGGTTTGTCATATATAGCTTTTATTATGTTGAGTTATATTCCTTCTATTTCTGCTTTCTGGAGAGTTTTTATCATAAATGGATGCTGAATTTTGTCAAAGGCTTTTTCTGCATCTATTGAGATAATCATATGGTTTCTATCTTTCAATTTGTTAATGCAGTATATTACACTGAATGATTTGAGGATACTAAAGAATCTTTGCATTCCTGGGATAAAGCCCACTTGGTCATGATGTATGATCTTTTTTATATGTTGTTGGATTCTGTTTGCTAGAATTTTGTTAAGGATTTTTGCATCTATGTTCATCAGTGCAAAGAAGAATTAAAGAGCCTCTTGATGAAAGTGAAAGAGGAGAGTGAAACGGTTGGCTTAAAACTCTAGAGTCAGAAAACTAAGGTCATGACATCTGGCCTCATCACTTCATGGCAAATATATGGGGAAACAGTGGAAACAGTGACAGACTTTATTTTGGGGGGCTCCAAAATCACTGCCGATGACAAACGGGCTGTATGCCAGCCATTCTAGAAAATGAACTGAGAACAAGCGTCATGAAATCAAAAGATGGTTGCTCCTTGGAAGAAAAGCTATGACCAACCTGGACACCATATTAAAAAGTAGAGACATTACTTTGCCAACAAAGGTCTATCTAGTCAAAGCTATGGTTTTTCCAGTCATCATGTGCAGATGTGAGAGTTGGATTAAAAAGAAACCTGAACACCGAAGAATTGATGCTTTTGTACTGTGGTGTTGGAGAAGACTCTTGAGAGTCCCTTGGGCTGCAAGGAGATATAACCAGTCAATCCTAAAGGAAACCAGTCCTGAATATTCATTGGAAGGACTGATGCTGAAGCTGAAACTCCAATACTTTGGCCATCTGACTGGAAGAACTGACTCATTGGAAAAGACCCTGATGCTGGGAAAGATTGAAGGCAGGAAGAGAAGATGATGACAGGGGATGAGAGGGTTGGATGGCAGCACCGACCCATTGGACATGAGTTTGAGTAAAGTCCAGGAGTTGGTGATGGACAGGGAGGCCTGGCATGCTGCAATCCATGGGGTTGCAAAGAGTCAGACACTAATGAGTGACTGAACTGAACAGAACTACCTTCTCATGCCTGTAAAAATATCTGTACCTATTTATTAGAAATTCTATGGTAAAGAGGATGATTTTCACACACATAACAGCACAGTCCCGAGGAAGTCTGTGGTTTGCCCCTTTCTCAGAATCTTCTCACAATAACAAGAATGGCTGTTATAGTTTCTCCTGTAAACAGCCGAAACCATTTCCTGCCTCATCTCCTTCACCTTTGCCCTTACCTGTCACTCATAGCTGTGCTCACTTCAGAGGATAGAAAGGTTAAGATGAAAGGTCCGCTTCCCCACTACATGGGGTGATGCTCACAATGGATTCAGACATGTTGAGGAGGGCTGACTGAGGACAGTCACAGCTCTGTTGTGAGCTGAATGGAAGAATTATTGCAATCAGTGCACACAGGTTGCTCTGCCTTCCTATGCCTTTTAGAATCCTGACAATGGAGTTTTAAAACTCTAAACTGCTTATAGAAAACTTAACAACTCAATTATTTTTTATTATTGCCTATTTTGAAGCAGCATGAAGTTTGCATTAGAATTTTTCTATTTCCAAGCTGTCAATGGCGACAAAAAAAAGAAAAGAAAGAAATCTGTGTATAAACATGTAAAAGTAGTTTGATCATTTTCTCTTATTATGTTTTATCACTTTGTAACAGGAGATCAGGTATTTCAGTGTTGAGATGGCAAAGTGGCCATATGCTAGCCATTCTAGAAAATGAACTGAGATCAATTATAGACCACAGATACTTTCTTTTCAAAAACCCTCATAAAATCAGGATGTCATAGAGAACTTGTTGTTCAGTCGTTAAGTCCTGTCCTACTCTTTGTGACCCCATTGACTGCAGCTGGCCAGGCCTACCTGTCCATCACCAATTCCAGGAGCTTGCTCAAACTCATGTCCCTCAAGTCAGAGATGCCATCGAACCATCTCGTCTTCTGTTGTCCTCTTGTCCTTCTGCCTTCAATCTTTCCCAGCATCAGGGTCTTTTCCAGTGAGTCAGTTCTTCCCATCAGGTGGCCAAAGTACTGGAGTTTCAGCTTCAGCATCAGTCCTTCCAATGAATATCCAGGATTGATTTCCTTTAGGATGGACTGGTTAGATCTCCTTGCAGTTCAAGGGACTCTCAAGAGTCATCTCCAAAACCATGGTTCAAAAGCATCAATTCTTCAGTGTTCAGCCTTCTTTATGGTCCAACTCTCACATCCATATATGACTACTGAAAAAAAATCATAACTTTGACTAGACGGAACTTTGTTGGCAAAGTAATGTCTATGCTTTTAATATGCTGTCTAGATTTGTCAAAACTTTTCTTGCAGGGAGCAACTGTCTTTTAATTTCATGGCTGCACTCACCATCTGCAGTGATTTTGCCACCCAAGAAAATAAAGTCTCTCAATTCTCATTGTTTCCCCATCTGTTGGCCAAGAAGTGATGGTACTGGATACCATGATCTTCGTTTTGTGAATGTTGAGTTTTAAGCCAGCTTTTTCAGTCTCCTCGTTCACTTTCATCAAGAGGTTCTTTAGTTCTTCTTCACCTTCTAAATAAGGGTGGTGTCATCTGAATATCTGAGGTTATTGATATTTCTCCCAGAAATCTTGATTCCAGCTTGTGCTTCATCCAGCCCAGCATGTCACATGATGTTTTCTGCATATAAGTTAAATAAGCAAGGTGACAGTATACAGCCATGATGTAGTCCTTTCCCAATTTGGAATCAGCCCATTGTTCCATGTCTGGTTCTAACTATGGCTCCTTGACCTGCCTCTCAGGAGGCAGGTAAGATAGTCTGGTATTCCCATCTCTAAGAATTTTTCACAGTTTGCACGCACAGTCAAAGACTTTAGTGTAGTCAATGAAGCAGAAGTAGATGTTTTTCTGGAATTCTTTTGCTTCTTCTATGATCCAGCGAATGTTGGTGATTTGATCTCTGGTCCCTCTGCCTTTTCTAAATCCAAATTTTACTTCTGGAATTTCTCAGTTCATGTACTGCTGAAGTCTAGATAGGAGAATTTTGAGCATTATTTTGCTAGCAAGTGAAATGAATGCAATTGTGCAGTAGTTTGAACATTCTTTGGCCTTGCCTTTCTTCGGGATCAGAATGAAAACTGCCCTTTTCCAGTCCTGTGGCCACTGCTGAGTTTTCCAAATTTGCTGACGTATTAAATGCAGCTCTTTCACACCATCATCTTTTAGAATTTGAAATAGCTCTGTTGGAATTCCATCACCTCCACTAGCTTTGTTCATAGTGATGTTTTCTAAGGCCCACTTGACTTTGCACTCTAGTATATCTGGCTCTAGGTGAGTGATCACACCATCATGGTTACCCGGTTTCATTATCCATGTTCACTAAGATCTCTTTTGTATAGCTCTTCTGTGTATTCTTGTTACCTCTTCTTAATATCTTCTGCTTCTGTTAGGTCCATACAATTTCTGTCCTTTATCGTACCCATCTTTGCATGAAATGTTCCCTTGGTATCTCTAATTTTCTTGAAGAGATCTCTAGTCTTTCCCACTCTATTGTTTTCCTCTATTTCTTTGCATAGAGAACTTAGGAGCATAAACATCAGATACAAGAGGCTTCAAGAATTTCTAGAATTAACACTGGGGCAGAACATCCACAGTCAACATGGCCCCAAGAGAGGCTATGGCTGAGGTGTCCATGGAGGAGATAGAAGCACCATGGGGAGGTGGGCTTCAGACACTTCTTCTGCGATGGGATGGAGCTGTGGATCCGTTGAGGATGTGACCATGAGACAACTGGCCCAACTGTCTCCTCTCTTGCCCCTGTTCAGAGACTCACACTTCAAGGTCTCTCTTCCTGACCTTGCACTCTCTTCCTGAGTGCATAACTGAAGGATTCTGCCCTAAAGATTAGAGCATCTCCAGAGAAAATCCTCCACATTCGGACATTTTGGGTTCCTTCTCCATAACAGCCTGTCCTGCGGTCACCTCAGGTGAGGCTTGCACTCAGAACACTCACTCACAGGTGAAACTTCCAGCTTTTCTAAAGATTTATTCCAAACTATGCAAAGGCAATTGGGGGAACTGCCATTTGAGGACAAACTGCAATATGATGGAGAGATGAAAAGGACAAAGATAAACAGAAAAAAAAAAGGAAAATAACCCTAGGGGAGCCATTAACTCAACAAACAAAAACAGGGGGAAAAGCTAACCAAGCGAAAATAAATTTCTCTTTCAGATATCTACATTATTAACCTAACCATTGAAATTAACTAAAAATGCTGAAAGCATATTTCATACTTTTTTAAAAGCATAGAAGAGAGGCAAATAAAAGCTTTCTCAGAACAGAACAAAGTGAAGGTGGCAAGTGGGGTACAGCAGCAGGCTGTCTCTCTGAGGATACTTTACCAGCCCTGGAGGATTGACGCTTTGCTTCTCTTAGCCATATTGACATGAAAATCAGAGTTAAAGGCAATGGGGGATTCAAGGTGGTATCTAACAGAGGAACTTTTACCACTGACTACAAAGGGCCACTCCTTCAATGAAGGGTGATACAAAGTCAGTGATTTCTAGTTAGTGAAGGGGATGATAGATTTGAAAGAGAAATGACCAGAAGGCAATTTAAAGAGGCAAAAGATGCTTATAGAAACAAGGAGAGAGAGAGAATAGAGTAGAGGAAGTCTATTCAATTTATTTTTTAAGATTTATTTTGATGTGGACCATTTTTAAAGTCTTTATTGAATTTGTTACATGTTGCTTCTGGTTTTGGTTTTTTGGTCTGAGGCATGTAAGATCATAGCTCCCAGACTCGGAATTGAACCCACACCCTACTCACTGGAAAGCAAAGTCTTAATCACTGGACCACCAGGAAAGAGCCAGGTAGACTTTAAAGTGATAATGGTTGATTTTTTTTCTGAGTTTATGAAATTCAACAGTCAAACATTCCAGAAAGCTAATATCAAAGACTGTTGTGACACTGTGTGGATCACAACAGACTGTGGAAAATTATTAAAGAGATGGGAATACCAGACCACCTGACCTGGCTCCTGAGAAATCTGTATGCAGGCCAAGAAGGAACAGTTAGAACTGGACACGGAAAAGCAGACTGGATCCAAATAGGAAAAGGAGCACGTCAGGGCTGTATATTTTCACCCTGTTTATTTAACTTATAGGCAAAGTACATCATGTGAAATGCTGCACTGGATGAAGCACGCTGGAATCAAGGTTGCTGGGAGAAATATCAATAACCTCAGATACACAGATGACACCACCCTTATGGCAGAAAGTAAAGAAGAACTAAAGAGCCTCTTGATGAAAGTGAAAGAGGAGAGTGAAAAAGCTGGCTTAAAACTGAACATTCAAAAAACGAAGATCATGGTATCTGGTCCCATCACTTCATAGCAAATAGATGGGGAGACAATGGAAATGGTGAAAGATTTTTATTCTTTGGGCGGAAAATCACTGCAGATGGTGGTGATTGCAGCCATAAAATTAAAAGACACTTGCTCCTTGGAAGAAAAGCTATGTCTAACTTAGACAGCATATTAAAAAGCAGAGACATTACTCTGCCAACAAAGGTCCGTCTAGTCAAAGTTATGGTGTTTTTAGTAGTCATGTATGGATGTGAGAGTTGGACTATAAAGAAGGCTAAGTGCTGAAGAACTAATGCGTTTGAACTGTGGTGTTGAAGACTCTTGAGAGTCCGTTGGGCTGCAAGGAGATCCAACCAGTCCATCCTAAAGGAAATCAGTCCTGAATATTCATTGGAAGGACTGATGCTGAAGGTGAGACTCCAATACTTTGGCCACCTGATGGGAAGAACTGACTTATTGGGAAAGACCCTGATGCTGGGAAAGACTGAAAGCAGGAGGAGAAGGGGACGACAGAGGATGAGATAGTTGGATGGCATCACCATCTCAATGGACATGAATTTGAGTAGACTCGGGGAGTTGGTGATGGACAGGGAGGCCTGCTGTGCTGCAGTCCATGGGGTCGCAGAGTCAGACATGACTGAGTGACTAAACTGAAATGAACTGAACTGAATATCAAAGAATATCATTAAGAAAGAAATCAAACCATAACATGTAATAGTGAAACTGTGGGACATCAAAACAAAAAGAATGTCTAAAAACGTAATCAGAAAGAACACACCAATGACCTTTGAAGAAGAGAAGGTAGGAACTATGCTGATTTCTTAGTAACAACAAAGGAAGCCACAAAAGAGTGGAAGCAGTTTTCCATTGTGCTGAAAGAAAATAACAGTCAACTTAAAATTCTACACTCAGGGAAAATAGCTGGCAAAAATAAGTGCAAAAGAAACACATTTCAGACAACACAGAGTTTTTGCCACCAGCACAACCTCACTAACAGAATTTGTCAAGAGTGTACTTCAGCAAGAGGAAAATAATCCCAAATATTTAGTCAGAGGTGAAAAAGATTCCTGAAAGAAGGAAGAAAGGAGAGATAATAGTAACAACTTCTATGGTTTAAAAGGGAAAAAATAAAAAAATAAAATACACAACACCAACAATGTGTACATAGGAGTACAAGGTGGGCTTCCCGGGTGGTACTAGTGGTAAAGAATCCACCTGCCAATGCAGGAGACGTAAGAGACTCAGGTTTGATTCCTGGGTGGGTAAAACCCCCTAGAGGAGGAAATGGCAACCTACTCCAGTATTCTTGCCTGGAGAATCCCATGGACAGAGGAGCCTGGCAGGCTACAGTGCATGGGGTCACAAACAGTCAGGAAGAGACTTAGCACACACACAGGGATGCAAGGTGGGAATGAAAATTAAATGCTCTAAACTATTTGTTGTATAATTAGAAGATAAAAGTATAGATTGCTTTAAAATTTTGATAAGAATATGTGTTATACAGGGAATAAAACAAATATTTTGTGATAACTATAAATGACATGTAAAGTTTCAAAACTAAAACATTTTAAAAAAATTAAAACTTTCCATACAAGTAGAGGCAAAAAATAGAATGTGAAAAATAATCAAATAATCCAAATTAAGGTGCAAGGAAGAAAGAAAACACAAATTATGAAACAGATTGGACAAGTAGAAAGCAAAAAATAAAATTATGAATGCATCCAGATAGATCCTAGAATATAATGATAAACACACCAAAGATTTCAGTTATAAAAAAATAGTTTTTGGAGTGGATTGCAAAAGAAATCCAAATCTAAAACATGAAACTAAAGATAGGTTGAAATCAGAAGTATAGGCAAATACAGCAATCTAATTCTAAACAAACATGAACAAAATATCAAATGAAATAGAATTTTCATTCAGAGTCTATTGAGAGCCTATTATGTGCCATGTGCTGTTCTAGGCAACTGGATATATTAGAACATGATAGCAGGAAAATATCCCTGCCTCTCCAGATTTCTCAGTGTTCCTTGAAGGGACAGACAATAAACAAAAAAAGAATAATGTGTAAATTATAGAATAATTATAGAAAATGTTCACTTATAAAAGAAAAAAAAAAGACCTAGAGTGAGAAAACAGGTTAAACTTCAACACTGTGAAAATGGAATACCCACCAAGACCCATTCTTCAGCATGGCAATTTGTAGGTTCCAAATCCCGGAGAACGCAATCTAGGAAGAAATTTAGATAATTAGGATGCTTTTTCACAAGAAGAACTTTTTTTTTTTTTTACTATAGAGCACTTTTATTATTAATGCATATAAATATTGTATGACTCACTTCTTGAAATCTATTTATCTTATTTGATTCTTTTTTTTTTCCATTTATTTTTATTAGTTGGAGGCTAATTACTTTACAATATGGTAGTGGTTTTTGCCATACATTGGCATGAATCAGCCATGGATTTACATGTGTTCCCCATCCTGAACCCCCCTCCCGCCTCCCTCCGCGTCCCATTCCTCTGGGCCATCCCAGAGCACCAGCCCTGAGCAATGGTCTCATGCATCCAACCTGGACTGGAGATCTGTTTCACACTTGATAATATACATGTTTCGATGCTATTCTCAAGAAGAAAGAACTTTGAGAATTACTGCCTTGGATACTTTCATTTTTTTTATAAATATAGATGACACTTAAAACATAAGTTGGTTTGCAGCTTCCTTGGGATTTATCCAGGTTTAATCTGAAACCTGATGGTGAAGCCTACCACTCCAGGCTGGAAGCTGGCAGGTTTAATACACAAGGGAGCTGACTCACAATGCTTGTCTTGGGTGACCACAAAGAGAAGGGTCTCCACACCTGTCTGCCAGAATCTGAAACACTTACATAGAGTCGTTAAGTGGGTTCAGTCACTTGTACTATCCAGATAGTGATAGTTTCTACTCAAGGTTCTTTCTTTGGGCTAGCTTCTGAGAGTGGTTCATAACATTGTACAGGAGGCAGTGATCAAGACCACCCCCTAGAAAAAGAAGCACAAAAAGGCACAATGGTTCTCTGAGGAGGCCTTACATATAGCTGAGAAAAGAAGAGAAGCAAAAGGCAAGGGAGTAAAGGAAAAATATGTTCATCTGAATGCAGAGTCCCAAAGAATAGCAAGGAGAGATAACAAAACCTTCCTCAGTGAACAATGCAAAGAAGTAGAAGAAAAAAAAAGTAGAGGAAAACAATAGAATGGGAAAGACCAGAGATCTCTTCAAGAAAATTAAAGATACCAAGGGAACATTTCATGCAAAGATGGGCTCAATAAAGGACAGAAATGGTATGGACCTAACAGAAGCAGAAGATTTTAAGAAGAGGTGGCAAGAATACACAGAAGAGCTATACAAAAGAGATCTTAATGACCCAGATAACCACGATGATGTGATCACTCACCTATAGCCAGACATCCTGGAATGCAAAGTCAAATGGACCATAGGAAGCATCACTATGAACAAAGCTAGTGGAGGTGATGGAATTCCCATTGAGCTATTTCAAATCCTAAAAAATGAGGCTGTGAAAGTGCTGCACTCAATAAGACAGCAAATTTGTAAAACTCAGCAGTGGCCACAGGACTAGAAAAGGTCAGTTTTCATTCCAATTCCAAAGAAAGGCAATGCCAAAGAATGTTCAAACTAACACACAATTGCACTCATCTCACATGCTAGGAAAGTAATGCTCAAAACTCTCCAAGCTAGACTGCAGCAGTACATGAATCAAAAACTTCCAGAAGTAAAAGCTGGATTTAGAAAACTCAGAAGAACCAAAGATCAAATCACCAACATTCATTGGATTATAGAAAGTGGAAGTGAATTCCAGAAAAACATCTATTTCTGTTTCATTGACTACAATAAAGCCTTTGACTGTGTGGATCACAACAAACTATGGAACATTCTTAGAGATGGGAATACCAACCCAGCTTACCTGTGTCCTGAGAAGTCTGGATGCAGGTCAAGAAGCCACAGTTAGAACCAGACATGGAACAACAGACTAGTTCCAAAATGGGAAAGGAGTACATCAAGGCTGTATATTGTCACCCTGTTTATTTAATTTATATGCAGAGTACATCATGAGAAATGCCAGGCTGGATGAAGCAGAAGCTGGAATCAAGATTGCCAGGAGAAACATCAATAACCTCAGATTAGCAGATGACAGCACCATTGTGGCAGAAAGGGAAGAGGAACTAAAGAACCTCTTGATGAAAGTGAAAGAGGAGAGTGAAAAAGCTGGCTTAAAGATCAACATTCAAAAAATGAAGATCATGGCATCTGGTCCCATCACTTCATGGCAAATAGATGGGGAAACAATGGAAGCAGTGACAGACATTATTTTCTTGGGCTCCAAAATCACTGCAAATAGTGACTGCAGCCATGAAATTAAAAGACACTTGCTCCTTGGAAGAAAAGCTATGATAAACCTAGACAGCATATTAAAAAGCAGAAACATTACTTTGCCAACAAAGGTTTGTATAGTGAAAGGTATGTTTTTTTCCTGTAGTCAGTACGGATGTGACAGTTGGACATAAAGAAGGCTGAATTGATGTTTTGAACTGTGGTGTTGGAAAAGACTCTTGAGAGTCCCTTTTATTGCACAGAGATCAAACCTAAAGGAAATCAACCCTGAATATTCATTGGAAGGACTGATGATGAAGCTCCAATACTTTGGCCACTTGATGCAAAAAGCCGACTCATTGGAAATACCCTGATGCTGAGAATGATTGAAGGCAGGAGGAGAAGGGGATGACAGAGGATGAGACGGTTGAATGGCATCGCTGACTCAATGGACATGAGTTTGAGCAAGCTCCTGGAGATGGTGAAGGACAGGAAAGCCTGGTATACTATAGTCCATGGGTTGCAAAGAGTCAGACATGACTGAGGGACTGAACAAAAATAGCAACCAGGAGTGGGCGAGGCGAGCAGAAGGCACATTTCTAGGACAGGGGAGTGGCTGGGGAGCCCTCAATTGCATGGGTCGTTTGCTGGTTCACCTCTCCAACCTGTCACCAACTCTCATGAGCTCAGAGGCTCCCCTCTCCCTGGGCTTTCACCAGCATGGAGGTGGCTCCTCTGGTGGCTCCCTGGCTGCACTGGAGGTATATGCCACAGCATCAATAGAGTTACTGCCAGAGAGAACACAGGAGAAGACAGTGATTCCCAAAATGAATGACAACTTTTTCTGCCAAGAATCCTGTTGTTCAAACCATTGACCTACTACTTCCCCCACGTAGGAAGTGAGATCACTCGTGGTGTTAACTTGTGCCCTTTTGTAACTTAATAAAGATGACACATTAACAGCCTCATCAGTAGGAACACACTACATTCAATTTGGATAATGACACCAGTGTTTCCTTGCAAGGCAGTGATCATGTCCAAGGCCAGTGTACTTTGGAGGTCAGCTTTTCTCATTAGAGGTATGTCAGCATCCCATCACTTCATGGCCAACAGAAGGGGGAAAAGTGGAAGCAGTGACAGATTTTATTTTCTTGGGCTGCAAAACCACTGTGGGCAGAGACTGCAGCAATGAAATTAGAAGACACTTGCTCCTTGGAAAGAAAGCCATGACAAACCTAGACAGCATATTAAAATATTGAAAAGCAAAGATATCACTTCGCCAACAAAGGTCCATGTAGTCAAAGCTATGCTTTTTCTGGTAGTTATGCATGGATGTGAGAGTTGGACCATAAAGACGGCTGAGTGCCAAAGAATTGATGCTTTTGAACTGTGGTGTTGGAGAAAACTCTTGAGAGTCCCTTGGACTGCAAGGAGATCAAACCAGTCAAACCTAAAGGAAGTCAACCCTGAATATTCATTGGAAGGACTGATGCTGAAGCTCCAATACTATGGCCATCTGATGCAAAGAGCTGGCTTATTGGAAAAGACCCTGAGGCTTGGAAAGATTGAAA
The DNA here is from genome assembly GCF_023699985.2 of Odocoileus virginianus. NCBI lineage: Eukaryota > Metazoa > Chordata > Mammalia > Artiodactyla > Cervidae > Odocoileus > Odocoileus virginianus. The sequence goes on from NC_069674.1 coordinate 6,461,141, forward strand.
TCAAAAGAAGGGGATAGCAGAGGATGAGATGGTTGAATAGCATCATCAACTCAACGCACATGAATCTGAGCAAAATCTGGGAGATAGTGAAGGACAGGGAGCCTGGCATGCTGCAGTCCATGGGCTGCAAAGATTTGAACAAGACTTAGCAACTGAACAGCAAGCACACAGTAAGAACAAGCTTTGTTGGCCTCCATTCCAGACTTGTTATGTGAATTCATCAAGGACTTCTGTGTTCTATACCTTTTAGTAATTAAGTATTTTTGCATCTGTATTCAACAAATTACAATTGAATGAACTTTTGGTTGTTCATGGATTATGTACACATAACTTTACAACTGACTGCTGTGTCAGGAACATGCCTCCTTTGACGTTGGGGGCTCATTAATCAACACTTCTGGAACTCCTCTGGTGGAGTCATCTTTGAACTTAAATGCCACAGTGTAAAACTTGTCTCTGGTTTGTAGATCCTTTTTATTTTCATCCAGAAGCATGCTTTCAAATTTGATCATTGACCCTATTCACCAGGTTTAGACGTTGTCAAAAAGAAAGTCCATTCTCAGTAGGTCAAGTTGTGATCTCTAAGAACAGTCAGGTGAGAGGCAACTGTCATCCTATTGGGTGGGGCACAAGTGGAGTCCATGCGGAGCCTCCCTTGTTAAATCACATGGTTACACACAGATCACCCTCTTGACTAAGGAGGCCATTGCTCTAGAGGAGAACCCCAAGAATTTCTCAGTCCTAGAAGCCGTTGTCCTTATCATCAAAATGTCCTCTATTTTTAAAAAGCACTTTTCTCTTGAACTCTTCAAATACATACTGAATTAGTTGAAGAACTAAACCTCACAGAACCAGCCTTCCTTCGGGGGCTGTGCTGTGCAGTAGCGGCCAAGAGGAGATACCCCTCGTCCACCCCACGTCCAAGGTAAGAGAAACCCCAGTAAGATGGTAGGCACTGGGAGAGGGCATCAGAGGGCAGACATACTGGAACCACAATCACAGACAACTAGCCAATCTGATCACACAGACCACAGCCTTGTCTAACTCAGTGAAACTAAGCCGGGCTGTATGGGGCCACCCAAGATGGACGGGTCATGGTGAGAGGTCTGACAGAATGTGCTCCACTGGAGAAGGGAATGCAAACCACTTCAGTATTCTTGCCTTGAGAACCCCATGAGCAGTATGAAAAAGCAAAAAGATAGGACACTGAAAGATGAACTCCCCAGGTCAGTAGATGCCCAATATGCTACTGGAGATCAGTGGAGAAGTAACTCCAAAAAGAATGAAGTGATGGAGCCAAAGCAAAAACAACACCCAGTTGTGGATGTGACATGATAGAAACAAGGTCTGATGCTGTAAAGAGCAATATTGGTTAGGAGCCTGGAATGTTAGGTCCATGAATCAAGGCAAATTGGAAGTAGTCAAACAGGAGATGACAAGAGTGAACATCGACATTCGAGGAATCAGCGAACTAAGATGGACTGGAATAGGTGAATTTAACTCAGATGACCATTATATCTACTACTGTGGGCAGGAATCCTTTAGAAGAAATGGAGTACCCATCATAGTCAACAAGAGTCCAAAATGCAGTACTTGGATGCAATCTCAGAAACAACAGAATGATCTCTGTTCATTTCCAAGGCAAACTATTCAATATCACAGTAATCCAAGTCTATGCCCCAACCAGTAATGCTGAAGAAGCTGAAGTTGAATGGTTCTATGAAGACCTACAAGACCTTCTAGAACTAACACCCAAAAAAGATGCCCTTTTCATTATGGGGGACTGGAATGCAAAAGTAGGAAGTCAAGAAACACCTGGAGTAGCAGGCAAATTTTGCCTTGGAACACAGAATGAAGCAGGGCCAAGGCTAATAGAGTTCTGCCAAGAGAATCCACTGGTCATAGCAAACACCCTCTTCCAACAACACCAGAGAAGACTCTACACATGGACATCACCAGATGGTCAACACTGAAATCAGATTGATTATATTCTTTGCAGCCAAAGATAGAGAAGCTCTATACAGTCAGCAAAAACAAGACCAGGAGCTGACTGTGGCTCAGATCATAAACTCCTTATTGCCAAAGTCAGACTTAAATTGAAGAAACTAGGGAAAATCACTAAACCATTCAGGTATGACCTAAATCAAATCCCTTAGGATTATACACTGGAAGTGAGAAATAGATTTAAGGGACTAGATCTGATAGACAGAGTGCCTGGTGAACTATGGATGGAGGTTCATGACATTGTACAGGAGACAGGAATCAAAATCATCCCCAAGAAAAAGAAATGCAAAAAAGCAAGATGGCTGTCTGAGGAAGCCTTAAAAATGCTGTGAAAAGAAGAGAAGTGAAGGACAAAGGAGATAAGGAAAGATATACCCATTTGAATGAATAGTTCCATAGACTAGCAAGGAAAGATAAGAAAGCCTTCCTCAGTGATCAATGCAAAGAAATAGAGGAAAACAATAGAATGGGAAAGACTAGAGATCTCTTCAAGAAAATTAAAGATACCAAGGGAATATTTCATGCAAAGATGGGCTCAATAAAGGACAGAAATGGTAGGGACCTAACAGAAGCAGGAGATTTTAAGAAGAGGTGGCAAGAATACACAGAAGAACTGTACAAAAAAGATCTTCATGACCCAGATAATCATGATGGTGTGATCACTCACCTCGAGCCAGACGTCCTGGTAGTCCGAAGTCAAATGGGCCATAGGAAGCATCACTATGAACAAAGCTAGTGGAGGTGATGGAATTCCAGTTGAGCTATTTCAAATCTTGAAAGATAATGCTATGAAAGTGCTGCACTCAATATGCCTGCAAATTTGGAAAGCTCAGCAGTGGCCACAGGACTGGAATAGGTCAGTTTTCATTCCAACCCCAAAGAAAGGTTGTGTAAAGAATGCTCAAACTACCACACAATTGCACTCATCTCACAAGCTAGTAAAGTAATGCTTAAAATTCTCCAAACCAGTCTTCAGCAATATGTGAACCGTGAACTTCCAGATATTCAAGCTGGTTTTAGAAAAGGCAAAGCAACCAGAGATCAAATTGCCAACATCAGCTGGATCATCGAAAAAGCAAGAGAGTTCCAGAAAAACATCTATTTTTGCTTTATTGACTATGCCAAAGCCTTTGACTGTGTGGGTCACAAAAAATTGAAAAATTCTTCAAGAGACGGGAATATCAGACCACCTGATCTGCCTCTTGAGAAAACTGTATGCAGATCAGGAAGCAGCATTTAGAACTGGACATGGGACAACAGACTGGTTCCAAATAGGAAAAGGAGTACGTCAAGGCTATACATTGTCACCCTGCTTATTTAACTTATATGCAGAGTACATCATGAAAAATGCTGGGCTGGAGGAAGCACAGGCTGGAATCAAGATTGACAGGAGAAATATCAATAACCTCAGATATGCAGATGACACCACCCTTATGGCAGAAAGTGAAGAAGAACTAAAGAGCCTCTTGATGAAGGTGAAAGAGGAGAGTAAAAAAAGCTGGCTTAAAGCTCAACATTCAGAAAACTAAGATCATGGCATCTGGTCCCATCACTTCATGGGAAATAGATGGGGAAACAGTGGAAGCAGTGGCTGACTTTATTTTTCTGGGCTCCAAAATCACTGTAGATGGTGACTGCAGCCATGAATTGAATTACTTTGTCAACAAAGCTCTGTCTAGACAAGGCTATGGTTTTTCCAGTGGTCATGTATGGATGTGAGAGTTGGACTATAAAGAAAGCTGAGCACCAAAGAATTGACGCTTTTGAACTGTGGTTTTGGAGAAGACTCTTGAGAGTCCCTTGCACTGCAAGGAGATCCAACCAGTCCATCCTGAAGGAGATAAGTCCTGGGTGTTCATTGGAAGGACTGATGTTGAAGAGGAAACTCCAAACTGGCCACCTGATGCGAAGAGCTGAGTCATTTGAAAAGACCTTGATGCTGGGAAGGATTGAAGGCAGCAAGAGAAGGGGACAACAGAGGATGAGATGGTTGGATGGCATCACCAACTCAATGGACATGGGTCTGAGTGGACTCCAGGAGTTGGTGATGGACAGTGAGGCCTGGCGTCCTGCGGTTCATAGGGTCGCAAAGAATCAGAGATGACTGAGTGACTGAACTGAACTGACTGAATGAATCATTCATAAGGAACTAACTATAAATATAAGAATTGTGTTATAGCAAATAGCAGTTGGGGCCTGCAGTGTCATTTCACATATACTATGAATGTTTTCTCACAATGCGCTTCCCTTCCATGTTGTCTACTTCATTCATATTTGTAATGAACCTTAGAAAAAGCATGTATTTGAGATGTTATTTCCCTCAGATTTAATCTCCAATCCCTTTCTCCCTAAGTTTCACTGATGCAATAGATACTCTCAGTCCCTTTCAGAGACAAAACAAAGGACAACTGTAAAAATTCCAGATATTTGAGTTTGAGTTGTCTGCCATAATTATTTATAATATAAAATCATCCCTCTATCACTGAAATTTTGCAACTTGAGTTTGAGTTATTTGTCATAATTATAAATACTGTAAAGTCATCTCTGCTGGGAGCCATTATGGGAGATCCCACCCATGACGAGGTCACGAGGAGAAGACCTGACAGGTAAGGCCGTTCAGGATATGAAGGACCCTCCAGGTTGACCCTGGCCTCTACCCCACCCTATACCCTCCCCCCTTTTCTGCTGTTGTTCTTGTTCACCCTGCTGCATATTCTTGTGTTGCCTGCTGAGAGCTCTCCTGCTCCTCTTTCACCAACTTAAAACCCTAATTAATTAATCTCCTAGATGCTGGTACCCTATGAAGGGGCCAGGGACAAAGAAATGCTTCAATTCAAGCCCTTTTGCTGGCATTCTGGCTTGTTTGGCAAATGTGTGCTTCCATTGCAAAAAATGCTTATGATTGTTCTAAACATCCTAAGCACAGTACACTAACAAAAGAAACCATTAAGCATAGGTCCCACCACAGGGTGAAAAAAAAGCTCCATAAATAAAATAGTCAAATAGTCAAAAATAGCAGCAATGTCCCCTGTTTTAAAGAAGATTAAAAATGTTACTGCTTCGTGGTAAATAATATAGCTGGAGGTGCTAGACAAAGGTTATTGTGTTAGAGCCACAAGATGTGCCTAATAGAAAATATGTTAGATAGAGACTAGCTGGTGACTTCTTGCAGGTAGTTAACTTTTAGACTAAGAGCCTGTTTTGTGCTATACCTGCTGTTTTTGCAATCCTTCACGTTTCTGTAAAAATGTAATCCTATCTAGTTCCCATAGAGATGACGCCTATCGAAAAGAAAACAGACTAACCACAAGAAAAACAAGGTCAGCTACTGAGGCTGCTTAAGACACACCTGGAGCAAGCCATAAAATGTTAACAGGCCTGAAGGCCAAATGATGACAAAGACTCTTGTAAGCGAGAAGTATGTGGATGACATCTTTTTTCTGTTGAAGGTCAAGTTGCTGTAATGTTTGAGCTGACCTTTGTGTAAGCAATATGCACTTCCCCCAAAAAGATGTTGTAAAGGGTATAAAAGGGCAGTGCAAAAATAAACTTCAGACTTAGCCCCGAGCTTTGTCTGTGTCTTCTCTCGCTGACGCCGTTCATCCTGAGGGTACCCCTGGATCCTGCTGGGGCTGGACCCTGGCACATCCCTCTATTTTTGAATCTTTGCAATTATTTTAGCAGGCCGGAAATTTTTATCTGCTCACTGCCAATGTCACAGTGCATGTGGGTAAACTTTTCCCAGAGACTTCAACAGTCAGGTGAGACTTTCCTGCTGGCAGGGGATTGAAAAAAAAAAACAAAACAAAAATCAGGAAATGCTTTGAAATAGAAAAAGAAGTCGGTATCATAGGCTAAGCTGGTAAAGAATCCACCTGCAATGCAGGAGACATGGGTTCAATCCCTGGGTTGGGAAGATCCCCTGGAGAAGGGAAAGGCTACCCACTGTAGTATTCTGGCCTGGAGAATTCCATGGATTGTATAGACCATGGGGTTGCAAAGAGTTGGACATGACTAAATGACTTTCACACACACACATCATAAGATGTATCTGTCAGGATTCTAGCAGAAAACAGATGACCTAGTATAATGAAGTACTTGGAGGAGACTCTAGTGAAGGGGCTGCCTACAAGCTGTGGCTACAAGGTTAAGAAATGACAAGGGGGAGGACTAGTAACAGTGAGGAAATAACATCCATACCCTAAGAGGTGAACAAAGCTGGAATGCAGAAGGAAAGTTAGGTAGTAAGGCCTCCAGGGGAGGAGCTATGATCTTTGGCAACTAGTCAGAGATGACCTGCAGGTAGGGAGAATGGAGAAAAGATACCCTGACCTTGCTTTTCTGCCCTCAAGAGATCTCCTGCTCAGATTCCCTTTGCAGAAACCAAGCAGAGGTCAGAGAGCAAGAGATCCCATTGATGCTGTCCATGTCGATCAGCCTCCCATGCAAGAAGTTAGAGTGAAGAAGGGTGAAGTGTGGATGTGCAGAGGAGAATGAAAAATATTTGGCACAGAAGAGATTTTTTAAGTTACAGTCAGGAACACTTCAAGTTAGGATGGTACCTTAAAAAAGGAGAGAGAAAGACACAAAGAGAATTTACTTCCACATCTCTACCAACCACAGAATAATGGTGACAGAGAAGCCCATGCTGCATTGGCATGGTTCTTGTAACAAAGTTCTCATAGGTGTGGATTGAAATAACACACCAGTGGGGCCTACACTTAATGTATGCAGGGTTTCTTTTTTTTTTCTTTTTTTTTTTCCATTTATTTTTATTACTTGGAGGCTAATTACTTTACATCATTGCAGTGGTTTTTGTCATACATTGAAATGAATTAGCCATGGATTTACATGTATTCCCCATCCTGGTCCCCCCTCCCACCTCCCACTCCACCCCATCCCTCTGGGTCTTCCCAGTGCACCAGGCCCGAGCACTTGTCTCATGCACCCAACCTGAGCTGGTGATCTTGTTTCACCCTAGATAGTATACATGTTTTGATGCTGTTATCTTGAAACATCCCACCCTCGCCTTCTCCCACAGAGTCCAAAAGTCTGTTCTATACATCTGAGTCTCTTTTTCTGTTTTGCATGTAGGGTTATCATTACCATCTTTCTAAATTCCATATATATGTGTTAGTATACTGTAATGGTCTTTATCTTTCCGGCTTACTTTGCTCTGTATAATGGGCTCCAGTTTCATCCATCTCATTAGAACTGATTCAAATGAATTCTTTTTAATGGCTGAGTAATATTCCATGGTGTATATATACCACAGCTTCCTCATCCATTCGTCTGCTGATGGGCATCCAGGTTGCTTCCATGTCCTGGCTATTATAAACAGTGCTGCAATGAACATTGGGGTGCACGTGTCTCTTTCAGATCTGTTTTCCTTGGTGTATATGCCCAGAAGTGGGGTTGCTGGGTCATATGGCAGTTCTATTTCCAGCTTTTTAAGAAATCTCCACACTGTTCTCCATAGTGGCTGTACTAGTTTGCACTCCCACCAACAGTGTAAGAGGGTTCCCTTTTCTCCACACCCTCTCCAGCATTTATTGCTTGTAGACTTTTGGATAGCAGCCATCCTGACTGGCATGTAATGGTACCTCATTGTGGTTTTGATTTGCATTTCTCTGATAATGAGTGATGTTGAGCATCTTTTCATGTGTTTGTTAGCCATCTGTATGTCTTCCTTGGAGAAATGTCTGTTTAGTTCTTTGGCCCATTTTTTGATTGGGTCATTTATTTTTCTGAAGTTGAGCTGGAGGAGTTGCTTGTATATTTTTGAGATTAATCCTTTGTCTGTTGCTTCGTTTGCTATTATTTTCTCCCAATCTGAGGGCTGTCTTTTCACCTTGCTTATAGTTTCCTTTGTTGTGCAAAAGCTTCTAAGTTTCATTAGGTCCCATTTGTTTATTTTTGCTTTTATTTCTAAAATTCTGGGAGGTGGGTCATAGAGGATCCTGCTGTGATTTATGTCAGAGAGTGTTTTGCCTATGTTCTCCTCTAGGAGTTTTATAGTTTCTGGTCTTACATTTAGATCTTTAATCCATTTTGAGTTTATTTTTGTGTATGGTGTTAGAAAGTGTTTTAGTTTCATTCTTTTACAGGTGGTTGACCAGTTTTCCCAGCACCACTTGTTAAAGAGGTTGTCTTTTTTCCATTGTATATCCTTGCCTCCTTTGTCGAAGATAAGGTGACCATAGGTATGTGGATTTATCTCTGGGCTTTCTATTTTGTTCCATTGATCTATATTTCTGTCTTTGGGCCAGTACCATGCTGTCTTGATGACTGTGGCTTTGTAGTAGAGTCTGAAGTCAGGCAGATTGATTCCTCCAGTTCCATTCTTCTTTCTCAGGATTACTTTGGCTATTCGAGGTTTTTTGTATTTCCATACAAATTGTGAAATTATTTGTTCTAGTTCTGTGAAAAATACCGTTGGTAGTTTGATAGGGATTGCATTGAATCTATAGATTGCTTTGGATAGTATAGCCATTTTGACAATATTGATTCTTCCAATCCATGAACACGGTATATTTCTCCATCTGTTTGTGTCCTCTTTGATTTCTTTCATCAGTGTTTTATAGTTTTCTATGTATAGGTCTTTTGTTTCTTTAGGTAGATATACTCCTAAGTATTTTATTCTTTTTGTTGCAATGGTGAATGGTATCGTTTCCTTAATTTCTCTTTGTTTTCTCATTGTTAGTGTATAGAAATGCAAGAGATTTCTGTGTGTTAATTTTATATCCTGTAACTTTACTGTATTCATTGATTAGCTCTAGTAATTTTCTGGTAGAGTCTTTAGGGTTTTCTATGTAGAGGATCATGTCATCTGCAAACAAAGAGAGTTTCACTTCTTCTTTTCCTATCTGGATTCCTTTTACTTCTTTTTCTGCCCTGATTGCTGTGGCCAACACTTCCAAAACTATGTTGAATAGTAGTGGTGAGAGTGGGCACCCTTGTCTTGTTCCTGATTTCAGGGGAAATGCTTTCAATTTTTCACCATTGAGGGTGATGCTTGCTGTGGGTTTGTCATATATAGCTTTTATTATGTTGAGGTATGTTCCTTCTATTCCTGCTTTCTGGAGAGTTTTAATCATAAATGGATGTTGAATTTTGTCAAAGGCTTTTTATTTGAATTTTCCTAAATTGAATCTTTGTACTCTACAAAGCAAATCATTACCTGGTTATACCAATTTCATAAACCCTTTTTTTTTTCATTTATTTTTATTAGTTGGAGGCTAATTACAATATTGTAGTGGTTTTTGCCATACACTGACATGAATCAGCCATGGATTTACATGTGTTCCCCATCCCGACCCCCTCTCATGCCTCCCTCCCCATCCCATCCCTCTGGGTCTTCCCAGTGCACCAGCCCTGAGCACTTGTCTCATGCATCCAACCTGGGCTAGTGATCTGTTTCACCCTTGATAGTATACTTGTTTCAATGCTATTCTCTCAGAACATCCCACCCTCACCTTCTCCCATAGAGTCCAAAAGTCTGTTATGTACATGTATGTCTCTTTTTATGTTTTGCATGTAGGGTTATCGTTGCCATCTTTTTAAATTCCATATATGTGTTAGTATACTGTATTGTTGTTTATCTTTCTGGCTTCCTTCACTCTGTAATAGGGTCCAGTTTCATCCATCTCTTTAGAACTGATTCAAATGAATTCTTTTTATTTATTTATTTTTTACAGGTGTTCAGTTTTATTTTTTTTTCATTTATTTTTATTAGTTGGAGGCTAATTACTTTACAATATTGTAGTGGTTTTTGTCATACATTGACATGAATCAGCCATGGATTTACATGTATTCCCCATCCAGATCCCCCCTCCCACCTCCCTCTCCACCCGATCCCTCTGAGTCTTCCCAGTGCACCAGGTCCTAGCACTTGTCTCATGCATCCAACCTGGGCTAGTGATCTGTTTCACCCTAGATAATATACATGTTTTGATGCTGTTGTCTTGAAACATCCCACCCTCGCCTTCTCCCACAGAGTCCAGAAGTCTGTTCTATACATCTGTGTCTCTTTTTCTGTTTTGCATATAGGGTTATCGTTACCATTTTTCTAAATTCCATATATATGTGTTAGTATACTGTAATGGTCTTTATCTTTCTGGCTTACTTCGCTCTGTATAATAGGCTCCAGTTTCATCCATCTCATTAGGACTGATTCAAATAAATTCTTTTTAATGGCTGAGTAATATTCCATGGTGTATATGTACCACAGCTTCCTCATCCATTCATCTGCTGATGGGCATCTAGGTTGCTTCCATGTCCTGGCTATTATAAACAGTGCTGCGATGAACATTGGGGTGCACGTATCTCTTTCAGATCTGGTTTCCTCGGTGTGTATGCCCAGGAGTGGGATTGCTGGGTCATATGGCAGTTCTATTTCCAGTTTTTTAAGAAATCTCCACACTGTTCTCCATAGTGGCTGTACTAGTTTGCACTCCCACCAACAGTGTAAGAGGGTTCCCTTTTCTCCACACCCTCTCCAGCATTTATTGCTTGTAGACTTTTGGATAGCAGCCATCCTGACTGGCATGTAATGGTACCTCATTGTGGTTTTGATTTGCATTTCTCTGATAATGAGTGATGTTGAGCATCTTTTCATGTGTTTGTTAGCCATCTGTATGTCTTCTTTGGAGAAATGTCTGTTTAGCTCTTTGGCCCATTTTTTGATTGGGTCATTTATTTTTCTGGAATTGAGCTATAGGAGTTGCTTGTACATTTTTGAGATTAATCCTTTGTCTATTGCTTTGTTTGCTATTATTTTCTTCCATTCTGAAGGCTGTCTTTTCACCTTGCTTGAAAAAGTTTTTAAGTTTCATTAGGTCCCATTTGTTTATTTTTGCTTTTATTTCCAATATTCTGGGAGGTGGGTCATAGAGGATCCTGCTGTGATTTATGTCAGAGAGTGTTTTGCCTATGTTCTCCTCTAGGAGTTTTGTAGTTTCTAGTCTTATATTTAGATCTTTAATCCATTTTGAGTTTATTTTTGTGTATGGTGTTAGAAAGTGTTCTAGTTTCTTTCTTCTACAAGTGGTTGACCAGTTTTCCCAGCACCACTTGTTAAAGAGGTTGTCTTTTTTCCATTGTATGTCCTTGCCTCCTTTGTCGAAGATAAGCTGTCCATAGGTATGTGGATTTATCTCTGGGCTTTCTATTTTGTTCCACTGTTCTATATTTCTGTCTTTGGGCCAGTACCATACTGTCTTGATGACTGTGGCTTTGTAGTAGAGTCTGAAGTCAGGCAGGTTGATTCCTCCTGTTCCATTCTTCTTTCTCAAGATTACTTTGGCTATTCGAGGTTTTTTTGTATTTCCATACAAATTGTGAAATTATTTGTTCTAGTTCTGTGAAAAATACCGTTGGTAGCTTGATAGGGATTGCATTGAATCTATAGTTTGTTTTGGGTAGTATAGTCATTTTCACAATATTGATTCTTCCAATCCATGAACACAGTATATTTCTCCATCTATTTGTGTCCTCTTTGATTTCTTTCATCAGTATTTTATAGTTTTCTATATATAGGTCTTTCTTTTCTTCAGGTAGATATACTCCTAAGTATTTTATTCTTTTTGTTGCAATGGTGAATGGTATTGTTTCCTTAATTTCTCTTTCTATTTTCTCATTGTTAGTGTATAGGAATGCAAGGGATTTCTGCGTGTTAATTCCATAAACTCTTAAATCCATTGGCATTGTGTGTGAGGACAGGTGGGAGCCAGGAGTGCTGGGCAATGAGCTTCAGAGACATTTAAATGTGGTTGATGCTCACTCCTTAACAGACCATCCCCAAACTTAGTGGCTTAAAACAACAGCAATCATTTATTTTTCTTATGAATTTGCAATTTGGGTATGACCCCATGGGGATGGCTCATCTTTGCTCTTTGCAGTTTCATCAGTTGGCAGCTAGAGAATTCACTCTGTGTTGCCTCACCTGCATGGCCAGCAAATGGTTCTGGCTGGTGGATGAAGTATCAGCCAGGGACTGGGTCAGTGACTTCAGATCCTCTTCACGGGGGTGACTTGGCTTCTACTTGAGCTTCCTCACAACTTGGTGGGCAAATTCCAAGGGTAACCACCACAGGAGAGCAAGGAGGCATTTTTCCCTATCTAACCTTAGAAGTCACATTGTGTTGCTTCAGCCACCCACTATTTCTCAAAGCAGTCACAAAGCCTATTCAATTTCAAGATAGGGAACATAGACCCATAACTCAATGAGTAAAGTTAGAGTAAGGTTAGACTGTAAGAAGAAATCAGAAATAAGATATGGTTTTAATCATCTTAGGAAAATACAAACCACCATATTAACAAGAAAGAGATTCTCTGGTGGCTCAGACGGTAAAGAGTCTGCCTGCAATGTTGGAGACTGAGTTCCATCCCTGGGTTGGGAAGATCCCCTGGAAAAGGGCAACCCACTCCAGTATTTCTGCCTGGAAAATCCCATGGATGGAGGAGCCTGGCAGGCTACAATTCATAAAGTTGAAAAGAGATGGACACGACTGAGCGACTTCACTTTTACTTTCATATTAACAAGCTATAGTAAACTAAGAAGTAAAAATAAAATTACAGTACATTACTTCCACAAAATTTGCCATATTTTTTAAAGCATGTTTTTAATCGAAACATGTCGAAAACGGCTTGCAATATACTCTTCTCAGCTTCTTCCCTTGCATTTTTCATTTGTTCATTATACTTGTCTGTTATCGATTTTATTGTTTTCATCTTTCCTTCTGGTGGTTTATGGGCACATTTCAATTCTACTTATTCAATTTGCATGTTAAATGTATCAGTATAGCTTTTCATCAAGTCTTCCTCCTTCTGTCTCAGCTTTTGGTCTATGTCCTTGTAAATGGGGTCAGAAAAGTAAGCTCCTCGGTTGTTCTGCACCATCTTGTCTATCAGCTCCACCAGCTCCTACACCTGAGCTTCCTTCTCAGCCAGCTCTGTCTTTTTGCTGTTACTGAAAGCACAGCAGCGGTCTCCACACTCCTGTAGGAGGCTTCGTAGGTTTCCATCCGAACTCTCCAGAAAATTGCTTAGGCTCTGGTCCTCCAGATCCTCTTTGCCAGTGAATAAGATGATCATATAGTTCATGGCTGCTTTCCCAAACAGATTCTTGATCAACGCCACGGTTTGCTGCTCTTCCTGTTTGTAGCGGCCCAGCTTCAGGACCAAGACGATGGCGTGAGGCCCAGGACAGGAGGCGAGGACACATCAGCTGATTTCCTTGCAGGTTTTGTCCTGGGTCTCCTTGGTGTCAAAGAGCCCTGGGGTGTCAACAACGAGAAGCTCTCTCCCCTTCCATTCCCGGGATGCTTTCTGACAAGTTTGGGTAACAGTGTGGGCTGCAATCTTAGACTCGAATACTTTGTCCCCGAGGATGGGGTTTGCAGTCGCACTTTTCCCACTTTCGGTCTTTCCGACCAGAACTATCCTCAGAGCGTTGTTAGGGTTGGCAGCCATGTTTACGTCAGGAGGATCTGAGGTACCCAGACACCACCTTAAGAAAAGGAAGGAGAGGGGAAAGGGGTCAATTTAGGTAAGCAGTAACCATTCTCAAGTCTTTTTCTAACTTCCTTTGCCTCCCTGAAACTTGTAATATTCTATTATCCACATTGTTTGCAAAAGAAACAGAAAAATTAAACAGTTTAATTGCTGTTGAAAAAAGGACAAAGTAGTTCCATTATCCCCACGAAGAAGTGTCAGGTCTGTTACCAAGCCCAAGCTGTTCTACTCACCACACAACAAGCCAATAAATCCAGACACGAATTGTTGGAGTGAGGAATGATGACTTTAATCAGAAGGCCAGCAGACCAAGGAGGATGGCAGTTTAGCGTCTCCAAGAACCCTCTCATCTCAGTCGGGATTCAGGGTCCTTTTATATACAGTAGAGAGGGAGAAGGGACTTTCAGTGGCCTCACCAATGGTAGAAGGGGACCTGTTAACTGGTTGCTGGCTAACAGTTGCTCACGTGCTTGGGAGGAGGGGCCCACTCGGATGCCTGACCAACGGCTGAGTAGGCCTGTTATAGCTGGTGTCTGTCTGAATGAAGTGTGCATGCGGAGCCAGGGAGGGAAAGCCCCTTATGACTCACTGTCCTAGTTTCTATAATTAAAGCAGTATGATGTAGGTGCCTGAATAGAGAGAACAGCAAAGCAAAAACAGAAAATCTGGAAATAGACCAAATTAACCACGTTGTATTTATTCATATTCAATTCATTTACATTATGCAACATTTATATTCAATAAGGTAGCATCTCACATCAAGAGGAAGAAAGATAGACTAATAAGCCACATGGAGACAATCATATACGAAAAGATAAAACTATATCCATTTCCTGATGCCTTTCAAACTCCAAATAGGTTAGACTTTCCAATGTTGAAAAATCCATATAAATAATAGAAGAAACATGGATAAATCATTGTAACCTAGAGGTCAGGAAAATATTTCTAAAATTTGAAATAGAGTAAGGTAAGAGACAGGCTTCCCTGGTGATTCAGTCAGTAAAGAATCTGCTGGCAATGCAGGATACCTGGGGGGAATATCCCTCAGAGAAGGAAATGGCAACCCACTTCAGTATTCTTGCCTGGGAAACCCAAGGGACAGAGGAGCCTGGTGGGCTACAGTCAATGAAGTCACAAAAGCCAGACACAACCTAGCTACTAAACTGCCACAAGGAAAGAGACACCTAAATTTGATTATATAAAAATCAGAAAGATGATGTGAGATAATAATGCTGCCAAACACAAATTAAAACACAATTGTCAAACTAGGGGAAAATTTTTTCCTTCTTTTATAAAAGAGGGGTCATTTCACTTTTATACAAAGAATATCTGTACAGATGGCCAATAAGCACATGAAAAGATGCTCAGTATCACTATTCAAGAAATGCAAATGAAAACTATAATGATGTATCACCTCACAGCGATGATTTGATGGCCATGATCAAAAAATCTACAATAAATGCTAGAGAGTGTGGGGAGAAAAGGGAACCCTCCTACACTGTTGGTGGGAACGTGAATTGGTAGAGCCTCTATGGAGAACAGTCTGGAAGATCCTCAAAAAACTGAAAATAGAATTGCCATATGATCCACAGTCCCACTCCCGGGCATATATCCAGACAAAATTCTAATTTGAAAACATGCATGCACCTCTATGTTCATAGCTGCTGCTGCTGCTAAGTCGCTTCAGTTGTGTCCGACTCTGTGTGACCCTATGGACAGCAGCCCACCAGGCTCCTCTGTCCACAGTATTCTCTAGGCAAGAATACTGGAGTGGGTTGCCATTTCCTTCTCCTCTATGTTCATAGCAGTTCTGTTATAATAGCCAAGACACAGAAACAAACTAAATGTCCATTGACAGATGAATGTATAAAGAAGACGCAGTTCATATATACAATGGGATATTACTCAGCTATAAAAGAGAATGAAATAATGTCATTTGCAACTACATGTATGAACTAAGGTGTTATCATATTGAGGGAAATTAGACAGAGAAAAACAAATATTATATGATATCATTTGTATGTGGAATCAAAAATAAATCAAATAAACTTACTTACAAAACAGAAACAGACCAACTGACACAGAAAACAAACATGATTCCCAAAGGGGAAAATCAGGAAAGAGGGATAAATTAGTTGTATGGGGTTTATGGATACATAGTAGCTGTTCAGTCCCTCAGTCCTGTCCGACTCTTTCTGGCCCCATGGGCTGCAGCATGCCAGGCTTCCCTGTCCTTCACCATCTCCCAGAGCGTGCTCAGACTCATATCCATTGAGTCCGTGATGTCATTCAACTATCTCGACCTCTGTTGTTCCCTTCTCCTCCTGCCTTCTATCTTTCCAAGCATCAGGGTCTTTTCCAATGAGTTGGCTCTTCCCATCAGGTGGCCAAACTTTTGGAGCTTCAGCTTCAGCATCAGTCCTTCCAGTGAATATTCAGGATTGATTTTCTTCAGGGTTGACTGATTTGACTTCCTTGCAGTCCAAGGGACTCTCAAGAGTTTTCTCCAACACCACAGTTCAAAAGCATCAATTCTTTGGCACTCACCCGTCTTCATGGTCCAACTCTCACATCCATACATGATTACTGGAAAAACCATAGCTTTGACTATACAGACCTTTGTCAGCAAAGTAATATCTCTGCTTTTTAATATGCTATCTAGCTTGCTCATAGCTTTTCTTCCAAGGAGCAAGCATCTTTTAATTTCATGACTGCAGTCACCATCTGCAGTGATTTTGGAGCCCAAGAAAATAATGTCTGTCACTGTTTCCATTGTTTCCCCATCTTTTCACCATGAAGTGATGGAACTGGATGCCATTATCTTAGTTTTTTGAATGTTGAGGTGTTTTTTTTTTTAATTAGTTGGAGGCTAATTACTTTACAATATTGTAGTGGTTTTTGTCATACATTGACATGAATCAGCCATGGATATACATGTATTCCCCATCCCGATCCCCCCTCCCACCTCCCTCTCAATGTTGAGTTTTAAGCCAGTTTTTTTACTCTCCTCTTTCACCTTCTTCCTCTTCACTTTCTGCCATAAGGGTGGTGTTACTGCTTATCTGTTATTGATATTTCTTCCAGCGATCTTGATTCCAGCTTGTGCTTCATCCAGCCCAGAATTTCTCGTGATGTACTCTGCATATAAGTTAAATAAGCAGGGTGACAATATACAGCCTTGACATACTCCTTTCTCAATTTTGAACCAGTCTGTTTACATGCCCGGTTCTATCTGTTGTTTCTTGACCTGCATACAGGTTTCTAAGGAGGTAGGTAAGCTAGTTTGTTGTTCTCATCTCTTGAAGAATTTTCCACAGTTTGTTGTGATCCTCACCATCAAAAGCTTTAGCATAGTCAATGAAGCAGAAGTAGATGTTTTTCTGGAATCCTCTTGCTTTTTCTTTGATCCAGTGGATATTGACAATTTAATCTCTGGTTCCTCTGCCTTTTCTAAATTCAGCTTGTACATCTGGAAGTTCTTGGTTCATGTACTAGTGAAGCCTAGCTTGGAGAATTTAGAGCATTACCTTGCTTGCATGTGAAATGAATGCAATTGTGAAGTAGTTTGAACAGTCTTTGGCATTACCCTTCTTTGGTATTGGAATGAAAGCTGACCTTTTGTTATACATAGTGATATGTTACATATACATATACATACCACTATATATAACATACATAAGCAACAAGAATTTACTATATAGTAAAAAGGAACTATATTCAATATCTTGTATTAACCTATAATGGAAAAAATCAGAATATATATATGGGCTTCCCTTGTAGCTCAGTCAGTAAAGAATCTGCCTGCAGTGCAGGAGACCTGGGTTCGATCCCTGGGTTGGGAAGATCCCCTGGAGAAGAAAATGACAACCCACTCCAGTGTCCTTGCCTGGAAAATCTCATGGAAAGAGGAGACTGGTGGGCTGCAGTCCATGGGGTCGCAGAGTAGGGCACGATTGAGCGACTAATACTTATTTACTAAGTTATTTACTAAGTCTACTATTTATATATATTTACTATATATATATTTACTGTAAACTATATATATATTAAACATATATTCATATATTATATTTATATATCATTAATATATAAATATATTTTTTTATATATTTACTAAGTACTTTATATATAATATATACTGTATAGCAGTAAAGAATGTGCCTGCAATGCAGGGGACATGGGAGATTCAGGTTTGATCCCTGGGTTAGGAAGATCCCCTTGAGGAAGGCATGGCAACCAATTCCAGTATTCTTGCCTGGAGAATTCCATGGACAGAGGAGACTGAAGGATTACAGTTCATGGGGTTGCAGAGAGTTGTATATGATTGAAGTGACTGAGCATGCACACACACACACAAACACACATATGTGTAAAACTGAATCGCTTGGCTATAATTATAGTTAATCAACTATACTTCAATAAAAATATTTTAGCAAACAATATCTAAAAGTAGAGAAACAAAAGACCAACAACTTGATAGAAAACGGAGTAAGAGGTGAGAATAAACAGTTCAAACAAAAATGTAAATATCCCTTGAATATATAAAAAGATACTACCCTTCGCTCGTAATAGAGAAAAACATATCAAAACATAGAAAAACTAAAACTAACTTAATATTGCACTAGGATACTATTTCTCACCTACAGGTTTGAAAAAACCCAGAAATTAGCTGGCATAATCTATTGGTAAAAGATATAGGGGAGGGACTCCCTGGTGGCCCAGTGGTTAAGAATCTACCTTGCAATGCAGGGGATGTGGGTTCAATCCCTGGTCAGGGATTTAAGATACTACATGCCACGGAGCAACTAATCCCTTCACAACTGGAGAGTCCATGTGTCACAATGAAAGATCCCACATGAGGCAAGGAAGATCCCGCATGCTGCAACTAAGATGCAGTGCAGCCAAATAGATAAATACATTCTTTTTAATAAATAAAAGATGTAGGGGAAATATATCTTCTCCTGCATGGCTGTTGGGAATAAAAGAACAGTCTAAAACAACTAGAGGAGAAGTTAGCAAGGTCTTGTATATGTGCATTTACATACACATTTACCCTTTTATTATCAAGCTCAATTTTAGGATTTATTCCAAAGGCACCCAACAAGAATATGGAAGAAAATTATGCATAAAGCTCTGTGTGTGTGTGTGTGTGTGTGTGTGTGTGTGTGTGTGTGTGTGTCTGTGCGTGTGTGTGCTCAGTAATGTTCAACTCTTTGTGACCCTATGGACTGTAGCCTCCCAGGCTCCTCTCTCCTTGGAATTTTCCCAACAAGAATACTGGAGCGGGTTGCCATTTCCAAGGGATCTTCATACCCAGAGATTGAGCCCATGTCTCCTGCATCTCCTGCATTGGCAGGCAGATTCTTTACTATTGGGCCACCTGGGAAGCCCACAGAAGTCTGTTAACTGCACCACTATTGGAATCTCAGAATACCAAAAACCTATCAAATGCCCATCATTAGGGTAGGCACCTGGTTAAATTAACTAAGGCATATTCACACAGTGAAGCACTGGTCAGCTGAAGAAAAAATGAGGTATATCTTTATATCCTAGTATGGAGACATCTCCAGGATATAACATTAAGCAGAAAAAACAAAGAAGAAAATAATGTACAGTTTACTAGCATTTCTCTAACAAGGAAGAATGTGACCTACATATATAAAATGTAATACATATATTTTTCATTCATCTGTAAAAACAATGGCCAAATAATCTGAAAGCTAAACAAGCAAAAAAGTTACTTATATGGGTATGGGAAGAAGAGGAGGGAGACGACAGGGACAGAAACTGGGAATCAGACTTGTTTGGATATACTTATATTTCATTGATTTGATCTTAAAACCCTATATGTAGTTTACATAATCATACAGCAAAAATTATATTTAAAATCCTAGTAAAAATCAAAAGCAAATGAAACAAACAAGGTTAATTGTATTTTGTGTGGTGAATGAACCACACAAAAAATTGTTCCAAGAGACTTGATAACGCAGTCATTTCTCTGTCCATCTCCAGTGGGATATACTTTAAGTCCTCCAAACCCTTGCCCCAGAATATCTGAAAAATTTTTCAGGAATCATATTCTTCATTGTGTGTGTGTGTGTGTGTGTGTGTGTGTGTGTTTGTATAGTTTTGAAGTCCATTGGAAAGACATCAAAACAATGATAAGCCCAGTAGAAATGAGTACCCTTAGTGCCAGACTGCAGTCTTCAAATGCCCATTTCCTGCCAAAAAATTAGTTGATTTACACATACTGCAATATGAGCTTCCCTGGTGGCTCAACAGTAATGAATCTGCCTGCAATGCTGGAGACCCAGGTTTGATCCCTGGGTCAGAAAGATTCCCTGGAGAAAACAGCAACCCACTCCAGTATTCTTGCCTGGGAAATCCCATGAACAGAGAATGGCGGGCTATAGTCCATGGAGTCATAAAGAGTTAGACACAACTTAGTGACTAAACAACAGCTGTACTGCAATATAAAGTAACAATTAAATTTTAAAAAAAGATTTAGACTGAGTGGTCTCTAAATTGCCTTCCAACTCTAAAGACCTTGGGACACATTTCCTATTAAAAGAAATGTCTGGGTTATCAAGTGTACTCAATGTCTATCCCAACAACAACTGGATGGGAGGTGCAGTGTTGAGCAAAAGGTTGTCACATTAAAATGCTGGAGAGGGTGTGGAGAAAAGGGAACCCTCTTACACTGTTGGTGGGAATGCAAATTAGTACAGCCACTATGGAAAACAGTGTGAAGATTTCTTAAAAAGCTGGAGATAGAACTGCCATATGACCCAGCAATCCCACTTCTGGGCATACACACCAAGGAAACCAGATCTGAAAGAGACACGTGCACCCCAATGTTCATCGCAGCACTGTTTATAATAGCCAGGACATGGAAGCAACCCAGATGCCCATCAGCAGACGAATGGATGAGGAAGCTGTGGTACATATACAACATGGAATATTACTCAGCCATTAAAAAGAATTCATTTGAATCAGTTCTAATGAGAAGGATGAAACTGGAGCCCATTATACAGAGTGAAGTAAGCCAGAAAGATAAAGACCATTACAGTATACTAACACATATATATGGACTTTAGAAAGATGGTAACGAGAACTCTATATGCAAAACAGAAAAAGAGACTCAGATATTTAGAACAGACTTGTGGACTCTGGGAGAAGGCGAGGGTGGGATGTTTCAAGAGAACAGCATTGAAACATGTATATTATCTAGGGTGAAACAGATCACCAGCCCAGGTTAGGTGCATGAGACAAGTGCTCGGGCCTGGTGGACTGGGAAGACCCAGAGGGATCGGGTGGAGAGGGAGGTGGGAGGGGGGACTGGGATGGGGAATACATGCAAATCCATGGCTGATTCATTTCAATGTATGACAAAAACTACTGTAATGATGTAAAGTAATTAGCCTCCAACTAATAAAAATAAATGGAAAAAAAAAATGAGACGCATGGACAATATGTTAACAGACATCCTTACTCCCCTCCCTACCGCCACCTCCCCGCTCTGGCAGCATCCTCCTGACTTGTTTGCACAGCACCTGGCCCCTTCTCAGGCCCGAATCCACGCCCTTCCCAGGCTCCCCTATCCTACTGTCCCTGCAGCTCTGTCTCCCTGGGATCTTTTCTCAGCCAGGCTCACTTGATTTAAGGACTTGATGAGCTGTCTGGTTTCCTCCAGAGAAGCTGTTTGAGCCCCTGCGTTTGCTCTAACTGCTGCACCTCTGAGACCTCGGAGCCAGGAAGCAGATTGGGTGGGGCCAGTGAAAATAGTGTTTTGTTTTTAAAAAGACAGAAATGTTGCCCCATAATTTGGTGGGTGCTTCAGTTTTGCCAGGTTGAAAGCTTTTTCTCCATGTGCCTGCTATCACACCAGAATGTCGAAAGCTTTATTTGTTGTTTGGGTTATAGTAAAGTGAAGTGAAAGTGAAAGTCACTCAGTCATGTCTGACTCTGCGACCCCATGGAATTGTAACCCCATGGTCTATACAGCCCATGGAATTCTCCAGGCCAGAATACTGGAGTGGGTAACCTTTCCCCTTCTCCAGGGGATCTTCCCAACCCAGGGATCGAACTGGGCTCTCTTGCATTGCAGGCAGATTCTTTACCAACTGAGCTATCAGGGAAGCCCATGGAATGGTATCAACTCTGATTTTAGGCCTCACCCAATGAGAACAAATCCCCAGACTCCCACTGGCAGGACCCATGACCCTGGTGTGCTTCCTCACACTGATTCTCAGGTGTAGGTGGTTATAGCTATAAACCTCCAGCGGTGGAACAGAGAGCAGTGGTACTAAAAGGGGGACTACACAGAGGGGACCATTCATGGGCCCTTGGCTCCAGGAGTCTGGGATGAGGGATCACTGTTAGTCCAGACTCACTCCTCCCAGTGTTCCTGAGTCCCAAGGGTCATCAGAGCCATGGATGGTTACAGACAGTTACAGATAAAAGCTTTATTTGCCACTTGTCTCCAATAGCCAGGAAGCAAGAAGCAAGGAAATAGGTTTTTCTCTCACAGTTTTCTGTTTCTCTCAGGAAATCCACAGTTCCCTTCCTTACTTGCCCACCTAGGTTTCTAGCCCCACACCTCCAAAATCCACAATGTTTGCTTAGCTATTCCCTGAATTCTTAGCCATTCTGTGACCCTAATGGTGGAAGAAGAGGTTGATTAGGAGAACAGGAATTGAGGAAAGAATGTGGAGGCTGCCATAACCATCAGACAGCATCCCATAACTTGCCTTCTTTCTGGGGTTTGTCATTTGGTTTGCACGATTTCTGCTATTATTTTCATTTCTTCCTTTTGGTTTCAATTTGACAGCTTGTGTTGCTTTGATTCAATCCTTCCCTGAAGAGAATGTTCTTCGGTGCTTTCTTAGTAGAGACGGATGCTATAAGTAAAACTTTATCAAGTAGCAAAGGAACAACTGAAGTGTACGCCACAGTATATCACAGCACCGACTTCCTTCTGTTTCTTGTAAACCCCTGTATTTTCAAGAAATGGGCAACAGGGTGATTTATTGTAAATTCACTTGTGCAGAGAAAAATAACTTCCTGCCTCAGACGCTACGCTGTCTTATTTGACACTTGAAGGTCACAGCACACCTTCATCACCACAAGGTCATAGCACAGGCTAGAAAGCCTAGGTTATAGGCCTGGGTCCCCCGGGTTGTTCCCGCTGAAGTGTTCAGAAGGGATGAGAGGAGAGAGGCTGGGCCAGGGAGAAATCTCATCATGGAAACTGCACTGAAATATCCTTAGAATCCTTTTCAGACCCCTCCTCAGGCAGACCTGGCCTGAGGATGAAGTGAAAGGGTTTTCCTGGGAGTCTTCAAACGCATATCAGGACTCATTCAGAGCAGGCCCAGCAGGCAGCACTTCTGAGTTCCACATGAATGAAACAAAATAAACTCTTGTAAGCTGGAATAGTGTGTGGATATTGCTATCTTTCAAGATCCTAACAATGAAGTTCTCAAAGCCTAAGATAAATAATAAGTAAATAAATCAGATGGATGATAAATAGTTGAGCAGCTTTGTGGCTTTTGACTGTTGTTTATCATGAAAAAAAATACCTCAAGAATAGTACTTAAGTGACATTAAGCTTTGAGAGGTCACACATGACTATTTGGAAATGAAAAGTGACACTAGCATTTCTCTTATCCTCTGCAAGTATAACATATTTGTGTTTAGTGGAGATTCAAAGATTCCCAATAAAATAGCAATCTGGAAGACAGTGTCACCTAGGTCCTCATTAGCTCTATTTCATTCAACTACAATTAAGGACAGCAAGAAGGGGAAACTAAACTGTCCAAAGCCCAGGCACACTGCAGGAAGGAAGAGGAGGGGAGCTAGCAACGTGGCCAGTGTTTAATTTCAGCTACTGACAGGGTCTCCTCCAAAACGTTGAGAGGAGCCCTGCTAACTTATCACTGACGAACATCCATAACTGACAAACATTATTTAGAGAAAAAATTTAAAGTCTCTAAACATTGTCCTATGTTCATATAACAAATGAAGAAACATTTACTCAGAAAAAAATATACTGAATCTTAGAACAGTGAGCGTCTGCATCATACTTGAACCATGACCTACTTCCTCCCTCCCCAACCCAGCCTCAGTTTGACAGAAACCCCATTCTTGGCAGGGGTGGCCAAGAAGATGAGGCTCCCTCTCCCCACAGTTATTCATCGAGAATATAGTATCTTACCAAAATGGGTAGCATTTCTGGTCTGCATAGACTAAATGTCTGATAATTAAGATTAGGCAATAGTTTCTAATGGTGGTGGTGGTTTAGTCACTAAGTTGTGTCCCACTCTAATATATGACACCAAAAGCACCAAAGAAAAGCAGATAATTTATATTTAATCAGGATTTAACTTTCCCATCAAAGAGCACTATCCAAAAAGTGAAAAGACAACTTGCAGAATGAGAGAAGATATTTGCCAACTGTATATCTGATAAAGATCTAATGTCCAGAATATATAACAAACTCTTGTGCTGTGCTTAGTCGCTCAATCGTGTCTGACTCTTCGCAACCCCATGGACTGTAGCCCGGCAAGCTCCTCTGTCTGTGGGGATTCTCCAGGCAAGAATACTGGAGTGGGCTGCCATGCCCTCATCCAGGAGATCTTCCAGGGATCAAACCAGGGATCAAACCCAGGTTTCCTGCATTGCAGGTGGATTCTTTACTGACTGAGCAGCCAGGGAAGCCATAACTCTAACAACTCCACAATAAAAAGACAAATTGCCTAATTTTTAAATGGGCAAAATGTTTGAATAGGAATTTCTTCAAGTAAAATACACAGGTGGCCAATAAACATATGAAAAGAAGATAAACATCATCAGTCATTAGGGAAATGCGAATCTACACCAAATAAGATACCACTTCATACTCAGTGGGATGGTTATAATCTTTTAAAAAGAAAAAATAACAAATACTGATAAGTATGTGAATAAATTTAATCTTTTTTTAATTAGTTGGAGGCTAATTACTTTACAATATTGTAGTGGTTTTTGTCATACATTGACATGAATCAGCCATGGATTTACATGTATTCCACATCCCGCTCCCCCCTCCCACCTCCTTCTCTACCTGATCCCTCTGGGTCTTTCCAGTGCACCAGGCCCGAGCACTTGTCTCATGCATCCAACCTGGGCTAGTGATCTGTTTCACCATAGATAATATACATGTTTCAATGCTGTTCTCTCGAAACATCCCACCCTCGCCTTCTCCCACAGAGTCCAAAATTCTGTTCTGTACATCTGTGTCTCTTTCTCTGTTTTGTATATAGGGTTATCATTATCATCTTTATAAATTCCATATATATGTGTTAGTATGCTGTAATGGTCTTTATCTTTCTGGCTTACTTCACTCTGTATAATAGGCTCCAGTTTCATCCATCTCATTAGGACTGATTCAAATGAATTCTTTTTAATGGCTGAGTAATATTCCATGGTGTATATGTACCACAGCTTCCTTATCCATTCGTCTGCTGATGGGCATCTAGGTTGCTTCCATGTCCTGGCTATTATAAACAGTGCTGCAACGAACATTGGGGTGCACGTGTCTCTTTCAGATCTGGTTTCCTCGGTGTGTATGCCCAGAAGTGGGATTGCTGGGTCATATGGCAGTTCTATTTCCAGTTTTTTAAGAAATCTCCACACTGTTCTCCATAGTGGCTGTACTAGTTTGCACTCCCACCAACAGTGTAAGAGGGTTCCCTTTTCCCCACACCCTCTCCAGCATTTATTGCTTGTAGACTTTTGGAGAGCAGCCATCCTGACTGGTGTGAAATGGTACCTCATTGTGGTTTTGATTTGCATTTCTCTGATAATGAGTGATGTTGAGCATCTTTTCATGTGTTTGTTAGCCATCTGTATGCCTTCTTTGAAGAAATGTCTGTTTAGTTCTTTGGCCCATTTTTTGATTGGGTCATTTATCTTTCTGGAATTGAGCTGCAGGAGTTGCTTGTACATTTTTGAGATTAGTCCTTTGTCTGTTGCTTCATTTGCTATTATTTTCTCCCAATCTGAGGGCTGTCTTTTCACCTTGCTTATAGTTTCCTTTGTTGTGCAAAAGCTTCTAAGTTTCATTAGATCCCATTTGTTTATTTTTGCTTTTATTTCCAATATTCTGGGAGGTGGGTCATAGAGGATCCTGCTGTGATTTATGTCGGAGAGTGTTTTGCCTATGTTCTCCTCTAGGAGTTTTATAGTTTCTGGTCTTATATTTAGATCTTTAATTCATTTTGAGTTTATTTTTGTGTATGGTGTTAGAAAGTGTTCTAGTTTCATTCTTTTACAGGTGGTTGACCAGTTTTCCCAGCACCACTTGTTAAAGAGGTTGTCTTTTTTCCATTGTATATCCTTGCCTACTTTATCAAAGATAAGGTGTCCATAGATTTGTGGATTTATCTCTGGGCTTTCTATTCTGTTCCATGGATCTATATTTCTGTCTTTGTGCCAGTACCATACTGTCTTGATGATTGTGGCTTTATAGTAGAGCCTGAAGTCAGGCAGGTTGATTCCTCCAGTTCCATTCTTCTTTCTAAAGATTACTTTGGCTATTTGAGGTTTTTTGTGTTTCCATACAAATTGTGAAATTATTTGTTCTAGTTCTGTGAAAAATACCATTAGTAGCTTGATAGGGATTGCATTGAATCTATAGATTGCTTTGGTTAGTATAGCCATTTTGACAATATTGATTCTTCCAATCCATGAACATGGTATGTTTCTTCATCTGTTTGTGTCCTCTTTGATTTCTTTCATCAGTGTTTTATAGTTTTCTATGTATAGGTCTTTTGTTTCTTTAGGTAGATATATTCCTAAGTATTTTATTCTTTTTGTTGCAATGGTGAATATCAGCTAGACCTAATTGATATCTATAGGACATTTCACCCCAAAACAATCAACTTCACCTTTTTCTCAAGTGCACACGGAACCTTCTCCAGAATAGATCACATCCTGGGCCATAAATCTAGTATTGGTAAATTCAAAAAAATTGAGATCAGTCCAGTCATCTTTTCTGACCACAGTGCAGTAAGATTAGATCTCAATTACAGGAAAAAAATTATTAAAAATTCAAACATATGGAGGCTAAATAACACACTTCTGAATAACAAAAAAAATAAAAGAAATCAAAATATGCATAGAAATGAATGAAAATGAAAACACAACAACCCAAAACCTATGGGACACTGTAAAAGCAGTGCTAAGGGGAAGGTTCATAGCATTACAGGCTTACCTCAAGAAACAAGAAAAAAGTCAAATAAATAACCTAACTCTACACCTAAAGCAACTAGAGAAGGAAGAAATTTAATCTTTATACCCTGCTGGGGAGGCTACAACATGGCACAGCTGCTGTGAAAAGCACTTCAGTGTTTCCTCAAAAAATTAAAACATAGATTACCACATGATGCAGTAATTCCACTTCCTAAGTGTCCATCCAAGAGGACTGCCAAGACATACTCATACCAAAAATTCTACTTGAATGGTTAAGCAGCATTATTCATAGTAGTCCAAAAAAAGTGGAAACAACCCAAATGCACATCAACAGATGAATGGGTATATTCATACAATGGAATCTTATTTAACCATAAAAAGGAATTGAGTATGGTTACATGCTACAATGTGAATGAACCTTGACAGCATTATACTAAGTGAAAGAAACCAGGGAAAAGATACATAAAGATATGATTATATTTACATGAATGTCCAGAAATGACAGTGAGCTCATGAGGATGTCCTTAGGAAGGTTTTAACTTTAGTTTCTTGTACTCTATTAACATTTACATTCAGCTTCACTTTTTAAGCCTTTCTTCTCTCTTATGGTTTGAATTGTGTTCCCCTCCAAAAGATACTGAAGCCCTAACCCTACAAATGTGACCTTGCTTGGAAATAAGGTCTCTGTAGATTTGATTGTTAAGGTAAAGCAGCTGAGATGAGCCTTAATCCATACAATTGGTATCCTTATGAGAAGGGAGATATTGGACACAGACACATGCATTGGGAAGACAGTCATATGAAGGCAGAAGCAGACATTGAAGTAAGGCTGCCTGGGGCCACTAGAAGCTGGAAGATGCAAGGAAGTTTGTCACTATGAGCCATGAATGACACTGGGATTCTTGGCCTCTGGAGGAGAGGAATTCGATCCAGGGCCAGTGACAAGGCTTGGTCACTCAGAGCTTTTGTGTGATAAAATTTTATTAAAGTATAAAAGAGATAGAGAGAGCTTCTGACAGAGACATCAGAAGGGGGCGGAAAGAGTGCCTCCTTGCTAGTTTATAGTAAGGAGTTATACCTATTAGGAAGATGCTAATTAGAGAAAGGAAATGCCTCAAAACTGAGAGAGTTGCACCAGGCCCCTCACCCATAGCATGCATTTTGAGATAGCACTGGCACCAGGTGAGTCATCCCGGGCCATGAAACAGTTGACATGAATCTTGAAGAAGGGCAGATTCTAAGGTAAATACATAGTTCATTAACACAGCTTAAGAAAAACATTTCCGCAAGAAAAATGCATTGGTTAGCTCAAGGTTTGAGAAAAGTTAAGTTCAGGGGGAACCAGGTGTCATCAGGGCAACACAGAATTTTAAAAGAAAACTCCTTTTAATTTTGTTCGAATTAAAACTCCTTTTAATTAATAGAGACGGAATAAAAATCTGACACTTGTGGTTTGTTTCCTCCTGCCTCTTAAGATAGAGGGAAAAAAACACCTTATGCTTGCAGTCTATTTCCTCCCCTTGGGAGGACCCCTAGCCTTCTGGCCTGTTACCCTCTCAGAAGGATCCTTCCCGACAGCCTTCGGGAGGAGCATGGCCCTGCCAACACCTTTATTTTTTACTTCTGGCCTCCAGACTTGTGAGAGAATAAAGTATTATAAAAATGATTTATTATCTGTTGTTATAAACTACTTCATTTGTGCTACTTTGTTATGATAGCCCTGGGAAATGAACATGTCCCTCTGTGGTGATTTTCTCTAGTTATCCCTGGTCAGCACACAACGATTACATCTTGTTGCCCTTCAGGGAGATGAAATGGCAGGTCTTACACAGGTGTGGGTCAGCAGAGCGCTAAAGGGGAATGCAGGCTGCCTCCACATTAGTCTCCTCTGAGGATGTCATGCTGGTGGCAGCAATCGCCTAGGGAGGACATGGATCCTAGAGGTCAGCTGTTGACCAAAACCAAATGAAGCTGAGACTCACTACAGAGCTGAGTGACATTCAAGTAAACCGTGATCATGAAGTAGCTAATGTGCAAGGCCAAACTCAGAAACAACAGGAGACTTTTACTCCCAACCCTACTTACATAGTGGGATGGGGAGTGGTGCCTGGATCCTACTGTTCTTTAGACAGGGAGACAGAAATGGCAGATGCTTGAAAGACATGTCATGCTCTGCCTGCATGGTGGTTCAGAACCATTTCCAGACTGTTCATCAAAATGGAGGCCAGAAGGAAGGGACACAATATTTTCCAAGTGTTGAAAGAAAAGAACTGTCAACCCAGAATTCTATAACCAGAGAAAACATCCTTCAAGAATGAAAGGACAGAAGCCATCAGGGATATTCCAATCTCAGTCACCGTCTTACTTCAACCTGATGAGAGACTTCAGCTGATACCAACATGAAGCAAAAGAATCATCCAGTCAAGCCCTGTTCAAATTTCTGACCCACAGGATTGTGAGCAAATAAAACACTTATTTTGAAAAACAAACAAAAAAAATGAATGAATGAAAGGATAGAGACTTCCCTGGTGGTCCACTGGTTAAGAATTTACCTTGAAACACGGGGGACATGGGTTCTTTTGCTGGTTGGGGAACTAAGATCCCACATGCCTCAGGGCAACTAAGCCCACCCACCGCAATTAGAAGCCCACATGCTTAGGGGCTTCCCTGGTGGCTCAGACAGTAAAGAATCCACCTACAGTGCAGGAGACCTGGGTTCAACCCCTGGGTCAGGAAGATCCCCTGGAGAGGGAAATGGTGACCCACTCCATTGAAAATTCTTGCTTGGAGAATTCCATGGACAGAGGAGCCTGGCAGATTACAGTCCATGGGGTTGCAAAGAGTTGGACACAACTGAGCAACTGACACATTACATTATGCAACTAAGACCCAATGCAGCCAAATAAATAAATAAAATAAAAATAACCACATTCATGTACAGTCAAAGTCGGGCAATTATGAACAAATAAGATACGCTTCTGAGTAAAGTACTGCTCATGATCACTATGTCCAGCACCACCAAGGAGATGGGCAGACCACCTAAGCTGCCCCTACAGTCAACCCGCTGATCTGCCCCCACCCTCACTCCTTTTAGGAACCAGCCTATCCTCAGAGACTGAGCCAGAGCACCTGTTTTCTCTTATCACTGCCCCCTGCTATAGCACAGGTCCCAGTAAATCTGTGTCTGAATTTCTCATCTGACTTCTTACCAGTTTCTATTGATTAAAGTGTCCAAGGACCTGAGTCGGTAATTGTGTCATCTTTGTTTTGTTTCTATTTTTTAGTTTTAGTCTCTGATTGAGCCCTTGTGATGAATAATTTAAATAAGCACATTTTGGATGAGAGGGGGAAAAAAAGAACAGAGTCAATTTGCAAAGTTTCAATTCAAGAAAAAAAAAGCATCAATTTGCAAATTTTCATTCAAAGCACAGAGCTCCCTAATGCTGGGGTGAAGAAATGCAGCAGGAATCAAAGATCAAAATGGCATTTTCCAAACCTCCCTTAACGGAAAGGGATTCTCAGACAGTAGAGTCTGCCGGAAATGTGGAAGACCCGAGTTCCATCCCTGGGGTGGGAAGATCGCCTAGAGAAGGAAACGGCAACCCACTCCAGTATTCTTGCCTGGAAAATCCCATGGACAGAGGAGCCTGTCAGGCTACAGTCCATAAGGTCGCAAAGAGTCAGACATGAATGAATGACTTCACTTTCACTTTTCAGATGCTCAGTTTTGTCTGACTCTTTGTGGATCCATGGACTGTAGTCCACCAGGCTCCTCCGTCCATGGAATTTTCCAGGCAAGAAAACTGGAGTGGGTTGCCATTTCCTTCTCCAGGGGATCTTCCTGACCCAGGTATTGAACCTGCGACTCTTGGGTCTTCTGCATTGGCAGGAGGATTCTTTACCACTAACACTATCTGGGAAGTCATGTTAGATTATATTTTACACATAAATTTAAACGGCAAAAAAGATCATTGCTTTTGTGTTATCCACAGGACCTCAACCATACAGTCAAATGCATATGTTCCTAAAAATAAGGGCACACCTTATTTTATTAGAGTAAATCTGTACCTTACTGTGATAGGTATTGTGAAACTTTAGCCACAAACCTGTCTATAGACAATAAAAATTCAGATGTATAGAATGTAAAGCTACTACTGTGCTGATAATAACTAGTACAGATGTCAGCAAAACAATAGTTTCCAACTGTGGACAAGAAGAACCATCCTTCTACATTGGAACAAATAAAAGAAAGTGCCTTAGGGCAACTACCAAAAATGACACCATTGATGATGAGCTTGGCCTTCTAGCCAAACTCTTGTCAAAGCAAAAAGTTGCTTGTTGCCACTTGTTATATGGCTGTAAATTTCACTTTGGACTTGGTTCTTGAAATGCAGTCTATTGAAACCTTCATAGAGCCGTATTAGTACTGTTTGGGTTTGGAAATCAAGGAGACAAAGGGAGGCAAGGGGTGTTAAAAACAGATATTTCCAAACCAGTGGCCTCTACTTATACAGACTTTCCTTAGTACCCAGATGCAGAGAAACACAGGGCAAACTGCTATGTGTGCTGTCAGGTTACGTGTTAATGACCACACAATGGATTCTACCAGCTTCATTCTCCACAGGCACAACCTGCCATCAGATACAGAAATATGGCCATAGTATTAGTAGAAATTTTGGGGCATAGTATTTCCAGTGAAATCAGTAATTTACAAAGCAGTTCTAAGTGAAGTACCCAGTGAGGAGCCAAGATTGGAAAGGCTTTTAGAAATTCAGTGGTAAGAAACAAACAAGTACTGTTCTCAAGCTGTATGAGAAACCACCCCAGAATATGAAACCACAGGGAAAAATAGCAAGCCATTATCATAAACAGCCCCTACGAAATAAAGGGCAAATGAGGCCCAAATCTGCAAAACAGGAAGTGCATCATAAAGTGTCTTCGCTCTGCCAACAGCATGAGACACTGAGATAGAGAGGAAAATCAGGAACCTAGAGAAGACACTTTCAGGGCTTTCAGCACTCAAACAATGTGAGATAACAGGCAGTAAACAGCTGGGGGGGGGGGGGGAATGGAGAAAATTTTAAGAGAGACAGATCTTCTCCAGGAGCTAAAAGATTTAGAATTGAGTCTTTTAAATATTCATAGAAAACAAGTTGCACACCAGAAATCAGTACAAATATATCTTCTTGTTTAACCTGATGGAGTGTTCTGAATATTCTTTGGCCCACATTTGTTGTTCACCTGTTATTTATTTAATATTCTGAATACACAGGAAAGGTTTTAATGTTTGTTCAATTGATTTTTTCCATTGTGGGCAGGATGAGGAGTAAGGTGTGGTGTTGTTTTTTTAACCAAAGCTTGTTGAACTAAAAGAGAGATATTACTATCTACTCAGAGACAGGATCTCATACATGAGTTAAAACATCTTAAAAAGATTTTGTAAATATTTGCTTATTTAGCTGTGTCAAGTCTTAGCTGTGGCATGCAGGATCTTTGCTGTGGCTCCTGGGCTTAATTGCCTCACGAAACATGTGATCTTTGTTCCCTGACCAAGGATCGAAACCGCATCCCCTGCATTGGAAGGCAGCTTCTTAACCACTGGACCACCAAGGATGTCCCTCTATTTGTTTTTGTTTTTGTTTTTGTTTTTAAGAGAGGAGAGCAAAGAAAAGTGAGTGACCAAAAAGGGAGAAGAATCCTGTGTGTTGATTCTTGTACTCTGCAGAGTCTCTGGTAAATTGTCTAAAACTGAAAAAAAGAAAGAAAAGGCTGAATATGAATACATGTGTGTGAATGCTGGTTTTTTTAAAAAAAAAACAGTGAAAACTCTGCGTTAGAGTCATTGGCTGAAATAGAAACAATGCATAATTTCATAGAATGAGGAGACAGAAAAAGCCAGAAGAAGTCAAAAGAACTCAGAAATTGTGGGAAGGACTTTGAACTCTTACATTTGTGGTAATTACAGCCTGGACCAAATTTCACCAATTCATCAAGGAGTAGGGGATCTCAAGTGACAACTGAGTGACAAATCATAAATTGAGGGTCTTGGGCATATTAAATATCAGGATATAATTTAAAATGGAGTCTTCTGTCACCAGGGATTTTACAATATACTTGGGGATACAGACAAGAAATATTCATAGCGAGCCTGATCTGGGTGTGCAATAAACGTGATAGAATTAAATAGGGGCACTTCCATCAGTCTTGGGTGAGTCAGAAAACTTTCCTTTAGAATATGAGATTTAAGGGACTTCCCTGGTGGTCCAGGAGTTAAGACTCCGTGCTTCCACTGCAGGGAGCATGGGTTCAATCCCTGGTTGAGGAACTAAGATCTCATGTGACACATGGCAAGCACCAAAACAAAAAAGTGAGATTTAAGATGAATATTCCATGATGAACTGGGGTCGTAGTCATCCACAGCATGTGTATGTATGTCTGGGAAGGTGGGGGGACTGGGAGAAGTGTGAGGGCTGCTGTAGGAAGCAGCGCAGGCCAAAGGGCAGGAGCTTCGGGTATGACTGCAAGAGTAAGGATAGTGGAGACCCGAATGGATGCCCCACCATGAAGAGCTTTGCCTAAAATACCAAGGAGTCTAGAATTTGTAAGACAGTTGAGAAGCATACAAGGATAATAAGTGAAAGGCTAAACATGACTCTCTTTCTTCCTAGTTTATGGAGTGTTTTTATCATTAAATGGGTCTTGGATTTTGTCAAACTTATTTCTGTATCTATTGAGATGATCATGTGATTTTTGCCCTTCATTCTACTGATATGGTGGAACACATTGACTGACATTCATATATTGAATCAATCTGGCTTTCCTGGGGTAAATCCAGGAATATACTTGTTCTTATAAGTTGCTGTACTCTATTAGTATTTTGTTGAGGGTTTTATGTCTATATTCATAAGGTTATTAGTCTGTAGTTTCCTTTTCTTTTAATATCTTTGTCTGGATAATACTGAGCTCATACAAAAGTTGTGAAATACTTTCTCCTCTCTTACTTTTTGTTTGAGAAGTATTAGTGTTCAGTCTGTTCAGTTCAGTCACTCACTCACGTCTGACTCTTTGTGACCCCATGGACTGCAGCACACCAGGCCTCCCTGTTCATCACCAGCTCCCAAAGCTTGCTCAAACTCATGTCCATCAAGTCAGTGATGCCATCCAACCATCTCATCCTCTGTTGCCCTCTTTTCCTCCTACCTTCAATCTTTCCCAGCATCAGAGTCTTTTCCAATGAGTCAGTTCTTTGCATTAGGTGGCCAAAATATTGGAGTTTCAGCTTCAGCATCAGTCCTTCCAATGAATATTCAGAGCTGATTTCCTTTTGGATTGACTGGTTGAATCTTCTTGCAGTCCAAGGGACTCTCAAGAGTCTTCTCCAACACCACAGTTCAAAACCATCAATTCTTAGGCACTCAGCTTTCTTTATAGCCCAACTCTCACATCCATACATGACTACTGGAGAAAAGTATTGGTGTTAATTCTCCCTTTAAATTTTTAGTGGAATTCATCAGTGAAACCATCTGGTTTTCCTTTGGGGATAGTTATTTTAATTGCTAATTTAATCTTACATGCAGGTTATAGATATGTTCAGATTTTATTTCAATTTGAGTCACAGTAGCTTGTGTCTTTCTAGGAATTTGTCCATTTCATCCAAGTTATCTAATATGTCAACATACAGTTGTCTTTGTTTTTCCTTATATCCTTTTTATTTCTGTAAGGTCAATAGCACCGTATTCTCTTTCATTTCTAATTTTAGTAATTTTAGCTTTCTATTCTTGGTCAGACTAGCCACAAAATTGTTGATTTTGTTGATTTTTTTTCCAAAGGACCAAGTTGTAGTTTCACTCACTTTCTTTATTGCTTTTCTATTGCCTGTTTCATTTATTTCTACTCTGCGCTTTATTGTTTTCTTTCTTCCACTTGCTTTATGTTCAGTGGCTCTTCTTTCTCTGATTTCTTAAGGTGGAGGATTATATTATTAGTTTTTTAATAAAAGCATTTACAGCTTTATATTTCCCTCTAAGCATCCTTGTGTTAACTGCTTCTCGTAAGTTTTGATATGTCTTCATTTTCATTCATCTCAAAATATTTTCTAAATTTCCTTGTGATTTCTTCTTTGGCCCATTGGTTATTGGGGAATGTGCTGTTTAATTTCCACATATTCCTGTCAATAAGAATTCAACCCAGTTTTTAATCGGATGGTTTGGTTGTGTTTTTTTCATATTTAAGTTGCATGAGTTCTTTATGTGTTTTGGGTAATAACCCCTTATCAAGCACATCATTTACAAATATCTTCTCCCATTTAGTATGTTGCTTTTTTGTTTTGTTGATTGTTTCTTAGCTGTGCAAAAGCTTTTAAACTTAATTAGGTCCCATTTGTTTATTTTTGCATCTGTTACCCTTGCCTGAGGAGACAGATCCAAAAAGATATTACTAAGGCATGTCAGAGTGTTCTAACTATGCTTTCTTCTAGAATTTTTATGGTTTCCAGCCCTACATTTAGGGCTGGGCTTCTCTGGTGTCTTAGATGGTAAAGAATCTGCCTGCAATGAAGGAGACCCAGGTTCAGGTGAGGAAGAACCCCTGGAGAAGGAAAGGCTACCCACTCCAGTACTCTTGCCTGGAGAATCCCATGGAGAGAGGAACCTGGTGGGCTACAGCCCATGGGGTCACAATGAGTCAGACATGACTGAACAACCTACACTTCACTCACTTCACTTCACTTCAAGACATGTCAAAAAGTGTTATGTTTTCTTCTTGAATTTTTATGGTTTCCAGTCCAACATTTAGATATTTAATCCATTTTGAGTTTATTTTCATATGTGGTATAAAAAATGTTGTAATTTCATTCTTTTACATGTAACTGTAGAGTTTTCCCAACATAAATTATGGAAGAGTCTGCCTTTTCCCCCATTGGATATTCTTGCCTCTTTTGTTATAGAATAATTGACCGTATGTGAATGGACTTATTTTTCAGCTTTCTATTCTCTTCCATTGATCTATGTATCTGTTTTTGTGCCAGTACCACACTGTTTTGGTTACTAAAGCTTTGTAGTATAATCTGAAGTCAGGGAACATGATACTTCCAGCTTTGTTCTTTTTTCTCAGGATCTTATCTTGTAGGGTAGTTCTGAAGTCAATAAATTCTTTCCACTTCTATCTGGGGATATTTCAAATCTTAATTTTTGAAGAACAGTTTTGCTGGATAAATACTGTGGGGTTGACAGTCTTTTCTTTCAGTACTTTGAATGTGCCATCCTATGGACCACTGGTTTCTATGGTTTCTGATGAGAAATTAGCCATTAATCTTGTTGATTCCTTGAATGCAATGTCACTTCTTTCTTGCTGCCTTCAAGATTCTTTCTTTGTCTTTTGTAATTTAATTATAGTGGATATGAGTCTCTTTGAATTTATCCTACATGAAGTTCATTGAGTTTCTTAAAAGTGTAGATTAATGTTTTTCATCAAATTTTGGAAGCTTGCAGCCATTATTTTTTCAAATATTCTTCCTGCCTCTTTCTCCTCTCCTCTGAAAATGTACATCATGTTGCTCAGCCCACACATTACCCACCTCATGCAGGTCCGATGTCACCTGCTCAATCACGGGTAGCACCTTGGGATTTGTTCCCACATTTAAGCCAAAGGGAAGCTGTGGCAAGAGGCACAGAATGGCTTCTAGACTTTATTCCTCCTATGTACCTGGCTCTAATACCAGTTACTTTTGTTTGTCCTCACTGTTGTGAAATGCACAGAGTAGAAGATTCTTGAGTTGGCGGAAGCATAGTAAAGTGACTGACACCCAGTTTAAAGGTCTTCATGCATCAAAGATGCAAAAACTTCATCAGAGTCAAGGTATCTAAACATCTTCATTTCCTCTCTATGGAAGCATGGTCTTCCCCCAAGTCAGAAAAATAGGAATCATGAGGAGGACATGAATTCACAATATATTTCATCTTTATTATTTCACTCAACTGAATATATTTACACACACCTTCCAGAATTTATTAAGGGTTATACAGAGTAAAAAGTATTAGTGATGACAGTCCATGCTCTTATAAATGGGTTAATCTTGAGATAACCTGATATTTTGAAATTTTTAAAAAGCAGATGACATAGATCATGTCCTCAAAACATATATAAAGTGGTTAGTATTGAAAACATCTGACCTTACACCTAACTGGGAGATTTCATAGTTCTCATTTATCACCCACACTAGGTAGCTCTCAACATAATCTGCCTAGCCATGAGTAGAAACCAAGAAGCAACCTTAAGTATGGAGATACCCATGCTAATGACTAGGGGCAGAAAGGCAGAAAGACACTGGAATGTCAGTGCTACACTTCCCCCAAACTGCTTACTCCTGGATTTCTTGACATAAGACACACAATAAACCCTTAATGTGTAAGCCATTATTATTTGAGTTCCTAAGCCTTGGGGAGGGGATTCCCAGTTGACTTGGTGGTAAAGAATCCATCTGCCAATGCAGGAGACATGGGAGACTTGGGTTCATTCTCTGGGTTGGGAAGAACCCTTGCAGGAAGATAAGGCAACCCACTCCAGTATTCTTGCCTGGAAAATCCCATGGACAGAGGGGCCTGTCCACAGTGGGCTACAGTCTGTGGGGTCATAAAGAGTTGGACATGACTGAGCATGCATGCACAAGCCTCAGGGAGAGATGGGGGTGGAGAGAAAGAGAAAGGGAGACGAAGAGAGAAAGAAATGCAAAGGAGTTTTCAGTTACTTTTCCTGAAAATTCTAAAGGAAATCTAGAATTTTACTTAGAATTTTAAATTTTGCAAGATTATCTAATTAGCAATTTACCATGCTTCTCATTTTTGTTCTAGTCTGTGTCACCATGAATGATTAGCAATTAAATCTTTTGATACTTCAGAGATCATGTCCATTTCCTCAGGGAGAGCAATGGAGGGTAGACGGGCCCACTTTCCACTCCAGCTTGGAACAAGGAAAGGAGTAAGAGTAACCACATGAGGAAAAGAAGGTCCTGAGAGCGCCCCTGGGGGAGATGGGGAGGCTGGGAGAACCTGGCAAGCAGTGCTCAGCAACAGAGAGGCTCACAGGAGTCCAACTTCTCTGTTTTGCCATGCCCAGGAGTTGGCAGGACACTGTCTTACTCTCATGTAGCTGAATCCCCTGGTTCTCATGTGACTATCTGTATTCTGACCCCAGGCTCTCCTTGGCCATAGTCCCAGTGTCTGTCCTGACTCCAATCTACCTACACAGGTGAAGTGATTCTTGTGATTTGACTCTGATCCTTAATATCAGCCTAATATCTGAAGCCTTTTTGCAGATTTCCCTACCTTATTTCTTCTTTCTCCTTTATTACCCCCTATTACATGCCCCATCTGCAAAGAGCTGAAGCATCACAAGGTGAGATGCATTCATCTCTCAAGCTCTCAAAGTCGTGGTTCCTCTTCCCATCCCCTTGCCATGCCCCCCACCCCACCATGCTTGTAGCCTGAGAGTATCTTCAACTTAAAGAGACCCCAAGCATTTCATTTTCCTAGAACCTTTCCTTTAAATTACTTAGTAATTTGGAGAGCTTTTCCTTATTTTTATTATTTTGCCTACATGCCATGTACTGGGATGTTTATGCTGTCCACCACACTTTATCACTTTACTGGCCATTGTCAAAAGCTCTTTTGCCTGGTCTTCCCTGGCTTGGCCAGTTTCTTTGTTATTAAAACCACAATATCTCCCCTTACACTTTTTAATTATGTTCTTAAGATACTTGTTATCTGTGTTATTGACATAATCATCAAGGTTGCCATTCTCTAGGTCTTCCTTCCAGGTGAACAGCACGATCATGTGTTCCATAGCTTCTGCTCCAAAGATGCACTTTAGGTCCACCACTGCCTTTTTGTCCCCTCTAGTGATCCGTCCCAGCTGTAACACCACAACCAGAACTGTACTCCCTTCTTTATAGTGGGACCTACACTCATTGACTGCCTTCTTGACCTGGGATAGATCCCCTTCAGCTCTGGACTCCCAACAGAGTGATGGAGTGTCCACAACCACAATATCCTGCCCATTCCACATTGTCCTGCCGACCTGGCAGCTTGTGGTGACCGGCTGTGCTTTTAGCTGAGAGTGGAACTCCGTCTTCCTGAGGATGGTGTTCCCACTGGCACTCTTCCCAGTCCCGCTCTTCCCCATGAGGATAATGTGCAGGGGCTCTGTTGAAAGGAAAGCAGGAGACATTACCCTATAAATGAGATCAGAGATGCACAGAGCTCTTACAATACATATTATTGGGGTTTTCCTTATGACTTTGCAGTTGTACTGTGATCTCACTCTTCCCTTCAGGCCTCATAGTTCTCAATTGTGAATTTTTACCGTTACTAATATCTACTTCAAAACAAAGAGCGAAAGAAGCCTATCTCATGCTCTTCTTTCCAGGAGAACTTATTGAATTATTTATCCTGAACCCACAATCGCATAGTTATACTTATAGGCTAAAAAAAAATGTTTATCTTAAGTCTCTCTCTCATACCCTGAGACAGTATGGTTACCACCTACCTCTACAATCTGGTCTCACGTCCCCATTCCACATCTAGAGGTGTGAGCCCTTCATCTCCATCAAGACCACGCCCCTTGGTCCCCTCACAAGTAGATGCTCAGTTCTACATCCTTGCTTCAAGTTGCTAGTTAGTGTACCCTCTGGAGCTTTCTGCCCAGTCGTCTAAACTCTATCCACTTTCCAAAGCCTGTTTCAAGTCAGGCTTCCTCCACACAGCCCCTCTGACTTTCCCACGTGCCTGTGCTTTTAGGATCTCCATTAAGAATGTGAAAGGGCACACGAACAGATATGCTCCTTTTGGTCTGATGTTCATTCCAAGTGAGGATCTTTGAAGCAGAAGAGAATGGGATGAGTAGAACTAGGCTGAAAGAATCTCAGCTCAGGGCAATAGAACTTGTAGCACTGAGTAGATGGGGACTTCTGCTTAAGCTGTGGGTAGGGTAGTGTGGCTGGATCAATCAAACCCACATAAGGCCATGTGGGGCATGATCCTTGGGAGCACCCAGGCTCCCTGTCCTTGTGCAGTTAAAATGACCCCCCTTCTCCAACAGAGGGAAGAGTAATGAGCCAAGAGACAGTCCTGGATCGTTGGTTTTACTCTTCTCTCTTCCTCCCCTCTCCTCTCCTCCCCCTCCCTCTGCCTCTACCTTTCCCCCTCCTTGACCTCTTTATCCACTCTCTTGGTTCTTTACTGTCTCATCACCAGCACCCAAGTGCTAAGTCCTGGGCAACAGATACACTGCAGCGAAGACAAGAGATGGAAAAGGTCAACTTTTTCCCTCAAGGTGCTCACCATCCAGTTGAAGAGACAGGAGAAGAGTCAGGAGAAAATTAGAGACCAAGTCAGGACTTCCAGGTGGCTCAGTAAGTAAGTAAATGTTAGCCACTCAGTCATGTCTGATTCTATATGACCCCATGGACTGCAGCCCGCCAGGCTCCTCCGTCCATGGGATTTCCCAGACAAGAATACTAGAGTGGGTTGTCATTCCCTTTTCCAGGGAATCTTCCTGAATCAGGGATTGAACCTGGGTCTCCTGCATTGCAGGCAAATTCTTTCAGTGCTGAGCCAGCAAGGAAGCCTGGGAGAGTTAATACTTTCCCCCAAAATCAGCTCACACAAGTCAACATCCTATAGAAAGTCTTCTCCAACCCCATCATTTCTGAGGTGCTTCTTGGTCCCCATCATTTGTGATACTCCCTTACTGTCTCAAATCATTCAACCCAATTTTGTTCAGTAACAGAAATATTTCTGGGGGTCTTGGCTGAAGGCCATCGACAGAATTTTAACTCCCTACCACTGTCTAAGTTCATGTATTTCTGGTTAACTTCACTCATCTGT
Organism: Odocoileus virginianus; assembly: GCF_023699985.2. Lineage (NCBI taxonomy): Eukaryota > Metazoa > Chordata > Mammalia > Artiodactyla > Cervidae > Odocoileus > Odocoileus virginianus. Next base: position 6,501,769 of record NC_069674.1, read on the forward strand.
ACAATGAGAATAATGAAAATAGCACCTTCTTTATAGGATTGTTATGAGGACTATATTGTTGGGTTATTGTGAGGATTATATATTATATGCTATGAAGATTAAATAATTTATGGGCTTTATATATATATATATAGTTGGGCCAAAAGTTCTTTCAGATTTTTCCATAGAATGTGATGGGAAAAATCTGAACAAACTTTTTGGCCAACCCAGTATATTTCCCAGCACATAATGTCAGGATTCCCTGGTGACTCAAGACAGTAAAGAGTCTACCCACAATGTGGGAGACCTGAATTTGATTCCTGGGTTGGGCAGATCCCCTGAAGAAGGAAATGGCAACCCACTCCAGTATTCTTGCCTGGAAATTCCTATGAACAGAGGAGTCTGGTGGGTTACAGTCCATAGGGTTGCAAAGAGTCAGATACGACTGAGTGACTTCACTTTCATTTTCAGTGTCGGTCCTGCATTGCAGGCAGATTCTTTACTCTCTGAGTCACCAGGGAAGCCCTCAGCTGCAAAAATTATCAGTATTAAAATTGTAAATTTAATTATTATTTTGAGAAGTCCTACAAGAACACAGATCTCATCTATCTTAGTGTGAAATATTCAGTTCTTGCACAGAACTAGCCTGGAAATAACCCAGGAGTCCATCAACAACAATAAAAATGGCTGCATTAGTTGTGTATGCCCATATCATGAACCAGTTACATCCACTGAAAAGAACGAGGCAGATCAGTGCATACTGACTCATGCTCTGTGCATGATACACCATTAAAGGCAATCACCACATGGATACTGAGCTCCATCACTGAATTCTGCAGATGTTATTCTGTTTAGTGTTATCCATGGAGTTATTTTGGGCTTCCTAGGTGGCACAGCTTTCTTTAGAAAGCTCTCTTTAAGGAAAGCTGAGTGCCGAAGAATTGATGCTTTTGAACTGTGGTGTTGGAGAAGTCCCAACTTGAGAGTCCCTTAGACTGCAAGGAGATCCAACCAGTCAATCCTAAAAGAAATAAGTCCTGAAGAGCCATTGGAGGGACTGATGCTGAAGCTGAAACTCCAATACTTTGGCCACCTGATGCAAAGAACTGACTCATTGGAAAAGACCCTGATCCTGGGAAAGATTGAAGGCAGAAGGAGAAGTGGACAACCGAAGGTGAGATGGTTGGATCGCATTACTGACTCGATGGACATGAATTTGAGCAAACTCCAGGAGATGCTCAGCTTCCTTCATAGCTCAGTTGGTAAATCATCTGCCTGCAATGGAGGAGACCCTGGTTTGATTCCTGGGTCAGGAATATCCCCTGGAGAAGGAAATGGCAAACCACTCCAGTATTCTTGCCTGGAGAATCCAATGGATAGAGGAGCCTGATAGGCTACAGTGCTGGGATGACAAGAGTCGGACACAACTTAGCAACTAAACCACCACCACCAGCAGCAGCAGCAGTTGGTGATGGACAGGGAAGCCTGGTGTGCTACAGTCCATGCAGTCAAAAAGAGTCAGGCACCACTGAGCAGGCATACACGTGGAGTTATATTCTGCTTCCCAGCAGGAGTCCAACATTGGGATCCCAGACTGGAAGAAGAGGCTGAGTCAGGAAAGAAGCTGCAAGAGGCAAGCCCAGCTCTGAAATATTTGCAAGAAGGCTGGGGGCACCCTTGCCACATCCAGAACCTCTGTTGGTGCTGCACCTACTCACAAGTGTTTGAGATTCCCTCAGGGACAAATTGTGGGCCCCAACCTGAGCTAGCGCTCCAGGATGCATTATTTTTTTCCAGCTTTTTCCAAAAAAATATTTATTTTTAATTGGAGGATAATTGCTTTACAATATTGTGTTGATTTCCACCATACATCAACATGAATCAGCCATAGGTATATATAGATATGGCCCTTCCCTCTTGAACCTCATCCCCCCCTCTAGATTGCCACAGAGTCCCGGTTTGAATTCCCTGAGTCTACAGCAAATTCCCACTAGCTATCTACTTTACATAGGGTAATGTATATGTTTCCATGCTACAATCTCTCCATTCATCCCACCCTTTCCTCCCCACCCCCACCATGTCCACAAGTCTGTTCACTGTGTCTGCGTCTCCATTGCTGCCCTGCAAATAGGTTCATCAGTACCATTTTTCTAGATTCTGTAAATATGCATTAATAAACAATAATTGTTTTTCTCTTTCTGACTTACTTCACTTTGTATTCCAGGTTCATCTACCTGTATTCTAGGTTCATCAACCTCATTAAAACTGACTCAAATGTGTTCCTTTCCATGGCTGAGTAATATTCCATTGTATATATGTACCACAGCTTCTTTATCCATTCATCTGTTGATGGACATCTAGATTGCTTCCATGTCCTAGCTATTGCAAATAGTGCTGCAACTCAATACCAGGAAAACAAACAACCCAATCAAAAAGTGGACAGAAAGCCTAAGCTGACATTTCTCCAAAGAAGACATACAGATAGCTAACAGACACATGAAAAGATGCTTAACATCGCTCATTATTACAGGATGAGTTTTTGTTCTAACTTATCTAGATAATTTTCCACTTTATTTTGATGCATGATGCATTCAACAGAATACAGATATGAGCTTAACAGTTTTTAAGGATTATCTTACCATGTGGATGGTCCTTCCTCTGAGATGGTTCTTCATTCACAGAATCCTAGAAAGAAAATGAAAAGGGAAAATGAGGCACACAGACCTAAAATCTCATTTTTTCACAATGTAAAGGAGTGGAGACAAGAATATAATTCAGAGTAATTTGATAATTAGGATGTAGTCAAATCACAGTCCTGGTCATAGTCCTGTGCTGGCCTGTGTAGTTTCGTCCATAATGAAACTAATCTTGGGACCCCACTGTTGCTACTGCTGCGATAGGCTTCCCAGAAGTAAGAAGGTTGGGTTTCTCTTTGTTTAGCTCTTTCTGACTTACTTCACTCTGTATCTAGGTTCATCTACCTGTATTCTAGGTTCATCCACCTCATTAAAAATGACTCAAAGGTGTTCCTTTCTATGGCTGAATAATATTCCATTGTATATATGTACCACAGCTTCTTTATCCATTCACCTTTTGATGGACATCTAGATTGCTTCCATGTCTAGATGGGTTTGTGGGGCTCAGAAGAGCCCCACAGATGCCATCTCACCCAGGGATTGTCCCTAAAGCACTTTCTAAATTTACTTCCCCACAGTCCCCACTATGAGCCATCAGGGAAGCCCATACTATTTCCAAAGTCTCCCAGGGTTCTTGCTATTCCTGGAGAAAATCCAGAAGCTTACGGAGAGCTTCTTGACTCCCCAGAAGAAGAAACTAGTCAAGTGAGGCCTGTGCAGTGCCTTTGAAGGACAAGGAAGGGAGGAGATTGGAAATCAAGCTTCCCATGTTATCTCCAAGGTCTTCTTCCTTCACTGCACCCCCAGGAGAGAGATGACACTTCCAATGTGAGATCCAGCACAATTTGGATCCTTCTACATCCAGACAAGCAACTGGAGACAGTGAAGGATGGACAGCCAAACACATAATTAGCATCCCCTTCACCTGCCTGGAGAAGCCTCACTCCCCACAGTTAAACTGGCATGAAATCATGGGACTTCCCTAGTGGTCCAGTGGTTAAGAATCTGCCTGAAAATGCGAAGGACATGGGCTTAATCTCTGGTTCAGGAAGATTCCATATGCTGGGGACAACTAAGCCCAGGTACCACAATTACTGAGCCTGTGCTCTAGAGTCCAAGTCCCAAAGCTACTGAAGCCTGGATACTCTAGAGTCTGTGATCCACAAAAAGAGAAGCCACCGAAATAAGATGCCGGTACACTGCAACTAGAGTAGCCCCCACTTGTCCCAATTAGAAAAAGCCCACGGGCGACAATGAAGATCCAGCACAGCCAAAAATAAAAAATAAATAAATAAAATGTTTCTTAAATCTTAAAATCAACTAAAATAGCACTCCACCTATTTGTGCAAAATGGATGGGCACAGGAAGGGTAAGGCACAAGAATGAATGAGGGGGAACATTGTTAGTATAGTAATTGTAAAATAGTACAGGCAAGAAGACTCTTGAGAGTCCCTTGGAGAGCAAGGAGATCCAACCAATCCATCCTAAAGGAAATCAGTACTGAATATTTACTGGAAGGACTGATGATGAAGCTGAAACTCCAATACTTTGGCCACCTGATGCAAAGAACTGACTCATTTGAAAAGACCCTGATGCTGGGCAAGATTGAAGGTGGGAGGAGAAGGGGACGACAGAGGATAAGATGGTTGGATGGCATCACTGACTTGATGGACATGGGTTTGACTAAACTTCAAGAGTTGGTGTTGGACAGGGAGGCCTGGCATGCTGCAGTCCATGGGATCGCAAAGAGTCAGACATGACTGAGCAACTGAACTGAACAGGCAAGAAAAGAGGCTGACCTGGATCAGAGGGTAGTCATGGTGACAGAGAGAAGCAGGTGGCTTCCAGGTGCCTCAGTCACACAAGATGATGATGCCCTGGAAGCCAGATGCCAGCTGGCAGTGGTATCAAAGCTGACATCTGAGCTTAGGTTTGAAGAGCATGGTGACCAGAACAGTCATTGGCGGGATTGAGAAGAGAAGTGAAGTCGTACAGATTTCAGATGGAAAGACAAAAGTCTGGATATGTTAATTTTGAGATCCATCAAGAGAGAAATGTCAAATAGCAATTGGATAGATAAAGGAATCAGAACTCAGAGGAAGGGCCTAGACTGAAGGGATTAATTTGGAAACTGTTAGCCACAGCTGAAGCTCCAAGCTGTAAAATCGTGGAGTCACCTGAGGGAGAAAAACCTGTCAAGACTGGAGGAAGGGCTTGAACCAAGCCCTGAAGATGTCAGCTGTTAGAGGTCATAGAGGTGGACTCAGCAACCTCTGTGGTAGCAAGAGAGAAGAAAACAAGGAGAGTGAGCTTTTACTGAAGTCATGGGAAGAGGGGGTTTAATGAGTCATTTGTGTGTCCAGTGCTATGAAGGGTAAAGTCAGAAAAGGACTTAAATGTATCTATTAATTTGCCAGTAAAGTAGCCTCATCTTTCCAGTTTATGGACAAATGTCCCCTTGTTGCTGTCGTTGTTTAGTAGCTAAGTCATGCCTGACATTTTTGCAACCCCATGGACTGTAGCCTACCAGGTTCCTCTGTCCCTGGGATTTCCCAGGCAAGAATACTGGAGTGGGTTGCCATGTCCTTAAAAAAAACAAAAATCCTATGCAACATTTCACTTATTTGTGCCTTTATCTCACCAGTTCTAACAACAGAGATCCTTGGAGATGTTAACAAGAATTCTCACCTGGAATCTACCGTCTTCATCCCTTAAGTTCACCACAAATGGTCCTTCGTTTTCCACCAAATCCTGGACCTTGCAGAGGAGCGCCTTCACCTGGGCGTCCTGCTCATCCTTAGTTGCCTTGTTGTTGAAAGCACAGTATCGACCACCAAAGCACTGAACCAAGTCCTGAACAGGTGAGTTGCTTTTAACGTACTCCTCCAGCGAGCCATCCTTCAAATTGTCCTTACAAGTGAAGACGATAATGGTGTGCCTCCTGGCTTTCGCTTCAAACACCTTCTGGATGTGCTCAGCTGTTTGTCCATCCTCCACCGTACAGTTGCCAATGGGAAGTACCAGAAGCAGGGCATGGAGGCTGGGAGCCGAGAGCTCCAAGCAGTGCTTAATGTTGCATCGCTTGTTATCCACACAAGCGATGTCATCTATTGAGGAGAAAAGGTCGGGGGTGTCGATGACCACAACCTCCCTCCCCTGCGTGACCCCATTCTCTCTCTGGCACCTTTTAGTCAATGGCTGCTCACTGCACCTGGACTCGAACACGGCTTTTCCCAGAATGCTGTTTCCTGTGGCACTTTTCCCTGCGCCATGCTTCCCTAAGAGAAGAAGCCTCACTTCCATCGTGGAGGAGCCCCGCTCTGACTTGCTCTCCTGACTTGGGCTTTGAGTGGTTCTGTTGGGGCAAAAAGCAACACATCAGTAATCAAAGCTCAGCTGGTAAAGAATCCCCCTGCAAAGTGGGAGACCTGGGTTCAATCCCTGTGTTGGGAAGATCCCCTAGAGAAGGAAAAGGCTGCCCACTCCAGTATTCTGGCCTGGAGGATTCCGTGGACTACAGTTAGACACGACTGAGCCACTTTCCCTTTCAGTAACCAACTCACAGAGTGACTAGAGGACCAGCGTGAAAGTACCTTCTCTTTCTGACTCCTTTCTCCGAGGATTTGGACAACTGAGGTCCTAGACTCAGACTAGATGGGGACAAGGAATCCTGTTTCCCAGACTCTTCTCTGTGTTCTTGTCTCTAAAACAAACCCATGTTCTTGCTAGCTAGACCTCAATTCAGAGCTGGGTATTTCACCACCCTCCAGTTTCCTTCTTTTTGAAAATCAGATTGGAAGGAGTGGGGTTTATGAAGTTAGAAGTGTTTATTGTAAAATTTGGGAAAACCTCAAAAATGATGAAGGAGAAAATAAAATTCATCTGTACTCCCAACACCAAAAAAAAAAAAAAACAAAGCAAAAACAAAATAAACTTAAAAATAAACCCATATTGGTAAAAATGTCAAAATATTGTTGATTGCCTAAACAAACACCAACCCCTTCTCTATACACATCACCAACTCTACATGCTGGAGGAAATCTAGACACTCACTGAGATACACAGGATAAAGCTCCCCTTTTTTAAAAAAAGGGGGGGGGACACAGATGGCCATGTGCTAATTAATCCCTGGAATTTGTGACCAAGTGCATTACTGTACCTGGTACAGGGATTAGCCAGTGTAACTAAGGAACTTGTGATGGAGAGACATCCTTAGGTCACTGTGGTGGTGGCAGTTTAGTCGCTAGGTTGTGTCCAACTCTTGGCAAACCCATGGACTGTAGCCCACCAGGCTCCTCCATCCATGGGTTTCTCCTGCATTACAGGCATATTATTTACCGACTTAGCCATGAGGGTCACCGAGGTGGGCCCAATATAATCACATTATGAGAGGTTCCAGAGTGAGAAGAGATGGGAGAACAGAAGCAGAGATTAGAGACAGAGAGGCTCGAAAATGCTACACTGTTGACTTTAAAGATAGAGGAAGATAGATATACTCCTAAGTATTTTATTCTTTTTGTTGCAATGGTGAATGGTATTGTTTCCTTAATTTCTCTTTCTGTTTTTTCATTGTTAGTGTATAGGAATGCAAGGGATTTCTGTGTGTTAATTTTATATCCTGCAACTTTACTATATTCATTGATTAGCTCTAGTAATTTTCTGGGAGAGTCTTTAGGGTTTTCTATGTAGAGGATCATGTCATCTGCAAACAGTGAGATTTTCACTTCTTTTCCTATCTGGATTCCTTTTGCTTCTTTTTCTGCTCTGACTGCTGTGGCCAAAACTTCCAAAACTATGTTGAATAGTAGTGGTGAGAGTGGGCACCCTTGTCTTGTTCCTGATTTTAGGGGAAATGCTTTCAATTTTTCACCATTGAGGGTGATGCTTGCTGTGGGTTTGTCATATATATAGCTTTTATTATGTTGAGGTATGTTCCTTCTATTCCTGCTTTCTGGAGAGTTTTAATCATAAATGGATGTTGAATTTTGTCAAAGGCTTTTTCTGCATATATTGAGATAATCATATGGTTTTTATCTTTCAATTTGTTAATATGGTGTATTACATTGATTGATTTGCAGATATTAAAGAATCCTTGCATTCCTGGGATAAAGCCCACTTGGTCATGGTGTATGATTTTTTTAATATGTTGTTGGATTCTGTTTGCTAGAATTTTGTTAAGGATTTTTGCATCTATGTTCATCATTGATATTGGCCTGTAGTTTTCTTTTTTGTGGCATCTTTGTCTGGTTTTGGAATTAGGAGTATATCTACCTAAAGAAACAAAAGACCTATACATAGAAAACTATAAAACACTGATGAAAGAAATCAAAGAGGACACAAACAGATGGAGAAACATACCGTGTTCATGGATTGGAAGAATCAATATTGTCAAAATGGCTATTCTACCCAAAGCAATCTATAGATTCAATGCAACCCCCTATTAAGCTACCAACAGTATTTTTCACAGAACTAGAATAAATAATTTCTCAATTTGTATGGAAATACAAAAAACCTCAAATAGCCAAAGTAATCTTTAGAAAGAAGAATGGAACTGGAGGAATCAACCTGCCTGACTTCAGACTCTACTACAAAGCCACAGTCATCAAGACAGTATGGTACTGGCACAAAGACAGAAATATAGATCAACTGAACAGAATAGAAAGCCCAGAGATAAATCCACGACCTATGGACACCTTATCTTCGACAAAGGAGGCAAGGATATACAATGGAAAAAAGACAACCTCTTTAACAAGTGGTGCTGGGAAAACTGGTCAACCACTTGTAAAAGAATGAAACTAGAACACTTTCTAACACCATACACAAAAATAAACTCAAAATGGATTAAAGATCTAAATGTGAGACCAGAAACTATAAAACTCCTAGAGGAGAACATAGGCAAAACCCTCTCTGACATAAATCACAGCAGGATCCTCTATGACCCACATCCCAGAATATTGGAAATAAAAGCAAAAATAAACAAATGGGACCTAATGAAACTTAAAACCTTTTGCACAACAAAGGAAACTATAAGCAAGGTGAAAAGACAGCCCTCAGATTGGGAGAAAATAATAGCAAACGAAGCAACAGACAAAGGACTAATCTCAAAAATGTACAAGCAACTCCTCCAGCTCAACTCCAGAAAAATAAATGACCCAATCAAAAAATGGGCCAAAGAACTAAACAGACATTTCTCCAAAGAAGACATACAGATGGCACAAAAACACATGAAAAGATGCTCAACATCGCTCATCATCAGAGAAATGCATATCAAAACCACAATGAGGTACCATTACATGCCAGTCAGGATGGCTGCTAGCCAAAAGTCTACAAGCAATAAATGCTGGAGAGGGTGTGGAGAAAAGGGAACCCTCTTACACTGTTGGTGGGAATACAAACTAGTACAGCTGCTATGGAGAACAGTGTGGAGATTTCTTAAAAAGCTGGAAATAGAACTGCCATATGACCCAGCAATCCCACTTCTGGGCATACACACCGAGGAAACCAGATCTGAAAGAGACATGTGCACCCCAATGTTCATCGCAGCACTATTTATAATAGCCAGGACATGGAAGCAACCTAGATGCCCATCAGCAGATGAATGTATAAGGAAGCTGTGGTACATATACACCATGGAATATTACTCAATCATTAAAAAGAATTCATTAGAATCAGTCCTAATGAGATGGATGAAACTGGAGCCTATTATACAGAGTGAAGTAAGCCAGAAAGATAAAGACCATTACAGCATACTAACATATATATATGGAATTTATAAAGATGATAATGATAACCCTATATACAAAACAGAAAAAGAGACTCAGATGTACAGAACAGACTTTTGGACTCTGTGGGAGAAGGCGAGGGTGGGATGTTTCGAGAGAACAGCATCGAAACGTGTATATTATCTAGGGTAAAACAGATCACCAGCCCAGGTTGGATGCATGAGACAAGTGCTTGGGCCTGGTGCACTGGGAAGACTCAGAGGGATTGGATAGAGAGGGAGGTGGGAGGGGGGACCGGGATGGGGAATACATGTAAATCCATGGCTGATTCATGTCAATCTATGACAAAACCCACTACAATAGTGTAAAGTAATTAGCCTCCAACTAATAAAAATTAAAGGGAAAAAAAAAAAAGATGGAGGAAGAGGCCATGAGCCAAGCTGGAAAAAACAAGAAAACAGATTCTCCCTGCCCAGCACCTTGATTTTAGGACTTGTGACCTCCGGAGCTGTCAAATAATAAATCTTTGGGTTTTGAGCAATTAAGTTTGTGTCAATTTGTAACAGCAACAGTAGGAAACTAATACATTCTCTCTCCCATCTTCCCTTCCAGCCAAGGGTGTCCATGGAACCCCCTTCTCCCTGGTGAGAGCTCAGGGAATACTTGCTTGAGCCTTCTGGAAATGCTATTGTTTTCCTGATGGTAGGGGCAGACTCAAATCAAGAGCTCCTGTTGTCACCCCTTGCCCCTTCTTCCTGCATGAAATTTTACTGTGATTGCAGGAATCATAGCAGATATTGTGGGCAATGAGGCAACAAATAAGAGGGATGAGAAGTCAACATTCATCACCAAGCTAGAGGCGGCAGAACAGGAAGATAAAGAGGGTCCCGGATGATGTCACTGAGCTGCTGGAACACCCTTGAGACCCCTTGGTTAAATAAACAATTAATAGCCTTACAAGTTAAACTGCTGCTACTCAAAATGGGATTCACAGATTAGCAATATTGCCAACAACTGGGTTTCTGTTAGAAACGCAGAGTCCTGGGCCCCACCCCAGCCCCCTGCATCAGCACCTGTAGTTTCACAAATTCCAAGTGATTCCCGTGAACCTTCAAGTTTGAGAAGTCTGGGTGGGAGTCACCTTTAGTTCCTAACTGATTCAGAATCCACAGAAAGAGCCAAGCTTCCTTGTCCATTTCTCCAGTAGTCCATCCTTCCCAGATGATTCTGTCAGGTACCAGGGACCCCAACTGTCCTAGTGTGCCCCAAGGTTCTCTGTTGTGTCCCCTGGATTTGGTCTCTTTGTCAACCAGAAAGCCTTAATCACCAAAATCAATATGACTTCATTAGTATAATTTTAAAATAAGTCCTACTTTTCTGATCAAGCAAGTCCCAACCCCTTGCACGTGTTCAAAATTTTCTTGCTACTCTCAGCTTTTTTATCTTCTCTAGAATTTTTCAATCAGTTGTCACTTTCCTAATGAAATGCTGAACATTATTGCATTGAATTCACAGCTTTGGTTGAGAAGAACTGACATCTCATTGCTGCTGCTTTTTGTTGATCAGTTTTAAATATGTTCTAATTTCAACTTTGATTTCTTTCCAACCCATAAATTTTAAAAAGTGATTATTAAAAAATATATTGGGAGACTGTCTTTTCATATATTTTTGAATGTTATTGCTCTATGGTCAGAGAACAACATCTGTATGAAATAGCTGTCACTGGTAGAGGTTAACTTTTTGGCCGAATAAAATTTTTGTAAATGTCTCCTGTGGGCTTGGAAGGAATGTGTGACCTGTAATCATAGGTGCTTTCACAATCAGGGACCCCACCTCATGTCTGCTCCCTTACTTCCAGCCCCCTACTATGCACCCCCACCTCCTGTCTGCCAGGAAACCCTCCATTTTACACCACTTAGCATGTAACCTCCATGTCAAGCCCTTCCTGGTTTTTCCAGATTGAACTGAACTTCTGCAATAACTTAACTTCCTGCTTCTACCCTTCTCCTAGAATCTGTCATCCTTCTATAGTCAGAGTACTCTGACTAAGACACAGACGGTATCACTCATCAGCCCCAAGTCCCCCAGTGGCCTCCCACCCATTCAAAAAAAGGCAAAGTCTTCACAGAGGCATCACCAACTCAATGCACATGAGTTTGAGCAAGCTCCGGGAGCTAGTGATGGACAGGAAGGCCTGGCGTGCTGTAGTCCATGGGGTCACAAAGAGTCGGACATGACTGAGCGACTAGACTGAACTGAACTGAACAAGACCCTACCCGATCTGGCCTCATCCACCACCTGTTTCCACCTTGCTTTGTCTGCCTCCCTGAAAGTCCCCAAATATGTGACCTTGGGGCTTCATGCTGGTGGCTCACCTGAGCTAGAACATTCTCTCCCCAAACTTATGCCAGGCAGGTTCACTTCCTTTAGGTCTCCACCAGACCTGTCTCTGTGGTTCAAGAGGCCTTCTTCAGTCATCCTATATTTAAAAGCTACTCTCCCCCAACACCCCACAAACACACCCCATCCCCCTACCCTGCTTTCTTTTTCTCCACAGCACCCACTTTCAATGCAAGGTGCATTCACTTGCTTATTGCTTTCTTGTTTTGTCTCCCCATTACTAGAAGGAACTTGTTCTGTTTCATTCACTAGCATATCTAGGTCAAGAAGGCATTCGATAAATACTCGCTATGACTGAGCAGATGCTTATTGACTTGAAGGACGAAGAACCACAGCTGAATGTGAAGGAGAAAAACCCTTATTCTGTGCAGCTATTTGAAAGTTCCCACCTCTTATGAGAAGAGTATTGGTAGACTGTGAGGAAGGAATCAGAGAAGGTAGCAAAGGACATACACCTGCCCTTAAGAAGTTTCACCTTAGAGGAAATATAGGGCTGAGCTGAGGAGAAGCTCATCAGGGCCATGGATGGAGGCCTGGGCTCCTCCCTACAGGCATCTTCTGGATCTCCACACGATGCAAGAGGCAAGCCCATCTCAGCTCAGAACACACACCTCCAAGGTTGCGGCAAGGACAGAAGCCCAGTCACTGCTGGGACTCTTCTAAGAGCCTCTTCTGACCCAGACACACCCCTCTATAAAGGCGTCCTCACCCTAATTCCCCATATCCTGACTCTCCTTATTGCCATCGTAACACTGTTTCTAGCTAGTGTTACTGTGTTTTTCATTTACTCTTTGCTGCCCTTAGCATGAAATTCTATAAGCCCAGAGACCATGCCTGTCTTGCTCTATGTCCCTGAGTCATAATATTATGTCTGGCATAGAGTATATGCTCAATGAATGGTGTGAAATAAATGGTGAGAGTGACAGATGTGAGGAAAGGAAGAAAAACTGTTTTTAGAAGTGGAGAGGGAGACTGAAGTGATGTCTCCCTTTGAATAATAAATAATAAAAGAGTAATTTGAATAACTTTGAATAATAAAAGAGAAGTGACTTTATATTGTTTCCTGATCTAATGAAGAAGTGGTATATTTTTGTACATTAAATTTTTTAAAAGATTAGTGAGTAAATAAGCTTAAGGAAGCAGAGACCTTCAGCAGGCCAAAGAAAAAAAGAATTCATTTCCCAAGTACACATCATTGTTTCATATGGTTCCTCATCATGATGAAATGGATGAGTGTTTATTAGACTCCTTCCAGCCAATGATGCCATACTGAATCAGAACTAATTTTCTCTCCCTCTGTGTGTGTGTGTGTCTATATATATACATACAATTGCCCAACCTGTACCATTTTCTCCCAAGGGTACAGAAAATCCTTTTAAGGACAAAAGGGAACCAACTCACCCCCATTCTCTCCTTGATAACTCACATTTTCCTCATCATCTCCCAGACCACTCTGGAGACCCCAACAGAGCAACCGAGAGAAAAAGACACACAGACAGACTTTCTCCAGAACTCCTGCTGACATTCTGAGGCAGCCTCCGCCTTCTTCTCAGGATATAGCCCAAGGGGGATCATGGCTTCAGGCATCCATCCAACCAAAGCTTCCTCCCATATCAAGGGCAGTCCACATGCACAGAAAAAGTTGGTCAGAGAAGCTTCTGGAGCCCTTCCTGGAGAGATCTCAGTCCCAGCCCAGCAGGAGGAAGGAAAAGAGTTCACAGGTGACAGCCTAGGACGCTTAATTTTAGATAAAATCTGAAAGTATTTTGGCTTTCTGACCAAATACTGACCACTTTCAATGCACAGTTAATGGAATCTTAATTGTGCAAGGGCTGGGAAATATCTTTTGAGCTTTTTTTTTTTCCTTTTTTTTTTTTTTTTTTTTTGAGCTTTTGAACTGTGGTGTTGGAGAAGACTCTTGAGAGTCCCTTGGACTGCAAGGAGATCCATCCAGTCCACCCTAAAAGAAATCAGTCCTGAATGCTCACTGGAAGGACTGATGCTGAAGCTCCAATACTTTGGCCACCTGATGCGAAGAACTGACTCATTGGAAAAGATCCTGATGCTGGGAAAGATTGAGGGCGAGAGGAGAAGGGGACGACAGAATATGAGATGGTTGGATGGCATCACCAACTCAAGGGACATGAGTTTGAGTAGACTCTGGAAGTTGGTGATGGACAGGGAGGCCTGGTATGCTGCAGTCCATGGGGTCACAAAGAGTCGGACACGACTGAGCGGCTGAACTGAACTGAACTGGGAAATAACAGGAAAGTAAATGTGGAAAATCAGTGTCCAAATGGCCAGCTTTCCTGCCCCCTGCTTCTCAAGGAGGCAGGCAGTTATCGCTGAATTCCTGAGGGCAGGGGGGGTGGGGTGGGGTACTCTGTGTCACAGTCGTGAAATTAGGGGATTCGAGGAGCGGATCGCGCCCCTTGTTTTTCTTCAAGGCTTTCATCTCAGCCCTAGGTGGGGAGAGCAGCCTCTCCCAGACCTGCCCCTTCCTGGGAAGGCTGCCCTCGGGCGTGACTCCCGGGACGGCAGGAACCTTTGGGTGCCCCCCACCAAACCCCGGCCCTGCAGGCTGGAGCGGGAGAGACATCCCAGAGCCCCCGAAAGCAAGCCCTCCAGGCGGCCGTGCCCCGCCCTGGGGGTCGGCCGCCTTCCCCTCCCCCATCCCCGCCCCCCGCCCCGCGTCCAGGCACCCGCCGCACACGCACCTCGGTCCGGTGCCCCGGTGTCCCACGACAGCCTCAGCCCCGCCGGGTCCCGCCGGCCGCTGGGCTGGGTGAGGAGGCCGCTCGGTCCGCTCAGGGGATGGAGGAGCCGCGCGGGAAGAGCAGGGCAGAGGCAGGAGCACTTCGGAGGAGGAAGAGGTTTCTAGAAATGGGTTTCGAGGGCCGTGGGAGGGGAAGTTCAGTAAAGCGACGCCAGATGCGCGGGGTGAGATCGTCAGGATCAGGGCGGTCGAAGTCCGGGAGGGACCGCGCCCACCCAGCTCGGCTCGCCCACAGGCCGGGCCCCCGCGGGGCCGAGGGGCGGAGCCCCAGCCGAGCTTCCGAAGGGGCCTTCGGAGGAGGAGGCTGGCTGTGCCCAGGGCCCCGGACGGGGTGCCTCCGGGGGCAGCGGGCCAGCCGTGGGGAGGGTCCGCAGGTCCCCGCCCCCAGCCTTCCTCTGGATCCGGGTGGACACCCGCAAACACAGCTTACCTTCTCCCACCGCGTCCCTGCCCTCCTTCGGCCCTGCAGCAGCGCTCCCGGCTTGCTGTAACAGCGGCTCTCCTGCCTTCCGAGGGGGGGCCCTCCTTGAATCCCATCCCCAGAGAAACTGGGACCTCGGACCCGCGCTGCTTACTGGAGGAAGTCAAGTTCTTTGCTCGGAGCTAGTCAAACATTTGAAATGCTAGACTTCCGATGCTTTCCTAGAGTTCATAAAAGAAAACCCTTTTTCCTGATCCCTAAGTGTTCAAAGCTTCTTACTAGAGGAGGAGATCGTACGCAGAGGAAGACCTTATATTATTTCACTGTGGTTAAAAAAACAAAAACAAAAACCTCACACTGTGTAACACTGAATCCACTATCTTGGCCATTTTTAAGTGTACAGCTCAACAGCATCAAGTGTCTTCTCCACGTTGTGTAGCGTTCCAGAACTTTTCCATCAGAAAACTTGAAACCCCAGGCCCATTAGATGCAAATGCCCCTCCTGCAGCCCCTGGTAACCACCTTCGACTTTCTGCGTCTGTGATTTTTGACAGCTTGGGATACTTCCGGTGACTGGAATCAGTGGTGTTTGTCCTCTGTGACTGACTTTTTCCTCTTAGCTTAACGTCCTTCCAGTGAGAGGACTTTCAGGCACCGTGCAGAGGCCCTTGAGCTTGCACTGCCTCACCAGGCTGCAGTCCTTGAAATGTCTGAGGCGGGCTGAGCCTCCAGGGACCCCGTGGAAGGAGGAGCAGTGGGTCTGCACCGGGTTTGAGGGGCTGCTCTGTCCCCGTGGGGTCCCCCTCCCCTCTGGGCTGGTCTTCAAGTTCAGTCTGCCACCAAGAGGGGAAACTGACAAAGTCTCGCCCATCCCCTATCCTACTTGTTCAGTCGCTCAGTCGTGTCCGAGTCTTTGTGACCCCACGGACTGCAGCCCACCACGCCTCCCTGTCCTTCACCATCTCCCTGAGTTTGTTCAAGCTCATATCCTCAATTGAGTCGGTGATGCCATTTAACCATCTCCTCCTGTCGCCTCCTTCTCCTCCTGCCCTCAGTCTTTCCCAGCCTCAGAATCTTCTCCAATGAGTCAGCTCTTCACATCAGGTGGCCAAAGTATTGGAGCTTCAACTTCAGCATGAGTCCTTCCAATGAATATTCAGGGTTGATTTCCTTTAGGATTGACTGGTTTGATCTCCTTGCTGGCCAAGGGACTCTCAAGAGTCTTCTCCAACACCACTCCTTAGTAAGGAGGACCCTCCTCCAAGAAGACTCTCTCCATCCTGCCTGGGGCACTGGGTCACTGCACATAAAATTGACTCATTAAAAACCATCAGGCAGAAGCCTGACACTTGGTCAGTCAACATCCCAGCTGTGTCACTGCCGGAAGTGGAGGTCAGGTCATGGCAGAGTGACAGGCGTGATGAGATATAATGTCCCCAAAACTGAGAAGACGATGAACTGAGATCAAGAAAAGTTCCCTCCTTCTTAGATGAAACAGAAGCTGTGGGGAGCACTCTGAGGAATACCAAAGCTTCAAATAACTCATCCATGATTTAGCAAGTTGGTTATTCGCTGAGTCGACCAGTTTGCAAAATGATCTTCAACACATCGGTTCCTGGGGAATGGACCTGTTCAGGGAAGGTGGCTGTTCCTGGCTGGGCCCTGATCCAGGGAAGGATGAGACTTCTCTGCCCCCTAGTGGCCTTGGGGGTAATGACAAGGGCAGCAAAACCACTCCCCAGAAGGCAGGAGAAGGGGCCCACAGAGGATGAGATGGTTGGGTGGCATCACCGACTGGATGGACATGAGTTTGAGCACGCTCCAGGAGCTGGTGATGGACAGGGAGGCCTGGCATGCTGCAGTCCATGGGGTCGCAGAGTCGGACACGACTGAGCGACGGAACTGAACTGACTTGACTAAGGGGGTTCTGCAAGGGTTCTACCAGTAAGACACCCTTCCTTCCCTCCCCCTCCAGACTCTCAAAGGCAGCAGTGGGAGGAAGAGGGGCTGGACTTCCAGAAACAGGATAAGCCAGGAAGGCACATGTTTTCCAAGAAAGGAAGAAGCTACCAGGACCAAACCCTGTGTCAGACGCAGAGGCTCAAAGACTCTCCAGATGCGTCTCTGACTCAAGGAGTTCAATCAAATGAAGGGAAAGAGACTAAATGTGTGGGTACAAAACATGTGTAGATGCTACTATAGAGGTGTGTTCAGGGGGACATGGAAGCAAAGAGAAAGCCTGTCAACCCTGCAAGATGGAGAAACAATCAAGTGGGAAAAAAAAACTCAGCAGCCAACCCAGAAGCCAACCATTTCCCACAGCAGGTGCTAGAATGAGGAGAGCACCACGCACTGAGGAGAAGGAAACTGCATATGGGCGCTTCAGCCCAGCCGCAGTCCTGAAGGGCATCTAGAAGTTTCCCTGGGAAGGACTTTCAGGCAGGAGAGTGGTCAATGCCACGGGCAGGCAGAGTAAGGTGAGCAGCTTGAGCACATGGAGGAAACAGGCTCAGGCTGCAGGGCCAGTGAGAGGCGACTGCAATAGTCCACGCTAGGAATAAAGACCTGAACTGAAACAGTGACAGGGAAAATGGACGATGGAAAAAGGAACAGATTTATGATAGATTTAGGAGCTAGAGACGGCGCAAGAATAAAATAGGCTCATTCAGGATGGCTGTTACAAGCGCTCGAGTTGTCAGATCAAAGGGAGTGCTACTCACAACATAGACATTTCTTATTTTGGAAAAAAAAATTATATGTTGTTTTCTTTCAAAGACAGGACATGTGTGTTTACTACAATTTTGGCAGATGGCAGTAAAAGTGTCTTGTAACTAAATTCGTATGTTTTGACAGTTTGGGGATGAAATTAAATGTCTTACTCAAACAGAGTCCTTGTTTGCTACAATATTTATTATTAGGAAATAACATGCCTATTTATAAACACTTAACTTGAAGAAGAGATATTTTCTTATAAAGGTTAGTGGCTGCCCTGGGCTGACCAGCTGTGGGATGTCTGGGATCACACACTTTCTAGTGGCCTTTGTGGAGCTCAGGCTATGAGAGGCTGGGGTTTTCCAGGAAGATGAGCTGTGGACACTGAGTTTAAGGCTCTAGAGTCAGGGCAGGCAGAGAAATCCATAAGGTCATGACTGGTCCCTGTTTACCACGTTATTCACCCCAACCTCCCACTAAAACTAAACAGGATAAAGATGTTTAAATCTTCTCAAAAACGTCCAAGAAGCAAGAAGGCAATAAGGAGCTACCAGGTCAAAGCAAAAACCTAGACCTCCGGGGCATGCTTTTCCCCGGGAGCATGAGGCCAGCCCGGAAGATGAGGCTCTGTCTTTGTAGCCTCCACAGCAGAGGGCAACAGAAACCAAGCCCCGGGGGAAGCGTCAGGACCAACTGCAGCAGCCACTGTGGAAAGAGTATAGGGGATCTTCAAAAGCTAGAGCTAGCGTTGCCATAGGACCCAGCAATCCCAGACAAAACTGTAATTCAGAAAGATCCATACCCCTGTGTTCACAGCAGCCCTATTCACAGTAGCCAAGATGTGGAAGCAGTCTAAATTCCATCAACAGATGAGTGAATAAAGAAGATGTGGTGTATAGGCATATACAATGGAATAGTACTCAGCCATAAAAAAGGATGAAATAATATTTGCAGCAATATGGATGGACTTCAAGATTATCATACTAAATGCACTGGGTCAGAAATGATAAAACAAATACAATATGCTGTCACTTATATGTGGTACCTAAAATATGACACAAATGAATTTACCTATGAAACAGACTGACAAAGAACAGGCTTGTGTATGCCAAGCAGAGAGGGAAGGGTTGGGACTTGGAATTGGTAGATGGAAACTCTTGTATATAGAAATAGATAAACAACAAGGTCTTACTGTATAACACAGGGAACTATATTCAATATCCTGTGATAAACCATCATCTGGAAAAGAATATATATATATTCTTTTATATATATAATATATTTTATATTCATATATATATTATATATTTTTATATATTTTTATATATTTATATATTATTTATTATATATTTATATATATTTAATATATGTTATATAATATATATATTTATATATATATATAAGAATATACATATTCTTTTATATTCATGGCAACCCACTCCAGTATTCTTGCCTGGGGAGTCCCCAAGGACAGGGGAACCTGGTGGGCTACAGTCCATGGGGTCGCAAAGAGTTGGACATGACTGAAGTGACTTAGCACACACAGAAATTAACACAACATTGTAAATCAACTCTAAGTGAATAAGATAAATTAAGACAACAACCATGATTATCATATGCAAAATAGATAGCCAGTGGGAATCTCCTGTATATTGCAGGGAGCTCAAATCTGGTGCTCTGTGACCACCTAGAAATACAGGATGGGATGGGAGGTGGGCGGGAGATTCAAGAGGGAGGGGACATATGTATACCTATGGCTGATTCATGTTGATATATGGCAGAAACCAACCCAATATTGTAAAGTAATCATCCTCAAGTTGAAAATAAAAACAACAACAGCAATAGCAACCACTGCAGCAGACAAAGGCAACCAGGCCAGGAAAACCAAGGCTCTGATAACAGGGACTAAAACCGAAGTCAACCACTCAAACACCAGGAAGTATGTTCAGGGCTGGGGTGAGCCGCTGGAAAAATACTGGTGGACATTTGGGGAAGCCTGTCATTGTGACGAGGCCGTGTGTGTTTGCTCACTGGAGCCCATCAAAGCCAGGCTTGACTCTTCCTGGCAGAAGAGAGATAGGTGGCTACATTTCAAAGGGGTAGACAGCTCCCACATCCTTGAGAAAGACAGTTCTAGGTTGTAAAACTGGCAGGAGGCCTTTAAAAAGAGTTACATCTCAAAGAGGCAGAGAAAGAATTTGTAATTACAAGTTTTCTAAAATAAATGATCCAAAGAAAGGGAGGTCAAGAGTCAGGAACAGACGAGTCTGAAGCCGTTTGGCGGAGGAGAACATGAACGAGCTGGGCAAAAGGTGGCCCAATTACCCCAACTCTCCATGCCTCTGTCTGCACTGCAGATGGGCCCAGCGGAGACACAAGAACCTGCCCTGTCTTTACAGCCAGATCACCATTCTCAGCGGACTCTAAGAGGGCATCATTTCTCTGTGTCGTAGTCCATTCACTCCCCCCAGCCCCATCAACCCCCTCCTACTTTCTCCTCTCCCATCTTTAAAAAAGAATATTCTTTCACCCCACTTTCTCCTCCAGCGACCATCTAATTTATCTCCCCCTTGCAGCATGTATTTGGAGGAGGAAATGGCAACCCACTCCTGCACTCTTGCCTGGAAAATCCCATGGACAGAGGAGCCTGGTAGGCTACATTGCATGGGGTCACAAAGGGTCAGACACGACTGAGCGACTTCACTTCACCTTCTTTCCTGCGGCATGTATTACTGATGTAGTTGTCTAGTCTCAGGTGTCTCCAGGCGCTGTAACCCCCTCACTGGAAAGGAGATTGGATGACGAATGCCGAAGGCAGCTGCTCCATCCGCAGGATTTTATCAGAAGGACATCTGTCCCTGCTGCCTGGGCTGCTGGCTGGCAGGGAGGCAAGAGCAGGATTTTTAGTAAGCAGATAAAGGCCATATTATTATTTAAAAATCCTGCTCTAAGGCCACATGCTTTCCTGGTTGCTCAGCGGGTAAAGAATCCACCTGCAGTTCAGTAGACCCCGGTTCAATTCCTGGGTCAGGAAGATTCCCTGGAGAAGGGATAGGCTACCCCATCCAGTCTTCTTGGACTCCCCTGGTGGCTGAGTCGGTAAAGAATTTGCCTGCCATGCGGGAGACCTGGGTTCGATCCCTGGGTGGGGAAGATCCCCTGAAGAAGGAAATGGCTACCCACTCCAGTGTTCTTGCCTGGAGAATCCCCGTGGACAGAGGAGCCTGGTGGGCTTCAGTCCTCAGGGTCAGAGTCAGACGCAACTGAGCACAAAGGCCACACGGGGGCACTGAGAGCAACAGCGAGGCCAGAACACAAGGAAGAAGCCAGGAGGGACCTCGGAGGCCGCTGGCGTCTTACGTCTCGGCCTCGGGTGCTCTGGCTTCGGGGGCTGAGGGCCAGGTCCCAGGCTCAGACAAACCACAGCCCAGCCATGGCCCACCTTCCAGAGCATTTTAGATAAATACGGATAGATAATGAAGAACAACTCAACACTCCTGAGAACTTCTGAGCTAAACAAAAATGTCCCCAGAAGCCGAGCTTGCCGATGGCAGCCTTGAGATTGCCACAAGACCTTCTTTTGTGCCCGGGACTGAGTCAGCACTTTCTGAGAAGCAGAGAAGGAGGTTAATTGCATTATACACTTGGGAGTCGTTAAGAGATTTGATCACAAATGTTACTGCCACACACACAAAAACACGTGAGGGAGAGAGGGGTTAACTAACCTCGCTGCGGTAAGCGTGTTGCAGTATCTACAAAGATCAAATCCCCTCACGTACACCTCTGTGGTGTGTTCAGTCGCTCAGTCATGTCCGACTCTTTGTGAGCCCATGGACTGTAGCTCACAGGCTCCTCTGTCCCTGGCATTTTCCAGGCAAGAATCCTGGAATGAGTTTCTGTTCCCTTCTCCAGGGGAATCTTCCCGATCCAGGGATCGGAACTGCGTCTCTTACATTGGCAAGGGGTTCTTTACCACTGAGCCGCCTGGGAAGCCCAATCATACACCTTAAACTTACATATATTATATGTCAATAATATCTCAATAAAGCTAGGAAAAACTTAAAAAATAAAAAGTCACCCTTCTATTTAAAACCATAAAGCTCGCCACAAAGATATGACACTCAGGTCCCCTGACTCCCGATCACAGTGCTTTCTGTCCTTGATGACATGCGTCCCAGAAGCCTAATGAATTACAAGAGAGCCCAGGCATCCAGGGTTCCAGAGGCTTCTCCAGGGCCCCACGGAGCACCTGGAATTAGTCTTTCGTCAGGAGATGTTGGTGACTCCTCTAGAAATAACCCACCTAGAAATCACATTCTGCATCAGTACAGACAGGAAGCAGGTTCTATTATCTTGCTTCCAGAAAGTGGGAGCTCGCCTGGGGAGGTAGAAGAAAAACATGCAGGGTCCCAGGCGGCAACGGAGGAGCCTCTTCCTGCAGCTCTGCATGTGGTCTGACTTTTGGGCCATGAGCTTCCATGGCCTCCCGCAGACGTCTAGTATGTTGCCTTCTCCTGAGATGCGCCTGCTCCAGGTGAGGCCTGAGACCCCCGCCGAGTGGGGTCTCTCCGGCCCAGTTAGTCCTCCTCGGCTCCCCAGTTTCTGGATGGCACTGTGCCCACCACAGATCACAGGCCTCCTCAGATTGCATCTGGTCTCAGGGCGATTCCGCACAGAAAGGAGGGTTTGGGCCTCAACGGATCTGCAGCATCTCGAAGGGAAAGATGAGGCGGGGACACTTCAGACTCAGTACTCACACCCCATGCGAGGGGGCACTCACAGCTAGCACTAGCAGAAAGGTTTCAGGCAAGGAAAACTCACCTCCATTCTGTTCACAGTGAAAATGAAGACAGTCTGGCTGCCATTTCTCAAACCCCTCAAATTAGATAAACAGAAACTCATTTTATTCTTCCAGCCTGAGTGGCAGTTCTGGAGGGTTTATCAGGGGCCTTTTAGAAGCCCTGGAAATCCCGACCCGCTGATCACTGCATTTCCACACCCCTGCTCAGGTGCAGATCCCCAGGGCCAGCCATGGCCCTCCCTGCTCAAGGGTCCCCCCGACTCTCCCCACCATGCACCTCCTCTGCCTGCCAGGTGGGATGCAGGCAGCCAGAGTGGGGTGGTGCCTGTCCCACGCTGGGACGAGGACTCAGGGGT
Source organism: Odocoileus virginianus (assembly GCF_023699985.2). Taxonomy (NCBI): domain Eukaryota; kingdom Metazoa; phylum Chordata; class Mammalia; order Artiodactyla; family Cervidae; genus Odocoileus; species Odocoileus virginianus. The sequence goes on from NC_069674.1 coordinate 6,524,572, forward strand.
GCAACCCCAAAATGGACATTGAAGGAAGTGCTTTGGAAAGAGGGGGACACATCGTACTAAGTGAAGTAATCCAGACAGAGAAAGGCAAATACCACCTGATACCATTTATAGGTGAAGTCTGGGAAAATGACACAGATGAACTTATTTACAAACCACAGACAGGCCCACAGCAGAGAAAACAAACTTATGGTTCCCAAAGGGGTAAGGGGGGGAGGGATAAATTAGGAGTTTGGGATTAACATATACGCACAACTATGTATAAAATAGATAACCAACAAGGACCTACTGTATAGCACAGGGAACTCAACCCAATATTGTGTAATAACCCATAAGGGAAAGAATTTGAAAAGGAATATATATATAAATTCCCAGGTAGCAGCAGCGGTAAAGAACCCACCTGCTGGTGCAGGAGACATAAGAGACTCGGGTTCAATCCTTGGGTCGGGAAGATCCCCTGGAGGAGGGCGTGGCCTGGGAAATCCCCCTGCGCAGAGGAGCCTGGTGGCTGCAGACTATGGGGTCACAAAGAGCCGGACATGACCGAATCGACTTAGCGCACACACACACACACACACACACACATAAAACTGAATCATTGTGCTACACCCTTGAGACTAAAACAGCACTGTAAGTCATTTATACCTCAGTTGTTTTTTTTAAGTTAGGAATAAATAACAAAAAAAACGGAGACAGACACTCCCCAACAGGCACTCATGCCTTTCTTTGGGCAGAGAAACAGAAAATTCCTGTTAGGAGCCAGTTTACCCAAGATCACAGCTAGAAGTGGCAGAGCTGGGATTCTAACCCAGTTTTAACACCAAGACCCATGCTCTTCCAACCTTAGCCATTTCTGTGCGGTGATCACTGAAAAGTCAGTGGAAGCACCAGCAATGCAAACAGCAGTTCCGTGACATCCCAACCCCCTCCATCCCTCCTCATCCATAAAGAAGACCCAGAGCATGGAGCACGGAACCTGTCTCTACTAGAAGCTGAATTAACACTGCATTTCCTGATGCACTCCCTAGTCATTTCTAGTGTTCCTTAGAATTTTTCTAAGTTCAGGCAAACACGGAAATGACTTCCAAAAATTCAAAAGAGCAGCCATTCACTCAGAGAACTCTGTTACAGCTGCGCATCAACCTCTGAAGTCCTGGCAGGGGCTCAGCATCCCCCACCGGCCCTCTTAGTATTTCAGAGGCATTGCACCCCACTCCCACCCCAAGGGATCAGACTCCTCTGTGATCATAATCACACCAAAGACCTAGGATTCTCTCAGAAGTGCTTTATGTTGGTTTTCCTTTTAAACACATTTAGTTCAACAACAACAACAAAAACCCTCAAGGCATTCCAGCTTAGAACTGATATTCTCGAGGTCAAAAATTGACTCATACTCAGCCAGCTGATTGTCTTTGAGGCAATTTTATTTCCTCAGTAGCATTTGGGAAAGTTTTCAAATTTTCCAGTTAATGTATCCTTAAGTCGATCCGACCACAAAGCAGTTTGGCTCAATTACCTATTTAATAATTAGATCATCTTTCCTCATCTTGAAGAGACCGGTATATGACATCACCCCTTAAGAGGGCATCCTCTGGGCTCCTCCCCATCCTCTTCTTTTGGACAAAAGGTAAGGGCTCAAAATCAAGACTTTAAATCAGCCTCAACCATTTCCTCCCCACCCCAAAACTTTAGCTTCTTCAGAAGTATTAAGAAGGGAATATTCAAAGGGCTAGAAGGATTGGGCTCAAACATACTTCACCTTGGTATTACAGAAATCTTCTAACACATGACAATGGTAGACAGAAGGCTGTAATGACCCCCAGCCCCTCTTACCCGGCTTCAACTCATCAACACACAATCATTACTGCCTCATCTCTAGCTGCACCTTCTCAGGTCTTGAAGCAAATTTCGAGAGCATTTCATTCCCCATGTATCTCTAAAGATCCTTTCATTATGCAAGCACAGTAACCTAATTACTCATTCCATATTATCAAATATCCAATAAGTATTCAAATTTCCCTAATAACAGCTATGTTTTATCAATCTTTTTATTGACATATAGCTGATTTACAATGTTGTGCTAATTACTGTGTACAGCAAAGTGTTTCAGTTATACATATATACACATTCTTTTTTAACGTATTCTTTTCCATTATGGCTTATCACACGGTATTGAATATAGTTCTCTGTGCTATGTAGGAGGACCTTGCTGTTTATCCATGCTATATATAAAAGCTTACATCTGCTAGCCCCAGCCTCCCACTCCACGCTCTCCTCAACCCCCTCCTGTCTGGCAATCACCAGTCTGCTCTCGATGTCTGCTATTCTGTCTCTGTTTCATAGACAGGTTCCCCATGCTAAGCTGCTTCAGTCGTGTCCAACTCTGAGACCCCATGGGCTGTAACTCGCCAGGCTCCTCTGTCCATGGTATTCTCCAAGCAAGAATACTGGAGTGGATTGCCATTCCCTTCTCCAGGGGAATCTTCCTGACCGAGGTATCCAATCGGCGTCTCTTATGTCTAACCTGCATTGGCAGGTGGGTTCTTTACCACTAGCACCACCTATGAAAGTGAAAGTGAAAGTCGCTCAGTCGTGTCCAACTCTTTGTGACCATATAGTCCATGGAATTCTCCAGGCCAAAATACTGGAGTGGGTAGCCTTTCCCTTCTCCAGGGGATCTTCCTGACCCAGGAATCGAACCCAGGTCTCCTGCGTTGTAGGCTGATTCTTTACCAACTTAGCTATCAGGGAAGCCCACTATGGACAGGTTTATTTGTGTCATATTTTGGATTCCACATGTAAGTGTAGCATCTATATTTTAAAGATTTGCTTACAGATTAAAACAACACACCGTTTTCATCTGGTCTTTGTTCTTCCCACTCTTACTACATTCTTCTTTTTCTCTCATCCTGCGGTAGACTCAGCAGCCTGTGGAGTTTGTGCCTCACCCCATTTGGGGCCTACTCCCTTTTAAAAAGTCCCTTTAAATAAACTTTGATGAGCAAACTTTCATTGCCGGATTTTTGGCTCATTCCCTTTGGAAAGTTACTCCACGTTTTCTTCTTCTCCCCTCTTGAAACTCAGGCAAGAAATATATGTTGAAATTCATTACTTCCATATTTTTCTTCTCATCTACCTTTCTGTTATCATCAACCTTCCCTTCATCTCTAAGGGGACAGTTTACTTTACAACTCTGCTTTTTTTTTTCTTTTTTGGACTAACTTCCATAGGGCACTCTGAAAGCCTCATGGTTCTATTTATTCATCCAGCAAATATTTACTAACCACCTACACAGCCCCTGACTTGTACACTGTAATAAAAACGTGGCGAGGCAGGCCCCAGAGAACAAAATCTAATTCACGCACTCCAGTTCTCGAAATGTGCGCTAGAGGGCGCGTCTTTCCCGTTGGCATCTGACAAGCGGCGTGGCTAACTCTATGGGCAGCCTACACCTCAGGACACAGTCAAGTGATAATCTCACACAACTTGACCCTTAAAAACGAAGTAAATTCCATTTATTGGATTCACGGACAAAAAGAGAAATAAAGAAATTACATAATTCCCCCCAAAGGTCCATTTTTCCAGACTCCACAGGTAGAATGCCTAGGGCTTACAGGTTTGACAAAATTACAAAAATGTTAAAGACTATTTTCATTCCAAAATACCCAAAGAAAACTGAAAAGTTGAAATCAATAAACCTTCAACTGAATGTCAATGAGAGTGACATATCAACTTTGCTAACTGTTAACTGTAGGCTCAAAAAGACTTCCTTACACTTAAAACAACTAACAAGTTTAATTCTCTATACAATAAAATTTCCTGAATATGCCCCAGTAACGGCCAAGAAACCCCAGTCAGCTAACACAACCAGTATTTATACAGCACCTAACCTGCACCAGGCATTGTTCTGGGCTGTGGATGGACAGAGTCCCACTGCCCTTGGTGCTTACATTTGAAGAGAGAGGTAATGAACAAGCCAACAAATAAATAAACAAGGTCAGGTCTGTGATCACTGTGACAGGAAATAAAGCTGGTTGATGGGGAAAAGAACAGATAGGGAGCTCTTGAGTCAAGTGTTTAGAAAATGTCTCCATGAGATGACAGCTATACAGATATCTCAGTGACAAGAGAGCGCTGGGAATGTCTGGGAGCAGAAGTTTCCAGAATATTCCAGGAAGAGGGAACAGGGGCAAAGTCTTATCCATGAGAGTGTGAGGTTTTAAAAGATAAAAGGGAGTAGGAAAAGCACAAATAACAAGTATTAGGATGTGGAGAAAAGTGAACCCTCCTACTGTTGATGAGAATGTAAATTGGTGCCGTCATTATGGAAAACATTACAGAGATTCCTCAAAAAACTAAAAATATAGTTACCATATGATCCAGTAACCCCAGTCCTGGGTATGTATCTGAAGGAAATGAAAGCCCTAATTTGAAAAGATACATGCACCCAATGCAATGGTGCAGTGGTAAAGAATCCCCCTGCCAACGCAGAAGACACAAGACACGCGGCAAGATCTGGATCAGGAAGATCTCCTGGAGAAGGAAATGGCAACCTGTTTCAGTACTCTTGCCTGGAGAATTCCATGGATGGAGGAGCCTGGTGGGCTACAGTCCATGGAGTCACAACGAATTGGACACAACTGAGCAACTGAGCACACACACAATGTTTACAGGAGCTTTATTTACAACAGCCAAGATAAGGAAACAACCAAATGTCCATTGCCAGGTGAATGGATAAAGAAGATATGGTGTATATATATACAGTGGAATACTACTCAGCCATTTAAAAAATGAAGTTTTGCCATTTACAGCAACATGGATGGACCTGAAGGGCATTATGCTTAGTGAAATAAATCAGCAAGAGAAAGACGAATACTGTATGTTATCACTTATACATGGAATCTAAACTATAAAACAAATGAATAAATGTAACAAAGCAAACAAGCTCACAGGTATTGAGAACAAAACTAACCATTACCAGTGGGGAACAGGAAGGAGTGAGGGGCAAGATAGGGGTAGTAGCCTGCCAGGCTGCTCTGTCCATGGAATTCTCCTGGCAAGAATACTGGAGTGGGTTGCCATTCCCTTCTCCAGGGGATCTTCCTGACCCAGAAATCAAATTCAGGTCTCCTGCACTGCAGGTAGATTCTTTACCATCTGAGCCACTCACAGGTACAAACTACAGAGGTATAAAATAAATAAGCTTCAAAGAGATGTTGTACAGTACAAGGAATATAACTTTAGAGTATAATCTATAAACAATTTGAATCTCCATGTTGTATATCTGAAACTAACTATACTTTCACTTAAAAAAGATAGCAGAGGAGGAAGGTATACTGAGATGAGGAGGAGGAAGACTGCTTTTTCTGAATCTACTGAGATAACCATGCTTTTTTCTCCATTAATCTGTTACAGTGGTATATTTCTTTAATAGATTTTCCTTATGTTGAAACCTCTTTATATTTTTTTACTAAAGCCTTTTTGGTCATGATGCATTTTTAAATATATTTCTGGATTTGACTTGCCAGGATTTTATTTTGGATTTTTGTGGAGATCCTCATATGTGAGATGGGCTGAAACTTTTCCTTCACTGTCCTGTCCTTGTCTGGTTTCATTTTCAAGATTATACCAGCCTCTTTAAAACATTTGGGGATATTTTCCCCACTATTCTCTGTTTATATATGAAGAATTATCTCATCATTCGAGGTTGAAAGCCTTCCCAAATAAAGCAATCTGGGCTCCTATTTTAATTAAATTTTACCTTTCTTTTTATTTTTTCTCCTCCTTTGGGCATATTCTATTGTTCTTTTCCTAACTTTTTAAGTTAAACTCTTGACTTCTTGATTTTCAAAATGTCCTCTCTTTTGATGAATATATTTAAAGGTAAAATTATAATTATAGTTGCATGACACAAGATTTGTAAGGTGGTGTTTTCACAGTCATTCATTCATTTTGTCATCTTTTTGTTAATTATAGGCATACATCTTTTTATTGCACTTCACAGATGGTGCATTTTTTACAAACTGAAGGGTTATGGCAATACTGTGTTGGGCAAATCTACCTGCATCATTCTTCCTACATCATTTGCTCACATCATGTTTGTGTCACATTTTTCCAATTCTCACGATATTGCAAACATTTTCATTATCATGATATGAAATAATGTTAACATATTACATTACAGTAATCTGTAATCAGTGATCTCTGATGTTACTCTAGGACTTACTGAAGACTCAGATAATGGTTAGAATTTTTTCATAATATAGTATTTTTAAATTAAGTTGCCATACATGTTTTTTTAGATATAATCCTACTGCACACTAAACAGACTATGCTGCTGCTGCTGCTGCCGCTGCTAAGTCGCTCAGTCGTGTCTGACTCTGTGCGACCCCATAGACGGCAGCCCACCAGGCTCCCCCGTCCCTGGGATTCTCCAGGCAAGAGCACTGGAGTGGGTTGCCATTTCCTTCTCCAATGCATGAGAGTGAAAAGTGAAAGTGAAGTCGCTCACTCGTGTCTGACTCTTAGTGACCCCATGGACTGCAGCCCACCAGGCTCCTCTATCCATGGGATTTTCCAGGCAAGAGAACTGGAGTGGGGTGCCATTGCCTTCTCCGAAACAGCCTATAGTATAGTGTAAACAGAATTTTTATATGCACTAGAAGACAAAAAATTCACCTGATGCTTCATTACAATATTCACTTTATTGCGGCAGCCTGAAAGCAAACCCACAATATCTCGCAGGTGTGCCTGTATTTCTAATTTCGTTGTATTCACAGAATACAACCTCTCAATGATACCTGTTTTTTTTTTTTAACATCATCTCATAAGTGGGACTGTTTTATTCACTGGCTCTGTCTGTTGATTTTCTTATATTGCAAGATTTCTTGAATATATCCGGAGTGATGGCCAAGAGAACAGTCCCCCTTTATATAACCCTCTCCAGGCATTCGGGAGAAGTGACTGCAAATATTAACATACACCAACCACGCAGAGGTCATGGGAACAGAAAGAAGGTCCAAAGGGGATTTTTTTGTTGTTGTTCCACCTCCAGCACCCTACCCAGAGCTCGAATCCAGTCAAAACCAACATGCCTTCCACCTATCCTGGGGAGGGGCGGGGCAGCAGAGAGATTTGCACATTAAAGTGAGGGAGAAACCAGAGTCCAGGGCTGGACTGGTCAGACCCCGGAGGCTGTCAGCTGACCCTCCCTTCCGGGAACACGTGCTCAGGCGTCTCCGAGTTCCCTGGACTGGAACTTTCGGTGGAGCCACTGGGCCTGCGCCCGGGATGCCAGCTCCAGGCTCACAGGTCACATGGGAAGCGCGGGGAGAATGAGCTCCGTCCGAGGGACGGTGACTAGTCACATCAATCCTGTCCCTGGGATTCTGCAGCTGGAATAAAGAGGGGCGCACAGAGCAGGCGGCCGTGCTGTCGAGGGGGTTGGCAGAGAAAACAAGGCAGCTGGCCCGCTGAGCCAGCACAGAGATGAGGTGGGAAAGCGGGGGCCAGCGTCCTGCTCCACCAGCCTGACACAGGCTGTTACACACAGGCCAAGCGCTCCCCAGCCCCTGGGACTCTGCGGGGTCCATTCTTCCTCCAGGAGCCCACAGCGCACCCCCCAGTCATTTCTGGGGGGTGCTCGTGTGCACTGGAGGCTGCCTGTCCCCTCTTTCCCCAGCCGCTGTCTCTGCCACCTCTCGGGACCCATGGGCACAGTCACACCACCCCGCTCCCGAACCCCTCAGGCCCCATACCTGGACACAGTTTCTGCTGCTCCTGTAAACTCAGGCTCTCCTGAACCCAGACGCCTGAACCCTGATCTGGGATGCTGCTTGTCTGCTAGCAGGTTTCCAGGGGTGGGGAAAGACCAGCTCAGCCCTTGGGGTCTTTTCCACATTTCAGAGCCCAGTCCCCTCATGCTCTGCCTAACGATAACCTTTCAAAGATGATTAGTACTGAAACAGATCGCCAGGCCAGGTTGGATGCATGAGACAAGTGCTCAGGGCTGGTGCACTGGGATGACCCAGAGGGATGGGATGGGGAGGGAGGGGGGAGGGGGGATCAGGATGGGAAACACATGTAAATCCATGGCTGATTCATGTCAATGTATGGCAAAAACCACTACAATATTGTAAAGTAGTTAGCCTCCAACTAATAAAAATAATTGGGAAAATAAAATAAAAATGATTAGTATTAAACACAAACGGCTTCCCAGGTGGCGCTGGTGGTATATAACCCACCTGCCAAGGCAGAAGAGGTGAGAGATGCGGGTTCCATCCCTGGATGAGGAAGATCCCTTGGAGGCAGGCATGGTAACCCACTCCAGTATTCTTGCCTAGAGAATCCCATGGACAGAGGAGCCTGGCGGGCTACAGTCCATAGGGTCACAAAGAGTCGGACATGACTGAAGCAGCTTAGCACACATGCCCAAACACAACAAGCTAACATGCTTGTCTGAAGCATCTCTGTTTGAAATGCTACCTAAGTCTAAGGCGGGCATGAGAAAAGCAGTGGTTATCTGTTCTACGTGGGTTTCACCACCTCAAAAAGGACACAATCACCTCCAATCTGTCCACCAGCGCTCTCTGATGAAAGCCTACAGCAGCAGACAGAACTCAATACTAGTCACGATCTCGTCTGCGCGAGATGCTTTGAGCGTGTAATTGAGCGTGCATGTCTCAGCGACACTGCCTTAGATTGAGGTCCTAAGAAGTGGAGCCGGAGCCAAAGATTCTATTCGAGGGGAATGAGAAGTGTTGGGAGGGGCTCTCAGGAGAAGGGGAGTGGGACGCAGGCTCAGGTGAGGGAAGGAGCCAGGAATGTGGTCTCAGCTGGAGCACAGAGTCGCCTGACCCCCAGCACAGGCTGCCCTCAGATCTGGCCCCACACCCGGACACAGTGACTGCTGGGTCAGGACTCGCTCACAGTGGTGGGGATGGTCTGGGAGCAGCCCCCAGGCTAGGCAGCTGTGAACCTTAGCAGTCAGCGCTGGAAGCAGCTTGCACACAGAATCCACAGGGTCCCGGCAGCCTCCACTGCAGACATCCTCTCACCTGGGCGTTACTAGGGTGAGGAGAGGGAGGCTTAGTGATGCTTCAGAGGAGGTAGAGAGGGGACTCAGGGAGGGCGCAGCAACGGGGTGGAGGAGCTGCTCTGCTTTCTCAGGACCCGCCCTTTCCTGGACCTTTCTCTCCTGTGCTGTGCTCTGTACTGATGGAAAATTCTCATAAAGCCAGGCTGGCCAGGCCAGGCTGGGCACCGCCGATGAATGCTCTGGTCCCTGGGGACGTGGGACGGAGGGGCATTGTGTCTGGGATCCTGGACCCTGGAGGATCCTGGAGGTGGAGACAGAGTCTTGTCTCTACACCCCACAAGCTGCCTAAGACAAATGACATGCTTCAGTCCCCCCAGCCCACACTTTGAACATGGCATGTCGGAGTCAAAAGGCCCACCCGAGAGAGGTGGGAAAGTGAGGTAGGGCAGACCACCTGCACACACGACAGCCTGGACCTCTTGTTAAAGGGCATTTCTGATTCGAGTTGGGAGGGGGCTGCAATCTTGCAGTCATAACAAGCCACGAGGTTGCTGGGCATAGCAGGGGTGCTGGACTGTCACCTGGAGTCCACTCGCCTGCCCTCTCAACTCTGGTTTCCCCTGGTGATTCGTCCTTTCCCCTCCACACACACACACCATGGCCTCCAGGTGGAGCTGAGCCTCTCGGGGCAGCATGTGCCCAGGCCAGGCCTTCCATCACGTGGTCCTCCCCAGATCTGGTGGAGCCACTGCTCTGGCAGCAAGCATCAACAGATTCCGGCAGAGGACGGTCAGCCCTGCAGCTGGTTCCGACCCCAGGGAAGGAAATGAGCCTGGGCAAGCAGAAGGCAGAGCTGCTGCCCGCTCCTTCCTGCCCTACGAGACAAGGAGGCAGCAGAGAGGGAGATGGGCTGGGTCTCGGCCTCACGGTCAAGTCCCCGCCCTTCTCAGTTACAGATCCCACGGTTCCCCTTTAAGATGTCAGTGGATCTTAGTTGAATGAAGTTCCTGCTTTGACTCACCCTGATCTGAGCCCAGTCTCCCAAGCCTTTGTCCATGAGTTACCCTGACTTGGGACCCTCATCAGCTGATAGAGACAATTGATGCAGCCCCGGGTCTGAGTTGAAAAGCGAGGCATGGAAGGAAGGTTCTGGAATGAGCCCGTAGCCGTGACCAGGCCCAGCCCTCACCAGGGGCAGGAGGGGAAATCACTCATCCAAGCCTTGGCAACCTGGCGGCGGGCCTGGCCCAACCCCAGGCTCCAGCGCCTTCTGCGGCAGGAGACTCGGGCTGTGAAGCGAAGTGTCAGCGGCAGGGCCCGCCTTTGCTGGGAGTCACAGCAGGACACGGCCCTGCCTCTGAGTGGTCTCTGCAGTGCACGCGGTTTGCACACATTCTCATTTGAGTCTCACAACCCCTGACGTAGGAGGAGCAGGAAAGAAGACCTGAGTCAGGAGAGAGACAGGACGGGCCAGGGCCTCCTGGTGGGGATGGGCTGGTGCCCAGGTGTCCCGGAGCTCAGGGACCAGCAGAGGGAACCACCTCGAAGATTCTCAGCAGTCTTGTCTGGCCGCCAGCTGGGCAAGCTGCGGGGGCTTACTCCAAGGCACCCCGATGTCTATCTATTACCCAATTCCAGTAGCAGTCATTATCCAGCTGGGGGGAGCCCAAGCTGACTCACTGCTGTGACTTTGGAGCTCCATGACCTTGAACATAACCCCCTCAGGGTGGGGGAAAATGAAGGAGGCCGAGGTAGAGGCTTCCCTGCTCCCAACTGAGCTCAAATGACCACTCCTCAGACGAGCTGGTGTTGAGAAAACATCAATTCCCGTTAGTCAGCTGCAACAGGCGTCGGTGACCTAGAGGAGACATCCAGCCTGGACGTCCAATGCCACACACTCCTGAGGAGCCAGACCCGGTGGGGGTTGGGGGGGTGGTGCAGGGGGACGAGGTCTCTCCTGTCCCACTGCCCCAAGGAAGGGAGAACCCAAGGCCTCCGACCTCCCATTACTGTCCAGGAGACCAGCCCACAGCCCAGTAAAATGCACTCAGTGGGCACACCTCCCACCCCCCCACCCCCGCCTCCCAGCCCGCGGCCTCCAGCCCTGGACCCACCAGCCAGTGGGCAACTACCGCCTGGGTGTATGAGCCCAGCCCTGCACTGGACCCTGCCGGGGTTCAAGAAGGAAGGACGCGGCCCTTGCCTTCAGGGGGCCCCCGTCTCAGCGGAGGTCTCATGCACACAGAGGAAACTGGGGTATAAGCCCGCACATACCTCTCAGGGGCGAGATGGTGTGTTAACACGGGGACTGTTCCGAGGAGGGAGGGGTGTGTGCTAGGTGGTTCTGGAAGGCAGGCCTGGCGGAGAAGAGGGCTTAGGAGGGTGGAGCGGACATGGGCAGAGGGGCACGGGTCAGACCAGCACCAGGGGAGGCAGGAGATGAGCAGAGCAGGGGCGTCTGCAAGGGTGCCCCCAGGTGGGCCAAGGACCCAACTGAGGGGAGTTCCAGAAGCACGGGGCCTTGTTCTCTGACCCCCGCAGAGCAGCCTGTTATCCCAGAAGCCAGTGTATGGCAGGTGGTCGGTAAGAACCCATGTGCAAACTGCACCAGAGACCCATGGGGGCCCCCCAGCAACCCTGCCTGAACCCCAGCTCAGCCCTGGGATGCCACTCCCCATCTCAACACAACTCCCCTGAGTCTTGGCACTCACATCCCTGGGATTTGACCTACATGTCATAACTAAAGGCCTCTCTCACCAAGGGTTTCACTCCCTGTGACCCACCTTACAAAGTCTGGTTGTCCTCAAAACCCCAGCCCGGCCATAGTGGGTCCCCCCTTTTCTGAGGGGTGGTTCATTCTGGGGAGGCCAGGGAGCTCCAGGCCAGGTGTGAAGCCCAGAGGAGCCCTCACCCTGCGGCCAGCCCCAGCCTCACCTTCCTCTTATTCCTCTGCGCCCTGCAGACACACGGAAGCTTATCTGCCAGCCTGTCTCCCTGCCCGGAGCTGGCAGGCACCAGCAGGGAGGTGCCACTTCCTCCCCAGCCTCCCTCCTCGCCCTCTTCACATCATGCTGAGCCAGCACCCAGGAAGCCAGAACAAGCAACCCCAAAGCAGAGGGGAGCAGACCATCCCCCCAGCGCTTCCCGATGATGACGGAGGCTGGGGAAGGGGACTGAGGCTCCTGACGCGCCGTCTGTGGGGTGTGGGAGAAGACAGTGGCTACCCAGGGCCCCTCCTCAGAATTCTTTATTCCTGAAAAGGGAAGGAAGGTCGATGGGCGCGGAATGGGGGAAACGAAATGTGACTCGAACGAAGACCCTGACCCAGGACTCTGTGTCAGCTCAGGAAGGAGCGGCGGGCTAGCCCCAGGGCCTGGGGATCTCGGCCAGGAGTCCCGGAGCTCCGGGAATCCCTCGTAGATTCTGCGTCCCTGTGAGTATGTGCGTCTTCCTGGGGAGAAGGTTCATAACCTTTGCCATCTTGTCAGAGGGCTTCGTGAGCCCAAAAGTGTGAAGAAATGACTGCCCTGAAAGGAGAGGGAAGCCTGCAGGCGTGTTCATCCCTGGGGGTGGTCTTGCCTCTGGAGCCGGGTGTCTGCTTCCACGTTTCCTGTCTGTGGGAGGAGCACAGAAGTGGGCTCCCCACACAGGCACCATCGCTGCTACCTCGGGACAGGCCGGGCAGCCAGGACCACCTCATCTTCAGCCGTGACTCCCAGCAGGCCAGGGGAGTTTTTCCGCCAAGGCACAGAGTCTGTCTCCGATTCCAGGCTCCATCAGACCCTCTGCCTTCACCTCCTGAGGTAGGTCTTCTTAGGGGACATGGCCTCATGCTGGGGCACAGGCCCAGGGCCCCATTCTGAGTCTCTGTGTCAGAGGCGCCCTGCACACTGCCCAGAGCTCCTGCCCACTCCACATCTGTGCATAAAGACGAAGAGACCAGGGTCAGGTCTCGGGTGGAACATGGCCCCGCCCAGCACCGCCCCCCCCACTCAGTCAGGGCTAGGAGGGAGCAGTCATGGGCCCCCTGCACCCAGTCCAGGGTCTTGCATCCTCTTAGCCCCTACCAAGCAGCCCAGGATTATAATCCCATTTACCAGTGAGACATCGTGGGTTCAGGGTTCTTGGTGACTTGGTTCCAGATGTCCCCGGTCCCGACTTAATCTCTTAATCTCCACCACTAAGCACTAGTCCACACTGCAACAGCCACCGATGGGTGGCAGGCAGAGGACAAGTGATCCCCGAGAAGCCACATGGCTCTAAGGAAAGGGGGGAGGGCAGAGACGGGTCTCCAGCACTGAGCAGCAGCCTGGGTGCGGAGCAAGGGCCCTGTGGGGGCAGGTCCTCTCCCAGCCCCCAACTGCTTTCTTCCCAACCCACCACCCAGGAGGCCACATCCCCTGCAGACACCCATATCTCCCACCAACGCCCTTGCCCATGCTCCTACCACATGGTCCCGCTTCCTCAAGGTGCCATTTTCCCACCTGTAGGAGCATCTCTTAATGATGGTACAGTAGAGATACAGGGCCTTAGGGTCCAGAATCCAAAACGAGGTCCAGGCTTGCATTGCTGCACCACTAACTCCTATGTGTGACCCAGGGCCAGCCTGGGGCTGCCTCACTTTCTTTGTCGACCACATGGCAGAGAAGCCCAAGCATCAGCTTGGAATCTGAGGCCTGGGGGACAAGTCATGGCTCACCCCTTTCTCACTGCATGACTCTGGCCAAGCCTCTCAGGGGACCTCAATTCTCTTGCCTGGATGACCCCAGGACCCCGGTCCCACTTCCATCTCTCCTCCATGCCTCCAGTCGTCCTTGAACTGCACTTGGGCTCACTGGGCTCTTTCCATTAGACATTTTGGTGTCCCCTCCCCTTGCTACAAATCCTTTTTTAGAGCAAATATAAGCCTCCAAGTTTGAACCCCCACCTTAGAAATCTTCCACATCTATGGAAGGTTCCATGTTCCCTACGAGTCCCCAGGACCCAGCTCAAACCATCAAATTGCCTTGGGTGTCGCCAGCCACCTCCCCACCCTCCAGAACACTTTCAGTCGTCCCCTAAGGTAGCAGGCATCACCCTGTATGAGCACCCCAGGAACAGGGCTATGTTCCTCCCAAGGACCCCACTCAGCACACAGCCTGGCACATTGGGGCACTCAATTAATGATGTCACCCCCTCTTATCTGCTAAACTTACAGTCCTCAGTACATCCCCAGGAGGAGGAGGCCCTCATCTTCAGCCCCTACTTATACAGAAGCAAACTGCGTCTTGAGGTGAAATGACTTCTCCAAGGTACTAAGGAGGAAGCACTTGTGCCAGGAGACCTTGGGACTGGGGAGGCCTGAGGATTGCGCACAGTGTCCTCTCTCCGGGTGGCCTTTAATTCTGGCATTCAGGGAATGAGGATCGTGTAAGACAACAGTCCTACACCGAGAAGCCCAGTCTGCCCCACCTGCCCCATGTGACCCCCCAACGAGCCCGAGAGGGCTCTGGCCAGCGCCAGGTCTCACCTGCTCTAAGCTGGGTGTGCCTGTGGAGGAAGCCCAACATAGGGGCCCAAAGAGCCGTGTGCAGCCACCCGGAGGGTCCTGGCGGAGGAGCGGAAGGAGGCGGCCCAAGCCCGGCAGAGGCCTAAGCCCAGTAGCGGCCCGCTCCTTTTGAGACCCCCCAAGCCAGCCCTCACGGTCTCCCAGGATCCCATCCAGAGAGGGAGCCCCAGCCCAGCAGCATCTCCAGGGGTCACAGATGCGGCTCTGGGGCGGGAAACAGTCGGCGGAGCCGGCAGGTTCTGCGCACATCAGAGCACGCGGCCTAAATGGGCCGCCTGGCCTTCGGGCCCGTGGCCGTGACTGCGCTGGTGGGTCTTGAGCGAGCCCTCCCGCGCGAAGCTCTTGCCACAGCGGGCGCAAAAGTAGGGCCTGCGCTCCCCGAAGACGCCGGGGCGGCGCGGGTGCGGAGCGGGCATGCGCGCGTGGGTGCGCTGGTGGTTGAGCAGGAAGCGCGGCTCGCGGAAGCAGCGGCCGCACTGCGCGCACTGGTGCGGCTTCTCGCCGCTGTGGATGCGCTGGTGGGTGAGCAGGTTCTGCTTGAGGCTGAAGCAGCGCCCGCACTCGGGGCAGGGGAAGGGCCGCTCGCCCGTGTGGGTGCGCTGATGCACCTCTAGGTTGTGCTTGACGCTGAAGGCCTTGCCACACTCCGGGCACACGAAGGCGGCTGCGCGGCCCGCCCCGGCGTGCGCCTTCTGGTGCCGCACCAGGCTTGGCTGCTGGGCGAAGGTCTGGCCACACAGCGGGCAGCGGTGCGGCTGCTCCTCCGCCGGGTGGTGGATGACCAGGCCTCGATCGTCCCCCAGGCCCTCCTCCCCGTCCCCCGCAGGGGACCCGCCCC
This sequence comes from Odocoileus virginianus, assembly GCF_023699985.2. NCBI lineage: Eukaryota > Metazoa > Chordata > Mammalia > Artiodactyla > Cervidae > Odocoileus > Odocoileus virginianus. The sequence goes on from NC_069674.1 coordinate 6,539,992, forward strand.
CGGAGGATGCCAGCTCGGTCATGGGCACGTCCGGCTGCAATCACCGGCCCCTGAGGAGGCAGAAACAGAGAGAGGAGTCAGAGGGCACCCGAGGGTTGGCCAGCCCCCAGCCTCAGTGCCCATCACTCCCCAGTCCTGTTCGAGCCAGTGTCCCCCTGCTGGAATATCCTTCTTTCTTCTTTACCCCTTAATTACATCCTACCCCTCCTTCGGGCCTTTCTCAAATGACCCCTCCTGCTAGAAGCCTTCCTTGACCCTTCCAGCCTCTTTTGAGCCACATGGCCCAACCCTGTGACCCTTATGCATCACACAGCACACAGGGGCACTCATGCCACCTCTGTCTCCCTAACCTGTGGGCATCTTAAGGACAGGCCTGCTTCCTTTTATGACCCACATCAAACGCTGTGCCTACCACACAAGGCACAGAACAAATGCCGATAAGTAATACTCAGGGGCTTCTAGTCTTATAAGTTGTCCTGAACCCGGGTGCACCTTATCCCTCCAACCAGAGTCTCAAGGAGGAGGGGAGGGACAGACATCCCCAATCTGGAGGGGAGGGTGGGGTCGACAGTGATTTAAAGATATTTTTGCAAAGCTTAGAAGAAACAAAACAAAAGCCCTGTAAACTTGAAAGTAACCTCAGTTAAACATTAAAGGCAGCAGCTCTTTGTTTATCAAAATGAGGCATGCCTGTAAAAGGTTTGCAAGTCACTGAACCACAGTGTGAGCTCGCAGGGGGCGGGTCTCAGCTTGATTCCTCTTGGCATCCCCCCAGCAAAGCCTGGCCCAAGGCTGAGGAACACTCAACAGCTCAACAAACAGCCCCAAGTTCAGTTCCATCTCATTCACACTGCTTCTCCTAAGGATCCTCTTTCCCAGGGCACTGTGTCCCTCTTAAATTGTTGCCCACAACAGCCCCGAGGAAGGGGCAGGCTTATGGAACTCCAATTTATAGATGGGGAAACTGAGGCTCAGTGAGGTCAACTTACTTGCCCAAGGTCGCCCAGCAAGGTGAACCAGGACTAGGCTGTAAATTTCCTCATTGTCAAAAGTTCTTCTCAATGTCCTAGCTGCACACCAGCTAAGCGTCCCTCAACACACACACACACACACACACACACACACACACAGAAGACCACCACTGTCCCGGCCACCACAGGTCATCAGGACCCACAGGAGCACTGCTTCTGTGGGGTGCTGTCTGTGGCCAACACCCTCATGCCTCCCCAAATCCTGGGTTCCAGCTCCTGCAGAGCAGTAAGGCCTGCTTCGAGAGGCCGAGCTGACCTCCCCCCAGGCTTTCCCCTGCCCCTATCAGGGAAGCCTCCTGGCCCTTCACCTGGACCTCCATGCAGGCCTTCACACTTCCAGATCTCCCTGCTTATCACCGCCTCAGTGGACCTACCAGCAGAGTGGGGTCCCAGAGGCAATCCCTTTGTCTTCCCCTACCCTCAGGCCCCCGGTGGAACACCACTCACCCCGGGGAAGGGGACAAGGACTACTTGCAACAGACCCCACCCCCAACTCTTTCCCCAGGCAGCTGCACGGCCGTCTGCAAAGACAGATCATCTCTGTCCCCTTGGGCCAATCTCAGCTTGGCCTTGTCTCTGAGCCGCCTCCCCACTCCCCCAGCTATACCCCTGGCCGAGGGCCCCGCCCGCCGAGAGGGTCTCGGCCACGGTCCCCGGTCTCTCCGGCGGCAAGTTCCTCCATCCCATCCCGCACTCACAGCCCAGGCGGCGCCCCAGGTCCTCCGGCCTCCAGCAGTGGCTCTTTCCTCGAGTCTGCGCTGCCCAAGGCAAATACGGTAACTCTCCGCAACGCCTCCGGGGGGCCCCTTCTCCCTCACCCCCAGAAAGACGGCCAGCCTCCAGCACCGCTCTTCTTATCAGACCGCGGCATGAATCGGAAGAGCTGACCCCACCCACCCGACCCCCCGCACACAACCTTGCCAGCTCCTCGGGCCAGAGCGAGATCCTGGAGAAATATGGTAAACTCTGCGTCGCAGCCCCACCCCCACGAAAATATGTAGGCCTCCCACTCCGCTGCAGCAACCCACCCCATTCCGCTGCAAACGCTGGCTCCCTTAGGGAATTCGTGCAACCCACCCCGCTCCCGCAACGCCGGGGGTAGGGGGAGAAACCACGCCACCCCGGATAAATACGTAATTAAGTCTCGGCGCTCGCCACTCCCGGAAAGGGTCTGCGCGACTCCCGGCAAATACGGTAGCGCGCCCGCAGTGACCCGCCCCCAAGGGTCCGGCACCGGCTGGGGTAAATACGGTAATCTCCCGCCGCGGCCTCCGCCCGGGACCCGACCCGGGACTCGCGAGGCGCCGCCTCCCCGCAGCCCGCCGCTCCTCCGCAGCGCCGCAGCCGCCAACGTCGCCGCAGCCGCACAGCAGCCCCGTGAGGCTGGGAGGTCTAACTCGCCCACAGCCTGGCTGGAGCACCGAGGAGGCCTGCGAGCGGGGTTCCCGCCAGGGGCAAAACAAGAAACCAGGCGGAGGGCCGGTCGGGGGGGGGGGGCGGGGGCGCTCAGGACACCCAGACGGGCGGGTCGCCCCGGGTCCCCTTGCCCCAGCCATTCCCGGTTCAGGATTCCCCGAGGCCGCAGTCTCGCCTCCCTCATCCTTTGGCTGTGCTGTGCTTGGTCGCTCAGTTGTGTCCGACTCTTTGCGACCCCATCCATAGACTGTAGGCCGCCGGGCTCCTCCGTCCATGGGGCTTCTCCAGGCAAGAATACTGAAGTGGGTTGCCATTCCCTTCTCCAGGGTGTCTTCCCCCACCCAGGGATTGAACCAGGGTCTCCTGCAGTGCAGGTGGATTCTTTACCGTCTGAGCCACCAGGGCAGCCGAGCTACTCTAGTTAGGCCCACAGACTGGCCCCAGCGTCTGGGAAGCTGGGTCTGGGGGGTGTGGGAGGGACAAAGCCTTTCCTTGCAAGAGAGAGAAAGGGGTGAAGGCAGGAAACTGTCCCCCCACCTCCACCCCCGGGGAACCTTTCTGAGCAGGGGCTTCATGGGTGGGAGACCGAGCCCAGCCTACCACCAGGTTATGCCATCAGGATGACTGGGTTGGGAATAGAAGAGACACTTATTCCCCTACCATGCCATCCTTCCCACAAAGGAGCCCATTACAGTCAAACTAAAGACAGCCCATGCAAGAGCCACTTATAACACCCTGGGGAGGCAGCTGGTGTGGGCAAAGCTGGGCTGAATTCCAGCTTCCAAATGTCACTTAATAATGCACCTTACCTAGGCATTACTCCTCTCATTACAAAGCCCTTTCCCATGTATTCTCTCGCAGCAGCCTTCCAATAACCAGTGCCGGCTGAACCATATAAGTGTTATTATCCCATTTCATAGATGGGAAAATAAAATAAAATTGAAACACAGAGCAACTCTGCCAACACCCCACCCCCGCCTCTCCCCGTCCCCCCTTCCCCCACTGCTTCACATGGCAGAGTCCAGGTGGAAAGGCAGGCCCAGCTCTCTCTCCTTGGCATTGCCCTGGTCCCTCAACAGAGAAACAGAAACAGCATGCTCACCAGGATCAGAAGGAATAATCTCATCCCAAAAGGGAAAATACGTCCAAATTTACATTTTACAGATGAAGAAACTGAGGCTGGAGAAGGAAAATGGTTTTTTAAATTAAAAGTGCTAGAGGAACACTCTAGGCTTCCCAGGTGGCACTAGCGGTAAAGAACCCTGTCTGCCAATGCAGGAGACATAAGAGACTCAGGTTCAATTCCTGGGTGAGGAAGATCCCCTGGAGGAGGACAAGGTAACTCACTCCAGTATATTCTTGCCTAGAGAATCCCACGGACAGAGGAGCCTGGTGGTGGGAGAGGCGGGACAAAAAGTCAGACAAGACTGAAGCGACTTAGCACGCAAGCACGCACGCAGAGGAATATCAGTTGGCCCTTTCTGCCCTGGCCCTCTGCAGCTGGTGCTGCTGCTAAGTCACGTCGGTCGTGTCCGACTCTGTGCGACCCCATAGACGGCAGCCCACCAGGCTCTGCCGTCCCTGGTGGATAAAACTGCTAGGATTCCGGAAGGTCCAGGCAGGGCTCCTTACAGCAGACAGTGGGTATGGCTGTTGGGGTGGCGTTATCCCTGATGAAGGCTTCTGGGAGGCACAAGCCTCCCAGCCTCTGGAGGTGCCCCCTGTAGCCCTCCAGGCACCCCAGGTGCCTTCCAGGGCCTGGGAAATGAATTCCAGGTGGGAGTCCATCTGGGAGTAAAACCAATCTCTCACTCCTGACACCAGCTTTCACAGCTCGCCCCATGGACCAGTTCACCGCAGCCGGTCCCCTCTTGGGTACTCTCAGCCTCTGAAGGACCCACCCCCATCCACGCTCCTCTGGTAGCCCCTCACTGAGGTTTGTGGAGCTCCACAGGAGAGACACCCCAAGGAGATTGGTATTTCAAATAGAGTCAATGGTGGGGGCAGAATGCTGGGAAAGCCAAAGACGTGAAGCTACCAGGGTAGATGTTTACTCCAGCGCCAAGTGTAGGTCTCCTACGGCAGTGACAAAAGGACCCTCTAACCACTGACGACAACACACACCCACACCCCACCTGGCCCATGGAGCTTGGTTCATGAACAGCCACGCCACCCAGCTCTTTGGTTGCAAACGTCACCTGCCAGCGCGACCAGCTTTCATCTCTCCCACAGGCTACAGGAGAAATGGGAACACTTAGGAAATGACCAGATTTCTCAAAAGCAAAACAATGCACCTGAGGATGTCTCCCTTATTTTTAGCAGCTGTGCCATATTTCCGGGTAAGCTACATAGAAAGGGAAGGAACACAGCCGGGGTCGGGGTAGTGAAGGCAGACACCATCACCTCAAACTCGTCACTCTCAGCGGAATGCCCAGGGCTCTGGGAAGCCTCCTTCCTCAGCCCTGCCTGTGTGTGTGATTCTGCTGACTCACTTCATGTCTCTGGTTTCTTACACAGACACCCCCGCACGCATCTCCTGCTGCCGTTTGCACGTGCTGTCCTGAGCACAATAGAATGGCAGCGTGGAAATATTCTGCAAATGCAGTCACACTTCTCTGTCCCAGCAGGGCCAGAGGCTGGCATGGAGATCCCCACCACTCCGAGGAGGCTCATGTGACAGCTGGACTCTGGACCCTAAAAAAAAAGCTCCGGCCTGCTCACGGCCAAGAACAGCTGGCCCATGAGCCCCCTCTGGGTAAAGGCATGTTCAGCTCAGCTGAGTCCTTCTCGGGGCCCTGTATTCCCTCCCTCCCCCGCCTCCGGGGTACACTGGCTGGAGCAGCGATCCCTGTGACTCCCCTGGACCCGTGTGCTCCCTCACAGAGGTCAACCTGGTCATCCTCTGGCTCCCCCAGCTCTGGGCTGCAGCCCCAGCGCTTCTGCACTCAGTTCAGGGACCATGCTACCACCCTCCATCAGCTTGTCCCATCCCCCCAGATTGGATGGCGATCCCTAACATCCCTCTCTAAGGGGACTTAGTTCACTTTGGTTTTCCCACCAGCTCACAAGCTTCAAAGGGCAGGACTCAACATCTCCGTATCCCAAGAGCCCAGCATATCATAGACCCTCAGTCAGTGTCTGCTGAATGAATGAATGCATGTCTGCCAATTACATCTGGGTGGGGTGGGGGGGGGCCACAGCCAGCAGGTATGCTGATGTGATGTGTAAGGGGTGAGGGGCTGCAGGCAAGTTACAGCCCCAGCCACGGCTCCAAGGGCCAGGAGGCACTTCGAGACCTGGATGGTGCTGTGGGGCTCTGGACATGAGTTATCTGCTCCAACGTTCTTTTTCTTTGGAATTAAAACCCAAGATGTGACCTAGGACATCCATTCGACCCCTAAGCTTGCAGCCTGCTTGATACCAGCTAATTCTATAGCAACTGAGCTCTGTTTGGGGAACATATTTTCTTCTCTTTCCATGATACGACTTCCATTTCTACAAATGCCGTGCAAGTAGCCAGACATGGAGATTCATTTTTTAAATGACAACAGCAATCATTTATTGGCTGAGTGCTGTGTACCAGGAACCCACACTCTATCTAGGTGACTTGCCCAAGGTCCCCCAGCTTACATGGTTAAGGCCAGAATTTAGCCACAGGACAGAATCTATCCACTATTCCTAACAACAAAAGAAAGCTCTTTTTAGACTGGGGTGAGAGATGAGGGCAAGAGAAAACATGTCTACTTCTCAATAGGAGCATTATTCCTAGGGCTGTACTGTCCAATAGCCACGTGTGGCTCTTTACATTGAAATTAACTAAAATCAAATGGAAAATTCATGTTTTCTGAGGGCCTCCACCCCACCAGCCACAGTTAAGTGCTCCACAACCACACGTGGCTGGTGGCCACGACATTGTGGGGCACAGATATAGAACATTTCATCATCACAGAAACTTCTGGACGGTACTGGTCTAGGGCCCCTCCCCCTCCAGAACTGGGAGACTCTGGTCTCTTTTTAACCCAAAGATCAACCTATGCTGGGATCATTCATTTCCCTCTGTCTGCTGGGATCATGTAAAAGCCTACTGTTTTCAGCCCCAAGGACTCCTCTTGCCAAAAGGTCAAGGCTATTTCTTTAGCAGACCCAAACTACTTTAAAAAAGAAAAAGTAAAAAGCTCAGCAGAGGCTCCACTTCTGCCAGGCATTCCTTGCCAAGTCCCTGCTGGTCCTCCTCTCTCCCCTGGTGCAGGGACCTCTCCCTGGCGGCTCCCTGGGGCTGGGCAGTGGGGAACCACACTCTCCCAAGAAGGCTGCCATCTGGCTGGCTGAGTCGAAGCTCATGCTGCTTGCCAAGGACAAGCATTTGCCCAGTACCTAACTCATTTGTCATAACTCCCAGCCTGCTCCTAACAAAGGACACAAGGATGCTGCATGCAGTTCCTGGAACCCCACCCCACCAAGCTCTTCCGTTGTGTTGGAAGCTTGGCTCCGGGTCCCCACTGTAGACTTGCACTTACCTGGTTGTGGATAGGCTATAAATAAGTCTTTGAAGATCCTGATTTATTTACTCATGGTTGTTTTCTGTTCCCCCACGCAAGCCTTTAATCTCAGCATGCTCTGGAACATTTTGAACTATAAAACACGAGGCCAGGTCTGACCTTGTCTTTGACTTTATGGCATGCCTCTTCCTAAATTTTCTCTGACCTAGTTTGATTATTTTTAAATGAAAGGGAATTAAAAATTAAAGCTGATGATGCCAGACCTCCCTCGGAGAGGCCTGAGCCTTGCAAAGGTGGAAGAAGTTTAGGCTAACAGGAAGTCTAGGACCTACCATCCACTTGCAAGGGGACTTGGTGAACTAGTCCCACCATCCCCACCCCCTCCCCTATATCGCTGTCCTGCCCAGTTCACAGCTCACGGTGAGATGGCAAATAAGAAACCCTTGTTGGGAGAGCCGGGGCTGGGGATAATTTGTTGAAGAATTAACTGTATATAGATTGTTCCAAGCTGTGTATCAAAATGAACTTCTCGAGGGCAGGGACTGTGACTGCTGTAGACTGAACTGTGTTCCCCAAATTTGTATATTGAGTTCCTGACCCCCAGTATGATGGTATCTGGAGATGGAGCCTTTGGGAGGCAACTAGGAATTAGGTTTAGACAAAGTAGCTCCAATACTTAGGCCACCTGATGCGAAGAGCCGACTCATTAGAAAAGACCCTGATGGTGGGAAAGATTGAAGGCAGAAGGGGAAAGGGACGACAGAGGATGAGATGGTTGGATGGCATCACCGACTCAATGGACATGAGTTTGAGCAAGCTCTGGGAGATGATGAAGGCCAGGGAAGCCTGGCGTGCTGCAGTCCATGTGGTCGCAAAGAGTGGGACACGACTGAGCGACTGAACAACAAAAGTCGTGAGAGTGAGGTCCGCCTGGTGAGATGAGTGTCTAAGAGGAAGGGAGAGACCAGGTCCTCCCTCTCTCTCTACTTCTCCCTCTCCCCTCTCCATCCCACCACATCAGGGCACCAAGAAAAGGCAGTTGTCTACAAGCCAGGAAGCAGGCCCTCAGCAGGAAAAGAACCTGCTGGCTCCTTCATCTTGGACCTCCAGCCTCCCAGACTGTGAGAAGCACATGTCCATCGTTGAAGCGCCCAGCCTGTGGTGGTGTTCTGCTGACCCGAGCTGACGAAGACAGTGGCTTCTTCATCACAGCGTCCCTGAGGTCTGACACAGTGCCTGGCACACTGGAGGCTTATTTAGGAAATCATGGGGCAGAGCTTGTTTAGGCTCTGCCATCCCACCATCCTGACCTGGTCAATGGGACCTGCACCTCAGTTACTCTTGGTCTGATGGACTTCGTCCTGTCCCCATTGTGACCCAGAGCACTCATTGTGAGGGGATGCGCACCTGGGGTCAGTGAACAGGTATTCATTCTCATGACTTTGGTGGCCGGGGGTGGGGGGAGGAGGCAGTGGATGGGGCGCTGCAACCAGACCTAACCCCAAATCCTACCAATACAGCCGTCTGATTGATCTGATCATCAAACACAGGACATTTGTGAATGGTAACACATTCATTGTACAGAAACTCCTGCCCAGCTGATCTCTTCAGTATCTGCCTGCCCCGCCCCTCAGGAACCTGATTCAACCCGGCTCTAACACAGACATGGTACCTCTGGGATGCTTCCTGGAGGAGGAAGGCTTGCATGAGTTGGCCTCAGGATTTGAGGAAGCGAGTTCCCCATCATTAAAGTGGGTTTTGATGAGATCCCGGCTGCCCTGAGCAGGGCAGGCTGGGGGAGGCGCTGCAGGAGAAGGGCAGGGAGACAGCAGAGCCCCTGGAGCTGGGGAGGGCCAGAGAGCCTGCCCCGGAAATCCTTGTGACCTGGCCCCCGCTGGTCCTCAGAGCTGAACTCCTGGATAGACACACCTCGTCTATTCATGAGGTCTCACACAGCGCAGTATGCCATCAAAGGCCGGGACCACGAGTCAGCAGCCCTGGCTGCACATTAACCATCCCCAGCATTGTGTTACCCAGAGAAGCTGGATCACCTCCATGTCTTTTTGTGATGCTTCTGCCAGATGAAAGGGACTAAACAAAACCTGAAAAGAGGGGTGGCCGGAAGCCAGGGTGAACGCACAGATCCCAGAGGTCACACTTGTCTGAGTTCAAGGGAGAACCCAGCGGGTCCCTGGGAGGCAGGAAGGCAGAGCTCCTCCTACAGAATCATCCTAAGGTCCCCCTCTCCCCTCCCACTTTCCAGCTACCCAACCCTGGTACCCCCATACCCACTCCCTCGGCAATTCCCTCCTCTCCCACGTGGGAAGATGTGGTCCAAGACCACGGTCGGGCTGGAGGCCTGGGTTCTCTGTTAGCACTAGGGCCCCAGAAGACTCTGCTTTTGGAAGGGTGTGAGCTGTGACCTCTGGGGGGCCTAGAGGTCGAGGGGGTTATGTGAGAAGCGATCAAATTGTCTTGGAGAGGGAAAGGGGGAAGAGAATCCTTCCCTCCAACCCCAGCAAGAACTGGCCACTGGGACTGGCTGCCCCCAGCCGGGGTGGGGAACAAATGGATCCCTCCCAGCACACACGGACCCGGAGTTCAGGAGGGCGGCTTAGAAAGGAAAAGGAGACCACGTGAGGCAGTCAGTCCTTCATTTCTCTCTTCTGCGACATCATCATCAATAAGGGTCCCAGGCAGCTCCTACCAAGCAGGAGCAGCACGCTGGGCACCCTCCCTCTGCAGGGCCCTCCCCAAGGAACCAAACCCCAGTGAGACCACCCTCCGAGTACCAGCCGCGACCGTCACACACACACACCACAGTCCTAGGGTCAGGCCGCCCACGATAGCACCCAGGGCAGTGGGGCACTCGGGGTTGAGGGCCATCAAGCCATTCACGCCTTCCTAACACGAGTGGCCATTAAGTGCTGGGCACTGGCCTCGCACTGGGGACATGCTCGCCCCTCCCCAGCTGCAGCTTCTAGCTCCCGTCTGGGTATCTCTCAGTCTGTTGAGACTCCGCCCCCCACCCCCCCGGGATGGACCCTGGACAGCCACAGCTGACCAGTCCAGATCTGGGCCATCTCACCCAGGGCCTCCAACAGCTCCCTCATTCAGTGCCTGAGAGCTGGGGTCCCACCTCCAAGGAAGGACACATCCAGGCTCCACAGTGCGGGATGTGATATTTCTGCCTTCGACCCTTCCCGGGACTTTTCCCGATCCCCTTTTTGGGAGGCTCCTGGAATCTGTTGTCAGGTCTCAGAGCCTTGAGGAAGGCACCTTTGGAGAGGGTGTCAGCCCCTGCAGTTCTAAGCGCCATCATTCCTGGTCACTCGCCCACACGCACCAGACAAGCCTCCTCCCACCCCACCCACAGGCCTGCGTGGGTCCAGCCGCACTAGAGTGCGTCTCCTTTGGCGCTGAGGGTGGGCGCCAGAGCCCCCAGGTGAACGCGCTGGTGCTTGAGGAGGTGCTGCTTCTGGCTGAAGCCGCGGCCGCAGGAGGCGCACAAGTAGGGCCGCTCGCCCGTGTGGTTGCGCCGGTGGCGCGTCAGGTTGGGCTTCTGGCTGAAGCGGCGGCCGCACTCGGGGCAGGGGTAGGGCCGCTCGCCCGTGTGGATGCGCTGGTGGATGGTGAGCGCCGACCACCACGAGAAGCTCTTGCCGCACTCGTTGCAGATGAACTGGCGCGGCTCGCCCGGCGCCCCGGGCCGCGCCCGGCCCCACGGCAGGTCCCCGGGTCCCCGGGCGGGCGAGGGGCCCCGGGTCGGCGGCGACAGGCCAGGGACGGCCTGGGCGGGCGGCGGGGCGGTGGCCGCCGCAGGGCGCGCGCGTGGGTGAGCCCGCAGCGCGGCGCGGCCAGGGCGGGGCGCGGCCCGGGCGCCCGGCTGGTGCGTGCGCTGGTGCTTCAGCAGGTGCTGCTTCTGGCGGAAGCGGCGGCCGCAGTGCACACAGGGGTGCGGCCGCTCGCCCGTGTGGTTGCGCAGGTGGCGCGTCAGGTTGGGCTTCTGGCTGAAGCGGCGGCCGCACTCGGGGCAAGGGTAGGGCCGCTCGCCCGTGTGGATGCGCTGGTGGATGTTCAGCGACGACCACCACGTGAAGCTCTTGCCGCACTCGTTGCAGATGAACTGGCGCGGCTCGCCGGATGCGGCGGGCCGGGCCCCGGGCGGGCGCCACCAGCCCTGGCCGAGCCCCAGCCAGGCCCACTCGGGGCGCCCCCGCTGGGGCCCCGGCCGCGGGCGCCGGCTCCGGGGGGCCGCGGCGTCCCGCCGCAGCGCCGGCAGCCCAGCGCGGGCGACCTGGCGGTCCCGCGCGTGCGCACGCTGGTGGATGCGGAGGCCCACCTGGTGGCGAAAGCAGCGCGCGCACTCGGGGCACGGGTGGGTGGCGGGCCGGGAGTGGGTCTTCTGGTGCTTGAGCAGGTGCTGCTTCTGGCTAAAGCGCCGGGCGCACTCGGGGCAGCAGAAAGGCCGCTCGCCCGTGTGGTGCCTCTGATGGCGCGCCAGGTTGGGCTTCTGGCTGAAGCTCTTGCCACACTTGCCGCACGGGTACGGCTTCTCGCCCGTGTGCGTGCGCTGGTGGATCTTCAGCGACGACCACCAGCTGAACCTCTTCCCGCAGTCCGGGCACACGAAGTGACCCTCGCCGGCAGGAAGAGCCGGGCTCAGGGGGCCGGGAGCCGCCCCCGGGGCCCGGCCTGCCGGCCCCACTTCCTGCTCAGGGGGAGGGGCCCATCTTGGACCCCCTATCTTGTCCGGGCGCCCCCAGGCTCGAGGCTTCCTCGCCGCCGTCTGGTATGGTGCGGGCGCCCGACAGGGCCGGAAAATGTTCTTATCCTTCTGCGAAAGCACGGCTTGCGTCTGCAGCAGCCACTCGGGCTTCTCCCGCTTGATCTTCATCACCAGCCCATCTGCTGCCAGGGGAAACGGAGAGAGGTCAGGGAAAGTCATTCGGTGGGTGCTGTGCTCCTAGGATGGAGGCAAAGGGCGGGCGGGGGGGGGCATCAGGAGGGCAGAGCAGGGCAGAAAAGGATGCAGATGGAATATAGTAAAGGGAGAAGAGGCAATGGGGCAAAGGAGAGAGCAGGGAGGGTGGGAAGGACAATACAGTCAGAGGAGTGTGCAGGAGGGCAGAGAAAAAAGAAACGGTGAGTGTTGCAGGTGCCAAGCACGTTGCTTCCCGCCTCCTCTACCCTGAGGCCCAGGAGAGGCAAAGAAGATAAAGAAGCCAATCCAGGGGAGTCTTCCGACCCCGGGAGCAAGCAGAACGTGGCCAAGTTTCAAAACATCTGGTTCTCATCCTAAGAGGATGGACGTGCTGGGCGCTTGCTGGGTGAGTGCATGCCCAGTCCCCCAGAGGTTGGGCAACCAAGCCCGGTATCACTGCCAGGCAGCTCCCGGGCAGCAGCTGTGGTGCAACAAAACGAAGAACAAGAAAGCCAGTCAGAAAGCTCTCAGCACCCAGAACAGGTCAAGTGTTGCCTCGTCCTTGTACTAAAGGAAGCCTACACACCAGCGGCACACTCTGTCACTAACCCGCCCCTTAGACCAGACTCAGGTCTGCTGGGAACTTTGCTTCCAGGCTCCTGGACATAAGCCTTGATGGAAAAGGTCTGCTACAGACACTACATATACAGGCTATCTGAATTCCATTTATACAGAGGTCAAAAGCTGGTAACTAAAGGATGAGTTAGAGTTAAGAGTAATGCCCCTGACAGAGGGTGCTGTGGTTGGAAGGGGGCCTGGGGCACTTCTGGGGTGGATATATTCTCCTTATGGATCTGGGTGCTGGTTACATAGGCATGCTCACTTTGAGAATTTATAGAGACTGAGACCTGTGTACTTTTCTGTGTGTTATATGTCAATAAAAAATTTATGGCCTATAAAAATAGATGAAACAGGGACTGCCCCAGCAATCCAGTAGTTAGGACTCCATGCTTCCAAAGCAGCAGATGTGGGTTTGATCCCCAGTCAGGGAACTAAGACTCCACATGCTGTGCAGCCAAAAAAAAAAAAAACTGTGAACAAAGGAAAGAAACCCTAAACAACAGGTGCCCATGTTAAAAAGACAATGATGTAAACCCAAAGGAAGTAAGAGGAGAGAATTAAAACAGATGAAAGCAGAGATTACAGGATAAAGGGAATGTAAAGATACAAAAAGGATTCTGATAAATCCCAAAAACCTATGTATAGACCTATCAATTTGAAAAACCTATGTAAAATGGATGATTTTGTGAGAAAATAACAAAACTGACTCAAGAGGAGGTAGAAACCATGTCTGCATAAACATAGAAGAGACTGAAAAGAAAGCTAAAATTAGACCTCAAAAATGGGTAACAGGTCACTTAACTGTACAAACAAGTTCTACTAAAACTTCAAGGGAAGCACTATTCCCAGCTTACATAGACCATGACCATGACTAGGCAGGCAGGGGGGTGGGGGGTGGGGGTGTGCTGGGGAAGCTTACATGATACTTGACCCAAAACAAGGCAAGGGTTGGGTAGGCAGGAAATTATAGGTTTATCCTTCTTTGAGAGTAGAGGTAAAAAAACAAACAAGCAAAAATACTGACAAAGCAAGTTCGGCAATGTTAAGAGAACAACCTATCATGACTTTGCTGGATCTTCCCCAGGAAAACAAAGATGACTCAACACAGTTCATGACACTGACTTTTTAAATATTAAACACCTTATACCATTTCAATAGAGGTGGAAAAGGCACACAATAAAATTCAACATCATTTCTGGAGGAAAAGAAGGAGGAGAGGAAGTTAGGAGGAGGAAGGGAGGGAGGGAAAAAGAAAAAAGAAAGGAAGAAGGCTCTTAGCAAACTAGGAACATAAGGAAATTTCCTAAAATAAACAAAGAAGCTGCACTAGAAACTGTAGCAAATGTACTAACTGAAGGCAAAAGATTAGAAGCCTATTCCAGTTAGGAACAAGGAGAAAAAAGAAAGATATATATATATATATATTGGAGATTAAGAGAAAACTGTCATTTGCTGATTATTATTAACCTATAACTATCATTTACATGAGAATCCACTGAAGGTTGTATTAGAAATAAAAAGTTTCAACAAAACTACCAGCTTAAAAAACATTAAAATTCATAACTTTTTTAAATGGCAATAAAATAACTGTAAGTATACCTAATATATAAGCAAAACATAAAGAAAACTATTACTTTATTGAATGAATAAAAATGTAAATAAAAGAACAGGTACATCATATTTCTAGATAAGAAGCTCTTCACTCCAAACCAATGTTCAAATTCAGTATAATCTTAGTTAAGTAAATTATAAAATTTACTGTGTAGTAAATCACCCACAAATTCTAAAAATGATCAAGGAAGAATTTGGCTTATGCAACATTAAAAGCTACAATACTATCACTGCACACCTGTTAAAATGGCTAAAATCCAAAACACCAACAACGCCAAATGCTAACAAGGATGTGAAGCAACAGGAACTCTCATTCACTGCTAGTAGGAATGCAAAATGGTACAGCCACTTTGGAAGACAGTGTTGTCAGTTTCTTACAAACTAAATATATCCTTACAACACAATCCAGCAAGTCATTCTCCTGTATATTTACCCAAAGGAGTTGAAAACTTATGTTCACACAAAAAAAAACCTGCCAACAGATGTTTATAGCAGCTTTATTTGTAACAGTCAAAACCCAGAAGCATCCAAGAGATGTCCTTCAGTGGGGGGATGGATAAACAGTGGTATACCTTACAATGGGGTATTATTCAGCGATAGAAATGAGCTCTCAAGCCATGGAAAGACATGGAGGAAATGTAAATGCATATTACTAAGTGAAAGAAACCAAGCTGAAAAGGTATACTGTATGACTCCAACTATATGACATTCCAGAAAAGGCAAAACTATGAAGACAGTAAAAAGAGAGATCAGTGGTTGCCAGGGCTTGAAGGATCTGGGGGAAGGAATGAAGGAGGCAGAGCACAGAGGATTTTTAGGGCAGTGAACCGGCTCCGTATGATACTATAGTGGTGGGTATAGGATGTTAAGCGTTTGTCCACAGAACGCACAACATAAAGAGTGAACCCTCATGCAAACTATGAACTTTATGTAATAAAAATGTATTAACAAAGGTTCATCAGTTGTAGCAAACGCACCACCCAATGCAAAATGCTGATAATGGGAGAAAATGACTTCCCTGGCAGTCCAGGGGTTAGGATTTCACCTGCCAGTGCAAGGGGTGCAAGTTCAGTTCCTGGGGAGCTATGATCCCATATGCCTCATGGCCAAAACACCAAAACATCAAACAGAAGCAATACTGTAACAAATTCAATAAAGACTCGAAAGATGGTCCACATTAAAAAAAAAAATCTTAAAAAAAATATTTTTAATAGGAGAAACTGGAGAGAGGGGGCATAGGGCACTCCCTGAACTTTCTGCATTTTCTCCTATAAACATAACACTGCTCTAAAAAATGAAGTCCATTTTTAAAAAGTCTTGACAGATGCAGTTGTTATTGATATGGCTGCTCCATAGTGAGCCAGGTAAGGTGAGGCTGTGAGTGAGGGTCTCACCCACCCAAAAAAAACAAAAAACAATAAACAATTATAAATGTTGAATACACATAACCAACAGATAAATCAAGAGAACAGAAACATTTGATAAGTGATACACGGTAGCATTATACACAGTAGCATTCCAAGTCAACAGTGAAAGGCTGGCCTATCCATCAGTTTAGGACAAACTAATTATTTGGGGGAAATATTCAAGTTAGGTTTCTAGTTCATACAGTTTATAAAAATCAGTTCCAGATGGATTTAAGTGCTGGTTTAAAAGAAGCAAATACATGTAGAAGAATTAGGAGAATTTGTTTAGAATCCAGAGGTAATTGAAAACCTTCTTAAATAGGATGCAAAACATAAAAAATAAATTTAAAACACCTGTATGACAAAAGTCCCACATATGAGTAAAGTAGAAATGATTGTTTGGGGTGGCCTTTCCCAACAGAGCTGTCCACAAGAGTGAAAATGCTTTGTTGCATCCAAGCTGCCCAATACATGTGGCCTCTAGCCACACATGGTTCCAGAGCACTGGAAATGCAGCGAGTACAACCGAGGCCCTGAACTTCTTTTCTTTCATTTAAATTAACTTACATTTAATAACCACATGTGGCTATTGGCCACCTACTGGATAGCACATGTCTGCTGCTGCTGCTGCTGCTAAGTCCTTTCAGTCGTGTCCAACTCTGTGCGACCCCATAGAAGGCAGCCCACCAGGCTCCCCTGTCCCTGGGATTCTCCAGGCAAGAACACTGGAGTGGGTTACCATTTCCTTCTCCAATGCACGAAAGTGAAAAGTGAAAGTGAAGTCGCTCAGTCGTGTCCCACTCTTTGCAACCCCATGGACTGCAGCCTACCAGGCTCCTCCGTCCATGGGATTTTCAAGGCAAGAGTACTGGAGTGGGGTGCCATTGCCTTCTCTGAGCACATGTCTAGGAGAACACATATGCAGATATATAGTAGACCAAGGATTTAATATTAATAGACCAAGGACTATAGACCAATAGACTAATTTCCCTGATAGCTCAGTTGGTGAAGGATCCACCTGCAATGCAAGAGACCCCATTTGATTCCTGGCTTGGGAAGATCCCCTGGAGAAGGGATAGGTTACCCACTCCAGAATTCTGGCCAGAATTCCATAGACTGTATAGTCCATGGGGTTGCAAAGTGTTGGACACAACTGAGCAACTTTCACTTATATAAAGGACCCCTATAGATGGATGAAAAGAGGCTCACCATCACTAGTAATTAGCAAAGTGCCAAATAAGAGTGTAGCATCTCTTCACCCATCACACCAGCAAATATTGAAGAAATTGATAATATCCTGACTTCATGATACACATGGAAACTACACAGGAGGATAAGTACAACACGGATATGCTGGGGGCATAAATGAATTCAGACTCTTTGAGGATAACTTGACAGTGCTTATTAAAATTATAAATATGTTCTATCTTTCTGTCATGTTGAAAAAAAAGCTGAGCACTGAAGAATTTATGCTTTTGAGCTGTGGTGTTGGAGAAGACTCTTGAGAGTCCTTGGACTGCAAGGAGATCAAACCAGTCAACCCTGAAAATCAACCCTGAATTTTCATTAGAAGGATTGATGCCGAAGCTCCAATACTTTGGCCACCTGATGCCAAGAGCTGACTCATTGGAAAAGACCCTGATGCTGGGAAAGATTGAAGGCAGGAGGAGAAGGGGATGACAGAGGATGAGATGGTTGGATGGCATCACTGACTAAATGGACGTGAGTGTGAGCAAACTCCAGGAGATGGTGAAGGACAGGGAAGCTGGCATGCTGCAGCCCATGGGGTCGCAAAGAGTCAGATACGACTGAGTGATACACTGACTGAGCAAGTAAAGGAAAACAATCCTTCACCTCTTCCACCCAGTAATTTCACAATAGGTACTGATCCTAAGAAATACATGTGAGTCCAAAGAGGAATGTCCAAGTATATTCACTGAAGTGCTGTTTGTAATAAGCAAAAAAGGAGGATAACAACCAAATTACCTGTCAACAATAATCTAATACAATGTTCACTCCCTTCATAATGTGGAGAACTATACAGAGACTGAAAAGAGCTATAAATGCTAATATGAAAAGATTTCCAAAAGATTTTAAGAGAAAACAAACAATAGCAACACACACACACACAAAAAAAAGCACATTGAAAATCAGTATCAGAAGTCTGCTCCAATTTATGGAAAATAAAGCCATACTTCTCTGTGTATATTCACATGCTCAATCCAGGCCAGTTCACACCAAACCCAAGATGGTGGTCACCTGGCGGGTGATATGGACCATACATGGCAGGACTAGATGGACAGGAAAGGGGGACTTGCGCCTTGTACGTGTTATTTGAGTATTCTCATAAAAATTCAAACATTATAGTTTGTAAATCTTAACTATCTTAGGAAATAAAAAGAAAACCTTCCCTCTAATCCAGTGGCCTTTAGTTCTGAGACCAAAGAGCTCTGCACCAGTCCACAGCCTCACTGGCCCCATGAGAGCATAGAAACCAATGTGGTGACCCGGGGCGGAGGGGGGGGGGGCAGTTGGGGGAGGCAAGTGGGGGTTCCCTTACAGAAAAGCACCCATAACGGACCAACTTTCCTCCTGGCAAAACAATGCCATGGGTCCTCCCCAGGTGCTGGTTGTGAGAAATCATTTTATCAGGAGTAGTAATTTGAAAATGAAAGCGATGATTTAAATTGTATACTGGCAGTGATCAAAAATGCATGTGTAATGAGTTTCATCGATTATAAAAACATTGCCTTAGATGCACTGACTTGTTGGCCAGTGGATGTCTTTGACAGGCCCAGCTGTCCAGATGGCTGTCGGGTAGTGAATCCCAAATACAGTCAGGTCAGAGGGGCACCCCTGTGCCCAAGTGACGAGGCGCCCACGCCCCCTATGCGTGCCTGCTCAGTCGCCAAGTCGTGTCCAGCTCTTTGCAACCCCGAGGACTGTAGCCCGTCAGGCTCCTCCGTTCATGGGATTTCCCAGGCAAGAATACTGGAGTGGGTTGCCACTTCCTTCTCCAGGGGATCAAACCCCCATCTCCTGTTTGGCAGGCAGATTCTTTACCACCGCACCACCAGGGAAGCCCACGAATGCCCTCAGAACCCCACAAAAACCACTGCCTTTCCCTGATTAAACCTGGCCTGACATCCATCACGCTTGGCTGATGCCTCAGAAGGCTCACCCTCCTGGCCAGATGTATAGTGCAGCCTGAAAGCCCAGAGGATACCTGCACCCACTGCTCCAGGGCCCAGCTGGGTATACGTGGCTGAATTGTGTGGGGAGGCCAGGAAGCCCGGGATGGCAGGTGTGGACCTGTGACTTCAGTCGTCCCGGGCACCTTCCCCTAGGGATCAGACACTGACACAGAGGGAAACAGGCCTCCGCCTGCCGGTTCTCAGGGTACTGCTCCTCAGTCAGCATAAAAAAGCATCATTTTTAAAACGTCTTCATGGTTCAGAAGAAACAGAAAGGAACGGAGGGCTGTTGCTTCGTGGGTACAGGTTCTGACGTTATGGGACACTTCGGGAAATGAATGGTGATGATGCTGTGCCTTTACGTGAATGTGCTTCTTGTCACTGAACTGTACCCTTCAAAGTGGGAAAAGTGGTAGATTTCATGTTACGTATGTTTCACCACAAATGTATTAAAAATACATTCAAATACAAATAAAAAAGTAAAGGGTACTTAAAAGAGGTAAAGTCTCAGGAATGTTGAAACCTTCAACTGTCCAGAAGAGTCATTCCTTCAGCCTGGCCAGCAGGCATGGTAGCCTGGAAGGCTGTGGCCTGAGGGGTCCCCAGGCCCCCGGGTTTTTCCGCCTCTTCCTGGTGGTGGAGCTGCCGTATGGACAGAGAAAGCCTGGTGGAGCCCACTGCTCGTGTCTGAAGTAGGATCCCCCTTATGAGTTTATGTGGGCAAAAGGGTCCTGCAGGGACAGTTAGGGACTTTGGGGAAGGTCATGGACACACTGCTGTATTTAAAATGGATGACCAGCTAAGACCTGCTGCAGCACATGGAACTCTGCTCCATGTTATGTGCCAGCCTGCATGGGAAGGAGGTTTGACATGTATCTGTATGGCTGAGTCCCTTCACTGTACCTGAACCTATCACAACGTTGTTAATTGGCTATACCCCAATGCAGAATGTTTTTGGTGTTAAAAAATTAAAATTTGGGGGGAAAACAAAGAGCCCTTCAGCTAAAACGTTTGGGACTGTCTGCCTTAGGTTTTCTTGGAACTGCCATAATGTCAGCATCACACACACACACACACACACACACACACACACCCCGAGTGCTCTCAGCATTCACAGTGAGAGCCTGGGAAGTGCCATAATGTCAGCATCACACACACACACACACACACCCCGAGTGCTCTCAGCATTCACAGTGAGAGCCTGGGAAGTGCCATAATGTCAGCATCACACACACACACACACACACACACACCCCGAGTGCTCTCAGCATTCACAGTGAGAGCCTGGGAAGTGCCATAATGTCAGCATCTCACACACACACACACACACACACACACACACACACACACCCCGAGTGCTCTCAGCATTCACAGTGACAGCCTGGGAAGTGGGTGGCTCTGCTCACTGCCCGGTGTCAGGACTCAGTCACAGAACAGCAGCATGTATAGAGCATACTGGCCCCCTGTGAGCCAGTGTTTTGTTTCTTTCTTATTCTGTTGCCTGATTTTTGTCTCACCTTAGGTCCACCGTAGCGATTGTCCTGGGGGCGGGGGCTGCTCTGGGGCATTCAGGGCAACTCCCCTGGAGGGAAAAGGAGATAAGGAAACCTGGTCACTGTGCCCACGAGGGGCAGAGCACCCAGGTCCCGTCCCCTCTCCTGGGCTCAGAGATCCTATCGGCCCAGCCGCACCCTCTGCAGGGCCTGCTGCAGAGACTGGGAGAGCAGGTTTCGGGCCGGGGCTGCTCCATCCTGGAAGCAGGAAGCGAGCAGCTGGGGAGGGGGTCTCCAGAGGGCACTTCCCACTCTCTGTGGTGCCCGCCCCCTGCCCGGGAGACACCAGGACTAACTGCTGTGTTTCCCCACCACCAGCTCTGAGTGCATCAGCTGAGACAGACCCAGGAAGCTTTCATGGACTGAAATGGAGACACTCTCTTGACAGACAGACAGCAAGGCTTGATTGTTCTAACCACGTGTCCTCTCCAGAGCACTGGCTTTCAGTACATGACCAGCAAGAACATCGTGCCCTCCCTGATCTAGCACTGATGGGTGTGTGTGTGTGTGTCAGGGGTGTGTGTGTGTGTGTGTGTGTCAGGGGTGTGTGTGTGTGTGTCAGGGGTGTGTGTGTGTGTGTGTGTGTGTCAGGGGTGTGTGTGTGTGTGTGTGTGTGTGCCCGCGCCCCAGCCTGGCAAGCAGGGGCTGGGCTTGCCCAGCTCTTAGCCCCCTATTCTGTGTTTGCTCCATCCTTTCATGTGACCCTGGTGTCCTGGTCCCACACTGTGGGTCTACTGGCCACCAGCAAGCCCCGCTCAGCTGCAGAGGGACAGGGCTGGGGAGGAGGATGCGGAGGGCTCCCACCTGCCCACCTGCTCTTACCTGTGCCGCCAACCAGGCCATTCTCCATCCCCAGAGGCCTGTCTGCATCAGCCCAGCTCCCTGCCCGGCCGTCTGTGGGTGGGATGGAAGCAGAAGAGGGTTGGCCTGAGACAAATGGACCGCACACAGGGCAGTCCCCCTTTTTTTTAAATTTTGGCCACATCACACAGCATATGGGGTCTTAATTCCCCAACCAGGGATGCAGCCCTTGACCCCTGCAGTGGAGGCGTGGAGTCTTGGCCACTGGACCAGCAGGGAAGTCCTCAGTCCCTCTCTTTCACGTCTCTCTAACTATGGCTTCTGTTGAAACGTGCAGGAATTTTCAGAGCACACAGATATACCTGCTCAGCAAGTAAAATGTGTACAATTCCCACTTTCTAAGGAAAAACCTGAGCCCCCCAACATGCACCCACTCATAGAGGTGGCCGGACGGCAGAGCTGGGCAGGGTCCTGGGGTTTCTGACCCCCAGGCCAGAGCCTGATGCCCACACACTCAACACCTGCGGGGTGAGGCATGCAGGAGGCCACACATGAGAACCAGGAAACTCAAATAAGTCTAGAGATCCCCTCTCGTGGGCGCGAGGACACCCTGGTGGGGGGGTGGTCAGAACTGTCCCTCCAAAATCACCAGCCCTCTGTCCTTCAAAGCTCTTGTCCATGTCCCAGTGAAAAACCCTCCCAGGGCCTCCCTGCCATCTCCCCCACCCGGCCCCCGGGGTAGGGGACCATCCCAGAGGCCTGGTCCCTCGCCCACCACTCCAGGCTCATGGTAAGCATTAAGCTTGGGTCTTTGGTGCATCTCCCAACTGGCTCATCTGGTGCCTGGAACACGATCAGAACGAGGTCCTGCTGCTCTGTCGCCTCTGCCTGGGGTGCCGCCCCCTTCCCAGGTCCCTGTGTGGCCGCTGCCCCTTCCAGGGCCGAAGGTCACCTGCTCTGAGTGGTCTTCCCAGGAGACCCTGTGTACAATCACAACCCTGGCTCCACCTCCCGTTCCTCCCTGACACTTCCGCCATCCGATAGGGTATTTCCTTATCTGCTTATCCCCAACACGTCCATGCCGGGGGCTGGCACCAAACGGTGGTGTGTGGCACCAACAGGCAGCCAGCTGTGGGCACTCAGAGGTGCGGCAGCTGCCCTGTGCAGCTGTGGGCAGGCCCTCCTGAGGACATGGATCTCATTTCCTGCACCAGTACCCCTCTTGGCCCCCCTGCACTCCCAATGGGCCCCAGCCTCTGCCCCACACACCTGGGCCTGGCCACCACTCAGGCACAGGGGCCCCAGACCCCCCTTGCTCTGCACCTCGGGCCCCGGATAGCCTCCTCGCTTCTCTCTCCCAAGTCCTCTCCCCTTCCAGCAGCTACTCCAGGGCAGGGACCCAGGCTGGGAATCTGAGTGGGGGGGTCAGGGGTGTCAGGGAAACACAAATCTGATAGAAAAGTCTCTCCCTGCTGAGAAAAGGGAAAGAGACTCCCTCCCCTTTCTTGCATTTTCTTTAGAAAAAACTTTTAACTGAAAGCCCTCTCTCTGCCCCTTCTAGGTATATGTAAATCTTTTGAAAAGTTCACGAAGTGTCTTGCCAGGACCCTTTCTCAAGGACCTGGGAGCCATCTCTTTGAAGCGCAAACATCAAGGGAACAGCAGCCAGTGTCCCCTCCCTTGGGAGGTGGGAGCCTCACTCAGCAGCTCCAAGATGCAAGCCTCCTCCCATCGTCACGGAGATCCAGGAAGTGTGTGCTTCCTTTGCATGAAGGCAGTTAGCTCTCCTGAGTGGCCGCCAATTCCAGGTGAATGTAGGGCGAACTCTGTGTGATGAATGGTGCTATCAGGTCCCTTCACCCACAACCGGTTACACTTTCTCTCAAGAACCTGTATGTAGTGAGGTCGCAACTGCTGGGCTATGACATTTCTGTCTTTGCCGTCTCTTAGTGCATCGCCCGTAACATGCATCTTGCTGGATTAATACTTATCCACTAACAAAACTGTTTTCTTTCCCATCTATCTTGGTGCAGAGCTTTCCAGGGTAAGGAGGAGATTTTGTTTTTAACTCTATTTCCCTGACACAGGTCTGTTACATATTCCAGCTGTGGGTTCTCAGGGATGCTGAAACCTGCCTGAGGTACAGAAGAAAGAGGGCCACAAAGGAGGGCAAGAGAAAGACCCCCTAAGGGCCCCTGATGGATGCTGGTGCGCCTGCCTTAGCACCACCTCTTCCCTCCAGGTTACTCTACATCCCACACTGTGGGCAGCCTCTCATCAACCGGAGAGTCAATGTCTGCCCAAGGAGATTCAGGGAGCTGGTGACAGGGACTCTCAGATGGAGGATGGAGGCTCGGGCCACAATTCAGGACAAGGACAGCAGGTGGGTCTTGGCTTCATTTATGAAACTCCTACACAACACAACACAACTGAGGTCTCTCCAGCCAAATCAAATCTATCCTGGTTGATCCGTTCTGTCTTAGGAGATATCCAGGAACTCAAAATCATCTCAGATGGCAGAAGGGCTTCGATTCTTGGTGACCAGTCCAAGGAGTGTCACCAAACTGCTCATGGTCCAACAAAGACCAGAAGTGGAAATGGAAGGAAGGGACCCTCATGGGCCGAGGTGAAGAAGGGAGAGAGGAGAGGGCAGGGCCCAGGGGACAGGCGCAGGGCCAGGGGCTGTGTCTCGGGGGCCCGCCTCCACCTGCGTGCTCAGGGCGGATGTGTCTGGAACCCAGGCCGACAGGAGTCCTGCAGGCAAACCCTTGAGACGGCCAGACCTCAGAAGGGCCCAGTGTGTAGCGGTGTCTTTCCAGGACGGCCAGGCCACGGCACACCCTGCCCGGCCACATGGCACTGCCCGCCCCTTCTCACCCACGAGACACATCGCTCAGCTGGCTGGAGGGAGACACGCCCAGGGAGCCGGCGAGCAGAACACCCCGGCAGTGGGGAGACTGGTCCCCATCCACCAGCGCCCCAGCTCTGGCCTCTGATGACCTCTCCCCTCCCTGCCTGGCAGCTCTCATGGAGGCCGGGACACCCACCAGGGCCAGGTCTCGGTACAGGGCCCTGTCACCTCCCCCTTCCCAGTCTCGGCTCCGGGTCAGGCCCCTGTGGGGATGAGAGCCCCAGGATGGGAAGGCCTCTTGGGCAGCTGCCATGACAACCGCCAGGCCACACGAATCGGGACTGTGGTCCACAGCAGGGGCTGCAGTCAGGGTGGGGCAGGGGAGGGAACAGAGGAGCTTTGGGCTCAGCAGGAATTTGAGCAAGGGGAGGTACACAGCGGCCAGGGGGTGGACAAAGCCCATGTGCCAGAACGGTCAATGCAGGGACACGTCCAGGCCACCCGGCCACATCCTCCTGATCTCAGGGCCCTGGGTCTTTCCCACCAGCCCAGGACAGCTCTCTTCACAGACTCAGGCCCCAGGTGGGGAAGAAGCAGACGGCACCTCGTGTGGCCTTTGTCACCAGTGGAGCAGGACTGGCCACGTGCCCTCCACCGGGAACTGAGGCTTCCGGGGTGGCACCGCCCAAACTCTGGCCAAAGCCCAGCTCCCAGGCTGGCTCCCCTCAGGGCCACACCCGGGTCCTCGTCCTTGCCCACTGCTCACTTCTGCTCAGAGCCCCTCCCCATGGGAAACTGTGGACAGAGGGCAGTCTTCTCAAGGTACCCTCCCCATCAAGCCGACTGCTCCTCTGCCCTCATACCAGCAGTCAAGACCCGCAGGGAGAAGCGCAGGCCAGCATTGAGCTGGGGATGGGCCAGCCAGCCTCCACCCTGACAGTGCGCTCTCAGAGTCCTCCGGGGACACACAGACCCTGTCTGTCCTTCCCTCACTCACTGAGGGGGCGCGGGGGCTTCCCCGGACACCTCAGTACTGAGCTGGCTCTGGGAAGAAGAGGGGCTGGCCAGCCAAGCGACTCAGTAGGGACCGGGAGACGGACTGTGTACCAAGCACTCAGCAAGCATCACCCGCTTCATTCTAAGGATACACGGCTCCGGCTCCAAGACGTTAAGCGATTTGCTCAAGGTCACACAGCTAGGAAGGGCTGCAGCCAGAACCGAACAAGCTGGGATGGGCCAGGTGGGTGGGGGCCCACCCAGTCAGAGCGCCTTCTCCTGGACCACGCTGCCTCTAAGAGAAGGTGAGGGATGCACCAAACCTTAAGCTGCCAGGACCTCATTTTCAGGCGTTTGCCCTCTGTACTCACATGTGGTTATTTAAGTGTCTATAAGTTAAGTTAAAAACTCAGTTTCTCAATCATGCTGGCTACGTTTCAAGTGCTCAACGCCCACATGTGGCTAGAGCTACCATAACGTCCAACGGAAGAGAAGATTTCCAAGTTCACAAAGTTCTGCTCGAGATATAAAGCTCCAGGGAGTGGGGGTGGGGGTGGTCCCCACCTGCCTGGGCCCAAGAAGGAGAAGGTGCTCGGTTTATACTGAATGAATGCATGAAATGGGAGGACTGATGAGGGGGGTCTTCTGACCCCAGGGCTTCATCACAAACGACAGACACCTCAGGACGAGCTAATGAATGTCCTCTGCCTGGGAAACGGAGTTCAGTTCATCCCAATGGATGTTTTATTTAAAGTTTACAGTCACAGGTGGTTGCCAAGGGGGAGGGTATCGGGGGAGGGATGGATTGGGAGTTTGGGATTAGTAGAGGCAAACTATTATATAGAGGATGAACAAAAAACAGGGTCCTCCTATAGAGCACAGGAAACTATATCCAATAACCTGTGATAAACCACAGTGGGAAATAGTAAAAGAAAGGACGTATATATATATGCATGCATATATATATATATATTCTTCATTTTATATATATGTATCACTGAATCACTTTGCTGTCCAAGAGAAATTACATCATCGTGAGTCAACTATACTTCAACTAAAAAGATATTGATAAAATACAATCATAGGCATAAGAGAAGAAACTGACCTGAACACTCAGTGCACACAAAGACATCCAGATATAATCTTATCTCACATCCAACATGGCTGAGCACACACGAGTTTAAAGATGCAGAAATGCAGAGATACTCACACATACAAGAATGCTTACAAAACTGCACATGCAAAGTACAGAGAAACTGAAATACGAAGAAACCCATGGACAGCCCTACAGATCCACAGAGATACAAGTGAGCCACCGTGAACCGCACGAGCACAAGTCACTATCCTTTCACTGTTGGAGAAAAGAGCAACGTGACTCCCTGCTGACACAGTGTCCTCAGGAGCTCCGACCAGCCCTCCAGGTCCACTGCTCCAAGGAATGGAACTGGGGGGCCCCCGAGGCCACAGGGAGCTGGAAAGCGATGGTGGGGATAGGGAAGAGTCACCTGCTGGGTTGCCTGTGGGGTGAGCTGAGGGCAGGGGCGGTGTGAGTCAGCATGGAGAGAAGCTGGAAGGGCTCAGAAAGCTCTAGAAAGAAGATGAGGCTGTGCCCAGCAGGCCAGGGCAGCCCGAGACCCAAGGCCAGGCTGGAGGGGTCAGGCTAGGAGGCGACAGCAGACTGCTGCCCCCTCCCGTGGGAAGCTGAGCCTCCAAATCTGCCCCTTGCAGTCCACTCCCAGCGCTGCCCCCTACTCAGGCCCATGTACACCCGCACCCAGAATCAGGGGCCCTGAGTTCGAGCCCCGCTGCCCTGGGCAAATGACTGCTCCTCTCCGCCTGGGTTCCCAGTGGTGAAGGTGATGGAAAACGCCTGCTGTGGGGGTTTGCTGCCAACATCAGGTGTGGAAACACTCGACTTCCTAAAAGTCTATAAATCGTCTTTTCTCTCCCATCACCAGGACCTGAGAACAACCCACACCGGAAGGTTCTGAGCCCTCCCCCCAGAAACCCTCATTGCCGGCTCACTCTAAACTGGACCTCTTCATGCGGCTTCAGAGTCTCCAGAGGCCCCTGGAGCCCACATGGGAACTTCACACTCTGCTCAGCAACAGGAGCTGGACTCCCAGGGGAGTAGAGAGCAGACAGCTCTCAGGGGCAAGGCTGCTTGCGGAGCCAGGCTCCACAGGGCAGCTCCAGGTACCACCTCGCCCAGGAGATGGATGCTGAGCCAGGAGGATGGTCTCCTCCGGGCTGAGTGGGGCCGGGCCTGAGTGCCAGGCAGGGGGCTGGACTAAAGAGCCTTGGACGCTCTGCCGGCCCAGCTCAGGCGAGCCCGGGGGCCTCACACCCCAACAGTACTGGGAGGAAAGGGGCTCGTCCAGCCTTTGTCTCCCAGGAGACAGCCCCCAGGCCCTTTTCCAAAGCCGATCCCAGGCAGGCCACACATGCGGGAGGCCTGGTCTCTGGCTGGCCCCTGGATAATCAGCACCCTTTCTGAACTCCCATCCCTGCATCCACCAGACCTCACACCTCCCTCTCCTCCAGAGTTTATGACCGAGGAGGACACACAGATCGATCCCCAACAAGTGGCTTTTAAATGATATCAAAAAGGCAGGGTAACTGCTGTTCCCACTTTCTAGGGCCCCGTACTGAGGACAGACAGGCAGACCTGGTGAGCATCACCTCCGCCCCCACCTGCAGGCCTGCCTCCAACCCACGTGCCAGCATCAGGCACGCCCAGCATCTTTCTACAAGTCCCACAGCACCTCCCAAGCCCCTCCAGGGCCCCCACCCCCATCTTCCGGTCTCATCGTCTTCCCTGCTCCTCCCTCGTTCCTGGGATCTATTCACCACTGGATCAGGTGTCCCCCTGCATGCCTACTATTAGGGCCTCTAGGTGCCCTCTCTTCCCCTCCTCCTACACCAGCATCTTCAGGCCTCGGGTTCCCAAACACCGTGGTCCTCAGTCCCAGGAGAGGGGACAGAGGCGGGCAGCAAGGGGGTGGGGCAGGCCAGCATCCCACAGAGAGACCAGGCGGTAGGAAGGAGGAGGAGCCCTGGACCGGGAGGCCTGGGACCTGGGGACCGGGCTTACTTCGGGTTAGCCAGGTGGCCCTGGACCAGCCAGTCTCCTTCCCTGGGCCCCAGTGTCTCCATCTGCAAAGGGAAATCACACTTGGTCCTCTGTGTAGAATTGTTACGCCAAGCAGTGCGGGCAAACGTTGCGAAAGGACTCTGGGAAAGGTTCATGAGGTGCAAGAGGAGTTCTTTTTAGGTCGCTCAATGGCCGTCACCCCCTCCCTGCTTCTCAACTGGACTGCAGAACGGTACCTCACGGCTGCCCTGACAGGAATAGCCCAATTTAGGGACTTCAGTCTCAACACTCCCTGGGAACCAGGTCTACGGCCGGCCAGGGCAGCTGCCCTATCCCATCATGCCTGCCCACCTCCCAGAGGTCCTGGGTTCAACCCCCACACCAGTCCCCAAGGGACCGCCTTCCGGGACTCCTGCCCCACCCGCCCTGCCCAACATGCACACCTTTGCTGGGACCGTCCCACGTCCCGCCTCCCTGCCCCAGGCCTGACCCCGCCCATGGCATCCACATCGCCAGTCGTTGCTCACCCATCTCCCTTCAGAAGACAGAGCAGCACCCATATTCTTCTGCCCCAGTCCAAGACTCAAGAGCCTGCCAGGGTTTGGAGACCCCAGTTACCTGACCGAAGGCAAGGGATGAAACCAGCTGCTAACAACACTTTGAACAGTTATCACATTTTAATTCATAAACGCTTTTCCATCCCTCGCTATATTCACAGGAGCTTGGCAAGGATAAGGAGTGTTTCCCCCTTTTTGGATGAGTTAGAGCTCAGGTCTTCTGCACAGCTTGTCTGCTACTTCCCTGCAGGCCACCCCCATCCTAGGAAACCTGAGATTCCACAGCTTACCCCTCACCAAGGGGGTAAGCTTGCACCAAGGGGTGCACGGACCAGCTCTACACTTTGCCCTGGGCATCCCTTGCCCCTCCAGGGGGGAACTCTCCAAGCCTCTCAAAACTCTCACCACCTTTCACTACTGCAGAGGGCAGCCCTCAGAGTCCACAGGCCACTAAATCGTATTAGTGCTATTTTAACACCTCCAACACCTGCCACAGCTACAAGCTTCAGCTCACCTGGAAGCAGCACCCATATTACCACTCACCTTGCTCTCCAATCCATCTGCCACCCAGACTCAGAGCAATTTTCCTAAAATTACAATTTAAACATGATATTGCTTTGCTTAAAAACTTCAGCGGGTCCCCAGTACTTTCAGGTTCTTCTACAAATTTCATGGCAAGACCATTTAAAATCTGGCCTCTGAGCACCCTCACTGCACCACCAACCTACCCCACTGTCCCCAAATTCAGCTCCCTGACCTTGCTGTGTCTGCAACACCTGTGATCAGTCTTGGAATACCCCTGCGTAACTCTTCTCTGCCCAGACCAAACCAGGGATTACTTTCACCAGGAAGCCCATATGGATTCACCAGGCTCAGAGTGAGGACCTTCTCTATTTAACCTGTGCACCCACTCAACCCAGTACCATCCACATGGTGTAATAATATAATTTGCCTCAACAGCATGACTGTAAACATCTTAACACAGGGAGCCTTTCTCTCCCCAACACCCAGCACAAGGTCCAGCATGCTGTAAACCATTAATAAAAATGTTAATAAAGGAATATTTTAAATAAAAGAAACAAGTTAGAAGCACAGAACCAGGGAACCTTAGAGCTGAAAGGAGACTCTAACCTCTAACCTCTTCATTTTACAGATGAACCCTGGGACCCAAAATGGACACCTAACAGTGGAGTCTGGCCATCACGGGCCTTGCCTCGGGGCTTTGGCCACACCCCATCCCAGGTCGGGAGGACCAAGCACGCACCAGGCTCCATCCTCCCAAAGGGCTGGAGAGAACCGCATCTCCATATACTCCACCTTCAGGAGGGAAGAAACCCCCAGCGCCGACCCCCACCCCCACTAAGATCTTGGCTTCCTGTGCCCGTCTTCCTGGAATGGAGGTTTCGGGGAGACCCCTACACACACACACACACCCCCTCACACACACACACAGACCCCTTCGATTTCCGTGGTGCTTCCCTCTCATTGTTCTCGTCCCCAAGCTCAGGCCCATTCATTTAATCATTTATTAAGCACCTACTATGTGTCACTCTGCCGCGAGCACTGGGGTTCCCGCCCCTGCAGGAACTCGGTCTCTGGGGGAGGCTGGCATCACTCCCAAACCTCGGGACCGGCTCTGGCAGAGCGCGCCCAGAGGCGGGCGGGGGAGGCCGAGGGGCAGTCCTCCCCACCCCAAGCTCACCTCCCCGCCTCTCCAGATCTCACGCCCCCGCTTCCAGCTCTGCCCCGGCCTGCAGCCCCTCCCCACGCACGACCCGAGCCCCTTTTTCCCGGGGAGCTGTGCGAGGGTGGGGAAAGTTCGGGACTGAGAGCGCGAGGGGCGGGGGGCTCGGGGGACCCCGGAGGCCGCCCCCAGCCCGAGGCTGGGTGGAAACGGCGCGGGAGGAGCCGGGCGCTGGTCCGCGACGCGGCGCGTCCCTCCGCACGCCCCTCCCCGCCCGGATTCAGAGGGACTCGGAGGGAGGGGACGGAAATAAATACCTTTGACTTTGTGGCTAAGGTTAACGGGAACTGCCACCCCGGGGCGACTTGGGCACTGCGTTCCCCGAGCCCCGCCAGTCCTGGGGCGGGCGGGGCGGGCCCGCGCCCCTCATTGGCTGGTGAGCCCGGCCGTCCCCGGGGCCGCCCCGCCGTCTAATTGGCTGAGCCTCTCAGATGACCAGTTTAGCCCTATCGGAGCAGCCCGCGGGGCGGTCCCTTTGTTCTCCAGAGCCAATGGCTGGGGCGGGCCGGCTGACCCCGCTTCCAGTGAAACCGGCACCGGCCCAGCCTGACTTTAAAGCGCTTGCCGCCAGGCGGGCGCAGGGCTCTGGTCTCCCAATGGGAAAGGGGGGATGGGGCGACGCCGGGTGACTGGTGACCTGACGGTGCCGCAGCACCCGCTCCTCCTATCCGCCGAGCTCTCCCCTCCCGGTACTTGCCCCGCAGACGCGCGCTCTGAAACCAATCCAGTCGCTGGGCCACTCGGCCCGACGCCAGCTGCGTGCCGCACCGCCCTAGGTGCCGGGATCTGGAGGAAAAAAAAAAAAAAGACACACGGAGCCCGCTCCGACGCTCACACTCGAGTGTGCATGTATCATGGTGGTGGCACTTTGCACGACAGCACACCAGGTGTTAGAGATGTTCGCGTCTCGAGTGACCCGAGAGATATCGCCCTCCGCACACGCGCGGCCCTAGGCACGTCATAGGCGCGTGGTAAATGACCCCGGGGTTTCCAGGAGAGACTTAGACATCATTAAATCCAACCCCTCGCCCTGCAGTTGAGGAAACAGTGACTTAACGTTCCTGGGTGGAGTGCGACTGCTGATTTAGAGGCAGGGTTCAGATGGCCAAGCACGGTCTTAGTCCTTCAGAAGAGAGGATTTTCTCATCTACCCACCCTGATCGGAAGGAAATGTTCCTTTTTTATAAAGTCAATAAAATTCCTCACTGCCAGCTCAAAGGGCTGGCCAGCTAGGGCAACTCCCACGGGCACACTCTCTCCGGAACTGCTTAGAAACCACCTTTGGGACATGAGGTTGATAGGAGAAAAGCCGGCCTCACTCTGAGACTTCCTACAAACCTTACTGTTAAACCGTTGGATCTTACTCTAATCAGTCAGCAACTGTCTACTAAGCGTTTGCCTGCAGGCTCAGCTGTTTTTAGCCTCATATCACAAAAGGAACCCAGAGCCCAAGATTCTACGTTTTGCCCCAGTCTTCGTGTGCAGTTTTGTTCTGTTTTGTTTTCTTTTTAACAAAAGATACTTTCTGTCCCTGGACTTTGACTTATTCATCTGTAAGAGTTAATAATTTCCTAGTTACAGTCAGCTTTCCACATCTGCGGATTCCACATCCATGAATTCAACCAACAGCCCAATGAAAATATGCAGGCGGAAATTTTAAAAAGTTCCAAAAAAAGCAAAATTTGCATTTTCCCGGGCGCAGGCAACTGTATATAGCATTTACATTAAGTATTATAAGTAATCTAGAGATAATTTAAAGTATACATGAGGACATGAGTGCATAAGGTTATATGCAAATGCAATGCCATTTAAAGAAGGGACTCCTGCATCCAAAGATTTTGCTATCCAGGGGAGTCCTGGAAATAATCCCCTGAGGATCCTGAGAGACCCTGGGCTTTTGCAGGACCCTTATTGGTTCTACTGTCTACAGAAGTATTTGTAAAGTGTAAAACCCTACCCAGTGACCAGACATCCCTAGGTTCAGTTCAGTTCAGTCGCTCAGTCATGTCCAACTCTGCGACCCATAGACTGCAGCACGCCAGGCCTCCCTATCCATCACTAGGTTATCAACCCTTTGAAGAGTCTCCATCATCTTATTTTCTAGAGTGCCTAGGGGAAAGTTCAACCAAGACTTACGGAATTCCTGTGTTTTGGTTCCGCTCTGCCACTGGCTGTGTGTGGGAAAGTCATCTCCACTCTCTGGCCTGCTCCCTCTTTCAACAGAGTGAAAGACTTCCTCCAGATGGACATTTCATGACCAAGGCTGCTTCAAGGGTGGAAAACAACAAAGCACATCTGGGATCCTATTTTCCCTGAAGGAAAACAAGAGGGAGGCTGCACATGTGTGTTTGTGAAGGCACAGGGAAAATGTCAGGAAAGCCACCCCTGCACTCTTTACTGGATGCAGAGAGAAAAGCCACAGGGTGAGGGGTGGGGGGGGGGGGGGGGGGGGGGGAGAGGAGTGCTGGAGTGGGGGAAAGTAAAGGATAATTTTCACCTTAAAAAATAAACCTAAGTATCTCTTCATTGTTAAATTTGATAATTTAATACTTTGTAATTGTAGAAGGAGGGGGAAAAAAAACCTGGACTCTTTAGAAGGGGAGGTCCTGTTAGCAGTGTGGGGCCATCCCTCCTTGAAGCCTGCTGTCAGCATGCGCCCTGCTGAGCAAGGACTCAGCTCCCACCAGGCCCCCGGAGGGACTTGGGAAGGAGCCATGGGCAAGTTCACTCTGTCCTTGCCCCCTCAAGGTCACTTCCGTGGCTTTCCCCGAACTTTGGTCCTCTCCTCACCCTCTGCCCCAAAGCAGTGGGCAGGCATGTTTCTAGGGGACCCATCGCCAGGCATTTCCAAGTAATGACTTCTCAGGAAGTCTGGAACCTGATCACATTCCCTCTCCTTCATCCTTTTCCCCAGTCACCCCATCCCAACCCTTGACCCTGAGGACCTGTTTCCTGCCATCATCCTCAGACATCTAGCT
Source organism: Odocoileus virginianus (assembly GCF_023699985.2). Taxonomy (NCBI): domain Eukaryota; kingdom Metazoa; phylum Chordata; class Mammalia; order Artiodactyla; family Cervidae; genus Odocoileus; species Odocoileus virginianus. The sequence continues at coordinate 6,573,268 of NC_069674.1, forward strand.
ACTTTCCTGATCACTCCACAAAAAAAGCTCCCTTCCCTTGAAGCTCGGAGCTCCCCGACATGGCATGTGCATTCTCAGTCATGTGCATGTTCAGTCACGAGCGCTCCGTCGAGTCCAGCGCTTTGAAACCCCAGGGGCTGTAGCCCACCAGGCTCCTCTGTCCGTGGAATTCTCCAGGGAAGAAATACTGGAGTGGGTTGCCGTTTCCTTCTCTGGGGGATCTTCCTGACTCGGGGATGGAATGTGCATCTCTTGCATCTTCTGCATTGGCAGGCAGATTCTTTACCACTTGTACCACCTGGGAAGCCCTGAGCTCCCTTAAAAAGACATATTTAGGTGGGGCTTTCTTGAGACCATGTTCCTAGGCTCCGAGAGATCATGTGCCCTCAGTGACACAAGTTTTTGAAGTGGCCCCATAACCCCATAAACCTCTAAAAAACTTTGAAGTTGTCTGCTTCCATCCTACACATTTAGAACCCACCCCACCCCACATCCATCTCTCTCTATTCACAATCTCTGTATAGGAATAGGTCCTCCCAACTGAGGCCTCTTAGGGGTAAGACTGGGTCTTATTTTTGTAAACTCCCAGTTTCCACTGCATCAAGCACACCATAGACATGTAGTACCTGTCTACACCAAAAGCAGCAGCACTGCATTTGTCTAATAAACATGCAGCGGTGGTCAACAGCATGGTTTTCGGGCTGAACAGACCAGTGTTTGAGTTGCTTCTGGTGATTATCGGTTATATGACCTTAAGCGAATGTTTTCATCTGGAAAGGAAAAAAAAAAAAAAAACCCGAGTACCTATTGAACTCTAAGTTGTTAGATAATTTAGGTAAACTTCTTCGCAAGGTGCAAGTCATATAGACAAATGGTGGTTGCACCACTGTGTGTTTGGTGCTGGAAATCTATGCAGAAACTAGTAAGACAGTCAGGAGAAGAGCCTGTCAAAAACAGGCACTCCAATGCATGTGAATCAACCGGTGCAGCGAAGCAGACACAGTGACAGACATGAGCACTGCGGCAGGCCAGCAGCACGTCAGACCTGCTCTTCCTAATGGCTGACACTGAGCGGGGCTGACCTGACCCCACACAGAGCTGGACACTGAGAGGAGAAACCCCACCTGCTGAGGGTGCCTAACCCTAAATGGAGGCGGGGGGGGGGGGGGGGGGAGGTCACAGCCAGGGGTAGTAGCGAAGCTTGAACCCAGCCTTCACCCATCCCAGCCCCCGGTGGTGTGGAACTGCCAACCCCCTCCATCCCCACAGCTCCCCAGGACAAAGGAACACCTCCAGCCACCAACTCTAAAACCAGATCTTTATTCTCTAGTTGGAAAAGGAGGGTTAGTGGTTGTGTTTAGTTCCAGAGAACAAACAAGGCCCAACAGTAGAAATTACAGGGAAGCGGACTTCATTATAAGGAAGAATTTCTAACAATTAGAATTATCCTACAATAGAACCAGGGCCTTAGGAGATTCCCTGTCACCTAAATGTTCAAGCAGAGGTTGGGGATCCACACGCTAGAATGTTGGAAGGGAAACTCACCCCCACTTCCCATCAGCTGGCCTTCCGTTATCAATGGGGCAGTCCTTCCCACAATGTGCTGAGCTCTGAAGGGAGTGAAGGCGGGCTGGGGTGTTTGGACAAAAGCCCTGACACAGGGCGGCTGACAGCCATGGGATTGCTCTAAGTGCTGGGAGGGTGGTTGGATGAAGGCAGTCGCAGCGTGGGAAGATGCTCTGGGGGGGGTGGGGGGTGGGGACCGATCTTTCGGGGGAGGAAGAGGAGCCACGGCACTAACAGTAGACGGGTCTCTCCAAATCTGGATGCCTGTGCAGGGGCGGGAGCGAGGGGCTGACTGGGAGAGGCTGGAGGAGCTCGGCCTTGCCTCCCAGGACTGGAAAAGGCCCGGGTGCTGCCCAACAAGGCCGGCAGGTTCTCCGGGTGTGTCCAGCTGCTCCACTGATCCTCCCCGGCATTCATTCACTAAGGGCTGAACCACACCTACTTGCAAAAAAAAGAAAAAAAAAAACGAGCCAAAGGAACTCATAATAGACGGGACGTTAAGGCGTTAACACCAGAGGAGAGGGGTCCTCCTGTCCACTGGTGGCCCCTCCGGCCGGAGGGCTCTAAGGGGTGGGTGGAGCTGCTATTGCTACTTTTCCAGGGCACAGGATAGTCTGGACCGAACCTTAGCAAACACCAGCGGGAGGCCGGGGTCCCTGCTCTGCAAGTGGACTCCCTGATTACAGCGGGGGACCTCCCTCCCTAACGGGGCCGGCTCACCCCACCTCGCTACCCCCCTCGCCGACAGCAGCAGCAGAGGGCACAGTGTGAACGACGCCCGGCCCGCCCTCCCTCGGCCTCCGCCGCCCCAGCCCGCTCAGACGTCGTGCTTCTTCTGGTGGGCCAGGAGCTTCCCCTCGTCGTCAAAGGTCTGGCCACAGATGGCGCAGCAGAAGGCGCCGTCCCGGATGTGGCTCTTGCGATGGGTGATCAGGTTGGACTTCTGGCTGAAGCTGCGGTCGCAGTCCGGGCAGGCGTAGGGGCGCTCGCCCGTGTGGATGCGCCGGTGGGACACCAGATTGGACTTCTGGCTGAACGCCTTGCCGCACTCGGGGCAGACGTACGGCTTCTCGCCGGTGTGGATGCGCCGGTGCGCGGCCAGGTAGGGCTTGTGGCGGAAGGCCTTCCCGCAGTCCGGGCACACGAAGGGCCGCTCGGGTGCGTGGTCGCGCCGGTGGGCGGCCAGGTGGCTCCCCTGGGAGAAGCGGCGCCCGCACTCCTCGCACGCGAAGGGCCGCTCGCCAGAGTGCACCCGGGAGTGCGCCACCAGGTGCGTCTTCTTGCCGAAGTGCTTGCCGCACTCGGCGCACGCGAAGGGCCGCTCGCCGCCGTGCTGCCGCTGGTGAGCGCGCAGGAAGCGCTCCAGCCGGAAGCCCCGCCCACAGTCGGTGCAGGTGTGGAGAGAGGGCGGGGCCTCCGCCACAGCGCCCGGCGGCCCAGGCCCAGCGGAGACCTCAGCTGGCTCCGGGGCCGGCTCCGGAGGGGGTTCCGGGGCGCGCTCCGGGGCGCCGGCGGGCGGTTGGGGCCCTCCCTGCGCGGAGCCCTCGGAGCGCTTGTGGATCTTGCTGTGCGACAGCAGGTTGGGCTTGTGGCGGAAGCGGCGACCGCACTCGGTGCACGGGTACGGCTTCTCGCCAGTGTGGATGCGCCGGTGCGAGGTCAGGTAGGGCTTATTGGTGAAGCGCTTCCCACACTCGGGGCACTGGTGCGGGCGCTCGCCCGTGTGCACGCGGCGGTGGGCGATCAGGTTGGGCTTGTGGCGGAAGCGCTTGCCACAGCAGGCACACTGAAACGGGCGGTCGACGGCGTCCCCGCCCGGCCGGGGCGCGGTCACCGCCGGACGCCCCCGGGGCCGCGGCCCCAGAGCCTTGGCCGCCGCCTCCTCCAGCGCCTCGGCCACGTGGACCCGCTTGTGAGTCACCAGCTGGTCCCACTGGGCGAAGCTGCGGCCACAGTTGCCGCAGATGAAGGGCCGGGCCTCGGGGGCCGGGGGGTGGCAGCGCCTCGAATGAGCCCGCAGCTGCTTTCTCCGCCAGAAGCGTCTCTCGCAGGCAGGACAGGCGATGGGCCGTTTCGCCGCCGAGTGGGCCCGCAGGTGCAGAACCAGGGCCACCCAGCCTCGGAAGCTCTGCCCGCAGAGGTGGCAGGCAAAGCCCAGGTCTGGGGTGGCGGCTGCATGGATCTGGCAGTGCAGTGCCAAGAAAGGGGCGTGGCGGAAGCGGCGGCCGCACTCGGGACAGGGCAGGGGCAGGCGGGCCTGGCAGCGACGGGCATGAAGCCAGAGGGCCACCCAGCCGGGGAAGTGCCTCCGACAGTGGGCACAGCGATGGGCCCGACCTAGGGCCTGGCCACCCGACTGGGCCGCGGCGGTGCCTCGCGACCTCAGCCCCTGGGGCTCCTTCTCCAGAGTCTGGGGCGACTCCTGGGAGGGCCCAGAAAGGAGTCGGGGCTGGACGGGGCCCATGGCCACCGGGCCCCTGCAGCGACGTTCCAGCATCGGTTCTTCCTCTGCTGAGGGTGGAAAGGCACAGTCACGCTGGGAGAACCACACAACCTGCGCCCCCCTCCCCCCCCCCCCACCACTGCCCACAAGCTCCTCCCAGCGGACCCAAGAGGAGCCTGCCCCCTCCACTACGCCACTCCTCCAGTCCTGGAATCAGGACCACTAGACTACTCTTCTGTTTCCTCCTATTACGTTATTTCCATCGTGGGTTTCTAGAAGCATTTCAAGTAAATCTGCTGTTAAGTCTTTACTGGCCCTGGAAACGACTAGAAGGAAGAACCCTGACCCTTCTTTGAATCCCCCTCCGGCATGGAGTAAACACGCCAGGGCTGGCTGCACAAAGATTGCTGCCTTGGGACTTACCAAAACACGCAGTCACCTCCCCCTTCAGCGCTTTATATGCTTTCCCAAGTGCTTCCCTGCCGCCCTCTACTTGTTTCTACTATTTGCTCTTGTCACATCTGAGCTTCGCAGCAACTCAGTGAGGCTGGACAAGAGATACGAACTCCCTGTCTGATGGAAGAAGCCACTGTCAGGCACGACAGGGTGACAGGACTTGCCCCGGGAGGCACAGAGTAAACCTACAGCAGAACCCGGACGCGGGCTCTCATCTAAGCCCATCTTAGGAAGGCACTTTGACCTCCCCAGCCTCAGCCTCCCACGGCCAGGAGAGCCAGTGAGAACGGCCCCTTCTCCGGAGCAGGAGAGAGCTCCGGATACTACTGCCAGCCCAGCGCGATGCCAGGCCACTGCCTGCCCAGACTGTGCCCGCATTCTGCCCGCCTGCCCTCCTCCACCCCCGCACGTGATGAGGACACTGCAGGAAGGAGAGCGCTCTTGAATCCAAAGAACACCCACAGCCTGCTGCCCTCGGGGGTGAGCCTGACTCGCTGCCTTCCCTCGGGGGACTGGGATTACTGGGGCACGGAAAGGGGAGGAAGGAGGAGATTGTGATCTCTGTCCCCTGTCCCGGCCTGCCCCAGCCCCGCCAGGGGCTGCCCCACGGGCAGCTCTTCCAAAACGGGGAGAACCCAGACTCCTGTGGGGGAGTCTCCTACACGCACTGCCAGATGGGGTGGTGATGAGACTCCTAAGGGACCTTCACTGCCTGCTCACGAGTTCCCCCGAAGTTCCCCCGAACCTGTACTCCTCTCCAGGAGCACAGACATGACTCATTCCCAGCGGCCAGACTGAGCCCTGGGAAGACTCCCAGGATGTGATGAACGTGAAACATCCCCCCTCTCCCCCCGACTCCGGCCCCCCTTCTCCCCCCCAACCCCCCACCCCCACCCCCCTGCAGCGGGGCACTGGGGCCATGAAATGGTGCGAGAACCCAACAAAGAAGGCCACACTCTACCCTGGAGGCTGTGGAGCTGGAGATGAGGCTTGGCCCAGCTCCTCCTGGGAATGTTCCCGGGGATACTTCTGCGGCTGGAGCGCCTGCTTCGGCCCACACTCGGGTAGCCCCCGGATGTCAGCGAAAACTGCAGCAGTAAAGACACCCCTACCCCCATGGCAGAGCTCAGACCTCCGGTGGCAGAGAGGCCAGCCTTACCTGCGGGGAGGGGAGAGGACGCGTGCGTGAGGCTCAGCGCTCCCCGAGGGAAGTCATCTTTGTGTCCTCCGCAGCCACGGCCCCCTCCCCCACCCCGGCACCCCGCTGGGCAGAGTGACCTCAGTGGCCATCGGATTAATAACTGAACTTGCCCCCTTCACAAACGAAGCCGAGGGCTGCGTTGGAGGCTCACTTCCTCCCCTGGTAAGGTCACAGCACGAACTGTCCATGCTGATGGCCAAAGGCCCCCATGCCGAGGGCAGGAACTCTGAAATCCCCGCTGGCTCCCCTTCCCCCACCCTCCTCCCGACAGGAATTCCAGGCCGGGTTCCCAGGGGGGCTGCCAGGCGCGCTCCTGTGACGAGGACTCGGGCAGAGTCCCCTGCCGCGTCCCGGGTGGCAGAGGGCCGTGCAGACCCCCCCACACACCCCCTTTTGTAGTCAAGCGTGTGCTTTGCCACCCCCTCGCCCCCGTCCACGTTCGCGGACACACGGCTCCGCGCTCCCCGAAGGGGGGCCCCCCTCTCCGGTCCCCACGCAGAGCGCGGCTCGCGGAGCCTGCGCGCAGGTGCGCGGACTCGCCCCCCGACTCGGTCCAGCAGTGCACCCCCCAACACAGCGCGCACACGGTCACGCGCCCCGCAGGTAGGCCCCCCCCCCCCGCCTTCGCCGCCGCCGCCGCCGCCGCCACCACCACCACGGGCCCGCGTGGAACCCCGCGCCCTGCCCGGGACGAACCTCTCCGGCGGGGAGCCCGGAGGCGCGTCGCGCGTCCATGAGGCCCGAAAGCCGGCGCCGGCGGCCGCGCTCGCCACCCCGCCGCGGCGACAGCAGCAGGTTCGGGTTCACCACCGCCAGGCCCGTGCCCAGCAACCCCCCCCCCCCCCGCCCCGCCGGTTCCCAGCGCCACGTGACTACAGGAGCTGCCGAGGGTCAGTCGCGGGCTCGGGCCGGCGGCCGCGGCCGGAGGGCGGGGCGGGCCGCGGGGCCGGCCGCGCAGGGCCCCTCTCCCGCCCCCAGCGCCCCCTCGCGGGCCGCTCGGGGGCCCGACTCCGTTGCCATGGCGACCACCGGCCGGATTTTTCCCGGTAGGGCCCGGCTCAGGTTTCCCCGACCCTTTGTCCCTCCGGGCGGGCGCGCGTCCCTGGGCGACCGCGTGGCCGGACCGCGGTCAGTCGGCGAGACCCGGCCTCGCAGGCCCGAGCCTTGGCGAGGGCGCTCCTCGATCCCCACCCCACCCGGCCGTCCCCCTCCAGTTCTCCGGCCACCTGGACCTTTGGCCGCGCTGCAGAACCTGAATAGCGCAGCGGCTGAGCTGCGGCTGGGGCTATGGCTGACCAGAGACAGTCGGCTTCTGGGTAGTTCAGAGCTGGAGAAAAGGAAAGGCCCGATGGGGTGAACTTTGAAAACGCATTGCCCTCGCTTCCAGAAATCAGTCGAGCGCAGGCGCCCCGGCTTCCGTGGCTGCGGGACCCGGGGCGCGGGCGGTCCTGGCACTCAGGGCGCTGCGCTTGGAAACGCACCGCATCCCGAGGGCGAATGCGGAGGCAGGTGCGAGTCTGCGTCCCTGACTCACCGTCTAGCAGGTGGCCTTGGCTTTCCCAACGAAACACTTACTGGGTTTTCTAGTCTTGGACCGTTTCACGTACTCTTATGCTTTTCAACACAGGCAACTTTCTAATTGTACAATTTTTCAAAAACTTTATTTTGTATTGGGAAGTGTAGCTGATTAACAAGGTTGTGACAGTTTCAGGTGGACGAGACTCAGCCGTACGCATATATGTATCCGTTCTCCTGTACAATTATTCTTAAAACAAAATCTGTTGCATTAATAGGAAATAAAATACGCAGATTTCTCATACTTACCTCATACATTTACATTAAATGTAATGTAAAATGCCAATTGCATTTAATGCCTTGGTATTTATCACCGTCAGGAATCCTTTAGGGTATGAATTTGAGCAAACTCCAGGAAATAGTGGAAGAAAGAGAAGCCTGGCATGCAAGAGTCGGACACGACTTAGCGACTGAACAATAACATACATATCATCGGGCATTTTTTCTAGGCTTATCTATGCTTATTTGAGGTTGGGGGAATGCCTTACAAAGATGTATTCTGCCTTTTTTGCTTAACAATGTTGTGAATTTTCTTCCGTCCTATTAAATATTCTTTTATAACAAGATTCTTAATTGCAACATAACTGCACATACATTTTCTACTTTCTGTATCATGGATTCATATTTTATTACAGATGCCTGATTTAAAAATTCTGGAAGTGGAGAACTGGCAGGTCAAAGGCAAAGTATATTTTTCAAACGTTTTCTAAACTATCTTTGAGAAAAATTTATTGGTTTTCTTATGAGAAATGCCCTTTTTTCCATATCATTGAAAATACAGACTTTTTTCAAATTCAAAGTTGTTCTTTCTTATTGTTTTGAATGTTGCTTCATAAATTACTAGTTAACTGACTTGTTTTTCATGTAGTTATTTATTAACTGTATTTTCTCTTTTGTGAATTTGCTTATGTCCCTTTGCCCACTTTTCTGTTTGTTCATTTTAAAAAGTTGGGAAATTGACTCCTGGATATATATCTGAAGATAATTCAAAAAGATACAAGCATCTCAATGTTCTTAGCAGCATTATTTACAATAGTCACGATAGGGAAACATCCTAAGTGACCTCCAACAGACAAAGAAGATAAAGAAGTTGTGGTGCACATAAACAATGGAATACTACTCAGCCTTAAAAGAATGAAATGTTACCCTTTACAACAATCTGAATGAACATGGAGGATATTATGCTTAGTGAAATAAATCAAACAGAGAAAAACAAATACTGTTATGTTATCACTTATATGTTAAATCTAAAACATAAGATAAAACAACCTACTGAATATAACAAGAAACTGACTCACACATACAGAGAAAAACTTGTGGCTACCAATAAGGAGAGGGAAGGAGGGAGGAGCAAGATAAAGGCAGATATACTACAGATATATAAATAAGCTACAAGGATACATTGTAGATCACAGAGAATATAGCAAATATTTTATAATAACTATAAATGGAGTATAAATTATAAAAACTTTGATTCACCATGCTGTATACCTGAAACAAATATGATATTGCAAATCAGTACCTCAAGAAAAAAAAAAAAGTTGGGAAATTAGTTTTATTTCACTTTGTTTGGGGGGGGGGGACACTCCTTTTAAAGTAAAAGGCTTCTATGGTTTCTGCCTTATGTTTAGAGAGATCACACCACCCCTCCCCAAATTCAATTTTATGTCGGTATTTTTATGACAGAGAATGTTTTAATATCTCTTAGTGTAAGCACTCCCCTTATACACAGATTTCCTTTTTCTCTCCAAAACTTTCTTAGCTAAAATGACTCATTTATCGCTTCTTCTTTTGAGATGGTCCACACTTTGTCTGTGGAGTGTGTTTCTCTCTAAATAAATCCACTTCTTACCTGAACGAATAAATAAATAAAATCACTCATTTATTCTTTTATTTATTCTTCTAAATGAGCTTTAGAATTTCTTGTCAATGTTTAACATTTTTTCTTGTCATTATTTAAAAAACCCAGGTGAAGAGACTTAAGATTCCTGTCCCTCCATTTGTCCAGGCCTTTTTTTGCCTCTCATAGTCGTTTTCTATCTGCTGATTAGATAGTGTAACTTTTGTACTTATCCTATACAAAATTCACAAATATGAAAAAACTTTATCAAAGTTTTAAGGTTCAGAAAATATGGTAGAATGGAAGTCAAGTTTGATGGTTACAGAAGAATGGATTTTTCTATGTGTGCCACCAGAAAATACTTGAGTTTTTACCAAAATACTTACTGTGTGTTACTTGCTCAGTCGTGTCCGACTCTTTGTGACCCCATGGACTGTAACCTGCCAGGCTTCTCTGTCCATGGAATTATCCAGGCAAGAATATTAGAGTGGGTAGCCACTCCCTTCTCCAGGGGATCTTCCATGACCCAGGGATTGAACCCAGATCTCCCACACTGGAGGCAGATTCTTTACCATCTGAGCCAACAGGGAAACCCAAAATACTTAATGATAATGATTAATATTATTGGGCAGGATAGAGGACAGAAACAGTATGGACCTAAAAGAAGCAGAAGATAAGAAGAGGTGGCAAGAATACAGAGAAGAACTATACAAAAGAGATCTTAATGACTTGGATAACTGCAATGGTGTGATCACTCACCTAGAGTCAGACATCTTGGAGTGCAAAGTTAAGTGGAAGCATCACTATGAACAAAGCTAGTGGAGGTGTTGGAATTCCAGCTGAGCTATTTCAAATCCTAAAAGTTGATGCTGTTAAAGTGCTGCACACAATATGCCAGCAAATATGGAAAACTCAGCAGTGGCCACAAGCCTGGAAAATACCAGTTTTAATTCCAATCTCAAAGAAGGGCAATACCAAAAATGTCCAAATTACCACACAATTCCACTCATTTCTCATGCTAGCAAAGTAATGTTCAAAATTTTCCAAGCTAGGCTTCAATAGTATGTGAACCAAGAATTTCCAGATGTTCAAGAGTTGGACTATAAAGAAAGCTGAGTGCCAAAGAATTGATGCTTTTTTTTTTTTTTTATACTTTTGAACTGTGGTGTTGGAGAAGACTCTTGAGAATCCCTTGGACTGCAAGGAGATCAAACCAGTCCATCCTAAAGGAAATCAGTCCTGAATATTCACTGGAAGGACTGATGCTGAAGCTGAAGCTGAAGCTCCAATACTTTGGCCATCTGTTGCAAAGAACTGACTCATTGGAAAAGACCCTGATGCTGGGAACAATTGAAGGCAGGAGGAGAAGGGGACAACAGAGGATGAGATGGTTGGATGGCATCATTGACTTGATGGACATGAGTTTGAGAAACCTCCAGGAGTTGGTGATAGACAGGGATGCCTCGCGAACTGCATTCCATGGGGTCACAAAGAGTCAGACATGACTGAATGATTGAACTGAGCTGAAACTGGATTTAGAAAAAGCAGAGGAACCAGAGATCAAATTGTCAACATCCATGAATCATAGAAAAAGCAAGAGAATTCCAGAAGAACATTTATTTCTGCTTCGTTGACTATGCTAAAGCTTTTGACTGCATGGATTACAACAAACTGGAAAATTCTTCAAGAGATGGGGATATCAGACCACCTTACCTGCCTCCTGCAAAACCTGTATTCTGGTCAAGAAGCAACAGTTAGAACTGGACATGGAACAACACACTGGTTCCAAATTGGGAAAGGAGTATGTCAAGGCTGTATACTGTCACCCTGCTTATTTAATTTATATGCAGAGTACATCATGTGAAATGCCAGGCTGGATGAAGCACAAGCTGGAATCAAGATTGTGGGGAGAAATATCAATAACCTCAGATATGCAGATGACACCACCGTTATGGCAGAAAGTGAAGAAGAACTAAAGAGCCTCTCGATGAAAGTGAAAGAGGAGAGTGAAAAAGTTGGCTTAAAACTCAACATTCAGAAAACTGAGATCATGTCATCCGGTCCAGTCACTTCATGGCAAAAAGATGGGGAAACAATGATAACAATGACAGACTTTATTTTCTTGGGCTCCAAAATCACTACAGATGGTGATTGCAGCCATGAAATTAAAAGACCCTAACTCCTTGGAAGAAAAGCTATGACCAACCTAGACAACATATTAAAAAGCAAGGACGTTACTTTGCCGACAAAGGTCTGTCTAGCCAAAGTGTGGTTTTTCTAGTACTCATGTATGGATGTGAGAGTTGGACCATATAGAAGACCGGGTGCCGAAGAATTGATACTTTTGAGCTGTGGTGCTGGAGAAGACTCTTGAGAGTCCCTTGGACTGCAAGGATATCAAACCAGTTAATCCTAAAGGAAATCAGTCCTGAATATTCATTGGAAGGACTGATGCTGAAGCTGAAACTCCAATACTTTGGCCACCTGATGTGAAGAGTTGACTCACTGGAAAAGACCCTGATGCTGGGAAAGATTGAATGCAGGAGAAGGGGATGAGAGAGGATGAGACAGTTGGATGGCATCACCGACTTAATGGACATGAGTTTGAGCAAGCTCCAGGAGATAGGGAAGCCTGGTGTGCTGCAGTCCATGGGGTTGCAGAATCGGACACAACTGAGTGACTGAACAACAACAAGATCAACTACTCCACAGTCTCCGGTCCCAACTAGCAGTGTCCTCTTGTCCAGTCAGTTTTCCATCCACTGTACCTTCGTCTTTGGAAAGACGAAGGGAACTAATATAGAACCACAAGATCTTCCCTCTGCAGAGAGAAAATGCAGAGGAGTGGAGAGGGACTCCTGACCTTCCCCCAGGCAGAAATTCTAGACCTTGGCATTCGGGGATTCACCCTCAACACGCCTTAGGGAGACAAAGATCTACGACCAGCCAGACGGCCAAATGGCCAATCCCTGTGGACACTGTCTCAACTTCAACACACCTGAAAGAAAAAGATAGGCCTGTACAGGGTCAAGGGCCCACTGGACAGTGATACCAGAGAAGGACACCTGGAGGCTTCCTCTTCCCTCTCAATGGTGCCTGAACCCACCAGCATCCCCTGTACTGGATTACATGGCCAGGTAGGTGGGCTTGCCAGGGTTAGAGGGGGACAATATCTCCAGAAATCCCCTATGAAGACATGACCGAACCAAACTTGGATCTGCTCACCACCTGCATGCAGTGAAGCCAACCGGCTGACCCCATATTGTGGTGAAGGAAAGTGCAGCATTTAATTCAGGTGCCAAGTAAGGAGCTGAGGACAGCTAGTGCTGAAAAAACCCAAACTCCTTGACGGGTTTCAGCAAGGCACTTTTTGAAGCTTTAATAAGAATATTTTTAAATTAATTTTATTAGCATATCATTGCTTTATGATATTGTGTTAGTTTCTGCTGTACAGTGAAGTAAATCAGCCGTGCATATACCTCTGCTGCTGCTGCTGCCAAGTCGCTTCAGTCGTGTCCGACTCTGCGACCCCATGGACTGCAGCCTACCAGGCTCCTCCGTCCATGGAATTTTCCAGGCAAGAGTACTGGAGTGGGTTGCCATTGCCTTCTCCGCAATGGCAGATTCCCTCTTTTTTTGGATTTCCTTCTTGTTACACACAGAGTAAGTGAGTAAGAGTTCCCTGTGCTATACAGTAGGTTCTCATTAGTTATCTATTTTATGTTAACACAAAGGAATTCCCAGGTGTTGCTAGTGGTAAAGAATCCACCTGCCAATGCAGGATATGTAAGAGCCTCGGGTTTGATCCCTGGGTCAGGAAGATCCCCTAGAGGAGGGCATGGCAACCCTCTCCAGTATTCTTGCCTGGAGAATCCCATGGACAGAGGAGCCTGGCGGGCTACAGTCCCTGGGGTCACAAAGAGCTGGACATGACTGAAGTGACTTAGCACACACGTCGTATTAATAGTGTATAAGTGTCAATCTCCATCTTCCAATTCATCCCATCCTCTTTTCCCCACTTGGCATCTATACGCTTCTTCTCTATGTCTGTGTCTGTTTCTGCTTTACAGCCAAGCATTTTTAAAGGCCAGGTGAGGGAGGGGAGTCTCGGTGTGTGGTCAGTCTCTGGTTGATGGTAGAGTGACAGGGCTGGGTCAGGGGAGTTAACCCATGATCAACCCTCAAGCTAATGGTCATCAAATAGTTAAATTCTTCCTTTTGGTGCGGGTTGTAGCTGTCAAACAACTCAGGAAGTGTGCATCAGATCCTGTTATCCAGGTACTTCAGAGAGATGCTATGGCCGAGAATTTGGGGGAGGGGTGTGTCCCCGAGAAGGCCCCACAGGGTCCTGCCCGGTTCCAAGACACCCAGGTATTGGTTAGCAAGAGGCTTGCATCCACAAGAAGGGAAACTGCATCCCTCTAGCAGGTATGGCGTCCCGGCCCTGCCCACGGGCCTCACTCATGACACCCAGCAAATATGTTATCAGTGCCACCACCTGCTGCTGGGCCTGACCAAGAGCCCAGCAGAAATGATCTGTGCTGCTTCTCCTTGGTTCAAGCAGTTCTCAGTGCTTGTTGAGAAGATGGATGTCTTCTCAACATCCATCTCCTTGGATGTTGAAAGAAGCTGGTTTAGCGATGGACGTACCTCTTGGGTACGTGTGTGTGTGTTAGTTGCTTCAGTCATGACCAACTCCTTGCGATCCCATGGACTGTAGCCCACAGGCTCCCCTGTCCATGGGATGCTCCAGGCAAGAATACTGGAGTGGGTTGCCCTGCCCTCCTCCAGGGGATCTTCCCAACCCGGGGATCAAATCCACGTCTCTCACATCTCTTGCATTGGCAGGTGGGCTCTTTACCACTAGCACTGCCTGGAAAGCCCCTCGAGTTAGTACTTCATATGAAATAAAGCCAAATATTTGTTGCTGATTTCTGAAAGAACCAATAGGAAGCAAGAGAAGAGAGAGGAAACTTTGGTCCCCTGTATCACTTTCTCCAGCTTCACATAGCATCCCCGAGGCCGATCCGGAAACTGTCAGAGCTCATTTCCCGGGCAGCAGACAGTGAGGGGAGGAAGCAGGAAGCTCCTCCATGCTGACCATGGTGAAGGACACGTCTGCCGGGAGGGCCTCATGTGGGCGCTGTCACCCCTAGGTGCTCCCGCAGCCCTCAACCCCCAGAAGTCCTCCCTTCCACTGGAGCGGAAGCTGGACTGTCCCAGGCCAGCATCCTGGGTGAAAGGGGTCTTGCTGGGTCCAGCGGAAACTTCAGGAAAACGTCATAGTGCTCCTCCCTCTGCAGTTCCCAAACCATCGTTTAATGCAGGAACGTGACCTCAGGACGCAAGGCAAGGACAGACCCTGTACGGAATCCCCGGGTTGAGATCAAATGTCACCCCCCTAACCCTGCTGCCAAGTGCCAACAAGGCGCTTCGGTTGCAGGTCTAGTTCCAGGGGTCCGTTCTCCCGAAAGGAAAGAACACAGTTGGTCCAAAGAAAACCAGGGTTTCCTGCCAGCTGACCATTCCTGCCCAGCCCTACCGCCGTTTGCTCTCCCCACCCTGCCCCGGCCACCCTGAGCCCAGTCTCCCAGACCTAAACAGAGATCGGATGGCTCACTCCCCATGTGACAACATGGCAATGGGCTGCCAAGGCCTCGAAGGTTCTGCAGGATCTGACATCCCGCCAGCCACTTGGGGCGACCGCAAAAGCCTGTCCACTGCAGGGAGAGTCTCTGGAGTCCCTGCTTTGTCTGCCTGGGTTGTTCTTCATCCAGGTCTTTGTCCTCACTCTTTCAGTTTGTTCAGATTTGGGCTCAAATATGGGTCGCGAAGATCCCGTGGAGAAGGGAATGGCACCCACTCCAGTGTTCTTGCCTGGAGAGTTTCATGGACAGAGGAGCCTGGTGGGCTACAGTCCATGGGGTTGCAGAGAGTCAGACACGACCGAGCAACTAACAAACACACACACCTCATCTCCTCACAACATGCTCCCCAAAGACCCTCTTCTCCCTTCTGCACCCCCACCTGGATGAGATCACATATGACAAATAACCACAAACTCAGTGGCTTCAGACAACACACATTTATTCTCTCATGGTTCTGGATCAAGCCCCCTAAACCAGTTTCAACTGGGTGAAAAGCCAGGTGTCAGCAAGGCCACATTCCCTGCAGAGGCTCCCAGTGCTGCCTCCCATGTGCCCTGCAGCTCGGGGCCCCTTCCTCCAGCACCAGAGCCAGCAGGATGGCATCTGGGTTCATGGCCACATCTGTCTCTGCTGTAGTCAGCCCTCTCTCTGCATCTTTTTAATGAGGACACTCGTGGTTACACTGTGGGGGAACCCAGATCACTCAGGGTAATGTGAGGGAAGATACAAGTGCAAACTAAGAAAAACTTTCTAATTCTCCCTGGTGCTAAAAGGGGGGAAAGTCCCCCTCCCACCCCATCCCTAGGGGCATTTTCTTTAGAAAACTTATAATTAGAAGTCCTTTCTCTGTGCCTTTGAGGTGTATGTAAATATTTTTAAAAGCTCACTAAGCCTTTTGCCAGATTTACACCCAGGACTGTGTTTCTTGAGGAACTGGGAGTCATCTCTTCCAAGCCCAAACATCAAAGGAACAGCAGCCAGTGTCCCCTCCCTTGGGAGGTGGGAGCCTAACTCAGCAGCTCCAAGCTGCAATCCTCCTCCCATCATCACCAACATCCAAGAAGTCTGTGCTTCCTTTGCATGAAGGCAGTTAGCTCTCCTGGGTGGTTGCCAATTCCAGGTGAATGTAGGGCGAACTCTGTATGAAGAATGGTGCTATCAGGTCCCTTCACCCAGAACCGGTTACACTTTCCCTCGAGAACATGTGCGCATCTGCTGGGCTATCAGATAGCATGACATCTTCTGTCTTTGCTGTCTCTTTGTGCATCACCTGTAACATGTATCTTGCTGGCTTAATGCTTATCCAGTAACAAAACTGTTTTCTTTCGCCTCTACCTTGGTGCAGAGCTTTCTGGGGCAGGCAGGCAGATTTTGTTTTTAATTTTATTTCCCTGACATAATCTCCCCATCTCAGAATTCTTAATCACATCTGCCGTCCTTTTTGCCATAGGAGGCAACATTCCCAGGTTGTAGGGATTAGGGTTGGGCAGGGATTCAGGCCTGGGAAGGGATTAGAGCCATGATTCAGCCCACTGCCCACTCCTGTCCCATCCCCTTCTAGCCCACTACTCAGTTTTATTGCTCTCATAGATTTGATCACCTACCTGACATTATTTGGACATGTGCTCAATTAAATGAGTCTTGTCTAGTTACCCAGCACAATATAAGCCACATGAAGTCAGGGATTTGACATTTTTAATCCACTACATGAAAAGTGAAAGTGAAAGTGTTAGTCACTCAGTCGTGTCAGACTTTTCACCCACCAGGCTCTTGTGTCCATGGGATTCTCCATGCAAGCATTCTGGAGGGGGTTGTCATTCCCTTCTCCAGGGGATCTTACCCACCCGGGTTTCCTGCTCAGCAGGCGGATTCTTTACTGTCTGAGCTACCGGAGAATCCTCTAGCAGCCAGCCCCTAGAAAGGTGCCAGCCCCTGGCAGGAACTCTATGAGTTTTTGTGGACCAAATGAAAAAGGAAATGTGAGTTCTTGACTCCATGGTGAGGCGAGTTTGATTAGATCAGTCGGAACAGCCAAAGAGCACCCCCAGCCAGCTGTCAACCACTGACCTTCAGATCTCCTCCCCTGGCTACTGCTTGTTAAGCAGTCTATGGAGCTGGACAGAACTTTTAGTGAGAGAGGGAAAAAAAAAACAACACTTTTTTTTCTTGCAGAAAAACTCCAATCAGTATGTGAGTGAGGCAAAGAACAATGAACCTGGAAGAAAACTTCAGTTTGTAGCTTTCCCACTGGAAGGGCTCTGATTGTTGGTAGTGATGCTATGAACGTATTCTTTTATCTGAACATTATTGCAGAGTAACTGGAGGGCAGGAATCACTGGGGAACTTCTGGCTCGGAGGGGGATGAACGTGGCCAGAGTCACCCATTCAGCGGGAGGGGAGGGCGTTCCACATCCTGGCAACCACAATTACCCCCAGTTAGGGGTCTGGTCCAGGCATCACACATTGCCAGGAGGAGCTGCCCCGAATCAATTGCCTTGGTGTCTCAGCCAAGATAGAAAGTACTTGATTTCCCCTAGAAATTGACATTTTTGCACTTTCATAGTCAAATCTTACCTATCTATCTATCTATATATATATATATATATATGGGATTTTTTTTTGTTTTTTCTGTTTTTGGCAGTATCGAGTAGCCTGTGGGATCTTAGTTCCCCCAACCAGGCATCAAACCTGTACCCCCTGCATTGGGAGCACTGAGTCCCAACCTCTGGACCACCAGGGAAGTCCCTCATCTGTGTCTTTTTCTACTACAGACTGACATCAGGCTGTGTCTTCTTCAAATAAATTCAAAAGATGGATTCAGAGGCCAGGGTGTATCCATTCTTGGTTTAAAATCAGCTAAACGCCAAGCGTGATTTGGAAGTGTTACCAAAGAGTGTGGGGTGGAGGGTCTGGCTGCTAGCCACTCAAAAGCCAATAAACAGCTCAGGCTGGTGGAAAGGAAAGTTTGCTTTATTTCAGATGCCAACAACTGGGGGCAGGGGAGGGTGGACGTCTGTCCAAAGGCCAACTCCCGGCTCCCTCCCATAACCAGTGGGGCAAGAGGTTTTATAGACAGAAGGAGGGGGCTACATGCAGGAACAGAACAGTCAGCTCTGACCATCATTTTCAAATTGGTCACTGGTGGTCTGACCTGCATCATCTTGGCTGTTTTAGATGCAGTTAATCTTTAGGTCCAGGGTCCATGTGTTCCCATTTCTTTGCGGCCAGTTCTTGGAATCGGGTACAGCCTGGACATCATGTAGTTAACGTCTCCACCTGTTGCTTTGGCATCTATGACAGCTCACAGGATGCGCTCAGAAAGCCCTCGAGAAAAAACTAAAGGTCCTCAACTATGCTTAATAACTACATTATTATTATCATTTGGTCTCCTTTGACTGTTTTCCTCTGTTTATGTATGTTCTCACTTTTCTGGTTCAACTTATTCTTTGACTAAAGTCTTCCGCAGACAAAAGGCAGGCAGAGGACGAGGAGGGGGAGCAAGGACTACAGGGTCCTGCTCCATTTCAGAAGCACAAGACAATACTCTGGAAAGCCTACAACTTAGAAAAGCAGGTGTATTTTCAAGTGTTTTGTTTCCTGTGAATGCCATGTACTGCTGTTTATGAATGCCATCTGTACCTGTTTACCAAATAACAAGAATATTGCCTCTAACCTCGGCTCATTCCTACTCAGCTCCTTTTGAATAAAGCCACTTGAGTCAGAGGAATCAGAGTGTAAACTTGGCTTCAACTTGGCGTCCTTCCGCTCAGCTCCAGATCAAATCTGGGTCACAGATAAATTTGGTGCCTCTGGAGCTGGCCAAAGAAGTCTCTGATAGTCTCAGAACTTGTTTGCCTTCTCTGTCTCAAAACATGAGAAGGAAGTTTCCCCTTAGCAGGATTTAATAAGGCTTATTTTGGAGATGTTATTAGACATTAAGACACTGTAACATGTTGCATTAACTCATGGTAACATTCTATCAGTATTAAATTACTACATTCAATAAATAATATACCGAGTAAAATTCATTTCAAAAAGAACACTTGGCTGATTTGCATTGATGTTTGGTAGAAACCAACACAATTCCATAAAGCAATTATCCTTCAATTAAAAAATAAATTAATTAAAATTAAAATAAATTAATAAAGCAAGCTTTCGCCCCATTAAAAAAAAGAACACTTGAAAAGTATTGCATTTCATAGCATCTCAAGTACCTTAAGTACTTTTCACTCACCAAGATGCTGCTTACAATATTATCCTTGCTGTGTGCCCACTTACAGTAACAGACATATCTATATACATAACAGAAAATCATATACAAAATCATTGCAACAAATTGGCATGGTTTTTGAGTCAGATGGAGTTATGAGAAGTCCTTAGGGTTAAGTTCAGTTCCGTTCAGTTCAGTTACTCAATCGTGTCTGATTCTTTGTGACCCCGTGGACTTCAGCACAGCAGGCTTCCCTGTCCATCACCAACTCCCGGAGTTCACTCAAACTCGTGTCCACAGAGTTGGTGATGCCAACCAGCCATCTAATCCTCTGGCGTCCCCTTCTTCTCCCGCCTTCAATCTTTCCCAACAAACCTGGCATCAAAACGAAATGATAGGCTACCGCCAGGATGTAGGAAAAATAATTCCATAGCCTATTGTTTGAAAAAAAAATAGGGAACTCTTTTTAAGTGCAAAGACCAAGCTTGTGCTCACCATCGCCCTCTAGTGGTAGATCCTGGGGTGCGTTTAACGGGCTCACTGGGAACTTTCGGACAAACAACCTTCTGACTATTTTGATTTAGGAAAATATTTCGCACTCATGAAGTTGACTTTTTAAATGCACTTGATAAAGATGCGATCAGTTTGCTGAATTTCCTTGAAAGAGTCATCATAATGGTAGGTTACATTAATGGTAAGGTGCATCCACTGATTAAAATCCAGGTTTCATTTCCAGCCACATGAAAACACTAAAAATGGCACCCTGATTTCTTATCCTTTCATACGTTTAGTCTCAAGAAGGAGATTTTTATTTTTTCAGCTTAGCCATCCTAGCCTTGTCCTTTCTATCACAAAGATACCTGATTCTAGAGTTACAGACAAAAACTTGGCTTTTCAAAATATCGGGTTGAGTGCACAGCACCAAGTTTTAGGACCTGGACTCTGCTGCAGACTGGAGGCTTTGCTCTGTAAAAATAGAATTGGTACCTAGAGGAGTGTGCAAGGTCCGGCTGCTCGCTGCACAAAAGCCAATAAACAGGCCGGGTTGGGGGAAAGGAAAGTTTGCTTTATTTCAGATGCTGGCAACTGTGGGGAGAGAGTTGCAGACATCTGTCCAAAGGCCGACCTCCCCCCACTGGCAACCAGCGGGGCAAGAGCTTTTATAGACAGCAGAGGCGGTAAGGCGGCGGCGGGAGGAACTACAAGCAGAAACAGCACCATCAGCTCTGGCAGTCATCTTCAAATTGGTCCTCGGTAGTCTGATCAGTGTCCTCTTTAGGTCCAGTTAATCTTCAGTTGAGGGTCCACTGGTTCCCATTTCTTCGAGGCCAGTTCTTGGAATTGTGGCGGCTTATGTTGTGGGTACAGTCTGGTCTTTGTGTAGTTAACTTCTCCACCTGGGGTTTTGGTATCCATAAGACAGCTCACAGGGTATGACTCAGAATATTATCTGTAGCCCTCGAGAACTCAAGGTCCTTGGCTGTGCTTAACAACTACATTATTATTATTTAGTCTCCTCAGACTGTCTTCCTTTGTTTCCACAGGTCTCTCTTCTCTGATTAAACTTATTCCCTGACTAAAGTTTTCCACAGACAAAAGGCAGGCAGAGGACACGGAGGGACAAGGACTACAGGGTGGTCAGAATCAGGAAAGTGGCCCAAACGAGAGCGGAAGGGTCAAGTCAGAGTCCCCGTGCCAATGACGGCACTCAGCCCCTGACCCCGCTGGGCACCCAGACACAACCAGCCAGCGGCCCCAGCCACACGCAAGAACTCAGAGGACTCTTTTTTGGAAAAATTGGATGGCTGCAAAGAAAAGACCTATGAATAATTCCAATACTGGGGATCATTCAAACAATAATAAAAATTCAGGCTTACCACCTGATTACCCTACTAGGCAGCCCACCAGTCGACAAGGCCTCAAATTTCCCACAAAACTTTCATTTGAGGAATGCTTCTGACATGAAGGACCAAAATTAAGAACTGAAATAATGAGCAGATGGAACTTTTATAAAGAAATCCTATCATTACATGATGGTATTTTTAAATAGGAAAGAGCTTTCTGGTGCTGAAAGACACAAATAAAACTTTAACTTAAAAGCTCAATGAAAGGTTTAAAAGATAAAGTCAAAATATCTCTCACATTACTAAAATCAGAAATGAAAGCAGAGACATTACTACTGATTGTACAGAAATAGAAAGTATTATGAGATTACTATGAACAGTTGTATGCCAACAAATTAGATAATTTAGATGAAATGGAAAAATTTATAGAAACACAAAACCTACCAAGAGTAAATCACAAAGAAATAAAAAATCTGAATAAACCTATAACTAGCAAGAAGATTAAGTCAGTAATCAAAACTATCCCAACAAAGAGTTCAGGATGAGGTGGCTTCACTGATGAATTTTATTAAACATTTTAAAGAAGTAATATGAGTTATTACTCATACTTTTCCAAAATATTGAAGAAGCGGGAACCCTTCCTAAATAATTCTATGAAGGCAGCATTGCCATGATACCAAAGCCAGAAAGGAAAAAAAAAAAAAACTATAAGAAACCTATAGACAAATATCTCTTGTGAACATTGATGCAAAAGAAAATCCTCAACAAAATATTAGCAAACAAAATTCAGCAGCTATTAAAAGGATTATACATCACCACCAAGTGAGATTCATTCTTGGAATGCACAGATATTGGGTTGGCCAAAAAGTTTCTTCAGTTTTTAAGTAAAAATAAAAGACACATTTTACATTTTTACCAAGTACTTTATTGAACAACATATTCACCAAAATGGAGGTGGAATCATTTTTTTCCACTATCTTCTGCCATTTTCAGGCACCTTCATTATTCCGTCTTCCCAAAACTTTTTATCTTTTTGAGCAAAGAACTGTTCCAGGTGTTTTTTTACAGTCTTCCAGGGAATTGAAGTTTTTTCCATTAAGAGAATTTTGTAAAGACTGAAATAAATGGAAATCTGAAGGTGCAATGTCTGGTGAATACAGGTGGATGAATCAGAACTTCCCAGCCAAACTGTAACAGTTTTGCCTGGTCATCAAAGAAACATGCAGTCTTAAGTTCCCCTGATGGAAGATTGTGCATTTTCTGTTGACTAATTCCAGACGCTTTTCTTTCAGTTGGTCTAACTGGGAATAGTACTTACTGGAATTAACCTGTTTTCTGGAAAGAGCTCATAATAGAAGACTCCCTTGCAATCCCACCATACACACAACACACCTTCTCTGGACGAAGACTGGCCTTTGGTGTGGTTGGTGGTGGGTCACCTCACTTGCCCCACGATCTCTTCTGTTCCACATTATTGGACAGTGTGCACTTTTCATTGCCCGTCAGAATTTGTTTTAAAAGTGGAACATTTACGTTTAAGTAGAGAATTGCATGTGGAAATGTGGTCAAGAAGGTTTTTGTGGTTTTTTTTTTTTTTTTTTGCTTAACATGGAAGCCAAACATCAAAGCGGTGAATGAACATCACCAAGCTGGTGCAAATGATTTTGAACGCTTGGTATGTACATTTCGAGTATGTCGGCTCTCTCACAAGTTGTATAATGTTGATTGCTCTCAATCAATGCCTTGATTTGATCAGTATCAACACTATCTGACCTACCTGACCAGGGAGCAGCATCCTGTGTAAAACTCTGCAAACCACTTTCGACACTTTCAATCGGTCACAGCACCTTCTCCATATACTGCCCAAATCTTTTATTTTTGCATTTTTATCTTTCTTGAAATAATAATAAAACATAATGCCCCAAAAATATTGCTTTTTTTCTTCCATCTTCCATATTAAAATAGCTACACAAAAATTCACCAATTTTGGTAAGTTTCTTTTTTAAATGCATGCTGATAAGACAGCTATCACAATACAACCTAACAAAATTGTTTCAAATGAAGTTAAAAACAATTCAGTGCTCTTAGAACTAGCTTATGGGTGGGGGGTGGGGGCAGGGAGGGAATGAACAAATTTCTTGACCAACCCAATATTTCAACATATGAAAATTCATCAATGTAAAAACCATATTAACAGAATGAAGGAAAAAAACCACATAGGGAATCCCCTGGAGGTCCAGTGTGTAGGACTCTATTTTCACTGCAGAGGGCACAGGTTCAATCCCTGGTCAGGGAACAGACATCCCACAAGCCTCACAGTGCAGGGGGGGAAAAAAGATTTTTTTTCAACTGAAACAGGAAAAGCACGTGAAAAAATTCAATATCCTTTCATGATAGAACCACTCAACAAACCAGTAATAGAAGGAAATTATTTCAACTTAATAAAAGCCATATATAGGAAACTCAAAGTGAACATCATACTCAAATGACAAAAACAGCTGAAATCTCTTTTAAGATCAGGAACAAGGGAAAGAATGTCTGCTTTTACCTCTTCTAGTCAACAAAATACTGGAAGTTCTAGACAGAGCAACGGAGCAAAGAAACAATAAGTAGATAAGCTGAACTTCAGGAAAATTAAAAGCTTATGGACACTACGAACAGAGTAGAAAAGCAGCCCCTAGAGTGGGAGAAAGCATCTGCAAATCATATATCTGATGAGGGATTAACATGCAGAACATAAAAAAACTCCAACAACTCAACAACAAACAGACAAGTTAAAATATGGTCAAAGGAGTTGCACAGTCATCCCTCCAAAAAGGGTATACGAATGGCCAGTAAGCCAAAAGAGCAGCTGAAAGGAACAGGAAGATTTGAAAAAGAAGCAAAGAGAATGTCCAGAAAAATTTTAATGGAACTTAAAGTGTAATAGCCTGATGAAAAGCGGATTACACATAACTGGATCAGAAATTAGTGCACATGGAAAACAGTGACGAAGGATTTAACCTCCTCTTACCCGTCTGCTGGTCTCCGCCTTCAGCACCCTGGTTTCTGCCACGTTCATTACCAGCTTCCATCGTCTCTCTCCCACCGAGGACGTCCAGCACCTGAGCTTGGCTCCCCTCTTGTCTACCCTCCACACACTGGCCAGAGTGAGTTTTCAACAACGCTATTTGCTGTGTGATTTTTAAACTTTTAAAAAATTGCTTTTACAATCAACAAATTACCCGGACGGTATGAGACTGTACAGATACGAAGGGCACGCCATTTTCCTCTCTCCTTCCTCCTTCCCCTCTCGGAGCCAGACAGTTCCTCTCCTCAGAGGCAACCACTGCCACAAGCTTTTTGTTTCTCCTTCTTGAAACACGCCACGCATGTATGAGCACAGGTAGACACACGTCGTTCGTGGTGATCACTTGACATGCGGCCAGTGTGGCTGAGGTCTTGCAGTTTTCAAACAAGAGACCAGTGTTTCCCATGTTGCTCCATTCCACTGAATATTGAAAATATTTGTGTTCGCCTTTCTGAGCAGGCTCTATGCAAGTGTCATGGTTACAGTTAAAATCATTTAGTATTTAAGGGCAAATGCCATGAAACATCACTGGTTTATGAGACTGTTGAAAGAAGTAGAAGACAATGAATACGTTTTTCTTTGCCAACACTCATTGCTTGAGTCATGGAAGGGTTTTAAGAGTCAGACACGAATGAGCAGCTGAACTGAACTGAACAGTAATGGGGCTTCCCCAGGTGGAGCTAGTGGTAAAGAACCTGCCTGCCGATGCAGGGGACAAGAGGTGCGGGTTCAATCCCCGGGTCGGGAAGATCCCGTGGAGGAGGGCATGGCAACCCACTCCAGTACTCTTGCTTGGAGAATCCCCATGGACAGAGGAGCCTGGCAGGCTAGAGTCACAAACATGACTAAAGTGACTTAGCATGTACAAACTGTACTGTTAACTCCAAGATTTTCCTGAAACTAAAAGAACACTGAGACTTCCTTGGGGGTCCAGGGGTTAAGACTCTGCACTTCTAGTGCAGGGGTCATGGGTTCAATCCTGGTCAGAGAGCTAGGATCCCACATGCCACGTGGCAATGCAAAAAAAAAAAAAAAAAAAATTCTCAAAAAGAATTTTAACCAGATATTCAACAATCAGAGATTTTAAATTAGTGTAAGTTTCCTCACCAATATTACACTCCTATAAACCAAGGACTTTTCAGGTGGCACTAGTGATAAAGAATCCACCCGCCAATGCAGGGGACACAAGAGATGTGGGTTCAATCCCTGAGTAGGGGAGAGCCCCTGGAGGAGGAAATGGCAACCCACTCCAGTATTCTTGCCTGGAAACTTCCATGGGCAAAGGAGCCTGGTGGACTACAATCCACGCGGCCGCCAAGGGTTGGACATGACTGAGCAACTGGGCACATTTTGAAATCTTTGTCAGAAGGACCCGGATGTGTGAATTTCTGCTTTCAGCCGTGATGTCCGGAAAGATCATTAACCACCAGTAAACAGCCAAGTGCTGTCGCTGCTTGCCTGGGTCACTTGATGCTGAGCTCATGAATGTACCCTGAGTAACCCCTGAACCAAATTGAACAGTAATGGGGCTTCCCGGGCGGCGCTAGTGGTAAAGAACCTGCCTGCCTATGCAGGAGACAGGAGGTGCGGGTTCGATCCCTGGGTGGGAAGATTCTCTGGAGGAGGGCATGGCAACCCCGCACTCATCAGCCCTGTGGTTGCCCACCACTCAGTCTCCTTTCACCCACAGGACATTCTGTCTGGCTGAGTGACCTGCACTGTGTGTGCACCCGGCCCCCAGTCTCCTGCCTTGCCCGCTGCCCACTCCAGCCCTCCTCGCTCACCCCAGGCCTGAGGCAGCCCCCATGAAGGCAGGGTGACTTTCCTGCCGTCCTCAGTGCAGTCCACCTTGTCTTGGAAGTTTTCTCGGTCGCCCACCCCCCTGGGCCTCCCCCAGCATGCGGTCCTGTTGTTTCTCTAGTCCCACCGGAAGTTCCTGGAGAACAAAGACCCCAGCTCTCATCTCTGCTTAATGATTGTTGACAACTCGCAGATGGGACTGAAATGTCCAAGGTGGGACTTCAGCCCCCAGAACTGGCTAATTGAAGCCGAGGATCTTTCTGGCACGCCCAGAGCATGCTGCAAAGGAAGCTCTGGGCTCCACGTAGAGAACCCTGCCAGGGCTGCATGGGGAGGGGACCAAACACGGGGTCACCCGTCCCTTTCCACACGTCTCCCCATGTAATCCTCAAAACAGCCCCCTAGCGGGAGGGCCTCTGGCCCCCACATCGCAGAGAAGGGAGCAGAAGGTGCAGGAGTCCTGCTGGTTAAACCAGCTCATCTCCGTGGGGGCTTCCCTGGTGGCTCAGCTGGTAAAGAACCCACCTGCAATGCAGGAGACCCTGGTTCGATCCCTGCATCAGGAAGATCCCCCTGAGAAGGGATAGGCTGCCCCCTCCAGTATTCTTGGGCTTCCCTGGTGGCTCAGCTGGTAAAGAATCCGCCCGCAATGCGGGAGACCTGGGTTCGATCCCTGGGTTGGGAAGATCCCCTGGAGATCCTTCTCCATGGCTACCCGTGACTCCAGTATTCTTGCCTAGAGAATTCCACCGACTGTGTAGTCCATGGGGTGGCAAAGAGTCTTTCACTCGCTCTCCGTGGGGGAGGGCAGAGGGCCCAGGACTTGGGTAGCAGCGGTCCTCGTGGCTTGTTCTTATTTGCTCAGGAGCTGAGCCCCTGTTTTCCCCTAACGCCCCAGCAGCCTTCAGAACCCCACCACACCGCCCTCCACCCACACGTGAGACCCCGTGAGCCTATCGCCACCAAAGATGGGACGCGATCTTTCACATCTGACGTGTTTGCTGGTGTCGGAGGCTGTCAGGCCCCGGAGACCCCCTTCCTTCTCCCTGTGGCTCCAGGGTGCAGGAGAATGGTTCAAATGACTCCTCGAGTTCTCCTGGGATTTGAGGACGTCTGGATTTCTGGGAAGAATTTTCTGAAATGAGTGTCTTGGGGACGGCCTGGAGGGGCCTGAGGGGAAGGGGTAGCCCTGTTCCTGGGGGCAGGGCAGCGCCCGGGCTGGGGCCAGTCCACTGGGCCAGCGGGAGGGGATGGGAGGGCAAGGCGGGACAGCACAGGGCGGGGATGAGGAGGGAAGTCCCAGTAGGGCCATTGGCCAAGGCCGGTCCCGGCTGGCGGGGAGGAGCCGCGGGGCGCTGGAGGGGACCCAGGAGGAGGTGGGAATGGGAGGAGACGGGCGCGCCGTGGGGGGAGTCTGACTGGTGCCGGGAAGAGGCCGAGGCCGCTGGGGAGACCCCGAGGCTCGGGAGAGGAGGTGAGGAGGGGAGCGCGGGGCGGGCAGAGGGCGCAGCTCCGGAGGCCGGCGTTTGTCGGCTGCACCTCGAGCCCTGTCCTGTCTTCGAGGTGATGGCCTGACACCTTTTCCCGGCGGGGGCTGGGTCTCCACACCTGGGGCTTTCTGGTCCTCGGGAGGCTGCTCCCGGACAGAGTTCTCGGAGAGGGTCTGACCCTCAGGCGGCCCCCGTGAGGGGGTGAGGTGAGGGGTTGGCGGGCTGGGAGAGGAAGGCTCCGGAAAAAAGGCAAGGGAGGGAGAGTCTGCCTAAGAAGACAGCGGAGATGGGGCGGAGGAGGGACCCCCATTTTCTGAGGGAGCGTGGGGGGGGCGGGCTGAGGTGGTGGGGTCGATGGGATCAGGCTTTTTCAGCAGGGAAGGGGTTAAGCGGGCTCCTGACGCCCACTGCCCTGGGCCCCTCCCACGTGTTTACATCCTCCCCAAAATATTCAGCCTCCAGCTAGCCTCCATTCCTTCCCCCTACACCCGAGCTGTGGGCCTCGGGACCCGTGGAGCCAGAAGTCTGGGCACAGGGAATGGGAGAGGGGGTGTTGGAGAGAAAGTGGACCAGAAAACGGGAGGAGAGCGCTGGAGTGGGTGACAGCACTGCTCCCCAGCTGCTGGTCTGAGGACTGGAGCAGACCCAGCACCTACCTCGGACAGGGCCAGCCTGGGCCGGGCCTGGGAACAGTGGGGCCGGGTGGGAGGAGAGGGACGGGCCAGGGCAATACTGGGGTATAGGGACAGGGGTCTGCAGGGCCACTCCGTGTCCCCCCACCTCTGCCCAGGGCTCACCAGACGCGGCCCCTGAGCCACAGGGCCCGGGAGTGGTGGCTCCTCCTCCGGACCCACGCACAGCCCTCCACAGGGTCCCCGGGAGGAGGAGGTGAAGCCATGTGGCAGCTGCTGCTCCCGCTGGCCCTGGGGCTGGGCGCCATGGGCTTGGACAGGGCGGAGCTCACGGCGGCCCAGCACCGCGGCCTGCAGGTGGCCCTCGAGGAGTTCCACAAGCATCCGCCTGTGCAGTGGACCTTCCAAGTGACCAGCGTGGACAGTGCCATGGACATGGTGAGCGCCAGCCCAGCGAGGGGAGGGTGGGGACGGGGATCAGAAGACTGGAACGTCCCCCTGCCCCGAGAGTGGGTGCAACGATGCTTGGGCCCCTGAGAGCCGCCCAGCTCTCCAGCGAGAGGCTGCCAGCCCAGCTGCCCACCCTCCCTGCCCCGGGGAGTGCTGCTGCCCGCTGGGGAGCAGGGACAGGTCAAACCCGCAACAGCCCTGCCGGCTCAGCTGGGCCGCGGGCCTTCCTCTTGTCTGTCTGCAGCTCTTCCCGGCCGGGCAGTTTGTGAAGCTGGAGTTCAAGCTCCAGCAGACGAGCTGTCGAAAGAAGGACTGGAGGAAAGCAGACTGCAAGGTCAAGCCCAACGGGGTGAGCTGATGGCAGGGGCGTGCTCAGGGCGGGAGTGGGCGCCGGCTTCACAGCTGGAGAAGCCTGAGGGTAGAGACCCTGGGCGGGGCAGCCTCCCAAGCTCTGACCTGCCTGCCTGCCTGCGCCCCTGGCGGTGACGGCTGTGGGTGGGCTGAGGGGGACAGGCAGGAAGACGGACACACAGGCTCCAGAGCGGGTCCACCCCAGGCTGTAGGTCACTGGCGGAGGGACGCCGTGGTCCCCACCCTAGGCCTGGTGAACTTCCCATTTCTCATGAGTTTTCAAGGGGACATGGCCCGGCCTGGGCTGACTCCTAAGAAGGTCTGACTGTCATCAGCCACCTTGGGGGCCAAGTCACTGCCGTGCAGGTGACCCCTGGGCCTGGAGCACAACCACCTCTGCCAACCACAAGTCCTGTTCCTGCGCTGGCTCGACAAGGCCTCGGTCACCTCCCTCTGCTGAAGGAGTGCTGGATTAGACTAGTGCTTTTCTGGACTTTTACACCAGGATCCCTGTGTTCAATTCAAATCTTGCAAGAAAACAGAAAACACAAATAAATGTAACAGATGGCAGCACAGCGGAAGCCAGGTGGGGAGAACCTGGCTGTGTCAGACACAGACAGACACACAAACACACAAACAAACACACGGTTTGTAAACTAAGTGCCGCCTACACACAGACACACACAGACACATACACACAGTTTGAAAACTGCAGGATAGTTCTGACTTCTGAAAATTCCCAGCCCAGATCTAGGTTGTGCCTGGATCCAGCTGGCCTGCCAAGGGAACGGGCCCCACTGCAGGCTGGCCCCAGGTTCCGCCTTCACAGGGCTGCAGGCCTCCCTTCACCCCTTTCCTCTCTGGCCCCCACGCCCCCTCCGCAGAGAAAGCGGAAATGCCTGGCCTGCATCAAGCTGGACTCAAAGGATCAAGTCCTGGGCCGGATGGTGCACTGTCCCATACAGACGCCGGTTCAACGGGTGAGGAGGGGGCTGGCAAGATGGGGGGAGACTGGGCCTTGGGAGAGGCCTGGATGGAGGAGTGCGGCGGGGTGAGGAGGGGCTCTGGGCCCGGCCCAGGCGCCCCCGGAACGGGGGCGGGGGCGGTGGGTGCTGGCAGGAACGGTGCGGCTGGAGTGGCCCTGTGCCCGCAGGAGCTGGAGGAGGCCCAGGACACCCAGTGCAGCAGGGTGGAGCATGCTGGCGAGGACCCCCACAGCTACTACCTCCCCGGGCAGTTCGCCTTCATCAAAGCCTTGTCCCCCTGAGCTGAGGCCTGGTGGGTAGGCGGCCAGGAGGGAGGGGGACGGGAGGACTGAGAGGGCGCTGGAGCTGGGCTGCGGGAGGCAGAGGGACAGGGGCTGGGAGCCTGCGAAGACCGCCTCCCTCACGCCCCGCCTGTTTCTCTTCCCTTTCCTCTAGAAGTCACCCGGCTTCCTGGAAGGAAGGGAGGTCACAAGTGAAAGCCCGCCTCCCTTCTCTGTGCCCCGGGGAGGGGCCACCCCTGACCCCTGAGCTAATAAAGCTGCACTCAGCTGAATTCTCACGCTCCCTCACATTCCCTCCCTCCCCCAGCTCGGCTGCAGTGTGGCCTGTGTGTGAGCAAAGGCCCTGGTGCTCCAGCCTCACAGAGAGGAAGCAAAGCCCCGAGGTGGTGGGGGTGGGTGGGGAGGGGGCAGGACCCAGCCGCCTGGACACCCAGAAAGCCGCAGACACCTCCTCCTTGCCCAGGGGAAGGCCAGAAGCGGGGGTGGGCATGGAGGACCCAGGCTTGCTTTCAGGGGCTCCCTCTTGGGAAAACAAGCATGCCCACGTGTACTGATACAAATTAAAACATAATTTAATAGGGATGAGCATGGGTGGGAATGGGGACAGTGGAGGTTCCTGGGAGACCCAGGAGCGAGGGACACAGCAGAGAGTCACCAGATAGGAGAACCTGGGAGGTGAATAAATGCAGCTTCCACGGCCGGCTGGCCGAGCTCAGCATCGCCCTCAGCGGCCTTTCCCGCCTTGCCCACCTGCAGCCTCAGGACCAAGCCACTTTCTTCCCCCCGAGCCTCAGGCTCATGCAGCCGGGACAGGCAGCAGCTGTGGCCAAGGAAGGGGCCAGGGACCTCCTCCCAGGCGCACTGCCTGGGTGGCAGGACAGCCTCATGCTGAGCCGGCTGCTTGGGGAGGACCCGAGGGAGATACGTCTCTGATAGACAGCTGGAGAGTTTTCCTTGAAGGGCAGCGAGCAGCAGGACAAAACCGTCCAGACAAGCATGAAGGCCACCGAGCGCCCCGGGGCGCCTTCAGAAGATGAAGGAGGTGGTGGCAGCGCCCGCGGGGCTGAGCACCCGCTCCGCCTGGGCCAGGCTGTCCCGGGCCTGGCGGTCCAGGTCGTGGCACTCCTGCAGCGTGTCCTGGAACTGGCGGCAGGCCTCCTCCAGGATGGAGCTACTGCGTGGGGGCCAGGCCTCCCAGTAGCTGGGCTCCACCCAGGGCTGGGCCTCCACCGGCCAGGGGCCGGGAGTGCCAGGACCGGGGCGCAAGGAGCTGTCGAGGTCCCGGCACAGCTGGTAGAAGTCGCTGCCGCGCCCACTTACACGCTCGCCATCGAGGACCTTCAGGCCGGGCAGCAGCTCGCGCACTGAGGCCCAGTAGCAGGGGCTGGCACACAGCGGGTTGCTGAGCCGCGCCAAGGGGTCTCGGAGCCGCAGGCGCTCCAGACCCCGCAGCCCCGCCAGGCACTGCAGCTGCGCAGGCCCAGCCAGCAGGTTGCCTGCGGCGTTGAGATGCTGCAGGTTCTCACAGGCGGCCAGGGGCTCCAGGCCAGTCAGCCGGTTGTCAGCCACATTGAGCACGGCCAGCTGCCGCAGGGAGGCCAGCGGGCCCAGCTGGGTGAGCGCATTGCCCGACAGGTCCAGCCACTCGAGGCCCAGGCAGTCCCCAAGGCAGCCCAGGTCCACCAGCCCCAGGCCCCGCAGCTTGAGCAGCAGGATGGACTCTAGGGAGAACTCGCCCGAGCGCGCCTTGAGCAGCTGGGGCGTCACGCGCACCCCATCGGCCTCTTCCGACTTCTCGCCCCGAGACTCCATGAGACCAAGTGGGTCCGGGGGGCTGGGGGGTCGGGCAGCTGCGACGCAGGTGCTGCTGGCAGTGAGCGGGCTGCTCACCCCACGGGTCGCCCCCTCCACTCGGCCTGGGCCCAGGTTGGACACGTCTCCGGCAGCCCCACTCAAGGGCCAGCAGGTCCCTAAGGAGAGACAATCGAACAGTGAGCAGGCCTTTGAGTCCCGTGGAGCTGCAGCAGGGGATGCGTCTGTGGCCGCCCCTCCCCTACCGCCAGGCTTAGCTGCCCAGTGGGACCAGAGGACTCCAGCCCAAGGCGCAGGAGGGCCAGGAGCCCCACGACGGGAGCCGGCCAGGCACAGGCCCCCACCTGAGGGGGTCCCAGATGGAGTTCAGGCCCGACGTTACAATCCCTCCACGGTCCCCAGTGTGCACAATCTCATTCCTTTCCTTTTTTGGTAACTGCTCGTATCATGAACTGAGACATTTCTTCTCAAATCCTTTCAAGCTATTTTTGAGTAGACAACAGGCCCCCAGGATCGCCATCTCCTTTGCTTCCTTCCTGTGAATGCCCTGCCTTTTCAAACACAGTTGAGAGCACCTGGGCCTTGCCTTATTCCCTCCAAGGTGTTCTCAATTAGAGTTTTTTCACCATCAGTAGTGAACTCAAAATGGGTTCGGGGTTCCATGGGCCCCCCCCACCGCCGGTGGCAGCTGTGGGGCTGAGTGTCCAGCCTTCAGTCCTAGACAAGGAAGCTGGGGTCGAGGGAGTGAGTGGCAGCACCGCCAGGGCCCGTGCCTTTGCTCCCCGACCCCTGTCCGACAAGACCAGCGCTTTACTCTGGCCTCAACAGAATGTCCCTTCCCGTAAGCCAGAGAGCATGGTTCCAGCCACAAACCTGACACCGTTTCCCAAGTAGGCAAAGAGGGGCTGGGGAGGGAAGGCGGAGCAGTCCAGGAAGCCGTCCTGGAGGCAGGGGCAGGGTGGCCCCGATGCTGGCTCCAGAAAAGGGGAGGGAGGGGATTTCCAGGCTGCCAGTGGCCATCGGATGGGCAGAGACCCAGGGGCCACCGCAAGCCCAGAGCCCGAGTGAGGCAGCCAAGGGGGAGGGGCACCCACCACGCCAGAGGAGCACAGAGGGGTCAGGGTTCAAGCAGAGAGGAAAATAAGCAAAGACCTCTGCTCCAAGTGGCAGCTCCCCAACCTGCAGACCGGCCAGGCCCAGGCCCAGGCCAGGCAGGGTGGTGCCCGTGGAGAACCAAGGGGCCATTCACTCCTGCTGTTTACAAAGCCCGGGGCTCCAGGGCCATGGTCAGGCTCCCAGGCTGTGTCTCCATAGCAACGCCACTTCTCATCCCCCCCCCACCAAGGAAACCAGACCCAGAGCTCTTCCCACACCCCCTAGGAAGCTGGGGGGCTGCCAACACATCCCGCCTCCACCCCACCTCTGAGAAGGGGGTCCCACATCTTTAATCTTCAGCAGCCCAGCTCTACTTTCATTTCTAGCAAAGTTTCTGTCTCAAAGCACTGGGGTATCTGCTAAGAAGCCTGGCTCACTCCGCGGAAGCGTCTGCCAGGGTTTGTTTGTAAACAGCGGGGCGACGCGATCACCACCGCGTCAGGTTAAACCTGATCTGGCCCACAGGGTGGGGGGCATGTGAGGGGCACTGGACCTGCCATAAACACAGGAGCCAGGGACCGGGACCCCGCAGCAGACAGCGAGCCACGGGGAGGAGGGAGCATGTGGCCTCGGAACCTGGCCACGCGACCAGATGCCGGGCTCCGTTTCAGGCCCGTGGGTGCAGAAAGGATGAGATGCAGGGTGCCCGGAGCGCCAGCCTCAGGAGGCAGGCTTGAGTCCAGGCAGACGGGGTCCAGGTGCCGCCTGGGTCGAGGTGTTGCTTCTGCCATGTGCCCGTCTCCCACCCACGAGAGGACAGGAGTGATCCCCCCATTTGGGGGAGCAAACTGCCCCTGGTGGGGCATCTCCGCTCCAGAGCCCAAGCCCCCGGGCTCAGGACCCTCCAGCCTCTCACCCCCTCCTTCCGCTCACCTCCTCATACACCCCCTGCCGCTCCGGTCCAGGTTTCCCCTCTTTGGAGTGTGGAGGAGCCGCTGGGGGTGACGCCACACCGCAAGGGTGCCTCTCCCGAGAGCTGACCGGGGGATGGCGGCACCAACCAATATACGTGGCCTCCAGGACAGCCCCTCCGCCCCCCGCCCCCCGCCCCACACACATGCCTTTCAGCAGTGGCAAAGAAGGTGCCACCTGAGCACAGAGTGCAGGTGACTTCAGGTCACGCTGTTGCAATCACTGAACACAAGCTGCACAAGGCTTTCTTCAAGAAGGTGCCACGGGACCCTGCTCAAATGAACACACAGCAGACTGCCTAGTATACAGGCTTACCATCTCAAGGAAAAGAGTTCACGGAGGCTGCTGAGCAAAAAAACGATTATGGTGAATTTCCCCTGCTGCCTGTCGTTCTCAGTAAATTTGAGTGGTAACTCCGAAAAAGCCGCCCTCCAGGGCCGGCAGAGACGACACAGACCAGCTGCGTGTGGGCCTCCCTACCCGTTGACACTTTAAGGGGCACCTCAGCCATACACCGGGCGGGACGGCTCGAGTCACTGAGGAACACAGCCCACCTTTCCACGCACACACCAGCAGTAATGCAAGCAGTGGGCAGATAGAAAATGGCTTCTCCCTGAATACAAAACTGGCAACCCGGCTGGAACTGAGAACCATCCTCATTCTTCTCAAACAGGCTCCAGGGTCTGGCCGACCCTGTGTGCCGCCCTAGGACGGGACGCTCTGCCCACTCATCTAGGCAGCTGTCCCCCAGGCAGCTCTCTGGGGCTTCCCAGCGCTCAGACTCCCGGCTCTGACCCTCCCGGGCCAGGTCCCTGCGCGGGAAGAAGACGGGTGAGGGGCATGTAGCTGGGGAAACGCTCCAGGTTGGTCTTCAGGGCTGGCCAGACGTCCCACCGCTTCTCCCAGCAAGCCAAGGGGTCCTCCTGGGCACCCACTGTCTCATTCTCACACAGGTGCCTCTTGACAATGATGCTGGCCAGGTGGCTCTCCGTGGAGAGGGAGGCGCCGCTCCACTCAGAGGCCAGCAGCCCCACGCTCTCCAGCCGCTCCAACGGGCTCTTCTCACTCTGGCCCAGCAGCAAGGACGTGGAGGAGGGGGTCCGGCTTCTCTGCACGGGCTCCCCCAGGCCCTTCCCTTCTTCCCGGGGCTGGGGGCTCCTCTGTTGCTCAGGGTGGCCTCTGCCCACCCAGCCTTGGGGCCCTGTAGGGAAGGGGAGGGCGGTGCGGGCTCTTCAGACAGCACGAGCTCCTTCACCTTGAATGCGAGAGCCTGCCTCCAGTGGAGGTCGGCCCCCTCGGGGAGGATGGCCTCGATCCTGCCCCTGAAGCGGGGGGGTCCAGCAGGGTCCTCGCGGTGGAAAAGCCCGGGTGAGCTGGCGGTCCGTGGAGAGCTGCAGGGGCCGGGCCCTAGGTCATCTCTCGGGCGCTCCGCTCCAGGGAGAGGTGAGGGTAGCGCAGCTGGGGCTGCACCAGGCCGAACGCGGCCCGGGCGGAGCACGCCTCCTCGGCCACCATCGGAAGGGCCACGGGCGCATAACTGGGCTGTAGATCAGGTTCCAGGAGGCGGCCCCCGCCTTGCCCAGCCGCTGTTTCTCCTCGTAAACTCGCGCGATGGCCGCTGCTGCACCAACCAGCCACTCCGGCCGGCGGTGCGCGGACACCCGGTGGTCGGCGGATGTTTCTCAGCCCGGCTGCGGGGAGCCGGCCCGAGAGCCACAGGCCGAGCTGTTCCCAACCGCTGTCCCCGCAGCCTGTCCTCCGGAGCGCGGCCCAGGGGCAGGCCGGGACCCCGAGCGCCACCTGACTCCTCGGGCTCCCCGAGGCCCCCTGCCGGCCCCCCAGTGGGCGCTGACGCCCAAGAAGTCCATGTTCTTGGCCCGGCTGCCACGGAGACAGAGGCAGACGCGGCCGCCCTTGGCCCCGCACCTGGTCGCCCATCTCCTCGTGGAGCAGGGGCTCGGCTTTGTGAGAGAAGAAGGCTGGAGGCAGGAGGCGATAGCAAGGTCCCCGTGGTCCACAAACCTCCCGAAAGGGCGGAGACGAGACAAAGGAGAGCGGCAGGGCCAGGCTGCAGAGGAGCTCGGCGGTGCTGTGGTTACAGGTCCCGGCTTGGGGCTGCTGAGGGGCATGCATGCCACCTCAGTCCTGCCTGACCGCCTCGTCGGGGGAGCGGCAGGGTCATCTCTGGGGGAGCAGGTGGGGGAGGCCCACATGGAACCACATGTCCGTCTCTGTCTTCCAGAGGTGAGGCATCAGGCGCTGGTGTTGTGACAGCGGCCCTCAGGGAAGCAGCGGCTGGTCCACTGATGGCAGGCCCTTCTGCTGCTTCTCAGGCGGCCCTCCCCGCTGCCCCCCTGCCTCCATCCCCATGCTTCCCTGCCAAGTGACGGGGCTGACGCGAGCACTTGGGCTGCCCCTTCACTTTGCCAGGCCTGACGCTCAACTGGCATGGGTGCTTGCGACCTGGCAGACGTTCCTGCAATTTGACAGTAAAGAAGCGCCTCACGTCGGGCGGGGGCCGCTGACCCGGGGTGTCTAGGGGGCCCGGGTGCCCAGCCTTGGCCTCGGCCTGCGCGGTTCTCCCCGGCTTCTGCAGGCAGAGCAGCTTCGGGGCCGGGCGGCTGCTCGCCTGCACCAGGAAGCAAGTGTCTCCTCTTCACTTCTTGAGGTAACGCACCTCTCTGGCCAGACGGGCTACAAGGATGCTGGCCGGCCTCGCCTCCTCACCCTCGCTGGGCTAGCCTGCCTCCAGCCTGTCCAGGGCTGAGTACCGGGCCCCCCGCCTTGCGCCATCCACGGGCCTTCGGCCTGGACACCTTCTTCCCAGGCTGCACAGGGCACTCCTGCCCCAGAGCAGACAGGCTGCGGGGCCAGAGTCTCTCCTGCCCAGGGTGGGCATGACAACCTGCAGAGGGGGCAGCCGAGCCAGGCCTCCCCAGGCAGCGGGCCCCTGTCTTCTCACTGAGGACATCCAGGCCCAGGAGACCTCCCTCCTGCACCTCCAGAAAGCCTGGTCAGGCGCGGAGACCCACGGGCTGCTGGGCAGGGGCGGGCTCTCTTCCTCTGCTGGGGAGGGTCCCTCCCACCCGTCTTCTGGACGCTGGAGCTTCTGGTCTTCCAGGGGCGACTTCTCCTCTACATCTGCAAACTCAAGCTGACCTCAGTCTCCGGCAGGCACTGCCTGGCACCCTGGCCGAGTCCACAAGGGGCGCTGGTAGCTCTGGCATTGGACTCGGAGCCGGGAGGAGCCCGTGGTGGGTGGGGTCGTGGGTCTAGTCCTGGAGGAGTCAGCACGCATGGGGGGGCTCTTGCCCCATGAATCCTGAGGGCGCCTGCTTCTTGTGGGGCCTTCTGACATCCTGGGCGCTTGGGGCAGTGAGAACACAGGCCCAGGCTGTATGGCAAGCGGAAGAGAACGGCTCTCGCCTAGTGGGCTCTCAACCGTGGGCACCACGCGGGGGGAAGTGAGGCCAGAGGTGGGGAGAAGGGAGCGCCGGAGGACCCGAGGAGTCGTGACCACCAAAGGCCAATCCCAGGGCAGAGCTCACCAGACCCCACCCTCCTTGGCAAGCGAGGCCTGACGTTCACCCGTCCGGATCCAGCAGAACGGTGGCCCTTGAGTGGTGTCTGTCCATCTTCTTTGCCATGCTAACACTGTTTCTTTTTTTTTCAGTGTTTATCCAGAATCTAATAGGCACTTGACAATGTTCCTGTGTGCTGGATACAGTATAGAGTAGGCAAGGCTCCTGCATGCAGGTGGCCCCCAGGCTGGCGGGAGAGGCAGACGCGAATGAAACTCTTACTCGCACGACGTGAAGAGGAGAGCCCCAGTGCGGGGCATATGGGGGCACCGCGGGGCCGTGGGACCCCGGGGGGCTGACCTCACCACGACGTAGGGCTCCAAGGCGCCAGGCAGGTTTCCCGGGGAGAGCCGCGGGTGCCCGCACTGTCAGTGAGGCCGTGGGAGCAGAGGGGGCCAGGCTCAGTATCCTGGGCACCTGCGAGGCCCGGGAAAACAGGGGCATCACTCGGTCCTGCGGAGCAAAGCAGCCTGAGGCTTCCCAAGCCTCCATCAGGGCCAAACGACGGGGCAGCTCCTGACGCTGGCGACTCAGGCCTCCAGCATCTCCTCCCCTCGGAGCCTGCTCTGCTCTGAGTCCGGCCCCCACTTCTCCCTGGAGCTGCCCCCCACCGACCCCAAAGCCCCCAGTGACTCCGATTTCTCTGCACCAGCCCCACCCGCCCCATCCTCTCGGCCCTGGAAAGCACGGTCTCCCTGGCTTCCTGTCACCGGAGACTCCTTCCCAGCCTCTGCCCTGCTCCTTTTCCTCTGCCCAGCCCTTAATGGCATTTCCTAGTCTCTCCTACCACGCCCTCCCCGACTGGGTCCCTCCACACCACTGAGCGAGTGAGCGCTGCAACCCCCAACCCCGCCTGGCTCACGACCCCCTTGTGGGCTGCCCCTCGCCCACTCTGCCTGCAGTCAGCTCAAGCCAGGGCAGAGACTCCAGTTCACCCAGACGCTCAGACCCCACACCCAGGCACCATCCTCAACTCGTCCCCCGCCCTCCCCCCATTGGTTTTCCTGGATATGAGCTCAAATTCAGGGCTGCTCTCAAAAGAAAAGAGACACAAAGAAGTCAGAGACGAAATATGCAGAAAGGAGAAAAGAAAATAAGAGGGAAGGTAAAAGGCCAGTGAGTGAGGATGTGTCTCCCGGGGAAAGAGAAGGTTCAGAGGAGAACAGCGGATCCCGCCCCGGGCACCTGAGAAGAAGCGTGCGTCCCTCCAGCCCAGAGCAAGACGCAGGTTAACCGAGGAGATTAAGCCAGGATGTTCTGACTTGGTAACGTGAAACGTTCAGAAGGGCCGCCAGGGATGGCAGGACAGCCTTCACTGGGGACGAGCCCGCTCGGCAGCTCAAGGGAGGTTCGGCCGTGAAAGCAGGTGGACGACACCGAGGCGCCTGTCCAGCCGGAGAGGCCTCAGGAGAACCGAAAGGAAACCACCCCAGCCCATCACTCGACAGCCAAGTCAGCCACCACCACGCCAGGCGCCTGGAGCCCACTGGAGGGGACGCCGCAGAGGGGCCGGGTCAAGGCACAGATGAAGGGCAGGCACTGTCCTCGTCCAGAGGAAGGGCTCTAGATGTCAGAACAAGACAGACTCACCTCTGCTCTAATTTTGATTGAAGAAACGGAAACCCAGAGCAGAAACATGATGCTCCGTGGCACAGCAGAGGACCGGAGCAGTCCGTCGGCTTCGTCGCTCCCAAGAGCGCAGAACAGGGTACCGAAGGCAGGCCTGTGTCCCACCTGCTCTCACGGATGAGGGCAGAGAAAAGGATAACACTTGTGAGTCAGGCTGCAGCCCAGCGCACACCCCAAAGCCTTCACCGGAGGGCCCTAGTGGACCCCAGGGCACCAATCCTGTTCCGTCCCCGACCAGCCTCATCCCACCGGTCTGTCTGTATTCTGCGGACACCTTTGACCCATTTGACCATTTAGCAAAAACTCATCAAATATCTACTGTGAGCCAGCACTGTGCCCTAAACATACACATACGGGAGAGGAACTGTCGGCTGGCACGCGGGGCTCAGGACGGCAAGACAACTTGGAAACAGCGATGCAAACGGGCGGGCGCTACAGAGCCTGGGCGGGCTGACCAAGAGGCAGAGCGAGCCTGTGACACTGGAGTTGAGTGCTGTCTCTGACGGGTGGCTCCCCTTGGGCTACTGCTTGAGGAACCCTGTCTCCTGACAGAGCCCTGGGCGGGTCCGGAACCTGGGGCGATGGGCAGCACCCACAGTAAAACCCCTCTTTCTCTCCACCGAAGCACAGCAGGATGAGAGCGAGGTGGGCGTTGCGAAAGCTGGCCTCGACTCTACACGAATCCAAAGTGTGACATTTAAAAAAGTCACCCACAAACTCCAGGACTTTGGTTATTAGTGAGAGGTTGTTTGTGACACGTCTCATAACAGCTGACACACACACCTGGGAGGACGATGACAAGGTGGACGGTCTGGGGCTGGACTGGGGAGGGGGGGAGGGAACCCACGGAGGCAGGCCTGGCCCTGGGAAGCAAATGGGGGGCAGGGGGCAGGAGAGGAGGAGCAGGTAATGGAGGCAGGACTGCAGGTGAAGGGGCAGTGTGGAGAGAATGCGGGGGGCAGGTGTGCTTGGGCTGCCGTGAGGAGGAGCGCCTACCCAGTGGTCCTCTCCACTATCCCAGATCAGTTACAGATGTGGCGATTTTATGGTCTTCTGGAACAAGTCTTCAGGAGTAGACCTGACAGGTACTGAGCTAAAGATGCAGATCCATGGAAAAGTCTCCATAGAAACGGAGGGAAAACACTGGCAGGAGAAGAGAGGGGAGGGTGGTTGCCCAGGCAACACAGACACTGTGGGAAGGGTAGAGGAGAAGGTGCCCACGGGCAGAGGGCAGAGAAACACCTAAGTGATGTTAGGGAGGGCCAAAGGAAGCCCTTCCAGAAAGGACAGACAGGGTCACTTCAGTGGGATGAAGCAGCTGGAGCCCCAGGCTATGCTCTGAGAAGCAGGGAGTGCAGGCGCTTGCAGTGTCAAAGGGTTGGGAGGGGAAAGGCTTAGCTCCATCTCAAAACAGAGCAAAGGAGCAGTGGGAAGATAGGGAAGATTGATGGCAGAAACCTCCAGAGGGCGTGGCTCAAGGCACAGGTGCATGGCATGGGGTCGGGGGGAGGTGGAAGGGGTCATCCTCAGAGACGAGAAAGAATCTATTTTTTCCCCCTGTCACAGCAAAGAAAGACGCTGTGGTGGCAGGCAAGTCCTTGAGTGACGGCAGGGGGAGGACCCAGGCAGTTTATGCCCAGGAGCCTACAGACTCCCAAGGGGAGGCCGTATACTCAGCAAGGCAGCAACCTGCTGGCTGAGCCTGAGGCGGGTGGGGCCTCAGCACTTAACACAGGCGCTGGCTCCACGGATCAGAGGCTTCCTCACCACCCTCACCAGGGGCTTCCCAGGTGGCTCGGGGGTAAAGCATCCACCTGTCCAGGCAGGAGACGTGGGTTCGATCCCTGGGTCGGGAAGATCCCCTGGAGAAGGAAATGGCAATCCACTCCAGTATTCCTGCCCGGACAATCCCACAGACAGAGGAGCCTGCTGGTCTATAGTCATGGGGCCGCAAAGAGTCGGACATGCCTTAGCACCTCAACAACAACTCTTACCAGGCCTTTTCCCATGCGCAGGCCCAGAAGGAAAGGGGCCACTTTTCTATTTCTCCTAGGCCTGCCTCACCCCAGTGCCTCGTTTGCAATTCAGGCTACCCTGGGCTTTCAGGAACTATGGCACAGGGACGTTTTCACCCTGCTCAGTCACTAGCCCCCACCTCTCTCAGCCCCTGAACTGGGGTGGGGGGTCAGTGGTGCCTGTCCATCCCCCCCGCCCTTCACGCCCTGACCTGCAAGGGACTTCAAAGCACTGGATGAGCCTTCACATCCTGGGCTTCTCATTCCCCAACCCACTCAAGCTAGTAGGAGACATTAGATGGTGAAGAAGAGGATGGGACTAGAGGAACAAGTGGATGTAAAAGCCTAGAGCAAACCACTGTACATTTCAGGCTTTGGTCCCATGTGCACACTTGTCTGCACGCAAACCCTAAAGGAGAGGTTTGAAACAAACATGCATCATTAGATTTCGCCATATGCAAAACCTGACACAAAATGAGGTGCTTTAAACTACACACACTTGGCTCTTTTCTGCGAGGCTGCTCTCCATAGTGGATTGAGAGCATCAAGTTCCAGAGCCAGTCTATAGGGGCTTAAATCCTGCCTGTGAGCGAACAGCTGTGTGTTCGTCCCGCTACTGAGCCTCGGTTTCCCCGTCTACACAACAGGGAGAACAGCAGGTGCCTCCCTGGCTCGTTAAGGATTAGTGGCGTTCAGTTCAGTTCTGTTCAGTCGTGTGCGACTCTGCGACCCCATGAACGCCAGGCCTCCCTGTCCATCACCAACTCCGGGAGTTTACCCAAACTCATGTTCATCAAGTCGGTGATGCCATCCAACCATCTCACCCCTTCTCCTCCCGCCCTCAATCTTTCCCAGCATCAGGGTCTTTTCCAATGAGTCAGCTCTTCGCATCAAGGTATTGAGCGGCAGTTCCAGGCACAGACTGTCTGATGGACACGAGCCCGCTGTTCGGCGCTGGCAGTGAAGACAGGGGAGACCGGGCCGCACGCTGGGCCGAGATCAGGACAAGCCACCTCGGCCCCTGGAATCCGGGAACCGCCGCGCCCGCTCCCCGCCTTACCTACTGCCCAGGGTCAGGCCGGCCGGCGGGG
Source organism: Odocoileus virginianus (assembly GCF_023699985.2). Taxonomy (NCBI): domain Eukaryota; kingdom Metazoa; phylum Chordata; class Mammalia; order Artiodactyla; family Cervidae; genus Odocoileus; species Odocoileus virginianus. Next base: position 6,615,306 of record NC_069674.1, read on the forward strand.
CCGACGGAGACGGGACGCCCGCGCCGCTCCCCCGGCAACTGGCCGCGCCCTGGGGCGGGGAGCAGAGCGCCGCCTCCCGACCCCTCACGCAGCGCAGGCCCGGGACCTACCACAGGAGGCGCCCAGGGCCCGGCAGAGCCAAGGGGGAGGAGTCCAGGTTCCGGGACGGACTTCCGGGAGCTACAACCCAAAGGATCCTCCGCGCCCACCACTGTCCCGAGGTTCGAACGTTCCTCCTGCCGGCAGTCAGCGCGGAGTGCGCAGGCGCGGCGGGCGCCGGCTGGAAACGGCGGAGTCTCGCCGGCTCCTCCGCACGAAGTCGCTCACTGCTTTTCCCAGATAGAGTTTGTTCTAGTGTAAGGGTGCTAGTTTGGAGGATCGGAAAGGGACTTGTTTGTTTATAATCGTTCTAGTTTAGCTCTATGGTCTTGGAAGAAGCGCTATGCGCTTCGGGCCGATGGCGACCAAGCCTTCCTTTTCCACTGGCAGATCCCCAGGGTCCCTTCCTCCTCGGGGCCTTTAACCCGCCTGAACTTGACTTTTGTGCATGATTTGAGACGGGGAGTTCATCCGACCTTTTCTTCATTTAGAGAGCTGATCCTCCTGCAGTGTGTATTGCTTCCTCGCTGATTAGTTCTGCCCACCCTTCATAGGGATCTATTCGTAGGCTCTATATTCTAATGCATTTCTATTCTATACTAATAGTCTCTCCCTGCAGAAATACATTTCTGGTTTTTTAAGATATGATTTAGATACAATCAATGTCCCAATTTTAAGTGTACATTGCAGTGGATTTTGACATTTTTTCACTGCAGAACCACCTTCACAATCAAGGTATAGGATATTTCTATCCACACACACATCCAGTAATGATAAAGTAATAAACCACTTCACCTTTTCTCAATTAACCTCCCACCCTGTGCCCCCAGGTAACAGCTAATATGCCATTTGTCATGAAAGACTAGGTTTACATTTCCTAATAAAATATATAATAAATAATAAAGATGGCACTCTACACTATGCAGTCTTTTATGTATAGGCTCTTTGGCTTAATACAATGTTTCTGGGATTCAGTCATGCTGATGTATAAATCAGGAACTCATTCATTTTTACTTCTGAGTCAAATTCCTTTATATGAATGTAGCATAATTTGTTTACCCATTTACCCTGTTGACGACTTGGATTCTTTTCAATTCTAGGCTATCACAAATAAAACTGCTATGAACATACCTGTCTGTGTGAGGGCAGAGGTTTTCATTTATCTTTGGTAAGATAGGAGTGACCATGGTGGGGTATATGGTAAATCATGCTTAACTCTGTAAGAAACTGCCAAACTATTCTCCAAATTGTTTGTGCCATTTTATATTCCTAGGAACAATGTTCAAATTGCCTCCAAATCCTTCCCTCCAACACTTTATTGTCAGCTTGTTCATTTTAGTCATTGGCATTCCCAGGTGAATAATAACATTGGTTACATTTTCAGGTGCTTATTTGCCATTTATACATCTTCTTTTGTGAAGTGTGGTTGCAAATTATTTGCCTACTCTAAAAAATTGGCCTTCTCTTACTGTTGAATTCTTTATATATTTATATTTGGCTCAGTTCATTATATATTCTGTATATATGCAGTGCAGATATTTTCTCCAAACTTTCTTAACAATGTTTCGAAGACCAGTAGTAGAGATGGCACTGTCTGATCTCACCACCATCACCCCCACACAGAGGAACCAGAGATCAAATTGCCAACATCCGTTGGATCATTGAAAAAGCATAAAGTTCCAGAAAAACATCTGCTTTATAGGCTACACCAAAGCCTCTGATTGTGTGGATCACAACAAACTGTGGAAAACTCTTCAAGAGATGGGAATACCAGACCACCTTACCTGCCTCCTGGGAAACCTGTATGCAGGTCAAGAAGCAACATTTAGAACTGGACAGGGAACAACAGACTGGTTTCAAATTGGGAAAGGAGTAAGTCAAGGCTGTATATTGTCACCATGTTTATATGTAGAGTACATCATGTGAAATGTCAGACTGGATGAAGCACAAGCTGGAATCAAGATTGCTGGGAGAAATATCAATAATCTCAAATATGAAGATGACACCACTCTTATGGCAGAAAGTGAAGAGGAACTAAAGAGCCTCTTGATGAGGCTGAGAGAGAAGAATGAAAAAGCTGGCTTAAAACTCAACATTCAATAAATGAAGATCATGGCATCCAGTCCCATCCCTTCGTGGCAAATAGATGGGGAAACAATGGAAACAGTGGCAGATTTTCTTTTCTTTGACTCAAAAATCACTGCAGATGATGACTGTAGCCATAAAATTAAAAGACTCTTGCTCTTTGGAAGAAAAGCTATGACAAAACTAGACCGCATATTAAAAAGCAGAGACATTACTTTGCCGACAAAGGCCCATCTGGTCAAAGCTGTGTCTTTCCAGTAGTCATGTACAGATGTGAGAGTTGGATCATAAAGAAGGCTGAGCACCGGAGAATTGATGCTTTTGAACTGTCGTGTTGGAAAATACTCTTGAGAGTCCCTTGGACTGCAAGGAAATGAAACCAGTCAATCCTGAAGGAAATCAGTTGAAACTCCAATACTTTGGCCACCTGATGTGAAGACCTGATTCATTGAAAAAGACCCTGATGCTAGGAAAGATTGAAGGCAAGAGAAGAGGACGACAGAGGATGAGATGGTTGGATGGCATCACCGACTCAATGGACATGAGTTTGAGCAAACTCCGGGAATTGGTGATGGACAGGGAAGCCTGGCGTGCTGCAGTCTATGGGATCGCAAAGAGTCGGGCATGACTGAATGACTGAACAACAACAACACTAAATTTAATAATGGGGCACCCGGGAGGGGGCAGCTGAGGTGAGGAGATGGAGGGGGCTCTCTACTTCCTTCTCAGTTTTTCTGTAAACCTAAAAGTGCCCTAAAAAAATAAAGTCTATTAATTTTTTAAAGTGGCAGCAGTAGGGTTACTTGGATTATGAATCAGAGACCTCGTGATCTGTGTTTAAATGATCTATGAGCCATTATTATCTAAAAAGCACCTTTCCACACTTACTGCTATCCTGAACCGTAGCACAGCCAGTCACCCAAGTATTTGTGGCTTCCAGAACCTGGGGGTCTGCCCCAGGGCAGAAGCACGACTTTCCCACCACGTCTTCTTCCCACCCTCTCCCTCCTTGCTCCAGGCCCTCTCGAGGGCACTGACTTGATAATCATACGTGCCTGCTAAGTCGCTTCAGCCGTGTCTGACTCTTTTCGACTCTGTGGACTCTAGCCTGCCAGGCTCCTCTGTCCGTGGGATTCTCCAAGCAAGAATACTGGAGTGGCTGCCATGCCCTCCTCCAGAGGCTCTTTCTGTCCCAGAGATTGAACATGCATCTCTTAGTCTCCTGCATTGACAGGTGGGTTCTTTCTTACTTGCGCCACCTGGGAAGCCCATATTAAGGCAAAATGCCCTTGAGGATCATCCAGTATCATCTTCCCCCAAATGTGTCTGATCAGATAGTGCTGGTTGGGTAGGAAGATCAGAGACCATGTTGTTTTTCAAATAAAAGTATCCAGATTCTTCCCTGGAGCTTGTGGGGCACAGCTGCTAATTCAGTTGGCTCCTTGGACCTTCCTAACTCACTTGAAAAGAGAAATAGTAATAGTAATAGCAATTGGGAGAGCTGACCAAACACACACAGCTCTCCTAGGGTCAAGACAAAGCCTCTAATACTGGATGAGGAAAACTTCCAACCATTTCCTGAGTCAGAAGATGACCTTTCCTCCCTTTCCTCTCCTCTCCTCACTCCTTCCAAGTTCTGTTTGCTAAGCCCCCTTAGAGGAAAGTAGCCTAAGTTAAAAAGGCTCCCAACAAGCCGGGTGGGGGGTGGAGGTGAAGGTCGGTGGTACTGAGATCTAATCTACGGTGACCACACGTGTGGTCCCCAGATGGAAAGAAAATCAGCAGGGGGCACCCGGATTTGAACCAGGGACCTCTTGATCTGCAGTCAAATGCTCTACCCCTGAGCTATACCCCCAGGCCATTTTAGGCTCTGAACCAGCACCAGTTCACTGTGTTATAACACCCAGGTATGCAGTTGACGGCAATTATCATCCATTCTTTGAGCCAGTGGGAACCTGTAGAACTGGCATCCCTCAGTAACACCCTCTGGTCTCCAACCTACCCTGCACCTCCCACAGAAGTGCTTACTTCTTGGATGATTTCTCTACAGATTATGTCAGCTGTTTTGTGTTTTTCTTCTGTGTGAAACTAATTATCTCATCCATATACTTTTTGTCCTGTGGGTTTATACCTTTTTATTGCTTTATTATAGTTGTTGTTCAGTCGCTAAGCTGCGTCTGACTCTGCAGCCCCATAGATTGCAGCACAACAGGCTTCCCTGTCCTTCACCATTTCCCCAAGTTTGCTCAAACTCATGTCTAGTGAGTCAGTGATGCCATCCAACCATCTCATCCTCTGTTGTCCCCTTCTCCTCTTCCCCTCAGTCTTTCTCAACATCAAGATCTTTTCCAGTGAGTCAGCTCTTTGGATCAGGTGGCCAAAGTACTGGAGCTTCAGCTTCAGCATCAGTCTTTTCAATGAATATTCAGAGTTGATTTCCTTTAGGGTTCACTGGTTTGATCCCCTTGCAGTCCAAGGATCTCTCAAAAGTCTTCTCCAGCAGTCACAATTCAAAACCATTAATTCTTTAGCACTCAGCCTTCTGTAAGGTCCGACTCTCACATCCATACATGACTACTGAAGAAACCATAGCTTCAGCTATACAGACCTTTGTTGGCAAAGTGATGTTCTGTTTTTTAATATGCTATCTAGGTTTGTCATAGCTTTCCTTCCAAGGACCAAGTGTCTTTTAATGTTGTGGCTGCAGTCACTATCTGCAGTGATTTTGGAGCCCAAGGAGATAAAGTCTGTCCCTGTTTCCACTTTTTTTCCCATCTATTTATCATGAAGTGATGAGACTGTACGCCAAAAACTTAGTTTTTTTGAATTTGAGTTTTAAGCCAGTTTTTTCACTCTAACTGTTGCTTCTTGACCTGCATACAGGTTTCTCAGGAGACAGGTAAGGTGGTCTGGTATTCCCATCTCTTTAAGAATTTTCCACAGTTTATTGTGATCTGCACAGTCAAAGGCTTTAGCATAGTCAGTGAAGCAAAAGTAGATGTTCTTCTGGAATTCTCTTGCTTTTTCTATGATCCAATGAATGCTGGCAATTTGATCTCTGGTTCCTTCCTCTGCCTTTTTGAAATCCAGCTTCAGCATCTCGAAGTTTTCTGTTCATGTACTGCTGAAGCCTAGCTTGAAGGATTTTGAGCATTACCTTGCTTTCATGTGAAATGAGCACAACTGTATGGTCATTTGAGCATTATTCAGCATTGTCTTTCTTTGGGATTGGAATGAAAACTGACCTTTTCTAGTCTTGTGGCCACTGCTGAGTTTTCCAGATTTGCTGACGTACTGAGTACAGCACTTTATTACTATTTATAATAATTAGGAAAATGTTATTTTAAAAAATTGTGTAAGCGAAAATATAGGCACAAATAAGTAAAATTAAATAGCTGTGTAGCCAGACCCATGAACCATGCATGCATTTCAAAATTTTTTAAAATTTGATACTTTGGTGAGAAGAGCAATTGAATAATAAAGTTGTCTTTACTGATACTTTATAGCATTATAAAATAAATTCTTTAGGTATAAAGAAAAATAACTTCCAATCTAGAATTCTGACAAGATCGGGTGCGCTCAGGGTGCTATGGCTGTAGACTCAATCTAGAATTCTGAACCCAGGTAAACTGACATTCAAGCAAGAGGACAAAAGAAAGACATTTCAGATGTGCCAAACCTAAGAGCATTAACTGGATCAGAACCTCATTGAATTAAGGAGAAAGAAGGGAGATGAACCCAGAGAGAAACAAGGAAATGCAAACCAGAAGGATGACACCCCTGGGATATCTGGAGCTGCCTTCTCTCCTGAGCTACTTGCCTTTGTGGGGCCAAAGATACTCTCCCATCCTCTGTTTCCCCATCCGCAATATAGGTGTAATCATACAACCCCCTGGGCTGAAATTTTCTGAGGCAGACTGAGATCTTCAGCTTGAATTGGGCTGCTCTGGACGGAAGAGGTGGATCTCCTTGACTCCCTTGAATGAGTTTTCCCCATATTGGCAGAAGCTTCTTTAGATTTAGTTTCCTGAATGGTAAACTGGGAAGAGAGCTAATCCACGACAAAGAAGACCCTCCCAGGGGCTCCCAGCAGGCAATGGGAGGAAAGGGTGGGGGGTCCCAGGATATGGGTCTTTGGTGGAGTGGAGGCACCAGGGCTTAGTAAACACAAGATGAAGCAAGGGTGAACAGGTGCCCTGGGTGTGGCCGCGAGTGTGAAAGGGCCTGGTCGCAGATGTGTGGATCTAGAGCAGCGGTTCTTAAAGCATGGCCCTGGACCCCCAGCATCAGCGTTAGCTGAGAATTTGTTAATCAGAAACTTTCAGGGGGAAGCCCAGACATCCCTGTTTTAACAAGTCCTCCAAGTGATTTTGACGCACCCTACAATTAAGAACCACGGGTCTAGAGCAGAGTTCAGAGGATGAGCAATCTGATTGTGGTCCTTGGCTTTCATCCTGCCTCTGCCCACCAGCTCAGTCTGACCCTGGGGCAGGTGCTAGAATTCCTAACCCATCCCTTCCTGGGGGTTCAGTACCTAAGTCATCCTGCAGGTGGCCACAAGGGAATCGATATAGATCTGTGTTTCTCAAAGTGGGATCCCCCAGACCCTCTATAAGAAGCTTGTTCCTAACCCCACATCACATCTGCATGTTTGACAAGCTCCCAAGATGATTCTTTAGCACAAGAAATCTGAGGACTGGCCCGAAAGGTGCAGCATGCACAGGTCAAATTCTGGTTTTTTCCTTCTGGTCCTTCAGTTGCACGGCGTTGTGTGCTCTGCTAAGCCCACATTCTAGTTCCCCTGATGGTCCCAATTCATCATTAATCTATTAAAACACTCCTCTTCTGTAGCCTTTACATTTTTTGACTGATAGAGGATAGGGAAAAGGAAGATAAGAGACTCATTGGCTTAGTTATAAGGTCATGAACCCAAAGTCAGGAGAAGTGGATTCAGGTCCTGAGTTTATCTGTAAGGAGCTGTGTGTGCTTGGGTAGACCAGTAATCCTGAATCTCTGTGTTCAGATGCCCATTGTGAAGGGCATAGACCAGCGACCCTAAAGGCCTTTCCTGCCATAAATACTAGTGTCAGTGCTTTTCCAGAAAGAGCAGGGAGGTGGTTACAGGGAGAGGGAACCTGTTGCTTATTTCACATCAAGGAAGTAAAATTATAGTGAGGCTGGCTTGGCAGCTTTGAGCAGGCCCAGCCTGGTAACATCTTGTGGCAAAAATTTATAGGAATGTTGGGCGTGGCTACACAGGTAAAAGGTAGTACTAAGGCCTCTATTTGCATCAGGGGGTATAGCTCAGGGGTAGAGCATTTGACTGCAGATCAAGAGGTCCCTGGTTCAAATCCAGGTGCCCCCTGCTGTCCTTCACTTTTGCTAATTGGAGCTGGTATTGAAGGTTCAGTTCCTTTCCCTAATCCAGGGCCTCGGGATACCAAGTCTTCTTAAACTGGGGAAAAATCTGGGGTAACTTAAAACCCTGTCTCTGAACATGACAAGCCTAGAGTGATACGTTCCTCCAACTATGACTTTCTATTTCACTTACCACTGGTCTTGTTCTACACAGGTTTGTTTCTACATGTTTTCATTGCCCTAAATCAGTGCTGTGTTGGTAAGTATTTACCAACCAGCTCTTGAGGGGAGGGGGTGCATTGATTTGCAGTGTTTTCCAAATTCACAGTGTAAATAATCTCACCAAATCCAATGTCAAGCCACAAACACAAGATCACTGATCATGGTGTTGGGAAGATGTGCTGAGAAGTGAGTCTCTGGTGTGAGTAGGTCAAGCACAGCACTGCTCCTGACCCATCTTCCCTATGGGGGCAGGGGCTCTTTGACCCCCACGCTATCCTCACAAAGCTTACAGAAATAAGAGCAATGGCTATCATAGAACCATCCACTTACTCAAGATAGATTTCTGTTCTACTTGATGCCAGACCCAGCAGAGACAGATATCAGCAGGAACTATCTGTGGTGAGCAAGGGAATCAAATGAAGAAATGGCCAATTGAATGTAAGGATAAGTAGATAAAAGAAGAAGGGTGCTAATTTAAAAGAAAAGGGAAAAAAGTAAAAGAAAAGGACTTTAGTAACCAGCAATATACTGGTTGAGAATCCCTTGGACTGCAAGGAAATCAAACCAGTCAATCCTGAAGGAAATCAGTCCTGAATATTCACTGGAAGGACTGATGCTAAAGCTGAAGCTCCAATACTTTGGCCACCTGATGTGAAGAGCTGACTCATTTGAAAAGACCCTGATGCTGGGAAAGAATGAAGGCAGGAGAAGAGGACAACAGAGGATGAGATCGTTGGATGGCATCACCAACTCAATGGACATGAGTTTGAGCAGGCTCCAGGAGTTGGTGATGGACAGGGAGGCCTGGCGTGCTACAGTCCATGGGGTCGCAAAGAGTTGGACATGACTGAGGGTCTGAACTGAACTGAACCACCTTCCATCTCTCTTCCTGGCACTAGCTGTATGGGATTAGGGGGACTTGTAGCTAAAATATATAAAGAAATCTATAAGTCAGTAGGAAAAAGAGCAAAAAAGTCTAATAGAAAAGCAAGCAAACAATATGAACAAACTAGAGAAGTGGAAAGCCAAATGGTCAACAAACAGATGAAGAGAGTCAGGCTCATCAGTTATTATTAGTGAAATGTAAGTTAAAACAAGATACCATTTTACACACATCATCTGGTTGAAAAAATAAAAAAGGCTGAATGACAAATGAAGTCCAGGAGTTCTGTAAGTTTTGTCGGAGTGTAAATAATTGCTTTGATAGACAATTTGGTAATATCTTGTAACGCTAAAAGTAAACATCAGCCACAACTCTGCTCTTTACATGGAGACATACATCCTAGAGAAGTTCCAGCACATGTGCACAAAGACCTATATAGGGACAATCCTTGTAACAGGAGAACCTGGACTAATGCAAATATCATCAACAAGGGAATAGAAAGATAACTTGTATGCCACCCTGAGCTAGATCTGTCATAACGCTGCGTCAGTCAGCTATGCCACCATGATGCTGCATATCAAACACCTGAAAACCCCGACTTAGAACAACAAGCATTTATATTTCACTCATGTGACTCTGCTTCTTCTACTGAGGTTTGGCAAGACGGCTCCAGGTCATTTTGTGGTTGGCCTGTTTTCCATGTTTCTTCTGTGGCATTGGTAGGCTGCCCAGGGAACACACCTCATGATGAAAACAGAAGCACAAACCATCCACTCAGTGGGCCACCAGAGCTGGAGAAACCCCAGGAGCGTGTACATGCAAGCCCTATCAAGCACTGGTGGAAGACTGTGCTGATGGCAATAACTTCCCGACAGCACTTCCAGCCTGCAGCACAGGGCAGGAAGACAGTGCTGGCAGCTAGAAGTCAGCTAACATGCATGGAAGTATTCAGAGCAAGGGGAGCTGCAGGGGACACTGACTGGGACTATTAGGGGACATGTCTGTGGTAGTTTGTTAGCAGTTTTGATCTCTGTTCATATAACAGGTAATGATGGGGTTACATTGTTGTTTCCATTTGCTTTCCTTGATTATAAATGATGGGGAGCATCTTTTCATGCTGGAAAGTCACTTCTACCACTTCTTTTGTGAATTGCCTGCTTGTCTCCATTGCCATTAACCTGCTGTGTCTCATTGACGACCTCTGTATATGTGTTTGTTGTTCAGTGGCTCAGTCATGTCTGACTCTTTGCAACCTCATGGATTGCAGCAGAGCAGGCTTCACTGTCCATCACCAAGTCCTGGAGCTTGCTCAAACTCATGTACATTGAGTCAGTGATGTCATCCAACCATCTCATCCCTCTGTCGTCTCCTTCTCCTTCTGCCTTCAATCTTTCCCAGCATCAGGGTCTTTTCCAATGAGTCAGTTCTTCCCATCAGTTGACCAAAGTATTGGAGCTTCAGCTTCAGTATCAGTCCTTCCAATGAATATTCAGGGTTGATTTCCTTTAGGATTGACCGGTTTGATCTCCTTGCAGTCCAAGGGACTCTCAAGAGTCTTCTCCAGCACCACATCAAAAGCATCAATTCTTCGGCACTCAGACTTCTTTATGGTCCAACTCTCACATCTTTACATTACTACTGGAAAAACCGTAGCTTTGACTGTATGGATCTTTGTTGTCAAAGTAATGTCTCTGCTTTTCAATACTCTGTTTGTCATAGCTTTTCTTCCAAGGAGCAAATGTCTTTTAATTTCATGGCTGCAGTCACCAACTGCAGTGATTTTGGAACCCAAGAAAAGAAAGTCTGTCACTGTTTCCAGTGTTTCCCCATCCATTTGCCATGAAGTGATAATCTTCATTTTTTGAATGCTGAATTTTAAGCCAGATTTTCACTCTCCTCTTTCACCCTCATCAAGAGGCTCTTTAGTTCCTCTTCACTTTCTGCAAGTGGTGTCATCTTCATATTTGAGGTTATAGCTATTTCTCCCAGAAACCTTGATCCCAGCTTGTGCTTCTTCCAGCCTGGCATTTCACATGATGTACTCTGCATAGAAGTTAAAGGGTGACAATATACAGCCTTGACATACTCCTTTCCCAATTTGGAACCAATCCATTTTTCCCTTGTCGGTTCTAACTGTTGCTTCTTGACCTGCATACAGGTTTTGCAGGAGGCAGGTAAGGTGGTCTGGTATTCCTATCTCTTTAAGAATTTTCCACAGTTTGTTGTGATCCACATAGTCAAAGGCTTTAGCATAGTCAGTGAAGCAGAATTAGATGTTTTTCTGGAATTCTCTTGCTTTTTCTATGATCCAGTGGATGCTGGCAATTTGATCTCTGGTTCCTCTGCCTTTTCTAAATCCAGCTTCAACATCTGGAAGTTCTTGGTTCACATACTGTTGAAGCCTAGCTTGAAGGATTTTGAGCACTGCATTGCTAGCATGTGAAATGAGTGCAATTATGTGGTAGTTTGAACATTCTTTGGCATTGCCCTTCTTTGGGATTGGAATGAAAACTGACCTTTCCAGTCCTATGGCCACTGCTGAGGTTTCCAAATTTGCTGGCATATTGAGCGCAAAACTTTCACAGCATCAACTTTTAGGATTTGAAATAGCTCAGCTGGAATTCCATCCCCTCCACTAGCTTTGCTCCTAGTGATGCTTCCTAAGGCCCACTTGACTTCGTACTCCAGGATGCCTGACTCTAGGTGAGTGATCGCACCGTCGTGGTGATCCAGGTCACTATGATCTTTTCTTTTGCACAGTTCTTCTGTGTATGTCATGGGTTGCAAATCATTTCTCTTGTCTGTCATTCATCTTTTTTCTTCAAGTTGTTCTTTTTGCTTTGCAGAAAATCTAAATTTTAATTAAAATTTATCCATTTTATCTTCATCACTGCTGGATTTCTTTTTTTCCCCTCTTATTTAGACCTTTCCCATTAGGAGGTAATTTTTTTAAATTCCCCTGTGTTTTCTACTGGTACATTTATAGTTTCATTTACATTTGTTAAATCTCTGACCCAGCCGGTAGTAATTTTGTTGCCAGGAGGGAGAGGATCCCCACACTGCTTATTGCCTTTGCTCATCTTCCCCTCACAGATTTGCTTTGCATGTTATCAATTGGAGTTAACTTCTAGACTCTTCTTTTCTTCTATAAGACTTGTCTATTCATGTGCTAACACCATTGTTTTCATTTCTGTAGCCTCTCATGTTGTGACTTCATAATACTTTTAAATATCTGGGAGGGTTAGTGTTCTTGTCAATATTCTGCTTTTTAAGAAGTCTCCTGATTGTTTCTTAAACATTTATTTTCCCCAAGAACTTTAGATTCAGCAGGTCTAGTCTAGTACCCATTCCCTCTTCATCCCCACACCCCCAAAGCATGAGTGCTTTTATCGAGAACAGTCCATTTATAGACTACGTTAAGGACATTTAACACAAAGCACAGAAATACAGCTGCATAAACAAGCTCTGGGTAATTTTTGTGGCACGTATTTCCCAGGTCCTATCTCACACGTCAAAGCACTCTGAGTGCTCGCCACTTTCCGCTTCACAAGGTGGATCGGTGTAGAGTCCGTGATGGGAATAAGAAAAGGTGAAGGAAGCTGAGATCCTGGCAGAATGAAGGGAACCATGAAAGCAGAGTTACTGTGTAAAAGTCACATGATTGGTTAATGGCATTTATTGAGGAGGCAGGCACTACTAACCCATTTCTCACACAGTCCCAACCTCCACAAGGCAGGCACTAGTAGTATTATACCAACTGGGTGATAAAACCGAAGCTCAGATTAAATAACTTTCACTCAACTAATTATGGGAGAAGCTGGACTTTGAACTCAGGCAGCCCAGTTCTGATTCTGTATCTCAACTCAAAGCTGAGCTGCTCAGTCGAGGTGAATGGCCTCTGGGAGGCTGAGCAGACAGAAAAAAAGAGAAAACTTTGTTTGCCGAATCAATCGCTGCAGACCAAGGGCACAGCCGTTGCCCCTGGTATCAGAAGGCTGCAGGCTATGCCATGATCCTGTCGCCGCAAAACCAGAAATGAGTGAACAGCCTTTGGCACATGCCTGCCAAACAGGCCTACGAAAGTTAAACAACCTTGGGTATTCTTTAGTTGTTACCACTAACAGACACTTCTAGCTGGACTTGTCCTTCACCAAGCTAATTACTCTCTGACTCCATATAGATTACACCCTGCACCTGGCATTCTTCTCTCCCCCCCCCCCCCCCATATATTCTCTTGCAGCATCCTGCATTTCAGAAACAAGGTCACAGGCCGATAACTTCAGGGACACCAGACCCAGCTACTGAGTTGCCTGATGGCAGCTGTAGTCACTCTGAAACTTTGCAAGAGAAAAAAGAGATGCAAGACCTTCAAGAGGATATAAATCCTCTCTCTACTCCCAAGAGAGGGGGACACTGCTCTTCAGGCGCTGGCCTGCTACACATCCCTTTTTCCTGACAAAAAATAATAAAGCTACTTTTTTTCAATTTCCCCCGAACTCTGTCTCCATGTTTCCATTCGGCATTGGTGGACAGGGAGCCCAGACTTTGGCAACGGTCCTTGTGGCCCCATGCTTCCGTTGTACAAGACGGGGAGTGGTCAGGTGCAGAGGATCACTCACTGATGTCTCCCGGGTCTTTGTCAGGGAAGGAATGCTGACCTTTACTGCAGGGGGAAGGCCTTGCTGCTATCACAGCCCTTAATCCCCAGATCAGGGAGCTGAGGTGGGGACTGTATGGGTTTCTGAGGATATCCACCCTAACCCTTTTCTAAGCAGATGCCTGCAGGGTGAGCCAAAGTTCAGCTGGGCTTGTGTGACACCCCCTCCCTCTCCTGGCCTTTGCTGGACCACATGGCACTGGGATTAGAGTCCACTCAGATGCCCCGTAATCCCCGAAGGCTTTGGTGCTTCTGAAACTGCTAAATGGCATTTGCAGGGGCTCCACGGAGCTCTGGCTCTTTATGTCTCAGCGCAGAAATACCACTGCATGATTCCAAAGCTCGGGTCCTAAGACCTGTGTGGGCCTGCCTAAGAACAACCCAGAGTGCTGGGATTAAACGTCTGGGATCCTCGCTCCAGCCCTGGAGATCCTGTCATGATGGGCCTGGCTTTAGTCCCAGTGTTCTATGGGTCTGTTTGTTCTGGGTGATTCTCACCCAGGTTCATTACACGGAGTGTGGGCTGAGCTAGCGCAGACTTTGGTCACCAGCCCTCACCCTTCTGGCTCCAAGTCAAGCAGAACTGCAGTGGCTGCCAACTCACTCCATTCCTGGAAACCCCGACGCTTATAAACAAACGTCACGCCCCGCACGTGACCTTGGAGGTTCTCAGGAGTGGACAGCAAGCTCCCCCACTTGATTTCTCTGCTCTTCGCATTCCCAGTGTTATCTGCACACTGATTTTTTGTTCAAAGCAACCCAAAGGCCCTCATCAAGGCCTTGCTCTAGGTGTTCCATTAGAGAGGGCGGTCCTGCAGCCTGCAGAAACAGACACCTTCATCCTCTCCATTGAGAAGCTGGGCCAATGGGTGTCCCTACCATAGACTGGAATGTGCCAGGTCTCAGGACGTTGAGGTCGGGATCAGTCACGGAAGATCGTTGGGAAGCCTGGCCTCACAAGAGCATCCAGTTGTCAGGGTCCCTTAGTTCCCTGCCCTTTGGATTTCCCCAGCAAAACCTGGATGTTGCGGTTACACATCCTTCAGTGACATTTCATCCAGGCTCTGGTACCGCCTGGAAAAATCTTCCCTGTTCGCTATAACCGCTACACCCTCTAACATCAGTACAGCGCATTGCACCCCCAAGGACAGCATAACCTGATCTGAGGTCTCCATCCTTTGGGCAGCACCGCCCTCTGCTGGCTAGCCTCTGTGCGTGCAGCTGAACTAAGCTTTGCCACTAGGCGCGTGCTAGGGCGTCCCACCCTCGCCCACTGCCCATTTTCAGAGATCTTTTGGTTCATGTAGTGACTATCTGTGTCAGAGGCAGTCATTTACTGATTCCCATCCCACTTGGCAAGGGAAGGAGGGTGGGGGTCAACTTCCTGCTTGAAACAAACAACAAGCCGGTCCACACCCAGCACTAGGAGACTCGACCAACCTGGCTTGGCTTCTGGCCGCCTAAGCCGCATCCCTGGGACAACTTGGACACGTCGGGTTCCTGTCTGACCAAGCTCTGGGCCATCAGAAGAATGTACTGTTAGAATGTGCTGTCTGTTCTAGCCAGCGCCCGACCCTGGGCCTCTGACCCCTGCCCCTCCACCCTTTCTTAGCGCATTCATGGTTGTGGATCCTCCAGTCCCTCTGGGAGAGAGATGCATCTCCTGCAGCCCAGGGGCGGCTCTTAAAAACCCTTCTGAGATGAAATCAGGAAGGCTTGGGCCTGTGGCCCGGTCTCTGTGGCCTGGCCGCACTTGTGCCTGCCAACCTTTTGTGACTTTTCACTCCCGGCTCTGCTTGGGCCCTGTCCACCCCTCCCCTCTGCCTTCACCTTCCCGCCAAAATGCCCAGACCCCGCAGAGTTCTCATTTCCCTGTCAGTTGTTACAGAATAAAACGTGGTTTCACGGCTTTAACTGATGTCTGATGATGTTTATTTCTGACAAAACCTGCTCGCCCTGTGGTCCCCGCTCCTCCCTGCACTGAGGTGGGGTGAGAGCTTTGAGAGCAGCAGCATCCACACACAGTGGGCACAGACCCTGGGACAGCATCCCAAGCTCTCTCTCCTTGAATGGCTGCAAAGGCAGAAAGGGAGGGAGGGGTGGGAAGGCGGCCTGTTGGGAGGGGTCTGCCAGCCCTGGGCTGCAAAGACTCCCCAGAGTGGGGTGGTGGGGTCAGTGGACAGGGGGCTCCCCTGGACAGAGGCTGCCTCCCAGTTGTTCAGCAAGAACTCAGGGACAGACACACACACATCTCAGGTCTTCAGGCCACACCTTCCTCCTGATCTCCAAACCCAAGCAGCCAGCCACTTGCTGGGCATCTCCACAGGGAGACCGGGCTCACCAGGACACACAGGACGCCCCAGGTCATCGCTTCTCCTCTGTGGCCTGTTGCTGACAGGTTCCAGCCGCCAGGTCCTGGGCACCCCTTCGTCCACTGCTCACTGCAGGGTCCGCCCTGCTTCATCCCTCCTCCCACAGGCCTCGCTGGGTCCCTTGAGCTTCTAACTAGCCCTTCACCCATCCATGGGGCCCCATCCTCCCCACCACTCTCATCTGGGGCCCATTACACCCTGAGCAGAGATCATCCTAGAAGCCGAGTGGGGTCACATCCCACGACCCCCACCCTTTCACGGCTCCACATTCGCTTTGGATGAATCCAGGCTCCTCGCTCCTCCCAGTCCCTCCTCCACGCACCCCACCCCTAGCTTCCCAGCTGCTCCTCCTCCCGGAAGCTCCCCTCTCTGCTCACTCCATCCGCTCACTCCATCAACCGCGGATGTTTAGGAACAGTTAGGAAGGAGGCAGACCACACTTCGCAAGTTGGGGACTGGCTTTATTGCAGAGCCCCAGGGGCTGTGCACTCTGTAATCACAGCTGGGAGGTGGGCAAAGTTCCACTTGAACGAGTCCTCCATCTTCCTCCTCCTGCCAGGCCCAGCTCTGGGCAGAATCGGGAAGCCGTACTCACTCTCAGGTCTCAGGAAAACGTAGGCCTTGGTGTCCACACTCCAGGGCTGCAGCTCCACACAGCTGCCACTCCTCTTTCCTGCCCCTCAAATCCACCCACCAAGGACACGGGAAGCGGGTGGGCAGGGGTGCGGCAGGCAGCAGACTTGGCCTCAACCAGGACTTTGCCCCCAGACAGGAATTTCCCCACCTTTCATTCATTAGTCACTAGACGTGGCCACGAGACTCAGCACCCCCACTCCAAGGGGGCCGCAGAGCTCAGCACAGGAAGGGAGCGGGAAAGAGGCTGGAGCAACGTCAAAGGCAGGCCCCCATCCGAGCAACAGGCTGAGCCCAGAACCAAGAAACCCAGGGCAGGCATGCCACGCTCCACCACCGCACCAAACATGATGCCCGCTGAACAGAATGCCAATCAAATAAGTAGTCAATAAAGACAGAGATGGCTTCCCCCTCCCCGGGGAGGCAACACGGCAGAGTGGAGTCAGGGGACTTGAATCAGCTCTGGGACTGTCAGGTCTCTGCCCCAACTCTGCTGGGGGAAGTGAGGGCATGGGCTGGGGCCCCAGGCCCCAATGGTCCAATGCCCACAAGCTCTGCCTCCAGTCCTCACCAGGCCAGGGGTTCCCCGGCCCACACCCGCAGTCTTCAGGGCCCACCACGCTGCCCACACCTCACTCACACCTGTCTGTCTGCCCTCCCTCCATCCAAAGGACCTAAGTGCAGCTTCGAGGGGCTCAGAAACCCTCCCCCCATGGGGAGTCTAGGCCTGGGGGGGGTGGAGCTGCTTCAGGCTGAGCCCCTGGAAAGGGAGGGAGCCCAATCCTGGACAGGGAGGCCCAGGTCGGGGAGGAAGCAGGGGAGAGGATATTCGGAGAAGATACTACTTCCTGAGCCCCTTTGGGGACTCAGATGATAAAGGATTCTCAACATAGAGCTTTTCAATCTTGATCCAAATTACTATGGCGCTTTTTGTGTGTGAATGTTTGTGTCAGCGTTTCCAGAAATCTCACATCGAAGCGCGTCAGAAAATTAAGGAGAACTCCCAAGAGGGGCTTTCGCTACGGCCCCTCTTGCAGGTGACCCTCAAGCGGGCAGATGCTCCGGGGTCACTGAGTCGGGCGGGGCAGGGCCCGGCCACCTCCCCAGGGCCTCCTCTCCAGCCTCGGAGCTTCTTGGCTCCGAGCCCTCCTCCCCAGGACGCCGCAGCCGGCCCTGGCCTCCCCTTTGTCGTACAAGGCAGCCCGCACCCTCGTCAGCTCCCGGCCAGGACCTACGCGGGGAGGGGCGGGCAGAGGGAACTTGAGGGCTGGACACCTCCTGCTCTGGCTGGCTCTGAGCTCGCCTTCCGAGCTGGGGAAGGCGGGACTTTCCAGAACCCTGCAGGCCTTGGGGGAGGGGGCCCAGAGGGACCGGACACAGCTGGGGGGGGCGGAGGAGGGTGACGGTGACAAAACGGTCATCGGGGACAGTGGAGCCACGGTCATCCGGACAGCGGGGGCACCTGAAAGCACATCACAAGACAGGGTCACGGCCTCGCGGCAGAGACCCCGCCCCCAGCCCCGCCCTGGGGAGCCCCTGCTTACCGTGACCCCTGAGCCCGCCCTCCCAACAGATTCCGCTGCCTCCTGGGGGCGGGGTCTGCAAACCCACCAGCAAGGCTGGGCCCACGTGCTCCCCCCCAGGACCCTAATCTTCTGTCCGTGCTGCTGCGTAGCACAGCGTGGGGGGAGCGGGGGAGCGCGGAGCCGATGCTCAGGGGTTTGTTCTTCTTAATAAATGAACACCTGCGTCCACACGCAAAGTCCTGCAACCCTGCCTGACCTCGTCCTCCCCACCCCTGCCCGCCCGCCTGCCCGCCCAGCAGTACCTGGGGCCACGGAGGCGACGGTCACTCCCACAGGAAGCGCACGTACCAGATGGTCTCATTCTTCAGCTGGGGCCCAAACAGGGGGTTCAGCTGGGCCAAGATGGCGATGAGCCAGCTGCCAGGGACAGCACAGTGCGGGTGAGCGCGGGTGAGCCCGGGGCACCGGGAACTCCACCCGTGCACCACGCCATGACCCCCCAGCAGCGCATGGAGGGTCTGAGTTCCAGAGGGAAGGGTCCCTCGGAGACATTCCACACTGCAGCCAGCTCAGTCTGGGAGCGTAGGTTTGGGTTTGGTTTGACTTGTTGTTTTGTAGATTTATAAAATCCCTGTGTTGGGGCTGGACTCGAGGGGATTAGAGAAGAAGTAAGACGGCCTCCAGGGGCACAGAGGGAAGCCGTTCTGACTTAAGATGGCTTAACTGCCTGGAGAATCCCATGGACAGAGGAGCCTGGCGGGCTACAGTCCATGGGGTTGCAAGAGTCGGACATGACTGAGTGACTAAACCGCCACCACCAACTGCTCCTGAGAGAGGCCTCCCTCAAAACCTGAGCCTGGACTTACTCCTCAGTTTGGCAGCCAGGGAGATTTAAACATGGAGCAGGCTGACATAGGAGGACTGGGGAGTGACGGCGGGGTGTCTCTTTTGTAAAAGAGGAGGGGCTACCATGAAAGGCACTTAGAGAACACCTAGACCCTAAGGACCTGGAAATTGACTCCCTCACATGGTCCAGGCACTCGCATCTCTTGGTATGTGTTCTGGATTCCAGGACTTGGAATATAGAACAGTATTCTATACTTACTTACGTTTCCAAGTTTGAAGACCACTGCTCATCCAGTGGTTCTAAATGGTCAGCATCAAAGCACCCAGGGTCATGCATTAAAAATACAGATTCCTGGTGGGACTTCCCTGGTGGTCCAGTGGTTAAGAATTCACCTTCCAATGCTAGGGATGTGAGTTCAGTCCCTGGTTGGGGAACTAAGATCCCACATGTGGGGCAACTAAGCCCCTCGCACCACAACGAAAGACCCTGTGTGCTGCAACTAAGACCTGATGCAGACAAATAAATAAACTTAAAAAAAAATACAGATTCCCACGTGCAGACTGTGAGAACTGTGATGTAGTGAGTCCAAGGTGGAACCCTGAAACCTGTGTTTTACGATCTCTCCAGGGGATTCTGTGCCCATCGGGTACAACAGGCACCAAGCGGGCCCCACTCACTCGTGTCACAGATGAGACAACCGCAGGCCATGGACATGGCAGAGCTTGTCCAGATGATACATTCAGAACCAGAGCCCAGAGTTCACAACTCCAGCCCGTTGCTCTCTTTGCCACTCCAAATCCCTCCTCTCCTGCGGTTTACAGACTCAGCCTTTCAAGAGCTGAATGTGTCAGTACCAGGACAGAGGCAAGAGCAGGGCTGGGAGAGGAGGAAAGAAGGGAGGACAAGGGCCCTCGCGGACTAGGAGCTGGGAGAGCAGTACTTACAAGAGGTAACAGCAGACAGCAGTGGCCACCAGCATGGTGATGATCACTCTGCAACAGAAGAGGATGTCAGGTCAGGATGGATGGAAGCAGCACCCTCAGAAGGCCTGGCCAAGGCCAGAGAAAGAGCTCCTGGTGCCAACCCCTTTCCCTCAGGCCTTCTTGATGTCCCCTGAACACAAGAAGGCTGAGATCTACTTGGGTAAGAATTGCTAAATGGAAAAGAAAAATTCCAAGTGTCACCTCTTGGGGAGACCAACCTCGACCACATCCAACTTACATTATGAATCTTTCCCTTCACCTATCTCCCTTCTCCATCACCCACTGTTTCTCCATCTTAGAGCAGTCGTGTTGGAGAAAGACACTGCACACAGCTGCACTTGCAGCCACCCACCATGAAGTGGTCTCTGGGATCCAAAATTCACTGGGCAAAGGGAAGGAAGGCAGAAGACCAGAAGACAGAGCAAGAAGCAAGGAGAACGAGGGTCATCTCTGAGGCAGAGTGAGCAGTTACAATGAGAATAGGGACTGGTTGCCCTGAGTCCACGCCAAGACTGGAGACAGAGGCTTTAAATGCAGCAGGAGAGACTTCAGTTAGAAGAAAAAACTCACCAAAGTGTGTACGAGAGTTGAGGGACTAAAACGGTTTACAAGGTGAGGCCATGGGACCTCAGCCCTGAGAATCTTGAAAAACAGAGGCAACACCCATATGCAGCCTTCAGCTGAAGCTAACCCTAACCCAAACCAGGTCCTATGACTTCTGCTCTAAAGCACTTGAGGTTGGTACCAGAGACATCAGCACCTGATCCATTCTCTCAGCATTACCAAGCACCATGGGCCAGTCCCAAGCTGGCCACTGGGGTCTACAGTGGTGAAAAGACAGTCTTCCACCTTGAGGAACTTGTCATGAAAGGGTGAGGGCCCGTCACTGCTGAAAAGACTATGAAGCAGAAACCAGTGAGTGGTGCAACAGGTATAGAAACCTGCTGGGGGCCCCCAAGAAATAATGACCCTGGCTGAAAATTATTCCATACAGTATGTGCCATGCACTAAGTTTTATATACATTATTCTGTGTAATCCTCAGTGCAGCCTTAAAAGGCAGGAGTCATCATCACCCCCAGTGACCCAATAAGAAAGTGAGGCTTGAAGGGGTGACGGACGCTCAAGGTCACAGCTGGGCAGGAGTGGACAAGCTGCATCAGTGGCTTGCCACAGACTTTACCTGCCAGGGCGCGGGCGGCAGGGGGCGGCGAGGGCGTAGCTGTCTCCTCCTTTCTACAGCACGACCTTCTCTGCCCTTTGGCCCCGACGGCCCGCCTGTTCCCGGCTGTACGCGGCCTAGGGCGGACCCGGGAGGAGGACTGGGGCGCCGCACGCCGGGACCAGTGCCCGCTGCACCGCTGCCGCCTCGCGCCGGAGGAGGGGTGGGCCCAGGCGCAGAGGGGTCCCCGGGTAGGCTGGGCCGCGCGCGATCCTTACCCGCGGTTGGGTCCTTTGGGCACGAACCAGGGCCCGGCGATGCCGATGAGGCCCCAGAACGTGGTGAAGATGACGACCGGGAGGGCGAAGGAGTGCGCCGTCATGGCCAGGCGCGGGATGCGGGTCAGAGCTGCGGATGCTCCGCTGGGTACCTGTCGCGGCGGGCAAGGGCCGCCGAGCATGCGCAGCAGGACCCGCCGCCCCGGGGGCTCGCGTTCTGCAGCCCGGCTCGCGCATGCGCGGCTGCTCGACACTCGGGGGTGGGGTGGGGGGTGGTGGCAGACTTTGACTTGACCCGCCCCGCCGGTTTCCTACAGGATTTACGGGACAGAGGCATATATGCGGAAAAGCTCTGCTTTATTCAGATAGCAAAAGGTTGAGAATCGAACATGGTTTTCTTAAACCGTATTTTGTACATGTTTGAAACCAGAGAAGTGGACCTCAGCAGACAGACTCCTGGATGGAGGGAACAGGCCCATCATCACCGGGTCCTTAGGTACTTAGCACCCTAGGAACTGAACCTGGGTTTGAGGGAAGCAAAAGGTCTGGAGGAGTAGACCTCCTCCGTGTCTGGCTAGGGCGGGGGCGGGATCCCCGCCTCCTGCCTGGTCTCTATGGCTATTGAACTCACGTTGTCGGTTACACTGCTGGTCACTGAGCTTGTCAGCCCTTTGGGCATCGCGATGGAGACCACAGGTGGGGAACGAGGGTGGAGGCAGGGGTAGGACTCTGGCCAAAGGCAGAGAGCTCGCTCCTTCCAGTCCCGGCGCCCTTCAGCTTGTTTTCTCCAGGCAAAAGTCAGCAGGCTCTCCAACAGAGGGGTCTCCAGGCCCTGGGGTCTAAAGCTGCCAGACTCTTGAAACAAACGCAGAGGCCAGCCTGGGCAAGGGGGAGTCTCACCATGCTTCGGCCCCGCGGTCCTGCACAAAATGGTCAGCGTCCGCTCTTCCATGAGCTACCAAGAGGGGAGCCAGAGCACGGCTGTGCTCCTTGAGGAACCGGGCAATGTAAACCCCCATGATAAACAGCATTTTCAGTAGCCCCCTGCTCAAGGGGCCCAAGTTTCTCACAGCTGGCACTGGAGGCTTTCTCAGAGCACAGGTGTGGAGGGGCAGGGGGTGTCTCGGGCGGGCCTCCGCCTCACATGGAGTTTGTGCAGTGGTGCTCGCAGGACTAATCTCTTGCTCTGAGGAGTCTTAAAGGATGAAAGCTGCCACGGAGAGGATGCTGCTGGAACGTCACTCAGTGGGAATCCCGACGGTCAGGTGGGAGCTATAAAACCCCCACTTGAAAGGGCCCTTCTCTCTTCCATCCCACCAATTCATACCCTCGGCAACTGGCCGAGGGCAGACTCCTCAACTCCCTGGAGAGGCCCATGTGAATGGGGCGGGAGGTCTGGGCTCCATCTTGGCTGCATGGACAGTAACATGGCCAGAGTTCCAAGGGCCCACAGTACACCTCAGCCCCCAGGACACAGTGCTGGAAGGGAGACAGTGCCACAGGTTAAAAGGCAGGAAGTGAGAACAGAATTCTTGGCTCAAAGCTGAAAGAAACAGGAAAGTGATGGCGGTAAGGCAGAGTCAGGAACATTGGTTCTGCCCACAAGGCACTCGGTACCATCAGCTGCTCTCAGCACCCTTCCAGGGTCTGCTCAAGGGTCAGACTGCTTGGGCCTGAAGCACAGAGCAGGAACCCCACCTGGGGCCCGGCAGCAAGCCAGGATGGAGCACTACTTCCTGCCCATCTAAAGCCAGAGAAAGACAGAAGCCTTCCCTACAAGCTCCCCTGGTTTCCCACCTGTGGGAAGGAAGGCAGGAGGCAGACACCACATCATCCTTGGCTAGACAAGCAGCCTAGGCCTCCCAAGGGCAGCTGCCCTGGAAGGAAACATGCCCTACTTCTGGGTGGAAGGGGAGACGACAAGAGGCAAGGGGAACCGAATCGTGTGAGACACCCTCTGTGCCGCCGGAGTGGTCTTCTCAGGCTTGAGTGAGCCCACGAAGTTCCTGGGGGGGCCTGCGGGAAACAGTCCCGGGGACCTGATCAGGTGGGTTTGCATTGAAACATTTAAGCCAACACCCCTATTGATTCCCAGACCAGTCCCCAGGGCACCTCTGGAAAGAATGGGCTAGACCATTATGCTGAGGGCACCTCCTCCCACAATAAGGATGTCGGTAGCAAAGGAGAGGGACAAGAGCTGATGACAGCCAAGTCCACCCTGCCTCCTGAGGCCCATCTCTGCCCGCGGAGGAGCTGTCAGCCAGCAGTCCCGCGGCAGCCGGGCACTAACAGGCACTTGGCTTCTCTGCTGCCATTTCACAGAGAGGCATGCAAAGGCACAGGAGACAGGAAGGGGGCCATCATGGTTGACCCACTGCCTGCAGCAGAGCTGGGGCTGGATCCCAAGTCCCCCAAGGTGAAAACTCGTCCTTACGCTCTGCTCCGCAGAAATCTAGGGCTCGGCATGACCTAGGGGCTGGACTGGTGGGAAGCGCTGGGCCCCTCCAGGGAGCCACTCCTCCCGTCCAGGAGCTGTTGGCTGCTCAGGGTGCAGGGGTTCTCTTGCTGCATCCTAGAGGCAGGCCCCGCGACGAGGCAGAGAAAGCCTCTGAGGGGAGTCTCCTGTGTGAGGTCAAGGCTTCCCTGCTTCTGCCGTGCAGCGAGGGAGACAGAGCCCGGAGCCAGGCCGGCCCCAGTCCTGCTCACCCTCTGCCCTCACCTCATGCCTCCCCGCCCGCTCACTGTGCGCGGCCCCCTGGATGCTCCCCAACTACCCAGGGGCAGGAGTGCTCCTTCAAGCCCCTTCCCCCAGCTGTCATTCCCACTTCAGAAAAGTCCTCTTGTCACCAGAAGCTGGGGATTTCATGATGGGATTACATGCTGAAGCACCTTGAACGTGAGCTTGAGATAGAACGTGTCTACATATTTAAGTGCTGGGAGGTCCCCTGGGCCCAGAGAAGGGCCCCAGGAAACAGGCCGTGGCTTCCAGACCCCCTGCCTCCATGGGGGTGTGGCTTTAACTGCCTTGTCGCTGCCCGCCTCCCAGTGCTTAGAGTCCCACCCAACGAAGACTCAGCAGCCTCGAATCCCAGGGCCTGTCACCATGATCACAGGGCCAGGGCAGCAAGGGGGCTCCAAGGAATGAACCCCTTGGATTCCTGCTCCTACAGGAGCGCTTTGGCAGGACAGCCTGGGGCCTCCTGGCCAGGGAGGGGACACGGGAGCCTCTCAGGAGGCTCCAGGACGTCCACCGGTTCCCTGCAGGATGGGCTGGGCAGCTTCTGGGCGGCGGGCTCCTCCGTGCAGTATGTGCCAGTCTTCTTCCTGAGTCCCGCCCCTCATGTGGGAGGAAAGAGAAGGCACAGTGAGCCGGAGAGAACAGGTCAGCTGATAATCCATCCCCCCACATCCAGCTGCGCCTGAGGGAGGCTAGGTGCACAACCCCTGGCAGAACAGACAGGAGGCAGACAAGGACTGCTCTCCAGGGCTCAAGCAAGTCCCACTCTGCGGACTCTTCCACCCGAGGGCCGCGGAGCTCATGGGGCGATTCTGCCCCCAGGGGACCCTGGGCAGAGTCTGGAAGGGAGACGTTTCCAATTGCCACAACCAGGAAGGTGCTGTTGGGAACCAGCGGGTGTGTAGTGGGCAAGACCAGAGTTGGCTGAGCGCAGGACGGGCCCCCACAACGAAGAACTCTCTGGCCCCGAATGTCCACAGTGCTGAGGCTGAGAAACTGCCTGGGGAGGAAGGCTTTGTTATATAAAATCTGGCTGGGTTCTCTGTTTGCTTCAGAGGTACAGTCCCATCGCCCTGTGATTACAACCTGCAGAAGGGCACGGCCAAAGCCATCTTCTCCTCCACCCCCAGGGGCCACGTTCAAAGAGTAACTCCTTCAACAGATGCTGGGTGAAGGACCTTACCTCAGAATCACCCTCTTTCCTTCTCTCCACTTCTACCACCCACCTCCCTGCACCCACGGCCCAGCTGCAGGCCCAGGGCCACCCTGCTTCCCACGGAGCCTCTGTTGACCCTGAGGCCAGTCCACTGCTGAGGACAGAGACAGCATGAGAGTGGGAACAACAGGACGGAGACCCGTGCACAGCCTGGAGAAGCTCTGTTCTCTGTTCAGTGACTACCTGAAGAGAGGAAAATTTCTTAAGACTTTCAGTAACTCGGCCTCCAGGATAATATCACTTCCTCTCAAACCTAGTCCCGGCCCAGCCCTCCAGGCGAGTTGAGAGGCTCTCCTCATGGACCCCTCTCCTGCCTGACACCCCTAACCTTCTCCACGCAGCACGGTCCTCACGGCCCCTCTGAGCTGCACTGACCTCTTCCTGCTGCAAACTGGGTCCCCACAGCCCAGGACAAGGTGGTGCCCCTGCCCTCACTCGTCCAGTCCTCGAGTTATTCCTGGTCATAATCTGAACCTTTAAAGAACACCATGGACATTACTCACCAGACACTGTTCCAAACACTTTTGTTGTCGTTCAGTCACCAAGTTGTATACGACTCTTCACAACCCCGTGGACTGCAGCACGCTAGGCTTCCCTGTCCCTTACCATCTCCCAGTTATTAATTCACTTTAAAGATGAAAAACCAAAGTACAGAGATTAAGTTGCCCGAGGTCGCATGCTAGTTAGCAGCAGGACTAGAACTTGTACCTGGGCAGCCTTGCTCTGGAACTTCCCGCTCTAACCGCTGGGCCCTGCGGCCTGCTGTGTGGGCGCCCAGCCTGTCTAGCTGAATGATAAAGGTGTCCTGTCCTGAGCACCCACCCGTCTAGCAAAGAGTTGAGCACGTGACCCCTTAGAGCAAGCCTGTGGTGATGGCTGACTTGAGCGCACTCTACCAGGCTCTGAGCTCAGGGCGGGGCTGGGAAGCTGAGGTTCTGCTCTTTTGACATCCCTGCATCTAAGAGCTCTGCCGTGCATACTTACTTGCGTGGGAGCGGGGCGGCACTGGGGCACAGGTGTAGACGTGGCTAAACCGCCGGCCTGAGGAGGTCAGGTACCAGTGCTGGATGGCGGGCTGGGGGTCGTACTCTGTGACCGCCACACCGTTCACGGCCGTCATCATGAGCATGTTGATCACCTCGTTGGAGAGCTTGGTCCTCTCATCGGTCTTGATCCGGTTCATAGCACTGAATCCACGCTCACAGCAGGAGGTGGAGACGGGCACGCAGACCACCAGGGCCATGAGCCGGCTGAGCAGGGGGAAGCGGCGGTGCTGGACCAGTGTGTGCTTACACAGCATGGAGAACGGCAGGTTCTGGGCCATGGCCTTCAGGCCCAGCCACTCCTCCAGCAGCGCCTCCTCTCTGTATCCTGGGGGCAGTGAGAGCTCAAAATACCTGGCCAGGGCTAGGATGTCGTCATTCCCAAAACTGGCCAGGGCCACCCCACTCGGCCAGGCCTTGGTGTCAAACACCTCCATGCTCCTGAGCTGCGGGGCACGATCGGCATCGAACCTCCGCTGGAGGTATTCGATCCCCGTCAGGACCACTCTCTCTCTGTCTGCCTGGAACCGCTGTTCTGCCGTCTCAGGCCTGTCCAGCACGATGCCATGGAGCCGCCCATCCCTGAAGCGGGCATTGAACTCTTCCTCTTTGGGGCCTGCCCGGTGGCGGAGGGTCTCCAGTGCCACGTAGGCCCGCCCCAGCGTGGCGTTCACCTCGGTGATCAGCACCATCTCCTTCTGGCACACCTCAGACAGAGGCCGGTAGATGCTCAGGAAGTCCAAGAGGAAGTGGCAGAACTTGAGGAAATGGAAGCCCTGCATCAGCTTCAGCACGCCCTGGGCCCTGTGCCCAACCTGGCCCCCCGCGTCCGCCACGCTCTGGAGGTGCCTGGCCAGGGCGGGCCAGCTCAGGGTGAGTGCCCTCAGCGTGCGGCTCTCACTGGTCACCCACCTGACCGCATTCAGGTCCTTCAGGCGGACCATTTCCTGCTCCAGGGGAGCCGCGCCTTCCTGCAGCTCGTTCAGCCTCTTGTTCGAGGACTGGTAGAACTTGAAGACGGTTCGGATGTGCCGGTCACACTTCTTGACCAGGTCGATGGCCCCGCAGGCGTCGACCACGGCCAGGGGGAGCCGGTGGGCCACACAGTGCACCGGCAGCAGCCGGGGCAGGATCTCCTGCAGCTTCTCCACCAGGCCTCCCCCACAGCGCAGCGGGGCGGAGCCGTCGGTCCCCAGGCCCACCACCCAGCCCGGCTTCCGGAAGGGGATGTCCAGCTCGTCCAGGGCCGAGATGATGGTCTCAAAGTACCCGTCCGCCGTCTCGCTGTGGAGGGGGGCCAGCGTGAGGTAGGACTCCTTCGTCTCCGTCCCCTTCAGGTACCGGAGGTAGATGCCCACGCACGACTGGTCGGAGGCGTCCGTGGCACTGTCCAGCAGCACGCTGACGCACGGGGAGTTGCGCACGTCCTCCAGGATCTCCCTCTTCAGAGTCTCGGAAATGTACTTGATGAACTGAGTGCAGGCGGTACGGTTTCGGTACTTACCCAGAAGCATGGTCCCCGTGCTCTGGAGGAGCTGCAGGATCTTCTCGAAGTCGTTCAGGGGCCTCGAGTGGTACGCGATTGAGTAGGCGGCGTGGAAAAAGTGCTCCATGTTGGCCATCAGGTCACTGGAGATCTCAGGGACCAGGGCGGCCTGCGGGGCATCCTCCCTGACTTCCATGGTGTTGACACAGAGCTTGTGTGCTTTGCTGACTTCGTGGTACTTTAAAGTCTCCACTTTGAAAGGGCCTGTGTAGCCGCGGACCAGCCGGGATGATCTGTCATGGAGACTAGGCCTTTCTTTGCAAGCTGAGCAGAAGAGCTTGGTCTCTTTGGGGTCGATCACTAACCACGGGAACTGCCCAAACCACGACCTCTGAATGGAGCGGGGCCTGTAAGTCCTCTTGATTTTCGCCTGTCCATCTGCCTCCACTCCACAAAGGTGGGGCCTGCAGTAGGAGGTACACGTTTCCACAGAAGGAACTGGAAGCCACGTGGACTCTACAGCCGAGGCCTGTGTGTGCGCGTCTCTAACGGCCACTGTCTTCTTTTTCCCTTTGGGGCAAATCAGACTGTGCTTGGTTTTGCTGCCCAGGACTCTGCAGCCTCCTATCAGCTAAGACAACCCAATTCAGTAAGTACCCCTTAACCTAAGCAGAGGAGATGGATGGGCTCCACCTTTCTAGAAATCAGAAAGTGAAAAGTGAAAGTCGCTCAGTCGTGTTGGACTCTTTGTGACCCCATGGACTATACAGTCCATGGAATTCTCCAGGCCAGAATACTGGAGTGGGTAGCCGTTCCCTTCTCCAGGGGATCTTCCCAGGAGTGGCTTCTCTTGAAACCCTTTCCCATTATTTTCTCTGAAAGACAGTCTGGCTCCCCACGGGTTATGTGCTAATCCTCATGGTTGCTTCAGCCAGCCGCCCCTTCTCTACCCACACAGTTACCCTGGGATCACGTGACATCAGATGCTCATAAGCTTAATTAACCACCTTGGCTGTAGGTGCTGTTGGATGGTCTTAATCCTCTTTCGAGGCACCATAAAGATATGAGGGTAAACATCCATAATTCTTATTAGCCTGAGAAACAAAGGGGGCATAGAGGTATAGACAGTAGCTAGGGGCCAATAAGTAACTGACAGACATATGCAAAACTGCTGACTCCCACAGATCAGCAGTGTTGTTGCTAAACGCCAGAGGAGTGGAGGGAGGGAGGCGAGGCTCACGGCCTGCGGGTCACATGGCTCCTCGTGAACAGTGTCCACCACGTATCTCCCCCATCAGCTCTACCACACCATCCCGGTTTCACTTCCACTCATCAAAGCTCCTTACTTTTCCCAAATAGTCCCAGTTGCTCAGACTGTTTTATGCTCTGAAGGCAGGGTTAGTTTTGTATTCATGTTATTCTACCCAGGGCCTAACACAGGGCCCCATGCACAACAGATTCACATGAGTGTGGCTGAACTAACACTGTGTGACGTGCTATAGTGGCCTGGCCCCCGGACAGACCCATCAGCGCTCGGCAGGTCAAGACCCACCTGGAGGACGGCCTTTCCCCCACTTTGGCCCGTGTGGGTCCTTGATCCAGGGTGCAGCTCTCCGCTCCAGTTTTGAGATTAGGTCTGGTTTGGCAGCAGCAGGCCCTGTTTCGGGGACAAAGAGTCACAGTGACGTCACGGCCCTGGACTACCAAGTCAAGCAACCCACCGGAAAGACCAGGGGAGGCCTCGGCTGTATTTCCTGATAAAATCTATTCAACTAGGGGCGCAATGAAAGCATATCTGTCTGGGGTGCTGATTCTTAAAACCCAAAAAGGCAGCCAGATTAGGGGCATCCCTTAGCTCCATTGGCCAGACATGGAAGCCATGAATCTGCTAAACACATCTAGAGGGGAAAGGGTGAAAACAGGAAGAAATACAGAGGCCAGAAGTAAAGAAGACAGCAATGATAAAGTCACACAAGAGGTGGGAGAGGGTCACCAACAACTGTCCCATGCACATGCTCCTCAGCGACACCCATGGCTGGCCTTGGTGCAGTGGCTACTCCACGGGGCACCTGAAAGGCCCCTAACGCTCGTCTACACTGGCAGTGGACCCTGAAATCCGACTCAAAGAGACTCATGTCTTTGGGTTAAGCACACATGAATATGCTTCAGGGATATGTGAAAAAAACTGCTTTCTTGATTTAAAATAAAATCCATTCATCTCTACTTACATGCTTTTTATGTATCAATGTGAATGGGTGTATAAACTTTTTTTGGAAAGACATATGCAAGCAACTGGTAACTGTGGGCACTTCTGTGGAGGGACTGAAGGACAAGGTAAAAGGGAGATTATTTTCACTATTCATCTTTGGATCATTGGGATATATTTATATGTTAGTGTGTGTGTGTGTACCCACATATTACTACTAATGAAAATATAATAAATTATTAATCTGTGGTAGACTGAACACATGTCCTTCTTCAAACATCTCTTAAATGAGGGCAAAGGAATAATAACAGTAAAAAGGAACATAAGCCCAAGAGAAACACTGCACTAGAAATGTTAATACATCTTTAGAAGGAAAGGAGATGGAAGAACTAACAGCTGAACACCAAACGCCAGCAGAGGGAGTAAGAGGCAGAAAGAAGTGGGGCTGACCTCAGAGTCCCCACAAAAGCCAGGACCTGGAGGCACCAGGTGTGGCAGAAGGAGGTGGGCAAGAAGAGACCCGTTCAAGCCCAGGTCCTCTCACCTATTCCAGGAAACTGGAAAACACCACCACCCTGCCTCAAGGAGGAGAAGAGAGATTAGTCCACAGAAAAACCTAACCAGAAAGGTTCTAGGCCCTGGGATGCTGGGGTGAGTGAAAGATGAAGGAGAGGCACTGCAATGCAAACAGATGAAGACAGCCTACAGACCAGAAGTTGTATTCCTGGGCTCCAGGAATGTAACTAAGAGGGTAACAGGCAGGAAGGCCAGGGGTCTCCAAATGGAGGAAATAGGCTGCAAGTGTCAGACTTTCTTCTCTCTCCCTTTAAGCGGCAGGAGGAAACAAACTACAAGGGTCAGATTTTTTTCCTTCTCTATACAAAATTAAAAGGAGGTCTCTCTTAAAATTCTGTGTTGCCATGACTACACCTGGTTCCACCTGAACTTAACTTTTCTCAGACCTTGAGCTAACCAATGTGTCTTTCTTATGGAAATATTTTTCTTACGCTGTGTTAATGAAACTATATATTTGCTTTGGAATTTGCCTTTCTTCAAAATGGTTCCACCTAAGACTAACTTTTTCTCTTTTCCCAAACCTTGGGCTGATTTCATATCAATTGTTTTATGGCTGGGGGCCATCCTATCTCAAAAATCCATATTGTGGGAGAGGGGCCTGGTAAAACTCCCTCAGCCTTGAGGTGTCTCGATTATCTGATTAATAGCTTTCTAACAGACATGAAACAGCTTGCAAAAGACTAGCAGGTGGGCACTCTTTCTGCCCCCTTCTGATGTCTATGTCAGAAGCTTTCTCTATCTCTTTTATACTTTAATAAAACTTTATGACACAAAAGCTCTGAGCGATCAAGCCTTGTCACTGGCCCTGGATTGCATTCCTCTCCTCTGGAGGCCAAGAATCCAGCATCTTTCATGACTTAGCAACAACCTTTCATAACCTACCCCTTGAGTCCCAGCCATGCACACAGAGATTCCAGTCAGTTTTTAAGGCTTTATTCTTAAATATGAATGAACCTAAAGATATTTATCCAAGACAAACTGTGAACATGAAACAAGAAGGAAAAAGAATGGAAGGAACTAGCGATAGAAGCAAAACAATTTCAATCCCTCCCCTAAAAAGGAGAATATTCCCACCAAGAAAAGTCATGATAGTTATCCATGAAAAGAGCAATTAAAAAAAAAAAAGAAAAGAGCAATAAAGACTCTAAGATTAAAAATATGATAGAATAAATTTTTAAAAATTAAATAGAATTGTTAGAAAATAAAATGGAGGAAATCTCTAGGAAAGTAAAACAAAAAATACAGAAGCAGAAAACAGGAGAAAAAGTAAAAAATAAAACAAAACCAGGGACTCAATTTAGAAAGTCTAATATCTAACTAATAGGACTCAGAAGAAAGAAAAGAGAAAGTAGGAAGAAATAATACAAAAATGTTTCCTCAAACTGGAAAGTGTGTTTCCACATGGAAGGGAAGCACCAGATACCTAGAATAAAAGATGAAAAAACACTTCTATCATTAAGCACTAAGTACTTCAAACCACTGGGATAGATCTTAAATCCTTTAAGAGTGGAAAAACAGGCTGTGTTCAAAGATTTAGGAATAAAAATGTAATTAGACTTCTCAACAGGACCTGTAAAACCTAAAAGCAGTGCTTTCAAAATGCTGAAGATAATCATCTCCAACCTGGAACTCTATACCCAAACCAAGTTATCAATTGTGAGAGCAGAGTAAGGGCATTTTTAGATATATACTCTTTAAAATATTTCCTCCCATGAACCCTTTCTTAGAAAGTTACTGAAGGATGTGCTCCAACAAAATGAAGACGTAAACCTAAAAGAAACAATAAATCTGGGAAATAGGAGAGAGACAAAACAAAGTCCAAGGCCACAGATATGCAGCAGGCCTAAAGAATAACTAGCTTAGGCAGAGCAGAGGCATGGAAGACTCAGTGATAGTCATCTCCAGAAAAAAAGTGAGATAACTCACAGGATGTTCGATCATGTGGAAGAAACTCTTTGAGGAGTTGTGTAATTCCATGGAGAACTTGAGAAGAAGTGGTGATAGCACAGAAAACTAACAAAATAAAAAATAAGAAAAAATTTCAATTCCTGGGAGTGAAAAAATCCTACAACAGTGGAAACATCATCATATGTCACTTTGATGAAAAGTAAATAATACATAATCATTACTGGGCAAATAAGTCACATTGAATTAACCAAAAAAGTATGATATACCTGTTCTGAGAGGATGGAAGGAAGAGAAGTGGGGGTCTGGGGTGATGTAAGAGGGCCATATCTTCATCGTCCACAGTAGGAATCAATAGATAATATCTAAAATCAATAAATCAGGAATAGCAATAAACATATGCAACAGGATATTAAAGTGTGGTTCTGTCTGCCTGTTTTAAAGGCCCCTTCAAAATAGGAGCCAACTCTTTCCCCATTCCAAAGCTAGACCACCGAAGCCTGACTTGGAAAGAGTGGCTGAAACACTGGGCTGTAACCCAAAGCTTTGCCACTAAGAGGGAGTCAGAACACTGGACGTGAAGAGGTCAGGGAGTTGGATATTAGAGACGCTTCCGGAAAGAGCTGTTAGGTGTACTGTGAGTCCCCCACACTACCGCTGGGCTTCTTTCCTCTGCCTAATGGGAATGACGGATGACCTGCAGTTCCTGGAGTTGTGGGACTACTCAGGAGCCCGGGCCTAGAAACGACTGAAGGCATAAACTGACCCATGGGCCTAGCGGCACCGAGGCAGGTGGAATCTTAAGATCCCTGACCAGGCATCAAACCTGCATCTGTTAAATTGGAAGGTGGATTCTTAACCACTGGACCTGTCTCTGTGAATTTGACCATCCTAAGTACTTTTTCAGTTTATTGTAAATAGAATCATAGTTTTTGTCATTTTTGTGACTGGCTTATCTCACCTAGCATAATGTCCTCAAGGTTCATCCATGTTTTGACATGTGTCAGAATTTCCTTCCTTTTCAAGGCTGAATAATATTCTATTATATGTATAGATTACATTTGCTCATCCATTCATCCATCCATGGACATTTGGGTTCCTTCCACATTTTAGCTATTGTGAATAATGCTGCTATTCTGTTTCCAGAATATTCTGAAAATATTGCTGCTATTCTGTGTAAACCTTGCTTTCAATTATTTGGATATGTACCCAGAAGTAAAATTGCTAGATTGTATGATAATTCTCGGAGAAGGAAATGGCAACCCACTCCAGTACTCTTGCGTGGAGAATCCCTTGGAGAGAGGAGCCTGGTAGGCTACAGTCCATATGGTCACAGAGTCAGACACAACTGAGCAACTGACACACACACACACACACACACACGATAATTCTATCTTTAGTTCTTTGAGGAACTGCCATATTGTTTCCCACAGTGTTGGCACCATTTTATATTCCCACCAACAAGGCATAGGATTCTAATTTCTTCACAACTTCATCAGTACTTGTTTTCTATTTTTTTGATAGTAGCCATCCTAATGGATGTGAGGTGGTATCTCACTGTAGCATTGATCTATGTTTCCCTAATGATCAGTGATATTATCTTTTCATGTGCTTACTGGCCATTTGTACATCTTCTTTGAAGAAATGCCTATTCAAGTCCTGTGTCCATTTTTAATCAGGTTTATTGCTGTTGAGTTTTAGGAGGTCTCTGTATAGCCTGGTATTAATCCCTTATCTGATATATGATTTGCTAATATTTTCTCCCATTGTGTGTGTTGACTTTGTATTAGGTTTGTCTTTTTTATTTTTTTCCTTTTTCCAGCCATGCCACATGGCTTGTGGGATGTTAGTTCCCCAACCAGGGATTGAACCCAGGCCCTCTAAAGTGAGAGCACAAAGTCTTAACCACTGGACAATCCCTGGTTTATATGTCTTTTGATGCACAAAATTTTAGTTTTCATAAAGCCCAACTTGTCTATTTTTTTCTCTGTTGCCTGTGCCTTAGTCTATGTAGGTAAAGGTTTGTCAATTTTATCTTTTCAAAGAACTAACTTTTGGTTCCACTGATTTTTCTCTGCTATTTTTCTATTTTCTATTTATCTCTGCTCTAACCCTTATCATTTGCTTCCTTCCGTTAGCTTTGGGTCTAGTTTGTTCTTCTTTTTCTAGTTCCTTAAGTTGTAAAGTTAGGTTGTTGATTTAAGATTTTTCTTGTTTTTAATGGAAGCATTTATGGCTATAAATATCCCCCTTAGCACCACTTATTCTGTCCCACGTCAAAATGATATGTTGTTTTTGTTTTCACTCATCTTTAAGTATCTTCTAATTTTTCTTGTGATTTTCTTCCTTAACCCATTGGTTGTTTAAAGTTGCTTAATTTCCACAATTTTGTGAATTTTCCAGTTTTTGTTGTTGTTGATTTCTAACCTCATCCCATCATATTTGGAGAAGATACTGTTTGATATCTATTTTTTTTATTCTATTGAGGCTTAATTTGTCACCAAATGTAATCTATCCTACAAAATGCCTCACGTGCATATGAGAAGAATGTGAATACTGCTACCGTTTGGTAGAGTCTTGTATCTAGTAGATATCTATTAGATCTAGTTGGTTTATTGTCTGAGTACTCTATTTCCTTATCTTCTCTCTGGTTTTTCTATTCATTACTATGATTAGGATATTGAAGTCTATAACTATTATTGTAGAACTGTTTACTTCCTTCAACTCTAGCAATTTTTGCTTCACAAATTTTGAGAGTCTGTCATTAGGTTTATATATATAATTTT
This sequence comes from Odocoileus virginianus, assembly GCF_023699985.2. Lineage (NCBI taxonomy): Eukaryota > Metazoa > Chordata > Mammalia > Artiodactyla > Cervidae > Odocoileus > Odocoileus virginianus. Next base: position 6,650,364 of record NC_069674.1, read on the forward strand.
ATATCATCTTTCTATACTGAAACTTTTATAAATATATAACGTCTGTGTCTCATATGTCTTTTTGATTTAAAGTCTATTTTTTCTGATACTTGTATAGCCAACTCTTGCTCTCTTTTGATTACTATTTGCATGGAATATTGTTTTTCATGCTTTCACTTTTAATCTATTTGTGTCTTTGGGTCCAAAATTAGTTTCCCATGGACAGCAAATAGTTGGATCATGTGTTTTTATCTGTTCTGACAATGTTTTTTGATTGGAGTGTTTAACCCATTTACATTTAAAGTAATTACTGAATAGAAGGGACTCATGACTGTCATTTTGCTATTTGTTTTCCATATGCCTTAAGCTTTTGTCCTTCATTTCCATCATCACTGTCTTCTTTTGTGTTTATTTTTGTAGTGAAAACGTTTAAATTCCTTTCTAATTCCCTTTTGTGTATATTCTACAGCTGTTTTCTTTCTGGTTACATGGGAATTACATTTAGGGATTCCCAGGTGGCTCAGTGGTAAAGAATCGGCCTGCCAATGCAAAAGAAATGGATCCAATCCCTGGGTAGGGAAGATCCCCTGGAGGAGAAGATGGCAACCAAATCCAGTATTCTTGCCAGGAAAACCCCACAGGGAGAGGAGCCTCGCAGGCTACATCCATGGGGTCACAAAGAGTCGGGCACGACTTAGTGACTAAACAACAAGAGCAAACATAGGGATTACATCCAACATCCTAAAGTACCAACACTCTAATGTCAATTTAGCTGAACTTCAATAGTGTACAAAACCTGTTCCTTTACAGCCTTCCCCATCTCTTTCCACTGTTGATGCCACAAAATTACATCCTTATATATGTGTGTCCTAAAACATAAACTAGTAATTCTTTTAAATGTATTAAATTATGTAGAAAATAAGATATGGAGTTACAAACAAAAGTTAGAAAATACTAGCTTATAGATTCTTTTTTTCCTTTAAAGAAAAAAATCATAAATCTCAAATCACACAGGAAACAAAAGGTAGTTACAAACCATTGTTATGATAACACCAGCTTTTATAACAGACTATGTATTTACCTTGATTGAGGTCTTTATTTCTCCATAAGTCTTCAAGTTACTGTCTAGTGTCCTTTAATTTCACCTTGCAGGCCTCCCTTGAGCATTACTTGCAAGGAACTTCTAGTGGTAAGGAACTCCCTCAATTTTTGTTTAGCCTGGCATCTCTTAATTCCACCCTCACCTTTGAAGGACAGTTTTGCCAGATATGGGACTCAGTTGACTTTTTTTTTTCATTTAGCACTTTGAATATATCTGCCCACTGCCTTCTGGCCTCTGGAAGTTATATCTGTTTATAATCTTATTGAGGTCCCTTATATGAGATGATTCACTTCTCTCTTGCTGCTTTCAAGGTTCTCTTTGTTTTTGAAAGTTTGACTATAGTGTGTCTCAGTGTGGGTATGAGTTCATCTTACCTGAAGTCTACTGAGCTTCTTGGATATTTGTATTCATGAAGTGAAAGTAAAAGTGTTAGCAGCTCAGTCATGTACAACTCTTTGCAACCCCATGGACTGTAGCCCACTAGGCCCCTCTGTCCGTGGGATTCTCCAGGCAAGGATACTGGGGTGGGTTGCCATTCCCTTCTTCAAGGGATCTTCCCCACCCAGGGAATGAACCCAGATCTCCCGCACTGCGGGCAGATTCTTTACAGTGTGAGCCACCATGTCTCTGATCAAATCTGAGGAGATTTTAGTCATTCTTTCCTTTTCTCTCTCTCTTTTCTTCTGGGACTCCAACAATATGCACGTTGGTCCACTTGATGGTTTCCCACATGTCCCTTGGGCTTTGTTCATTTTTTGACTTTTTTTCTGTTTCAGGGGCTCCATAATTTCCATTGTCCTATTCTCAAGCTTGCTGATTCTTTATTTTGCCTACTCAAGTCTGTTTTTGTATTACTCTGGTTGATTTTTCATTTCAGTTGTAGTTTTCAGCTCTCAGTCTTCTTTCCGGATCCTTCTTTGGTTTTCCCTCTTTATTGATATTTCCATTTTATCCATACATTACTGTCTTGACTTTCTCCACATCTTCCTAAAGTCCTCTGAGCACTTGTAAGACAGTTGTTCTGAAGTATTTACCTAGTGTACCTGGCATCAGGCCTTTTCCAGGGGCAGGTTTGTTAGTTTTTCCTTTGAGTGGGTCACACTGTCCCATTTCTTGGTGCGCCTTGTGATACGTTGTTGAAAAATGGACGTTTGAATCTAATAATGTGGAAACTCTGGAAATCAGGACCCTCCTGTCCCCAAGGTTTGCTGTTGTTATTGTTTGGGGTTACCATTACTATTTTTCTTTTTAATTTTTTTTAATCATTATAGGCTATCTCTGTGCCAAATATCAGCCTGAGGTATAAACTTCAAGTCTTCTCAGGTCTTTTCGAGTCCTTCCCTAGTCATGCAAAATCACTTTCTTAATTTTCCTCCCATATGGTTTTGAATCTCCTAGTCTTTAACAGCTGATTTCAAAAAAAGGAAAAAGGGAAAAATTTAAGAGGAGGGGGAAGAACTTGCAGCAATGGGGGAGGTATACAACATTGGCTGCTTACTTCTTTGTCTGCACGTCTGTGATGAGAAGCAGCAATCAGTGATCAGAGCACTGACCCCTGACTGATATTTAGAGGACAGTGCCCTTTTCAGTTCAGTTCAGTTCAGTCGCTCAGTCGTGTCCGATTCTTTGCAACCCCATGAATCGCAGCACACCAGGCCTCCCTGTCCATCACCAACTCCCAGAGTTTACTCAAACTCATGTCCATCGAGTCGGTGATGCCATCCAGCCATCTCATCCTCTGTTGTCCCCTTCTCCTCCTGCCCCCAATCCCTCCCAGCATCAGGGTCTTTTCCAATGAGTCAACTCTTCACATAAGGTAACCAAAGTATTGGAGTTTCAGCATCAGGAAGAAGCACAAGCTGGAATCAAGATTGCCGGGAGAAATATCAATAACCTCAGATATGCAGATGACACCACCCTTATGGCAGAAAGTGAAGAGGAACTAAAAAAGCCTCTTGATGAAAGTTAAAGAGGAGAGTGAAAAAGTTAGCTTAAAGCTCAACATTCAGAAAACTAAGATCATGGCATCTGGTCCCATCACTTCATGGGAAATAGATGGGGAAAAAGTGGAAACAGTGTCAGACTATTTTTTTGGGCTCCAAAATCACTGCAGATAGTGATTGCAGCCATGAAATTAAAAGACACTTACTCCTTGGAAGGAAAGTTACGACCAACCTAGATAGCATATTAAAAAGCAGAGACAAAAAAGAAGTGCCCTTTTGGCCCACCCCAATTCCTGCCAACTGTGTGCAACCTGCTCTAGGTATATGGTACAGTTGCTTGCACTGTGGTGGGGTGAGAGATGGGAAGCTGCTACTATACTAAATGCTGATATTGACCAAACTTAACCACAATTTACTTTCCAACTCTACCCCTGTAAGCTGAAAGCCTCTGACAGATTTCAGAGTTCCAAAATAGCTACACCAGACAGACTGTACCAATGCAACTGTTGTTCAGGTAAGGAAACAGATTCTTGTTGCTCTACCATCTTCCCAGAGCTCTCCTCCTAATCAGGACAGTTTTGAAGAGTACAGTACTGGTCATTTATTAATTAAAATTAGAACACAAATGTGACTAAAAAGTGACTGGAGTCCTATCTGTTACCTGAGTGTGACAAGTCATGGACCCGCTCAAGGTTTCACCCTGTAAAAAAGACAAAATGGAGGCCACAATTTGCTTTTATTTTTGGCCTCAGCATGCAGGATCTTAGTTCCCTGACCAGGGATTGAACCCATGTCCCCTGCAGTGGTAGAGCAGAGTCTTAACCACTAGACCACCAGGGAAATCCTAGAGGCCACATTTTGAATAAACCCCTGGACCAAACACTCATAATCACATAACCAAATCTTAAATTGTCCTAATTTCCTCAAAATGCTGACTCTGGTCTTAAACAAAATTTAAGTTTCCTTCATGTCAGAGTGACTATACAGCTTCTGAGACAATTAGTTACACACAAGAAAAGGTAAACAGTGCTACTATCCTAAAGAGAATATAATCAAAATTTTTTAAAGTACTCCTTAATTCACATTTTATAAACTGAGCATTACGTGCTGAGAGCCAAGCTTTTAACCACTTTGGGTGTGAAGTCTCCCAGTTCATGAACAGTTTGTTTCTTCCTCAATAAAATATTCCTATCAGGAAAGCTCTCTGAATTTTCTTTTGACAATACAAAGGGTGAAAAAGAAAATCCCCAAAGAGGTGACTCAAGCAAGTGGTGATGGAAAAGAATGAAGCTGTTTTAGAAATGCATCCTGCTGAAGTTTGTGCTTTAAAAAACAATGTCTATATGTGTGTGTTTCTTAGGCATAATGAAACCAGTTACTGGAAGAAACAGCTAAAAAATTTTGGTGAGGAGGATTCAGCAATAGAGAATGGTGGGACAGGAACTGTTGTTTTTTTGTTATATGAGAACTACTTCGATTAAAAATATATAATTATTGGGCTTCCCTGGTGGTCCAGTGGTTAAGGATCCACTTTGTAATATAGGGGACCTGGGTTCGATCCCTGGTCCAGGAAGATTCCAAATGCTGAGGAGCAACTAAGTCGGTGAGCTATGACTACTGAGCCTGCCCGCCTAGAGCCCGTGCTCCACAAGAGAAGTCACCACAATGCGAAGCCCGCCCACCACAACCAAGACCCAGCACAGCCAAAAAATAAAATAGATAAATAAAGGTCTTTAAAAAACATAATTATGAAGAAATATTTTTAAAGACTAGCTGAAATTATACATGAGACTGAACATCCCTGAAAATGTTTGCCTCAGTTACACTCCTCTGGGGATCAGTCACCTCTGACTGTCCACAGCATGACCATACTGGCCCCAGAAGTGCTGAACCCCAGGCACAGCTCTTTGAAACTATGGCTGAAATGATGCTAAAAAACCTTTTCTTTTTGTTCTCTTCAGAACAAGTGAAACAGAGGGAATCTGCAAACAGATTCTCCTATGTCTTACTAATGGAAAAGTGACTGAAGAGATATAAATAGCACATGCACGCATGTGCATATTGATACATACACACACACGCACACACACACACACACACACACACACAAAGTCCAGAAAAATGGCTTGGCTTGCAAAGACAGATTCTGATCCTTTCAGGCTACTCTGACCCCAAGGTTGGCAGGCTGGCTCCCGAACCAGTTTGGAGATGGCCCTTCTGGCTCCTGGCACTGCTTCTTCTCTCTCTGGCTCAGCAGGAACCCCACCGGGAGGCCAGATATGGCCCACTGTGCAGCAGCTAGCCTCCTAGACAACATATAAACCACTTTAACTCCGGCTCATGCCACTGAGGGCTTGCCCACTCGGCTTTCTTTCCACTTGGTGACCTGACGACTTCTCCCAGCAGTGAGGTCCAGTAGTCGCTGATGAGCTCACCTGTAGAAGAGGCACTGCCCACCTGCAGTGACCTGCTACTCTGCGTACAATGACACCTTTACTAGTAAAAACAAGGGTTACCACATAGTCCCTGTATTGGCTTGTCCGTTTCTGTTACTGACGACTATTAGTTTCTTAACAGTGAAATGTAACTGAGTTTTCTTCTTGGGGGTGGGGGGAGCAAGATGTATCACCAAATATGGCCAAAGTTTGAAACCAGAATTTAAAACACTGAAATAAAAGAACAGCTGGAACTCTACATAGTGATAAACAGTTCTAAATGAGCAAGTCCACAAAAGTAAAGGTTGACAGAGGAAAGCACTAAAATCAAAGCACAAACCTCTTCTTTTCTCCATAATCAAAGTGATTGTCCTCTACAAGTTCAGTCCTATTGATAAGACAACTGGTGGGGCCATGGAGGCTGAACCTAACCTGGAAACTACCAGCTGAAAAGCTTTAGTCGACAACAGCTTAATTCCTACACAACTGACAGATTAACATTAAATCTGACTGCATCAAATTGAGACTGTCTTTTTAAAAGACAGGTACCATAATAATAAAATCTAAAAGAACAAACCTACTAGTTGTAAATCCTAATAAGAGAAACTAAAGAATTAGCTGGGTTTCCTCAAACGACAAGAGCACAAGGAAATCAACAGTACAAATGTGCTGCGATGCAGCCTGAGGACAACCGGACCACAAAGACCCACAACCTGAGCTGAGCTGACCTGAGCCAACCCCAACCTCTCACCCCAGGGCAGCAGCCCCTCTCTGCACCTCCGTTCTCCTGGAGGAGAGGCCTACTTACTGAAGATTTCCCCACTTCCGAACATATAGAAGTTAAAAAGAAAAGGATAAAAACTGCTTAGATGACACAGTCCAACTCAACAATCCAAGTCAGGCCCACACTGTGGGAAACACACTGCTGTACCATCCATCACCCCCGTCTTCTCCATGACTTTCCACAGGGACCCAGAGGGCAGAGTGCCCCACTGCTGCTCACTCCTTCAAAGGAAAAACCAACTTCCTGTAAGACTGGTTTCTTAAAAACCAATCTCCTCCTGGCTCGCTTGCTCGCTCAGACACTGGGTGGTAGTGATGCTCTTTGAAGGTACGCTTCAAAGGCCTTGGCCCAGGACATGAGCACAATACCTATGCCCTCATGAAAGAAACAATTTTTCACATCCTTTCTGAATGTTCTAGGAGCCATTTAAAACTTTGTGAACAATGATAAGAACAAGAAGTATATTGGTCAAGGATGTTCAGAAAATACTCAAGTGCACAGGAAAGGGTACTGTGAGCTGGGGACATGACACCAGGTAAGCCACAAATACTTGGATTCCTTATTTTGTAGATGTCATGACCCAGGTCACTGGTGGAATTCCTAAGTTAGGCACGGCAGCCTGTTCTGCAAGGCTTTTGTTACAATATAGGCTAGTAATAATAACAGCATTTAAGATGAAGAGTTGTCTTTTTGGTGCCACATGAAAATCCAGGGTGCCTGATGGATAAAGGAGGCAAAGAGAAGAACAAGAAGCAGATGCAAGAGAGGAGACTGCTCCGGGAAGGTGACAGCAGTGTGTGCAGATCCTTCTCCGAGGCCTGTAGCCCAGGGACACCCGGGCCGACCCTGCCCACCCCACTTGCCCTGGGATGAAGCAGCGCTGGCTCAAAGTAGAGGTAGGAATCCAGGAGCCCACCCATACGCCCTTTCTCACCTCCCTGCCTCCGCTCACATCATCCCCAGCTCTGTCATGTCTGGAAGCCCATCCTCTGTCCTGTGCGCCTGGTTTTCAGCGCAGTTAAAGCAATTCATTCTCTGTAAAGCCTGTCCTTATTCCTCCCCTGGATGCCCAGCCACATTAAGCTACTGTTTCCAGCGGCCCCGGGGGTGCTTCCTGAACCTCTTTTACAAAGCTTGTGTTATTTTCTAGTTTCTTATTAAAGTGCCTGTCTCTCCCACAAACCTGCTAGTCTCTTGGAAGCAGAGACCCTGACTCATGCCTGTTCATCCAGCACACAGTAGGTGCTCAGTAAGTATTTGGTGGAAGATGGATGACGATGGGTGGATGAAGAAGAGATAAAGCACAGCTCCTCGAGGCAGGGAAAGTTCTGAGATGCAAAGATCTAATCGCTCTCTGCCTACGTGCAGATAGAGGGCAGGAATGGGACACCAAGGACCAAGCGCAGCTGCCCTCGCGGGTCCCCATCTCCAGTGATAACGCAAACAGAGGGGCTTCTCAGATCTTTACCCAGGGACGCCAACAGCTCATAGTTCATCCGCATCACGTCTCTGTACATCTCCTTCTGCCGCTTGTCTAGCGCACCCCACTCCTCCCGGGTGAAATACACTGCCACATCCTCAAACACCACCGGGAGCGCCTCCAACAGCCCCTCCTCAGAAGGATCCTGCAACAAAGAGTAGCAGGCACTCAGTACTCCTCTCACGTTGGACACCCAGCATGATGCTCTGGGGGTCCTGTTCACAGCCTGTTTCTCCTGGGAAGCCTGCCGAGAGGCCCAGACGCACTCTGAGGAATTCAGCTATCTGCTGAAAGTCAAAGGAGCAAATGTGTGTGGCCCAGAGTCGGTAGGTAACAACACGAACCTCATCATGATCCTACAAGGAAGGGAAGATCCTTCCTCTTCTCTCTGGGAAGGAAAGGACAGTGCACTGAGGAACAGGGGTCTTGCAGAGCCTCGTGGCTGCACCCATCCTCGAGAGCACCGTGTACTCATCCACCATTGCAAAGGTGGCCGCTGCCTCTGAGCCCCTGCTGAGGTTCCCCATCGGGATGGAAAGAAGCAGTAAAACAAGTAAAGATGCTCCTGTTCAGTGACTAGGATAACACACACTTTACTGCTAAAGGAATTCAGGCTATAAAAGCTTAGACCTGTTTATTATCTTCTAATCCTAAAAAACTGAAGGCATATGAAGGGAAATGAGCTCTGTCCCTTTTCTGGATTCCATAAAAATCCGAGCTTACTAACTTTACCTATGATGTTAAGAATGAGGAACGCCTGGGCTCTTCTCAGCAGAATACTAGAGGGGCTGCTCAAAATGACTTGTAGTAAAACCCCGTTTACATGGAGGGGAAGTTGAGAAAGGGGGACGGATCTGGTTACTCAGAGATTTCAATTAACACAGCTTCCCTGCAGGGCAATTTTCCAAAGAATCAGAAACTAAACCCGTTGCATTTGATAAAACAGGCCTGAGGTCAGAAGTAGAGTCTGGAGGTCCCAGCAGTGCAGCAGGGCATGGAAGGAGAGCCCTGGGCTGGCGGCCAGAGGCTCGGGGGGAGGTCAGCGCCATGAGCGCCCTTGGTTTCTGGCTACATCTTAGCTCTTGCCCAAAAAGGTGAGTTTAACTATGCTTGCTACACCCACTTCAGTGCAGCATCAAAAAAACATTACCTAAAGTCTGAAGAAACATGATTCCAAAGTTAAAGCTGAAACATATCTTTTACATGGATTATTTAAGAGCTTTGTGGCTGTTTTTGTGATTGTGGATTGTTTCTGGAGTTCTGTGGTCATTTTAGATTCTGGATAAAGATGGCTTTTCTGAATGTAGCTGTTCTCTTTATGTCAGAAGTTAGAGTATCTGGACCCACTGATATGTTTTGTTATCTACCAAAAGGAGATAATAGTAGTAGGGGGGTTGTGGTCAATAAAGGAGCTGATACATGCAAAGCACTTAAAACAAGACCCGCACAGCTGAAGCACGGCAGCTTACGGTAACATGATAATGTCAGTGGCAGCTACAGCTAATGGAATTGCTCCACCACCATCATGCAATATACATTGTTGTCAGCACGGAATCCTCCCCCTTGAGCCATCATTATAAACATATTACCTGGCCACAGGGTTCGGCAGAGTCATTACATAAAATGTTATCATCTGAGGAGCTGTGGACGTCATCAACGATTTCTGTTTGCCTGAAATCAGGGATGCGGTCCAGGTACAATGCAGGAATTGCTCCATTCCCTCCAGGGTCCCCCAGGGCGGCTCTTGAGCTGGGCAGGAGCTGGGCCACATTATCACAGGCCTCCAGAGGCCCTGGGGGGTAAAATATGGAATAATCTGCAGGGAAGAAGGGCCCCTGGCTGGCCAGTACATCACCAAACACCTCCTGGGTGCTCCGGAAATGGGCTGCCCAGCGGGGGTCCCGTGCAGCCAAGGCCTTGACACAGAACACATGGGCCTTGCTCTTGGCGTGGTATTTGAGAGTCTCCACCTTGAATGGTCCAGTATAACCTTCTATTAATCTTGACCGCTTGTCCCTGACAGATGGGTATTCCCGGCAAGCAGAGCAAAAGAGAGCCGTACGCTCCTCATTCATGACCAGCCACGGGAACTGCGCAAACCACGACTTCTGGATGGATCGGGGCTTGGAGGGTTTGCTGCTTCTTCCTGCACAGTGTCCCTGGACGCTGTCTCTCTCTGAGCTGAAGTGGGACAGACAGGCTTCCTTCTGAGGAGGCAGGTACAGCCCACCTTCTCTGGATGGGCACTGCATGTCCATTTCCTCCATGAAGCCCATCTTGTTTTTCCCTTTAGAGAAAAGAAACAGATGGAATTTTCTCTGAAATCCTACAGGTTGAGTCACTGCAACTCAGAGGTGCTCAGATCCACGTTCTATGAAAGCTGGAACCACAGCCACAAAGTGACCCACTGTGCCTGTGTTTTCTCTCCAGCCCCCAGCCCCCAGGCCCACCTTGCCTAACCCCGAAGAAACAATGGACTTTAAGAAAGTTCTTTTTTCCCTAATATAAAGGACAGATACACCTGGCCAAAAAGAGATCTCTAAAATTTCACCTGTGCAGCCTAAGACAGTGGCACAGCCTTCAAGAGAGCAGACTTATTTAATAGAGACTGAATACTGAACTTAGAGAATGTAGAGTTAAAGAGGTAATTGAAGCAAACACCACTACTCCACACTTAGCAGGAATCCCCCTCTTTGGTACCGTTGCCAGACAGGCATCTGCACTTGGCTCATGTATCTTCAGAGCGAGAAAGCACCCCCACCCCTCTACGAAGCAGACAATTTTGGCCCCCAGAGAGTTCTCTTGAGCTGCATCCATCTTGGGTTACATTCCCCCTGGGAGGGCTACTTCAGCACCCCTTCTGAGAAGTGAAAACTTCCAGGACCTCACTAAGACTTTTCTTCTTTAAGCTAAACCAGAAGTTTCTTTCTTCATGCTTTAATTGAAATGCAGCTTAGACACCTCTAACTGCTCTGGTGCCATTTCTCATGCACCAACAAGTTCAGATGCCCAGCAGGCAAGGACTTGACAGTATTTGCTCCAGGCCAATGGACCACAAAATGGTCTATTACCAATCCCAGAAGCACAAATCTACTAATAGAGTCAATAGGCCCAAAGTTAAGAGCCAAACACAGCAAATACAAACCAAAAAGTCAAGGCTTTGTGTAGTCCATCTGAGATAGGCCACAAGAGAGAGCAATCTTCTCTGATGCCATTCCTAGAGGAAGTAGGAATGAGGAAGAGGAAGTAGGAAAGCTCCACCTCCCCTTTCTCCGATAAGAGGGGCTGGGTTAATGCGGTCTCTCACACGGTGACAGATGCCATCTAGCCTGGCTCTGGCCAAGCCAATCCCTGAAGAGGACAGGCTCATCCAAGGAGGAAAGCAAACATCAATCCCCAGGACTTAGCGGCTATCCGTTCATTCACCTGGTTCATTCCACAATCAGCTACTGAGCAACTGTTTGCCAGGCATCTTTCTTGGCATTGGGACTATGGTAGTAAATGAGACTGAGTCATGCCTCCATGGAGCTTAGAATATATCGTTATACAGAAACATCTCCTCTCAGGTAGAAATACACTAAAGGGAGATGAGAGTACAGAGAACAGGTGTGCATATCTTAGATCAAGTGACCGTTGCGGGAGGAGCAGCATTCGTGTGTAACTGGTGCACAGGTAGAAGCAGAGGACCAGGCCAGAGGCCTGGGGCCCAGCTTCCTGCTCCCTCCCTCCAGCGAAGCACCCCTCCTCCCGGGTCAGGTCTACACTCACCTGGGTTGGGGCTCAAGTGACTCCTCTGGCCTTGGACACTGGCAAGCCATGGCTCTGGCCCTCGCTCAAATTTATATAACAGCTCTGGGCTGGCAATACTTGGTCCTGAGTCAGGAACAGAGAAAAGCACTATGAGGTTGAATCCAGGTCACACAGGTTAAAAAGGTTATAAAAGCTACTGGTTCAGAACAGAAGCTCAAACTCAAATGCTGAGTGGGACCAGACAATAATCTGAGGAAACCAAGTGCAGGGGGCAAGAAGGGGAGGCTGTGGATCTGAGCCCAGGTGTCCGGGCAGGTGCTCAAATTCAGGAGAGGCCATCCGTCAGATGTAGGGTCAGCACGGCCAGACCATCCCAGTTATCAAGAGAAGCCAGAAATCATATTTCTATGTGAACCCCTCCATGGCTAAATACAGAAAACTTATTTAAGCATTTTAAAGAAGTCAAACACACACACAAAAAAGAAAGAAAGAAAGAAAACAAAGGAGTAGACCAAATCTGGCCCAGTGTCACTTTGCAACTTCTGGTTTAAAAGAATCATCGGTTTTCAAACTTTTTAGTAGGCACAAAGAAAGCAACCCTTCCATCCAAAGAGAGCTGAGACTGTTGCCCCCATAAACCTTAGACAAGGGCCAAGGTGAAAAGAAGCAAAGAAAGGCATGGTGATGGTCATCAAATTGAAATCAGAAGAGTATATATGCACACAGACACAATGAACTACAATCACCTCTGTCCGTGGTACCGGAAGTCTATCCACAGAAGAAGAGAAAGGACATTCAGCAAATAGAAAAGATGAAACTATCTACTCGGGCACAAACTTTTAAGTTGTTTCATTTCATTAAACCGCTACAAGCCTGTGAAAAGGCTAATGGGCTTGGCCAGGCCTCGTGGCAGAGCCGGCACTGAGACCAGATCTCCACGCTGCAGATCTGAGGCTTCCTCCACCGCTGCCCACCGCTGCCCACTGCCTCCAGTGTCCTCTGGGCACTGAAACAAAACCCACCTTCCAGCAGCACAGTCCACAGGTGGGCCCCCCCTGCCCCACCCCTGCCCCAGGCACCCTGGGATATGCTGAGGCATCCATGTCTAGCCCTGGCACGCCCAATTTCCCCACTTCTCTTGGCCAGTTTAAGTGGAGAAGAGAATGCATGATGTATGAATCCATAGTCAGTTAAGCCAGATAGAGGACTGAGTGGATAAACAGTGTCAAGATGTTGGGGAAAAAATGGTTGGATTCTAGACAATTCTCAAGCCTGTCAGTCAGATATGGTTGGGGAAGTGAACAGGGGCCATACCCAGGGGTGCCACCATCTTGTCAGAACCACAGATGTCCTTCTGTTGCTGACTCAGCAGCACCCACTCCTCCTGAAGCAAGTACACCGTGATGTCGTCAAACGTCACAGGAGCCTGGAAGGAAAAATGACGCCAGGTAAGCACCAACTTCCTCCTGGGTCTTCCACGGCTGTGTTCACGATCACCTGAGGGCACCCCTACTCTGGGAACAGATCAGACTGGGGGAGGGGGCACCGTCAGTCTACACACAGGACCGCACCTCATCGCTCTCCCCCACCGCGTGCAAGTCACAGAGGGAACGAGGCCGCTTCTTCTAGGAAGGGCCACACCCTGGAACCAAAGTGCTGTAACGAAGGCTGACCCTGGACTCACAATTCTCTCCCTGCATGCTCCTCACCTGCTGTCCCACGGGACCCATTACTTCTCAGTCAGTGCGTCAGAAACAACCAACGGTGCTTCTTTTTGCAAAATCTTGAACGTGGTAAATATCCACTTAGGAAGATATATTTGATTTCTGGAAATAGTCAAATGTCACTGAGAACTATGTCTGTGAATGTGTCAATGATCAAGATGGGCAATGCTTTAAAGCTGAGAACTATATTCCATCGGGCTTGTAAAGGAGCTCGGTTCTGCCAGAAAGGGGCAAGGAAATTCAGAAAATGTTTCAAGGAGTTCTGGAGTAAGATGGCAGGTTCAACAAGTACACTGAATTTTGCTTCCTCCTTTTGAATTTAAGACCCCCTCCTCCCATGAAAAAATCTCCAAACGAAACACCCACTAGGACGGACAACACAACAAGGGGACAATAGCAATATAATTTTGCTAACTGAAAAGCAGATGAAAAAGTAATAACTGAGCAGATCCAAGAAAACTGAATCCTCACCCAACAGTAGACAAACTGAGCAACAACCCAAGTTACACCAATAAATCCTCTAGAGGCTCAGGCCCTAGCGGCCCCAGGAACCACTGGCCTGGGAGTGAAGGCAGCAAGGCTAAAATAACAAGAGCTGGGGGAAAACTGTTCACCAGCAAATGCCAGATCCCTTACACAGGCTCCAAGATGGAAAGACCCTCCCTCCCACATGCTGAGAGCTTCCAGTTAGAATTCTGGCTTTCCTTGTTTAGAGTCAGCAAACAACTGGACTACCAAGACATCAAGAAAAGGCTCTTACACATCTGACAGAGACCAAAACAGATGGGGGTGGGGGACAGGGGGAGGAGGAAGTGAGGAAATGGATGTGAGGCAGGGAGGAAAACAATCTTTAAAAAACAAAAGTATCATCAATAGCCCCAGGGAAGTAAGATATTGCAGCCATGAACCAAGCAGTTATAAAAGAAATAATCAGAAAACACTCAGAATCTGTTGCTGGTTATCTTTTTAAATTTCGTACCACCAACATTTACCAGCTAGTCAAAGAAATAATATTAATAAATAAAATTTTCAACAACAACAAAAAAAACCCTGCCCCAAAGAAAAACACTTCGGGAAATCACATCCTTGGGGTATTGGCCCTTCCAAAGTGAGAACACTGAAGGGGACTATTTGGTAAGTCCAAATAGTCCAATGGCTATTTCCATTTATAGCAAGTTATAGTACATTTTTTAAAATTTGCCTGTCACTTTATATTCCAATTTTAAGTACATGAAATATCTAACTTCAACAAAGAAGCTTCTTGAGAAAAACAGTATACATAAATCTTACCAGTCATTATTGATTTGTATATTTAAAAATAATTTGAGCATTTTTCTTGTAAATCAATATTTACTGCAGAAAATTTAGACAGAAAGCCAAAAAACAAACAAAAAAATTCTTTAAGATCACCCACAATCTCCCTAGTGGAAAAGAATTATATTGACATTTAATATGCAACTTTCCAGTCTTTTGTCTATGAATATGTATGATGAACAGTTTTAAAAACAATGGAATTGTACTGCCAATGTGTATGTTTTAAATAACTATTTTCTCTCAGAGTGTCTTCCAAAGCAAAATGTGATTATAATTCCAAAAAACTGCTGCAAGCATGCTACAGGATGGGCTCCACTAAAAGGCAATCAGACAGGAACCAGGTACATACAGGATATAGCCTAAGGACAGCCAATGTGGGGTAGGGGGATAGAAAACCCTCAAGATCATACTGAAGGAAGATCCCAGGAGGACTGCTGCACACCAGGGCAAGCTGCTCCGATCAGGACAGGTCAGAGTGTGTGACCCAGGGCAAGCAGGGCTCCCTGTTCATTCCCACCCACCCCACCTTCCTGAGGGACCAGGTGGGCATAAAGAAAGCTAACGGACCCATCACTCTGTGAGTGCCACAAGGATGAAGAACATGGCCAGGGCTGAATGTTTAGATACTAAAGAAGTATCTTCCCAACAAGAATGATAATTACATTAACCCTGGTACCTCTCTTCTAACCAATATTATAGCAAGAGCCTTCTGATGACTGCAATACAAAACACACACACACACACACACACACAAATCTGCTTGAACATGAGTAATTTCTCATCAACATAGACAGCAAGGAATATCCCTGAATGTTCTATTTTAGTGATTCTTACTGTCTATAAGGTAGAACTCTGAGTTCTGAGCCCAGCACCAAGTCCCCCCTAAGCCTGACTCCCCTTCCTCAGTTCTAGACACTGCCTCACCTGGAACTTCTACTACAGTCAGGCAAGTATAACTGTAATCACAACATGTATTATACCTTTCTTTCCTCCACACACCCAGTCTTTAGATTCCCTGATTCAACCCACTTCCACCGACCTACTCAAGTTCCTACTCACAGTCCATCTCTCTTTCAAGGGATTTCCTGTCCACCAAGCGAAGCACTTTTGCATCCCCTGAGCAGGAAGCCTTCATATTCCTTATGATGCCTGGTGCTCAGGAAGCCTACGCTGATTGTCTCATTTTAAAACCACCTTCACCATCACCACCCTTCTTCCCATCACCACCACAGGATTTCATAAGCATTTAATTCATTTGTTCACTGAACACACATTTTATTTGTTTCTGTGTGCCTGGAGATCCTAAGATAAAAAGACACTATATTTGTTAAGGAGAATAAAACCCCTTGGGAGGTGAGACAATTGTGATATAAGTGCAATAACAAAACTGGGTCCAGAGGCAAATAAGAAGGGAATAATCACTTCTATGGGAAGGGGAGGAGGTTTGCTGGGGGTCAATGACTAGGAACCAGAGATGTTGTTAGGCAATAAACACATACACAATAAATGCTCCTATTTGGCAGCACCAACAAGTCTCCCAGAGAACATAGAATGCAGTGTTCGTCACACCACCCACACATATAGCAGAAAGTCCCCTGTAGAGATGCTATTTTGAGTCATTCATTCAAAAAATACTGAGAACCTATTACATGCCATATACTGCCCCACTTTTCTAGCTGTGAATATAGCAGAGAGTGAGTCAGCAAACATGTAAGTAAATAAATAAATGTGAGAATGTTATACAGTGATAAGGGTTGGGAAGAAAATGAAACAGGATAACGGGATAGTGATGGGGAAATCTTTGACCTCTATCCATTATTCTGCTAATGACAAGCAAGACACCCTACACCCAATCCTATAGGCCAAGACTGCCTTTATTTAATAAACATCACAAAATAGCATCAAAGGAAGATTCTAATAATAGATCAATAATACCTCACGTGAAACCCCAGTCTTCCAGCTTTGAGCCAAAAGAGTGATATCAAGAATGGAACTTTCTCTGGTGGCCCAGAAGGTAAACAATCTGCCTGCAGGAGACCCCAGTTCGATTCCTGGATTGGGAAGATCCCCTAGAGAAGGGAATGGCTAGTCAGAATGCCATGGACAAAAGAGACTAGTAGGCTACAGTCCATGGGGCTGCAAAGAGTCAGAAACAACTGAGTGACTAACTCTTTCACTTTTAGAATAGCACAACTATTCCACCCAGGCCTCAGTTATCATCACTCATCTGCAATGCATCTTACACTTCTAGTTTGTTCTGCAATCACTTTATCTTTGGATAACATTCTTATTCCCTAGGCTAAAAAAACTGATACACCTGGAAAGGGTGTCCTTTTGAGACACCCTGCAGTCAAGATTAGAATCAAGAATGAAATTTCCAGTCCCCATGGTTTTCAATTAGTGGTTGGGTCTGAAAATGCCTTCCCTCATAGCTCAGTTGGTAAAGAATCCAAGGCAGGAGACCTCAGTTCAATTCCTGGGTCAGGAAGATCCACCAGGGAAAGGATAAGCTACCCACTCCAGTATTCTTGGGCTTCCCTTGTGGCTCAAGTGGTAAAGAATCTGCCTGCAATGTGGAAGACCTGTGTTCGATCCCTAGGTTGGGAAGATCCCATGGAAAAGGGAAAAGGCTACCCACTCCAGTATTCTAGCCTGGAGAATTCCATGGACTGTATAGTCCACTGGGTTGTTGGACAAGCCTGAGTGACTTTCACTTTCCTGAAAAGGACATAAAATTTCTCTTCCACTTCCCAAAATATTTGTATTTCTCTCTACTCATACTAAAGACTAAGAAAGTCTACAAATGAACAGAATTGCTTGAAATCAACCTCAAATCACTAATTTCAATTTGCAATACCAATTGTTTATAGCCCTTCTTCCCCACTACATTTTGCTTCCCCTCTGTCCAAAATCAGGTTCAGTCTAAACTAAACTTCGGATATTACCTGAGGGCAAGGGCCATTTCCTTTACTTTTTTGGTATTCCCTAAAGCAGTATCTGGGGCTTCCCAGGTGGTGAAGTGAAGCTTCTCAGTTGTGTCTGACTCTTTACAACCCTATGGACTGTAGCCTGCCATGCTCCTCCATCCATGTGGTTTTTCCAGGCAAGAATACTGGAGTGGGTTGCCATTTCCTTCTCCAGGGGATCTTCCCGACCCACGAATCGAACCCAGATCTCCCACACTGCTGGCAGACTTTTTACCATCTGAGCTACCAGGGAAGCCCTCCCAGGTGGCGCTAGTGGTAAAGAACCCATATGCCAATGCAGAAGCCATGAGATAAGAGCTCAGTCCCAGGGGCTAGAAGATCCCCTGGAGGAGGGCATGGCAATCCACTCAAGAATTCTTGCCTGGAGAATCCCATTGACAGAGGAGCCTGGTGGGCTACAGCCCTTAGGGTTTCAAAGAGTCGGACACAACTCAAGTGACTTAGCATGGTACAGAAAAGCAGGGGTCCCCCAATCTCCAGGATCTAATGCTGAACGATCTGAGGTGGAGCTGATGTAAAAATAATACTTTTTTTAAAGTACACAATAAATATAATGTGCTTTAATAATCCTGAAACCATCTCCTGCATCTGTCACCACCCTCTCCCCAACATTATTGCCTTCTGGTCTGGAAAACCTGTCCTCCAGATAACCAGTCCCTGGTGCCAAAAACACTGGGGGCCACTGCCCTCAAGTGCTTAGCATGAGGCTGGCAGGCAGTTCACCTTCAATCTTTCTCTGGTTAGGTTGTTGGGCTTTATTGTCCTGGACTGTTAATAGGTTGTTTCATCTGGAAAATGCACTGTGGAGAGTACTGAGTAAGGAAGAGATGCTTGAGCAAGGAGTAACTTCTTTTATAAAATTCAGTCTTTCCCAGTCTTCCCAGGAAAAAGTACAGCATCAAAATACCCTCCTGATCCTTTCTTTCTCTCTTTTGTCTGTGGGACCACCCTTCCAGGCTTGTCCATTTTACTGAGGTGAAAATTGCAGGAGAGTTCCTGGAGGAAAGTGGTCATTTCGTATTTATTCTGTACTTCCAGAATCTCCATCAACTTAAATCCCTGACCAAAAAAAAAAAAAAAAAAAAGAGTAATTCTGTAAAAGAAGAGATTCAATTCGCATTCGAAAACGTTTGCTGAAGACATTCCTCTTTGGCCACAGAAGAAACAATCCTCAAGAACTAGCATCAAAGAATATCCAGAAAGGTCTTAGTCCCCAAAGTCTGCCATGGTCTCCAAGTCAAGAGCATGCGACCACGCCGGTCTTTGCTGACAGACTCTGAGCTCTTAGCAATCCTACCAACTCACTTAACTCTTATCTTCAAGCACTCTTCCCCACCTTTTCCAACTCATAGCTTCTTGCCCAAAGCCTGAAGAAAAGTTTATGGGATATGCTTCTCAGAAATACTCAGATACTACACGAAGTAGATAAGCTAGACACAGAAATTGGCAAGAAATACGCCAGATGCCAGGTCTTTTTCTTCTCAGCCCTTTCTTGGGAACAGGCATCTAGGCAGGGCCAAGCCCTCACCCTGCCCACCCCTGGCTCCCAGCAGTGGTGTCTTATCCAGCCTCAAAGCCTTAAAACACCACAGGCCTCTAAACGCCAACGGTGGGGAAAACGGGAAGCCCTTTCGCATTACTCCACTGAGCGGGTCACCCACCCAGCACCAACGGGGCGACCACTCAGCAGAGCGCGGCTGAGGCAGCCGCGGAAGGAGGGAGCGGGAGGCTGCGCGGGACTCGCCCGGAGAGCGAACGAAGAGGCGGGCGAGCGGGCGAGTCCTTCCCTGCAAGGCTGGCTCATCTGCGCGGACTCCGCCTGTAGCGCCCACCTCGCCGGAGCCCAGACCTGGGACCGACGGGAGGGGAGTGGCGGCCCCCGGGCCCTTCCAGGCCTACCTTCCCCGACTCCCTGGGCTCCATGGCCCCGCTTTCGGTGGCCCGTGCCGCCCCCGCCACTGCCGCCAGGCCGCCCCCTCCCCCCGCGGCCTGGCTTGAGGAGGCCGCCGCCACCGCCGCGACCACCTGAGGGAACCTGGATTCCCGGAGGGAAGGGCGCTCGAGAAGCAGGGAGCGCGGCCCGGAACCTCCAGTCCCTCCTCAGAGTGGGCGGTGGCGCTCGCGGCTCCGGGAGAGGCGCGCGGCCGGTACTCGCGTCGCACCGGGCGAACCGCTTTACGGCAGCCGCCCAGTCCGGGGATTCATGGGAAGCGCAGTCCAGGCTCAGTAAGCGGCTCCTAGAGCCGCTTGTTGGCTTGGGGAGTACGGGGTCTCGGTTGGCAGAGCGGTTCGCTTTCTACCCTCCCCACTCTCCAAGGACCGATAATAAGGGCAAAGTGCTCTGATTGGGCTATAAGATTGCTAGTTCTTGCGTCTGTTCCCTCCCATTTTTGCCAATAACTGTAGTTGCATAGGACTCTCGTGTCGGGGTGGTCTGAGGAACATAAAGGGACAGAGGGTAAATACACAATCACTGGGCATTGGAGCAGAAGTGTCCAGCCTGGCTTCCTCCCTCTCCACCCTCTCCTGGAAGCAGAGCTGGAGACCAGGGTTTGGTCCTGGAAAGTGACGCCAGAGAGCAGACCTTGGGACTTGGGAGGGTTAAGCAGGGAAGACGAAAAGGATGGATGCATTTTCAAGGTCACTGCTGTGGGTATTGGGGGCTTCATTCCACTTCTAAGAATTATACAGAATGCCCTCCCCATAATAGTCCATTGAACAATGGGGGGAGAGGAGTTCAGCATTCACCCACTGCTCCCATCCCCAGAAGTTGAGAGTTGCTCCAAGAGACGGTAACTGCACTCCGTCCTCACACTTGGACTTTTAGCTGTGCTTGTATGGAGGCCAAGTGGACACTCTCTGTGCTCAGAAAGCCCTGGGGCAGAAAGCAAAAGAAGCTTGAAAAGAAGCTATATAATGGCAAATCAGCAAATGAACAAGAATTCTCAGCATCATTAGTCATTTGTTGAGTCACTAAATTGTGTTCAGCTCTTTGCAACCCCGTGGACTGCAGCACACCAGGCTTCCCTGTCCATAACTATCTCCCGGAGTTTGCTCAGATTCATGGACACTGAGTCAGTGATGTTATCTAACCATTTCATTAGTCGTTAAGGAAATACAAATTAAAATTGCAATGAGACACAACTTCATACCCACTGAATGGGTAATTAAAAAAATAAGAAAGACAGATAACAACAAGTGTTGGAGAGGATGTAGAGAAATGAACCCTGGTACATTTCAGGGCAGAAGTGGGGATGGTGTAGGGGCAGGGGAGGGAAATGTAAAATGGTGCAACCACTTTGGGAAACAATTTGAAAGTTTCTTAAGAGGTTAAACTTACCATATGACCTAGAAATTTCCACTGCTAGGTATATATAAAAGAGAAATGAAAACATGACCACACAAAGACTTGTATAGGAATGTTTACAGCAGCTTTAAATGTTTATAGCATGAGTTGGAGCAAGCTTCAGGAGTTGGTGATGGACAGGGAAGCCTGGCATGCTATATTCCATGGGGTTACAAAGGGTCAGACACAACTGAACGACTAATCTGAACCAAACTGATAGCAACTTTATTCATAGTAGACCAAAAACAAGAAAGTACTCAACTGTCCATCAACTGATGAGTGCGTTGATAAAATATGGCATATCCACACAATGGATAACTATTCAGCAACAAAAGGAAACAGGCTGTTGACACATGCTGTAATATGGAAGTGTGGAAGGAAAATAAAAATGGAGTTGGTATTGCCAAGAGAGCTCTTGAAATGGAGCTGAGAGGCCATTAAGGACATGTGACTTATTCATTTCTCAGCCTGGGTGGAATCTGATCTTTTGACCTGATGAAGTCATCCAGAATACCTGCCAGAAACTCAAGATACTAACCAGATCCTTACCCTAAAATATGATCATCTGTTTACTTCTTGGATCCATAGACAAAGCAATGTTGCATGCTACTTTAGTTAACAATAATTGTTGCTGCCATCAAGCCATCAACAACTGTAGCCACAGCCCCATGGTGTACCCTGAGGGGATTCAGGATGGAGGAAAACAGGGTACTGACCCTGAATAGTTAAGATGCATACATAAGGGATAATTTCAATGAACCCAGACTCTTGCATCTTCCCATACATAGAAAAGCACTATAATCATTAACTGGAGATGTCAGTATTTTGTGATTAGCAATAATCGATTGATGTTCAACTACATTTTTTTTCCGCAGAAAAATCTATATATTCTAATTCCTCCACTGTCTCTTGGAACAGTTCCTCAGAGCTGTCTGAGAGGCTGTCTCCCAAAACATAGTCCTCAGTAAGGGCTTCAAATAAAACAGGCAATTTTTAGGTGGTGTGTTTTTCTTCAATTGACAGGCCTTCTTTAAAACGACTCCTGATTCTTAGTGTTAGTAGTGTGCTCAATCATGTCTGACTCTTTTTCAACCCCATCTGTAGCCCACCAGTCTCCTCTGTCCATGGAATTTTCCAGCTAAGAATACTGCAGTGGGTTGCCACTTCTAACTGCAGGGGATCTTACTGACCTAGGGATTGAACCCTCGTCTCTTTCGTCTCCTGCATTTGCAGGCGGATTCTTCACCACTAGCACCACCTGATTCCTTATCAACAACTATTTTCTGACTCACATCTGATTCAATCCACTCTCTCCAGGCAACTTTAAACAACCTCGTGGCTCTGTTTTTATTAGCCCCCAAGTCTTTCTCTTCCCCAGAACACTCCTTCAGGGTTACCCGTATCCATGTCTCCTGAATTGTAATTCTTAAGTTTCCCAATAAATTTATTTGCAACCTCCTGCATTATTTATTTTGGTTGACAGATGAATCCCAAGATCATCATGCTAATACAAAGGAGCCAGACATTTATATGAAGTGTCCAGAACAGGCACATCTCAGTTCAGTTCAGTCACTCAGTCGTGTCCAACTATTTGCAACCCCATGGACTACAGCAGGCCAGGCTTCCCTGTCCATCACCAACTCCTGGAGCTTGCTCAAACTCATGTCCATCAAGTCAGTGGTGCCATTCAACTCTCTCATCCTGTTGGCCCCTTCTCCTCCCACCTTCAATTTTTCCCAGCATCAGGGTCTTTTCCAATGAGTCAGTTCTTCGCATCAGGTGGCCAAAGTATTGGAGTTTCAGCTTCAGCATCAGTCCTTCCAGTGAATATTCAGGACTGATTTCCTTTAGGATGGACTGGTTTGATTTTCTTGCAGTCCAAGGGACTCTCAAGAGTCTTCTCCAACACCACATTTCAAAAGCACCAATTCTTTGGAGCTTAGCTTTCTTTATAGTCCAACTCTCGCATCCATACACAACTGCTGTAAAAACCATAGCTTTGACTAGATGGACCCAAAGGCACATCTACTAAGGTATAAAACAATTTAGTGATTGATTACCTGGGCCTGGAGGTGGAAGAATGTATCGTAAATTGGCTTGAAATGATGCAAATGTTCTAAAACTAGCCTGTGGTGATGTTTGTGTGTGTTTTCTATAAAAGTCAACTTTTATAAAACTTTGTGTGTTTTCCACAAGTCATCAAAGTGTAACTCAAAATAGGGTGAATTTCATAGGATCTAAATTATATCTCAATAAAACTTTTCAGAAGGAAGAGGAGAAGCAGACCTCAGCATGAGATGAGTGTATCTTGCATGGAAATGCCTGCCAGAACTGCAGCTGCCATCAGGTGGGGTGAGGGATGGGACCTGGGGCCCTAGAGATGTCTTGTACCAGAGATCTTAAGACTTTACATCCAAACTTTAAACATGAGGAATCTGAGGCTCAGATACGGGAAGTGACTTGCCCAAGTTCACTAGCATGAGCTATTTGCAGAGGTTTCCCAGGTGACAGTCCTTGTGAAGGTCCAGGCCAGGGCTCAGAACCCACCCTCCCACCCCCACATCCCCCAGCCCAGCTCCCCTCCCCTCTGAATCCTGGGATGCAGACTCTGTACACGGGCTTGCTGCCAATATCACTTTATTTGGAATATGCTAGAACTAGAGCAGGGATGGGGGGGGGGGCATGGGAGGAGGGGTCTTGACGGCCAGGGCAGACCTCATCCGGCGGAGCCGTCAGCGCTCTGAGAAATCACCTCCTGGAGGACAAATAAGAGGGAGATGCACTATCAAAAAAAGGCAGGGTGATTGGTCGGGAAGGGATGGGGCTGGAGAGAGGGAGGGTGCTGAGCAAACTGGCAGAAGAGGAAGGGACAGCCGCCAGGAGGAAGACTGCAGTCAAGGCGAGCTTCTGCCCTGCGCTCCACCCAGGCGGTGTCAGCACCCTTCCATCTCTTTCTCATCCGTCACACTGTGTGGTGGCCTCGGGTTAACGTGTACCAGGTGTTTATAGAGAACCTGGCACTTCGCGTACAGCCTCTCACCAAGTCCTCCCAACAAGCCTGTGCGGATGTCACCCCGGTGGTAAAGATGAGATGGAAGCTCAGCGAGGAAGGAAATGGATGAGCTGGGATTCGAACCTGTATGTCTGACCCCGAACACCTGGGCTTAAGTGTGATTGGAGAACAAACCAACAAGAATGCTAAGAAGGAACATGCAGCAGAGCAGAAGGACTCGGAGGAGGAAATTCCCGCGAGGAGCCGTCGGGTAACGCGCCCGGCCTGGCCCGCTCCTGGCCTCAGGTGATCCCCAATCCCGGCCTCAGCCCCGGCCCCGCCCCCGACCTGCCCCCGCCCATCCGAACCCCGCCCCTCCGGGAGCCCCACCCACACCCACCCTGGCAGGCGCTGCACTGGCAGCTGTGAATGACTGGCAGCACCACCAGCTCTGTGTGGCCGCCGGGGCAGCGCAGGTTCAGGATGCGCACCGGGTTCTCAGGGTCTAGGCGGTAGCTACAGCAGTCACACTGACTCTGCAAGTACGGCTCCTGGGAGAGAGGGAGGGGGTGGCTGAGCTGGGGAGGGGCAAAGAGGAGTTTGCCCAACCCACCTGCCTTCCCTGGCCTTTCCTATCCAAGAAGAGCCGGGCGCAGGGAGAACCAGATCCCAAGATCTCAGGTCCCAGACCTCTTCGCCAAGTAGGGAAGCCAGGTGGAGGCGTGTCACCACCAAGCCCCCAGTTCTCCAAGAAGCCCACCTCCTCCATTCCAGGCCCCACGCATCTGAGCATCCAACAACCTGCAGGCTAAACGAGAGCTTTATAACACGCTCATCACTGCATCCTGGCAGCAGGGGGGAAAGACACGGGTCTACTTCTAAGGCTAGTTGAAGAGACAGAGTGGTAATTTTTGAACCTACAAATAATGAAGTTCTCAACTGCACAGTCCGATCCTAAGTGCAAAGTGAGTTCTCACTCCAAAGCAGACACTCTTGCTTTATGATTATACAGTAACTCTGTGAGTCCTACTGGATGTTTGATTTAATTTTATGTGTAATTCTAACTTTATTCACACAATACCAAGTTAGAGATCTACAAAAGAAAAAAAAATCTCCCTCTGATTCTATCCCACTGTCACTAACTTTTTCCTCCCCAGAAAAAAAATGTATTAACTGTCCTCTCCTCACTCTGTGTTTAAAAGAAAAAAATCCAAAAGTGACTTGAGAGGCATTTCCAGAAGGTTCCAGGAGTGCCCAGGGGAGCAGGAGAGTGGCAAGGGATGAGGACCAGGTGGGAAAGCACCTTTGTCTTCCAGGAATAGGTGACTTTGGCCAGGTGGGCTGAGGCAGGGCCAGGAGCCGTGTGAGGCTCCACTCTGGCTAGACATTGGCCAGGTGGGAGCCACAGCTCTCCAGGCTCAGGGCTGGGGGAGTCAGGATGACACAGGGCTCCTGAGGATATAGGCAGCAGGAGGGTGGGCACAGAGCGGAGCTCTGTCTCAATCTTCCGGGCAACGTCCAGGACAAGACCACCATAGATAACATCTGCCCTTCAGCCTTCGCTCACTGTATCACAGGTTAACTCAGCTCCTCCCTGACTTTCTCTGTTGTCCTGGCTGGCCTGTCTTGAGGGGCACAGTGGGCTGAGAAGCAGGCGCCAGGAGCTGTGCGGGGCCACAGTAGGGAGGAGCGGGACAAAACCCCCAGGAGGGGCAGGAGGCAGGCAGCCAGCTCCGGAGCCCAAGCCCCACTGAGGTCGCCAGGCCACCTGGCTCCGATCAGCTGTAGGCTTGCAAGATGACTCTGCTGCTCGTGTCCCCGGGCTCTGCCTGGGTGCTAGGCTCACAGCCGCAGGCCCTGGGGGTCTGCTGATTGAGCTGCCTCCCCTGAACCAGCAGGCCCCCCGCCCCATGCTCACCTCAGGCAGGACATTGGTGCTGGATGGGCAGTGCCCGCTGCAGTAGCTCACTTCCACCTGCTCCAAGTAGCAGGCACCCTTGGTGAGGTTGCGAAGCTCCGTGAGGTGCCGGCAGGAGACGGGCTGTTCCTCTGTGGGGAGGGGCAGGACAGGGAGCGGACCATGATGAGGGGACTCCATGAGGCAACACAGCGTGGACCCGAGCAGGGCAGGTTGGGTGGGGGTGGCCAGGTATTAGGACACAGTACCGGGGGGGTCTTCACTCTGCTAATCTGTGTGGTGGGCAGGACAAGGAAAGGCGGCCTCCCCAGGGTGGGGGGTGGGGGTGGGAGAAGGGCCCAGAGCAGGCAGGAGGTGCCCCCCGCCCCCCCCATCCTCGCATACCTGGAGCCTCCTGGCGGCAAGTGGGACAGCAGGTCCCGGGCTCCTGCACGGCCACCTCGCCCTGCAGAGGGAGGAGGGGCCCCCCAGTCCGCTCAGGAGGAAGGCCCAGAGCCCCACACTGCCTGCTTGAGGCCCCGAGACCACCCTTTGGGGAGGGACCCAGGAAGGAGCCCGGGGCCGCGGGGCTCAGGTGGGTACCTGGGCACAGGTGAGCGGGGGGCAGTGCTGGGTGCAGATACTCTCCCCGCTGACACAGCGGCAGCTCTCACAGGCCTCCTGCCATTCAGATCCCGGCTGGGGAGAGGGGGGCAGAACCTGCTCTCCATGCCTCCCTCCCTTCCACAGACTCTTCTGTTACCCAGTCCCCCCACCCCGAGCCCACCCAGGGGCCCGGCCAGGGCAGTGGCCCGAGACCAGCGTCGGCAGCAAGAGTTTCGGGAGGGAGGTGGGTCCCTGGGGGCCAGAGACGGTCCAAGTGTGCCAGCCGCTGGCCAAGCTGCCTGCTGCTGCAGGTCTGGGTACAGGGGCATGAGCCAGGGACAAACCAGTGGTCCAGAGCCCTGGGCCAGGAAGGGCCGGGGGCACTGAGGGCCACGGGGGCTCACCGGGTGGGGGCGCCCATGGCGCCAGCACTCGCAGAGGTCCGCGGGCACGCAGGGACCCTCCTGGCTGCGGAAGTGCCCGCGCTGGCACACACAGCCCGGGGCCTGCCTCCCACTGCAGTTGCCCTGGGTCTCTGTGGCGTTGGGTTCCCGGCATGTCTGCTCGCAGGGCCCCAGCTCCCTGGGGGCTGCCTGCTGCCACGTTTCTCCAGGGGGGCACTCTGCTAGGGAAGACCACCCATCCCACCACTCAGGTCAGCCCTGGATCCAGCCTCCACTCCCCCCTTCCCACACTGGGCACCCCAGGTCCCTCCCCACTCCTCAGCACCGCCCACCCGGCTCCAGCAGCCTCCAGACATCTGGGTCTCCAAACCCACCTCTCTGCTCCTATCCACCCTCCCATATAGTAGTGGGGCCCAGCTTGGTGGCTGGGGGTAGCACAGGCCCCTCTCCCCTCGTTAGGGCAGCCTGGCCTTGCCTTTGGAGGGACCAGCAGGGGCCTGGGCAGCCTGCATCTCACCCTGACAGTCAGCGAGGGAGCAGCTGAAGGCTCCACCTTGGCAGACGCTGGGAAGACAAATGCTCTCTTCAGATGCCCGCCATGCCCTCCTCCCCATCCCCATTCTCAGCACCCCACCCCCATGCCCTCCCCACCCACACTCCCGGCCCTCACCAGTGGGTGCAGTTCTGGGTGAGCAGAGTCCCTGGGGGCAGCTCGCGGGCCTGCTCCTGAAGAGTCAAGGTGAGGCCCCAGGGCAGAGAGAGCTGGCTGCAGGGGCACTCGGCAGGGGGCACACACGTGCCATTGTGCAGCAGCTGAGGCGGGGCAGGCTCGGGTTACACGCAACCACCACTCCTGCCCCCCCACCGGCCTGGTTCCCCCACTGGGGAGTCAGGGCACAGCGCCCCAACCCACCTGCCCTCCGGGGCAGTCACAGCCAAGCTGGCAGGGTTCCTGCACGCAGGGGGTGCCAGGCTGCAGATGTGCACAGAGGCGTGGGCACGAGACAGCGCAGGCACTGAGGACCTGGCCGGGTGGGCACTCTGGGGGTGGGGGGGAAGCAGAGAGTGAGGTAGAGTCCCAGGGGGGTCCTCGGGACGGGCCCCGCCCTGGGCACTCACCAGGGCAGGGCTGAAGGTTACAGTCCTGCCATTGCTCTGTGTCCTGGGTCTGGCACGGTGCCCCCCGGGGGCCCTCCTTGCAGCTCCGACGTCGCTCCGTGGTGCCCCCACCACAAGGAGCAGAGCAACTGCTCCAGGCTGACCAGGGCCCGAGGGCTGGGCACTCGTGGGAGGGGCACGCCAGGGACCCGTTGACACAGGTGCTGGGGGCAGGGGTGTGCAGAAAGGGCTCAGAGCCCCGAGAGTCAGGGTGAACAGCCTTTGCTCCCCAACAATGCCCCATAACCCTGAGCTGGCCCGAGCCTCCCACCCAAAGCTCCCCATCCCCCTGTGTGGTCATCAGTGGGCAGTCATACCAGTTTCTGCAGTCCAGCTGCACCACCTCGGCTGGGGCCAGTGCCCAGGAAGCATTGGGGCTGGGGAGGCCGCAGCGGCAAGAAGACACGGGCACACAGCGCCCGTCCTGTACCAGCTGGCCGGGGGGACAGCGGCAGCCTGGGAGAGGGGGTGGGGGGACAAGCAGGATGTGGCAGGTGCACGCGGGGAGCCCTCTCCTAGCCAGAGGGATCCCAGGGCCTGGGGCAGCCTTGGCGTGCCCTTCCTCCTGCCCCTCCCACAGGATCGGGCCTCTCTAGGCTGCCCCGTGCGTGGAGACCCCCCCCCAGGGACCTCTGAGGCTGCCCCAGAGCACCCCCAGGACACAGCCCATCTTGACCAAGGCTCACTCAGGCAGGACCCCCAGCTGGTCGCCAAAAGTGACCCAGGGGTCCACTCTGCTGCCCTGTAACTCATGACCCAGCCATCTGCCTGCCTCTGGTCACAAGCTCTCGGGTAGCAGGAGGCAGTGGACTTCCCCAGAGTTCCCGGGCCAGGCAGTGGGCATGGCCTGGCCACCTGGGCGGCAGGGTCCTTGCAGACACTCCACACGGTCCCAAAGGTCGGCACAGCTCCTCGGGCACTGGTTGGCACAGTCAGGGGTAAGCACGGTGTCCTGGGCCTCACAGCTCTCTCCTGCGGACCAGAAGATCAGAGTCCAACCTGGGGTGTTCTCGAGTCCCCAGCCTTCCACGGGCACCTCCAGGGACTGAGGAAGCAGAACCCCCACACACCCCAGGGGCCACATCCTCGGCCCCTCCTTCAATGCTGGAGCCATTACCTGGGCAAGGCCCCATGTTACAGCTCTCAGTCTGAGCCCATGGCCCCCGGCAGCCTCCTCCAGGGGGGCTCCCGGCCTCTCTCCAGCGCAGCCGGAATCCCCCGCTGCAGGGCACCTGGCAGGGGCTCCAGGACCCCCAGGGACCCCACTGACATAAGTCTGGGGAGAGAAAATGGGAGTCAGTGCCCAGGCCCACCCCTCTCCGCCTGCCTACCTCTGCAGCCCTGAGCCCCCTATCTCCTCTTCCAGCTGCTGCTGCCCCCTCCCAACCTCAAATCCAGCAGACCCTGGAAACTAGCAGGAGGGTGAGCCAGCCAGCTAAGGGCCGCGGCGAACAGACAGAATAGCGGAGCCCACCCCTACTAGGCCAGGCCCCGCCCCTTCCCAGACCCCGCCTCTTCTCAGCCCTACTCGGCCGGCCCCGCCCCTTTCTAGATCCCCGCCCCCACATGGCCCCGCCCCCTCCCCATCACCTTGGCAGGCTTCAGTGTCTGGGCAGAGGCGCTGCTGGCTGAGTGACACAATGCAGAGGTCTGGGTCCCCGGCCCACGGCCTCCCAGTCTCAGGGTCCAAACAGAGGCGGTGGCGGTGCTGCTCCGAAGCCAGCGTGGGGGCCGAGGTGGGGGACAGGCCAGCTGGGTGCTGGAGCCTGCGCTCCTCTAGGGCAGTCCTGGAGGCAGGGGCCAGCAGGCCGAGGGGCAGGCAGGGCCCACAGGGTGACCACTCAGACCAGCCGCTCAGAGGCAGAAGACCTAGGAAGGGCGGCCTGTGAGTGTCCTTCCCAGGGACCCTCCCCCAGACCCAGAGACCACAGTGGATCGGGAACAAGGGGCTCGTGCTGTGACCAGAATGTTCTGGAAACAGAAGAACTGGAGTAAGGGGACCAGCCATCCTGGTTTGTCTGGGACTGTCCCAGTCCTGGAATTGAAAGTTTCAAGTCCTGGAAACCCACCCCCCACTCAGTCCTGGGCAAAAACCCACCCCCACCCAAGACCTGGGCAGAAATCCAGCCCTCTATCCAAGTCCTAGAAAAAGAGGGACATCTGGTCTCCTCTGTCCAGTTACCTTGACAGCCTTGGCTGGTGCACTGTAGCTCCCCGCGCTGGCATTCACTGTGGGAGGGGGTGGTCAGGGTGGGCTCCGGGAGGCAGGACCCAGCCCAGAATGGTGGGTTGGTGGGTGGGGGGCTCATGTAGGGGTAACCTGGGCTCTGGCCTCATTTGGAGCAGGGGGAGGCTGGGACCTTGGGCTTTGCTTGGCCTTCTCTGTGGGGGTCAGGCCGCCCTGCGGAACCCATCCTCCTCCCTGGTCCCAGGCCTCAGGTGCCTCCCTCACCCCCAACACTCACCACTCTTTGCAGCCTAGCTGCAGGCGGTCCCCGGGGGCCAGGGTCACCCCAGCTCCTTCTGAGACGTGCTGGCAGTTACACTGTTCTGGAGGTACGCAGCCTCCAGCCTGCTCCAGCAGCCCCTGTGCAGAAGGGGACAGGGGACAGGGCTGTGTGGCAGTCATCTTGTCGTCACCCTAATGCCCACCCATGCCCAGCCCCCAGCAGGTGCCATGCATGCTGTTGAGTCAACGGTGCGGGTGAAGAGCCGCCTGGCAGAATGTGAAGCGCTGTCCAGACGAGAGGTTTGGAGAGGAGGGGAGGAGGTGTGGGAGAGTGGACAAGGGACCCCTTCTCCTGGGGCATCTGCCCTGGCTCCACCCTTCACCTCAGGGCAGTAGCAGCCAGGCTGACAGGGCGGCAGGTCCTGGCAGAGCTGAGGGCTCAGGTATGTGGCGCAGAGTCCAGTGCAGGGGGAGCCACAGGCCTGGAACTCGAAGGGAGGCATGCAGCTGTCCTCTGCAGGGAGAGGCAGGCAGGCTGGTGGGGGGTGCAGCCCAGAGACACCCTCTGCCCCCCAAACCCAGAGGGCACAGTGCATGGTCCCATCACCTCCCCTTGAGGTCACCCAGTAAGAGTGCAAGATACTGCCCCCCTGCTCTAGGTAAGAAAAGACCAGTGTTGCCCCATCCATGCCCACTCAGTCCCTGTAGGCACCTCCAGGGATGGGTGAGGGCTGTTTGGACCCAGGAGAGCAGCGAGCTACAGAGGGTTCAGGCCCTGGCAGGTAGCTCCAGGGATTGGCAGGTGTGATGCAGAGGGGTGGAGACGGAAGGCAGCTGGAGTAGGATGTGGGTAAAGACCCACCATGCCTGGGGCAGCTACCAGTGGACACAAAGCCGCAGCTGGGGGGCTTCCCTGGTAGCTCAGTGGTAGAGAATCCACCCGCCAATGCAGGAGAAACAAGTTTGATTCCTGGTCTGGGAAGCTCCCACATGCCAAGGAGCAACTAAGGCCGTACACTACGACTGAGCCTGTGCTCTAGAGACCAAGAGCTACAACTACGGAGCTCAGGTGCTGCAACTACTGAAGCCCAGACGCCCTAGAGCCTGTGCTCTGCAACCAGAGAAGCAATGAGAAAACCCAGCACAACAACTAGAGAGTAGCCCCTGCTCGCTGCAACTACAGAAAAGACACACACACACACACACACACACACACACATACACAGAGCCACAGCTGGGCCTGTGGCTGCAAAGTGGGAAAACCATGGTGAAGGCTTGGGGGGGCGGGGTGGGGGGCAAGCACCCGAGGGTGAGGCAGGGAGCAGCTGGAGCAGGGTCCCAGCCAAGGGCAGGATCCGTTCAGGCGTGGGCAAGCCCTCTGAGGACCTGGGCACCCTAGGATCACTCTAAGAGGAGCTGGCAGTGTGCCCCGGGGGCCCCTGCCAGGGCTCGGCTCCCCGGCTCCTTGCTCCCGGGGCCTCACCGGAGCAGTTGCTGATGAGGCAAGGCCGGAAGTGGCCATCCAGTTGAGTGCAGGGGGTGCCTGCCCCGGCCCCCCCGGGCGTGGGTCTCTGGTGTCGGTAGCGCTGCTGGACCAGCACCTGGCATGAGCAGCGTGTCCAGCCGCTCCAGCTGCTCCACAGACACTCCTCTAGGGACCAAGTGGGGCCAGGGCTCAGCCAGCAGCCTCTCCGGGCTCCCCAGCCTCTCTCCCACCAGCCCGCCCCTCTCATGCCAGCCCCGGCCAACACCCTGAACAGGCAAAGGGCAAAAGGAAGCCAAGAATTCCTAAAGGTCCCCACTGGCGGGCTTCCCTGCCACCCAGAAGTGAGGGCCACGTCCCACAGGGATGATGGTGGGAAGAGGGAAAACACTGAAAAAAGTCTGGAGAGGAGGTGTGTGCATGCTCGGTCCCTTGGTCGTGTCTGATTCTTTGTGACCCCCACAGACAGTAGCCCACCAGGCTCCTCTGTCCACAGGATTCTCCAGGCAAAAACACTGGAATGGGTTGCCATGCCCTCCTCTAGAGGGTCTTCCCAACCCAGGGATTGAACCCAGATTCCCTGTGGCTCCTGCACTGGCAGGTGGATTCTTTAACGCTGAGCCACCTGGGAATCCCTTGGGAGGAGACAGACAGATGTATGTTTTGGGGAGATAATCTGGAAGTTGGTTATGATAATAAACATTCCCTGGATCTTGCGCAGGTAGGAGACAGAGAAGGGGGCTTTGCTTCTGATGCACACTCACCCAGGCAGGGCCCTGCGTAGCAGGCCTGGGTGTCCAGGCGTGGGGAGGTGCCGTTGCAGGTGGGGTCGGCCTCGGCCAGCAGGCAGGGGCAGGACGCAGAGCGGGAGGCCAGACCCGGGCCGCAGCTGCGGGAGCATGGCCCCCAGGGGCCCCAGGAGCAGGCGTCCGGCAGTGTCGGGCAAGGCTGCTGCCCGCAGTGCTGGCTCTGGGTGTCGGGGCCCAGGCAGGGGGAGCCCCCGAGGGGAGGGGCTGAGGCCACGCAGACCCGGGTGCGGACCTGGTTTCCGCCTCCGCAGGAGACAGGGCAGTCAGACCAGGGGGACCACGGTGTCCAGGCCCCAGGCCCTGCGGGAGGCAGCAGGAAGGGTAGAGAAATCAGAGGAGCAAAGGGGCAGAGGGTTGGACGGGACCTTCAGCACACAGGGGTCGACAGTTGGAAATACGTGGCGGGAGGGAAACGCAGACAGAACTGGTAGACGGAGGGCGAGGTGGGAGGCTAGTAGGGTGGTGGGAGTTTGGGAATGAACCCCCCAGACCTGCACACTCAGCGTCTTCGCATATGATGCCCTCCGGGGTGCAGGAGCTGAGGGAGGAGCCCAGACTGAGGGACGCTGCTGCCCAGCAGGATGGCACCCTCCCCTGCCCGCCCCCGCCCCTGCCCCAGGGCTTACCACTGCTGGCATCCGTCCTGCTGCCAGCTGTCCCCCAGGGAGCGGGGGTGGGTGCCCTGCAGGCACAGGGGTGGGCACGGGGGCTGAGGGCAGGGTTGGCTCTGGGACTGCTCCTCCCGACACTCCGGGGCCCACGAGTCCGACGTGGAAGACCTGGGTGGGGCCCCGGGGCGGAGAAGGTGAGAGATGGTCCCAGGCCCTTTGTCATGCCTCCTGCTGCCCCTGGGGAAGCCCAGTGTGGGTGTGGAGGTGGCTAAGGAAAGGCAAGGATGGCTAGGGACCAAAGCCAAGGCCAGGTCACGGGGTGGGCACAAAGTCACTGGCGGGGACAGGATCCAGGAACCCTGGCAGTCCGGGAGACCACGTCCAGGCCGCGGGAGGCCCCGGTGGGCCGAGGTGACACAGGCCTGGCATTGCCCCGTACCGGAAGCGGCTCTGCTGCCCTGCGGGCCCACACGAGCGGCTGCAGGGGCTCCAGGCTGACCAGCGGCTCCAGGCGCAGTGGGCAGGAGGCGGGCAGGGCTGGGTCGTGCAGGAGAGCTGCCCCTCCCGGCACGTGCAGTTGTTACAGGCCTCCTGGTGCTGGCTTCCCGGGGCCCAGCTGTGGCCCTGGGCATCCGTGCACTCGCAGTGCCCGAGGGGCACGCAGCCGCCGTCCTGCTCCAGGGACCCTGCGGGGAGGCGGCCCTCCAGAGCTGAGGATGCCCGCGCCCCAGGGCCCCCCTCTGCCTTCCTGCTGAGCCGTCCTGCCATGCCCGAAGGGAGCGCCTACCCTCGGGGCAGCGGCAGCCCTGCTGGCAGGCCTGGTCCTCCTCACACACGATCCCCTCCTGGAGGTCTGAGCAGCGGCGGGGGCAGCGGTTGGCACAGCTGACCACCTCCATGCCTGCAGGGCAGCCCTCCTCTGGGCGGATGGGAAGACTGGAGTCAAGAGGGCCCTGAGCCCTGGGACTCGGGAACCCTCCTCCTGCCCCATGGGGGCCACCCTGACCTCCGCGAAGCCGTATGACCCGTCCCTCCCCCAGGCTGGTGCCCAGGGAGACCTGGGCTCCTGTGGAGACCCTGGGGGTCCTGGGGACACTCTGAGTGACAGACAGTTCCTCTCACTGTGAGTGCCCAATGCCTAGCCTGCTCCCGATAAGTGTTTGCTGAGCTGGACTGAATGGGTGCGTCTAAAAGCCAGCATTCTCACCTATGTGTCTCCTCTGTGTTCATCCAGAGAAGGATGGAAGGGATGGGGGGTCGTCAGTGTGTGTGTGGGGGTGACAACCTGGCTGGCTCAGTGCACCTCCCACACACCAGGTATCTCAAGACTGTTACCCTCAAACCCCCTGAAACTCTTGACCGAGTGGTTCCAGGAACTGAAGCAGGGGGTCACAGCTGAGAGGATGAGTTCTAGTCCCGGGTAGGGGTGGGCAGTGGACGGATCAGGCAGCTCAGCCCTGGCCACTGGGAGTCCTTGACCAAAGCCCAGACCCCCACCACCATCTGCCCTCGTGGGGCTTGGTGTTCTTCACTGGCCGACGAGGCAGCAGCCTCCCACCCCCCCAGTCCACATTGCACAGTGATGTGGGGGTGAAATTAGAGGAGAGGGGTGGGGAGAGCTTCTCAGGGAGCAAGGACAGGAGGGCTGGCACCACTCCGTACCACAGGGCGCAGGATTGCAGAGCCGTGCGTGGTGCCTCTCCCCAACACAGGGGGCACCCCCGTTCTTGGGTGGGGGGCTCGAGCAGCTGCGGCTCCTCAGGGACCGGCCCCCTCCGCAGCTCCGGTCGCACCAGGACCAGGGACTCCAGCGTGACCAGCCTCCAGGCACTGAATGGGGAAGAGAAGGGCCGCACGAGGGGTCTGGCTCAGGCAGGGACACCCACGTGTCCCCCGAGCCCAGGACGAGGTCCTACGCTGGAGATGGAAGGGCCCGGGGTGGGGCGGGGCACTGATGCTAAGGAAGGGCAGTCCCGCCGGGGGCTCACCACCCACTGCACCTGGGCAAGCTCGCAGGTTGCAGAAGCGGCGTTCCTGGTAGGCTGTAAGCATGTCGGGGCACCAGTGTCCGCCAGGCCCTGGGGGGTGGTAGGCCCGCAGGCGGCGCTGCTGGCCTGCCCCACAGCTGCGGGAGCACGGCTCCCATGGGGCCCAGGCGGTCCAGGAACAGTTCCCGGGCATGCAGCCGGCGCCCGGGCACAGGGGCAGCTCTGCGGGCGGGATAGGACGACGCTGAGCTGCAGCCAGTCCCCTGACCCCCAGCCTCCCTGCCCCAGCTCAAGTGCCGACCTCCTCGGCCGGGGCTGGCTATGCCCCATCCTGCCCCCCTTTCAGATCTGATCCTGACAGTTGTGTGGCTTTGGCAACCAGGCCTCAGTTTCCCCTCTCTCAGGCTAACAGTGGTGGAGAGGGGGGAGACAGTAGTCCCAGACTCCCAGGGCGGCTAAGGGATTTGGATGGGACCTTTTTGTGGGGGGGAGTGTTTGGTACCCACATGAGTGAGAATGGCTGGAAGGTGGCAGCGCTCCCCAACAGCTGTTGGGGTTCACAGAGAACACCCAGAGTTAGGTTGAAAACTCCCTATTGGCACAAGGAGTATTAGATGTGGGGCTTGGGGCTGGACACTGGCTGGGGTTGAAATGATGCATTAGAGGGGAGGCTCAGGATCCAGACCCAGGGCAGGGCCAGAGGTCAGGACCAGAAGGTGCACCTGTGCAGGAGGGCAAGTTGCAGGGGCGCTCCTGGGAAGTGTCACCCCCAGTGCAGTTCACCAGGCAGAGGCGGCTGCGGCTGCGCCAAGCAGGGTGAGCCGGGTCTGTGCAGGTGCCGGAGCAGGGGGACCATGGGGACCACAGGCCCCAGCCACCTTGGGTGGGGAGAGGAGACCCCCGAGGAGTTAGCCCTGGATTCCTGGGCTCCCAGAAGCAGGGCTGGGGAGGGAGGAGGCCTGGGGCTTGCTCTTCCCAGAGGGAGGGGTGCAGGGAATCGGCGTGGGAGTCTGGAGAGTCTGATACCTGGAAGGCCTGTCGCTGGCTCCACTGTGGACCCTGCAGCCCCTGTGCCAAAGGAAACCTGCTCAGAAATGTTTCCCAGACAGAAGTACACGAGGCCCAAGCCCCAGGGCCGGTGGTCAAGTTCCCCAAACCTGTCACTGTCTGGTTCAGCCCAGACACCCCAGGACCCAAGCACAGCACTTGCTCACGGTAGCAAGGCCTCTGCTCAGGCCGTGCCTGATTCCTGGCATCCCTTCCTCCAATGCTCGTCAGAGTCCTCTCCATCCCTCAGACCCCCTCAGATGCCACCTCCTCCAGGAAGCCCTCCTAGACTGTCCCCCTAGGAGAATTCTCAACCTCCCCCATTTTCCCAAGCACATGCACTCTCCTACAGGGCCCCCCCACCATGCTGAAATGGGTTATCTGAGTCCCTGGACTCCAAGGTCAGGGTCCTCACACCCCCAGCCAACCCCCAACACACATTTGGCAAGAGTTCCAGAAATGTGGTTGAATGTGTCTGAACAGAAGAGAAACACTGAGCCAGACCCAGAGTGGGAACAGGGATGGACAGACAGGAAGGAACAAAGGGTCAGCCAGACGCCTCCCACCCCGCCCCCCTTCCCTCACCTGGGCACTCCGGGCTGGGGCAGTATTCGAGGTCCCAGCGCGGCCCGCGGCAGCCCTGGCCACTGGGAGTGGGTGTGGGGTGCACACATTGGCGGCTGCGGGTGCGGGTGCCCAGCCCGCCACAGGAGCGGGAGCAGGAGCCCCATGGACCCCAGGGACCAAAGCCACCAGCAGCCTTGGAGCAGTCCCCCACGGAGCAGGACAGCTTCCCGTGTGCACAGGAGCTGGAGAGAGGGTGTGAGGATGAGGGGCCGGCAGCTCAGATCCCAAGAGAAAGGGGTGCGGGCAGACACATCAGCCCCCAAGGGCGAGGAATCAGAGCCAGGGTGAGCCCGGGGTCAAGTGGCTGCAACAGGTGGGGGAAGGGGTGCAGGGCCACCCAGGCCCCTCCCCGACACATCCTCTCACCCTCCAACCCTCAAATTCCCCCCACCCCAAATCTCCTACACTCTCATCATCCCCCTCAAATTCCCCGCACCCCAAATCTCCCACACCCTCACCAGTTGTGGCAGCCTGTACGGAGGCTCTGACCCGAGCCCAACTCATCGCCAGGCCCAAGAGGCTGACCATCCTCTCCCAGAAGAGACAGGTGAGCCCCTGGGTCAGTGCCAGTAGCTTTTAGCTGCTGCAGCCGCAAGGCAGTGAGCACACAGGGGCACTCCTGGGGTGGGGGAGAAAGTGCAGAGACACGGGCTGGAGCCACCTGCTGGGGGCCAGTCCTCTGCCCCCACCCCCGCCCCCATGTACATCCTCAGAAGCAGGGTGGGGCGAAGGAGACGGGCGGGAAGGATACTCCGAACAGCTCTGGGCCCTGAGACTGCACTTCCAATAGCAAGTGGGACTGTGTACCTGCGTCACGGGGCTGACCACGAGCCATGTAAGGCTATGTCTTGACCAGAGCTGGCCAGGCACCTTCCTGATCAGAGCACTTAGCCAGGACACGGCAGGGTCAACAGAGGTCATTACAGGATGGGACATGTGAGAGGGGAGTGAGGGAGGCAGAAAGGGCCTGAGGCAGGAACGGGGACACCTGCGTTTGAGTCTAGCTCTACTGGGAACTGTCCCTTCCCCTGCCCGGGGGCTCAGGGCCACCAACTCTAAGTCAGGACACTTAGAGGCCATCCAGAGGCCACGGGGTCTGCAGAGGTGAGAGCTGACAGGTGAGGGGAGGGCCCTGGGCTGCTGGCAGGGGGAGTCCTAACCTGGATACAGGCCGAGTGGTGCAGGAAGGTGCCCTCAGGGCAGTGACAGCCCTCCTCACATCCAGCAGAGAAGCAGCCCACCAACCCGGTGATGTGGGCGCATGAGAAGGGGCACCCCTCGCTCGGCTGGCATTCACGGTACAGACGCC
This sequence comes from Odocoileus virginianus, assembly GCF_023699985.2. Taxonomy (NCBI): domain Eukaryota; kingdom Metazoa; phylum Chordata; class Mammalia; order Artiodactyla; family Cervidae; genus Odocoileus; species Odocoileus virginianus. The sequence continues at coordinate 6,688,588 of NC_069674.1, forward strand.
CGGCCGGACAGCCTGCCTCTGAAGAGGACCCCCAAGTGAGCACCCGTGCCACACCACCCTTGCAGTCTGCTGTGCCCATCTCCGCTCACCCCAGTGCCCATCCCCTCCAGGGTCCCTCTGGAGTCGTGAGGACCACACCCTCCCTGGGCCGGGCCCTCGGTCACGCCCACTCCTACAGTCTCCCCTGCCCCCCAAATCTGCCTGCTTCCTCCTCCATTTGCCCACCACGGGCCTGGGTGAGGGGCGGCATATGGCGATGGGGCGGGAGAGGTCAAAAGGCAACCTGCAAGTCAGGGTCAAAGGCCAGGATGGGGATCGGGAGCGAAGTCGGACAGAGCCTGGGCCGGGGCTCACCTCTGCAGACCTGAGTGCGGCAGGTACGGCTCTGGCGGGCAGGCCCCGGGCAGGGGGGCCGCGGGCAGCGACGGGAGCGCAGCTGCTCCCCTCCACCACAGGAGACGCTGCAGTCCTCCCAGGGGCCCCAGGAGCCCCACAGCCCTGGCCCGGGGCAGGCGGGCACCTCCTGGCACTGCAGGATGCCTGCCACACAGGTGCTGGGGACAAGGGTGGGGGTGTTAGAAGACAGGGCCCTGCCTGCTTCCCCGGGGCCCTCCTGCCCAGCTGGCAGCCCACACCTCCCTGGCGCTCTTGGCGCACCAGTTGTCACACAGCCCCGCCATTACCTCTCCAGGCTCCAGGCTCTCCCAGGAGCTGAGCCCAGACCCCACGGAGTGGCTCTGGTTCTCAGGGATCCCTGAGGGCACAGGAGTGGGGCGGGCACTTCAGATGGCTCAGCCAATCACCAGCCCTGCTCAGGGCTCTACCCTGCTGTCTCCACCCACGGGGACCAGGGTCCTGGTGGGTGGAGGACACAGAAGCCCCAACGGGCACCAGCCCTGGGACACAGGAGTTGCCCATTCCCATCCTGCAGTCCGAGGCTGGTCCCTGTGGGCAGAGTGGAAGGGGCCAGGTGGGAGGGTGCTGCTGTGCTCGGGGGCGGGTTGGGGGAGGCACTGACCCATGGCTCCAGGCTGGTACTGGCAGCGGCACTGGGCAGGGGCCACACAAAGGCCGTCCTGGGACAGCTGGCCTGGGGGGCACCCACAGCTGGGCTGCTGGCAGCCCATCGAGTCTGGCTGGCACATGACCCCGGGGGACAGGTCCTCGCAGGAGTGGAGGCAGGGCTGCCCATAGGGGAGAAGACCCTGGCTACCTGCACAGTCTGCAGCAGGAGGGAAGCAGAGAGGCTGGGTTTGGGTGGGGGGTCCATCCTGGGGAGATGTCCCAAGAGTTGGGTGACCAGCCCTCCCACCATGCCCACCACCTGCCAGGACCTTCACTTGCCCAGTTCCACGAGGTGAGTGCCCTAAGGGCTCTCCTCAAAGAAAGTCGTATGCATGTGTGTACACGGTGGGGGGGGGAGGGTCAGATGCAGGGGGTCAAAGCTCAGAGGTAGCATTTCCCTAGCCTTACAAGCCACCACCACCACCCAGCATCTCCACAGAAGTCCTCACCTGTGCACTGAGTGGAATTGCCCTGGCAGGGTCGACTTTGCCTGTGGCCCCCAGGGCAGGGCCGGCCTCCCTCGGAGGTGGGGGGCCAGCTACATGCTCGGCTGCGATGGGACTGCCCCAGGCACACGTCACAGGGAGACCACGGTCCCCACGGGCTCCAGGCTCCATCCACTGCGGCAGGAATACAAAAGCATCCGTTTGCCTTGGGAGGCCCGAGAGGTCCCAGCCCGCTGGGACTGGAGCTGCCCAGTGGGGCGTCTCACCTGGGCACTCGGGGGGGCTGGCGCAGGTCTCCCTCTGATGCTGGGCCCCCGCCTCCCCCGCCTCCCCGGGGCACGGGGCCCCGCCATGCTGCGGTGCCGGGCAGCTGCAGGCCCTGGAGCGGGTCCTCGTCTGGGCCCGGCAGGGCTGGGAGCACGCTGTCCACTCCGACCACGGGCACCAGGTGCCAGGCACTGTGGGAGTGAATGGTGAGCCCTGGGGTGCAGCCACCCCTCCCCTGGTCCCAGCCTCCCTGCACCCCCTGGACCGCTTCTCCTCACCTTGTTCTGAGCAGGGTACATACCTGGGCAAGGCAGGTCTGTGCAGGTGAGCCAGCCCTCGGAGCAGGTGCTGGGTGGGGCACGCAGGCGCAGAGAGAGGGCAGCTCACTGGCGCCGTGCCCTCCACTATGCCCCTCCCCGTCCGCCTCCCCTTCCCCTCTGCCCCACCTCCACTGCCCTCTGAGGTCTCAGGCCCCCTCCTGACTCTCCAGCACCTCCAGCCCCTGCTCCCTGACCCACTCCAGGCACTCTCAGGTATCCTACGGACTTGGTCCTACAGGGAAGTGACCCTGTGGCTGAAGGAGGACAGACAGCAGGAGGAAACACCGCACCACCACCCCCTGCCCCCTCAAAGCACAAGTCCAGCTCTTTGAAGTCTCCCAGACCCCCAGAGCTGGCTGGCTCAGTTTCCCCATCTGTCAGACCAGGGGTTAGGGGACCTGCCACATCTTCTTAGGACTTATGGGAGCCTAGCCTGCCTAGCCTGCATCATCTGAGACTGGGAGAGCTTGGGTGTGTGAGACACGGAGTGGACTAGCCCTGCCCTCCCCTGTGGCATCCTGCCTGCATGCCCCACCCCCGGCCCTCACCAGTAGTTGCAGCCATCAGCCTGGCCAGCTGGGCGCCTGGACGGTGCCGCTCCCCAGTTAGCAGGTCCAGGCAGCTGCAGTGAGCGGGCTGCACGCAGACGGTGCCGTCAGCACTCAGCACCTGGCCTGGGGGGCAGTAACAGCCGGGATGACAGCGCCAAACGCAGTGCTGGGGGACAAGGAAGGGAGGGCCTGGGGCAGTGGAAAGTGGGGGGGGGGGCCCAAGGGGACTGCTGCAGGATGGAGGGGGGCGCCTGGGAACCACGATAAAGTGAAGAAGGAGGCTGCGGGAGGCAGAAGGGAGGAAGTGCGATGCTCCGGTTCATAGCTGTCTTTTCTAAACAGTTTATGCCAAGTCTCCACTGGAGTTTCTCCTCCAGGGGAGTGGGGAAGGGACAGCCTGCGAGGAGCTTCCCTGAATGGAGTATCCACCAGACGTTGGGCCCCACGGAGGTTTGAGTGGGGACCGAGGCAGATCTCCTAGGATACGGAGGGAGCCGGGGACCGGAAAGCTGGCGAGAGCGGCGGGCATTTGGGAAGGCGCCGGGGCTCCCTGGGAGAGGCCGGGACCAGGCACCGTGTCCTGGTCCTCCGCCTCCGTGTGGAGCCTCCCGTCCTCCTTGGACAGACCCAAGCGGGGCTTCTCAAAGCGCTGTCCCTTCGCCCTAGCTGTTTGCTCCAGCATCTTGACTCGGGGCCGCTTCCCCGCCACTGCGCAGGCGCCACTGGACCGCGCCCACCCCCGGCAGCAGCCGGCCTGGGTCCCTCTCCATGGTCCTGGACTGGCCCGGCGCCCCGGCATGCGCGTGCGCACTCACGCGCGCACAGGGTCAAGGTCTGCGCACCAACGCGCCCGGGCGCGGGGCTTAGGATGGATGATATGTCAAGACGACTGCCCTTTTCCTGTGTGTTCCTGCTGTTTCTACCATAAAACGTGTCAACCGAGAAACGTATATGCTGTGTAAGGACGACAAGGGCTGCTCTCTAGAACCAGGAGCCAGGCCGGCTGGGCACTGACCCCATCCTTCCCACCAAATGCAGACGGCCCCAGCTCAGAGGGACCACACTCTGCCATCCGGCAACGTGACCGTCAGGAGCCCAGACTCACCACGAGGTCATCGCAGGAGCGAGGGCAGGGAGGGCCACAGGCGCTGTACCCCGCCCCGTCGATGGCGGTGCAGTTGGTCACTGTGGGAGGGAGGGCCCCGGGTGGGTAGACAGCTGTGCGGGTCACTCCCCCACTCCCCCACCTCCCGGCTCGCCTCTCCAGAATGCCCCCCGCAGCTCTCCCGCCTCTCCTCCTTGACCCCCACCGCCGTCCCTGGCAGATACCTGGGCACGGCAGAGCCTGGCAGGCTGCCCCCTGGGCCCGAGGCCCCTCGCAGTAATCCCCCAGGCCCTGGGGTGAGGGCTGGTCACAGGCTCGGGTCCGGCTCTGGAGACCCCCGCCACAGCTCCGGCTACAGCCGGACCAGGGTCCCCAAGGGCCCCAGCCTCCAGCTCCTGGGGAACAGAAGAGGAAGCAGTGGCGAGGGGCTGGGCTTGGCTGGGGCAAGGCGGCGGGCACGTCTGGGCTCCACGGGACTCACGGTCACACTCTGGCAGGAGGCAGGGCTCCTCCTCTGCCTCGGGGCCTGGGCAAAGAGGGGGCGCCGAGGCCAGCAGGGGCAGCGGGGCCACGCTGGATGGCACCCCGCTGGGGGGCCCGGTGCAGAAGCGGTGTCTATGGCGCCGGGCTGGGCCACAAGAGGCCGAGCACTCACTCCATGGGGTCCAGGGTGACCACGTGGGCTGACCTGGGTGCACAGCAGGGAGAGGCAGAGAGGACAGCGGAGGCTGACCGGGGCCCAAAGGGGGACAGAGTGCGGTGCACAGAACAGGCTGCCCCCTCCCGAGGGCTTTCCTCCCCGGAGCTACACCCCTCCCACCCTGCACAGACGCACTCTGGCTGAGGGGGGTGGGGGGAGAAGTCAGGAGATGCCCCCTTCTCACCCTCCTCACAGTGCCAGGAGGTGCAGTTAGTGATGAGCCCAGAGACACAAGAGCTGGTGGAGAAGCAGCAGACGGTGGGGGCACTCTTACAGGCTGAACATGTCCCCACAAATTCATATGTTGGAGCCCTAATATGTGAGTGTGACTGCAGAATTGTGGCCTTGTTTGGAGGGGGGGGGTCTTTGCGAGGTGATCAAGTTAAAATGGGGCCATTAGCGTGATGCCAACCCAATGTGACTGCTGTTCTGCAAAGGGGAAGTCAGAACACAGATGCAGACAGAGATGATGTGAAGATCCAGGGAGGAGACGGCCATGTGACGCATGTGGGAGGGATGCAGCCACAGGCCAGGGAGGCGAGAAACTCCGCAAAACAAGAGGGGCCGGTAACAGCTTCAGCAGATGGAGATGGGTGGGAAGAGGGAGATTGGTGAGGAGGGGGCAGGCGAGGGGCACATGCAAGCTTGGCTCCAGAGAGCTGGACACTGTGCCTGTGGGAGGGGGAGTCTCATCGCAGGAGCGAGGGCAGGGAGGGCCACAGCGCCTCCATGGGCCAACACCCCTTGCGCCCCACTGCAGAGGAGAGCAGAGGGTCCTCAGGGTCACGGGGCCATTGCAGGGGGCGTCAGCCTCACCAGTTCTCACACGGACGAAGCACAGCACTGCCTGGGGGGTGGAGGCGTCCCCCGTGGGTGCAGGGGCAGTCCCGGGTGGGCACGCACATGTTGTTCTGGAATCAAAAACCCTCCACTGCCTTCTGGTTTCCAGCGTGGTCTGCACACGCTCCCCTAAAGCCGAGCTCAGCACCCCCCTGGCAGGCACCCACCCTCAAATGCCAAGGATGCTGCTTCCAAACACCCATTTCTTCCCAGTTTCCAGCATTGGGGGAAGGCACACCATTGGGTGCAAGGGCCATGGGGAGGGGGCGTGGACCCTCGATTTCTGGGGGAAAAGACCTGAGGGCCGCTCGCCTAGGGTCACGTGCTGGTCATGGGGCTGGCAGAGCAGAACCATGTGCCCCAAGTTCAGCACTCCGTCCTCAACCCTGCAGGCTCTCCCTGTCTCCCACCCCACACTCTTGGCTCTGAGGCCAGGCAGGGGACTCTCACCAGCAGAAGCATCCCAGAAGGGCAGTAGCAGCCAGGGTGGCAGGGCTGGTCAGCCCCTCTCGGGGCGCCGAGCTCTGCACAGGACGCAGGCCCCTGGGCACAGTCCAGCCACTGCTTGCCCGGGGGACACACACCGGGCACTGGCCCTGAGGGACACAGGTTGACAGCTCAGCCCGGGCACATTCGATTCTCCCCCAGAGTCCCCCCAGGGGGGAGGCATCAGCTCCGGGTGTAGCCAGGGAGGTCATGGGGCTGCCCTGGATCTCCAGGAGAGGAGCTCCTGGAGGGACAGGGAGGGGTTGGCAGAGTTCTGGGTGGGGTAGGGAGGAGAAGGTGGGTGCCCTCACCTGCACAGGGCTGCAGGCCACAGGTGGAGAAGTCCACGGGGCTGGGCCCGCCACTCCTTCGGGTGCGATTCCGGTAGCCGCCCCCACAGGGCACAGAGCACGGAGACCAGGGGCCCCACTCCCCACCAGGACCTGGGGTGACACCCAGGTCACTGCAGGCCCTGCCTGTCACACCCAGGCCCTGCCTGTCACACCCAGGCCCCCGGTCACTCCACCCCCCGGATCCCAGGCCCTGGCAGCCTCACACCCACCTCCAGACACCTCACCCCTCCTCGGGAGGCCCTAGGATTCCACCTGGAACAGGGCCTCTGGGGGGGACCCCTCTTAGGGCTCCCCGGGAACCACACCTTCGTGCCATCTCCTCGGGCAGGCCCTTGCACCTGTCCCGGGGTCCAGGGTGGGGAGTCCCCAGGTTTTAGGACCCCAGTCTCGGCTCTCACCTCCGCACGGCCGCAGGCTGCAGAATTCGGCTTCCATGTTGGGGCCCTGGCACGCAGCGCCCCCGAAGGCAGCTGGGGGAGCCGTGCCCGCCCGGAAGCGCCGCCGAACGCCCACATTACAGCTGCGGCTGCAGAGACTCCACGGGGTCCAGGGGCTCCAGCCACAGGCCACTGCCAAAGCGGGTGCAGGGGAAAGGCACGGGGTGTGAGAGACAGGTCAAGTCGTCCCTGGACCCCAACTTCCTGGGGGCACCCCTGACACCACCAGGTTGATTACGGAAGGGACCACCATCCCAGAGACCCCACCACTGCCGATTCCTGGGCCCCGAGCATGGGGGTACCTGGGCAGGGCTCCGAGGTACACACCATCTCACCAGAGATACAGGTGCTGCAGAAAGAGGGCCCAGAGAGGCCACAGTCAGCCTTCCCCTTGCCGCCCTGTGTACCTGCCCCCAGGGGAAGAGGCCGGGATGCGGTGTCCACCGCACAGAAGAGGAACCCGAGGTCTGCGAAGTAAAGCAAGTTGCCCTACGTCCCACGTGGAGTTCGTGAGTGACCAAGGATTCTCACCTGGCCTCCCCGCCCCCCACCCTGGTTCCACCCTCCAGGAGCTCCCTGACACCCCCAGGCACCGTGGGGGTGCCTGTCCCATGGTTTTATCGCCTTGATAAAAAGAAGTCGCCTTTTTGTAATTTTATTCCATTTATATTTATTAAACACTCTAGAGATGGCCTTGAGCGACTCTTCTGAGCCAGTTAGGAGCTACTCAGAAGGAGCAGATACTAGCTTGAGTCTCCTGGATCTCTCTTTTGAGTTTTTCCTCCTTTTTTTTTTTCTCCAATAAATGTTTTAAAACTCACTTGTCAGAAATGTTGACATTTCAGAAAAAAAAATCTAAGAGAGAAAAGGAAAACGAGAAAAGGGCGGGGGAGAGAGGAAGAATGAAGGAGGGAATTGGAGGAGGACCAGGGCACAGAAAGTAAAAAGGAAGAAAAAAAATGAACTGAATAAAGAAAAATAATAACAAAAAAAGGAATGGGGTTAGTGCCCCCTCTGCTGGTGGATTCCTGGTCTCAGCTTTGTGAGTTGGGTGCTTCAAGGTTTCTGAGCAGAAATCAAGTGGGTCCCAGGAAGTCAATTATACTCAGGAAAGAGAAACAGAGGTAACTGGAAGGAGAACATAGACCTGCTCCCCTAACTCTAGGCTCTCAGTTCAGCTCAGTCACTCGGTCATGTGCGATTCTTTGCGACCCCATGGACTGTAGCACACCAGTCCTCCCTGTCCATCACCAACTCCTGGAACAACTCCAGGCTCTAGTTCCATCATAAATCGCCTCCCTCAACTGAGCCTCAGTCTCCCCATAAATAAAGGAGCCCGACAGTTCCTACAGATGCCCGCCCCTCCAGGCTTCACTTCAGGATGGAGGCATGCTGAGACCCCCTGCCGCTGGTGGGAGTCCAGGCCCGCCCACCTCTGAAGCCAGGAGCCTCCCCCCTCCACGCTCCCCAACCCTGATGCCCACCAGTTGCCGCAGGAGTCCAGCTGGGCCACTGCTCCGGGGGCATAGAGCTGCCCACGCAGCTGGCAGGGGCACTGACTTGGAGGCAGGCAGCTGCTGTTGTGCAGGAAGAGGCCCGCGGGGCAGGCGCAGCCAGCGGTGCAGACGCCGGTGCACTCCACCCCAGGGCCCCGCGCCAGGCACAGCCCAGGACACGGGCCCCCCTCCCGACGGCACTGCTCTGCTGAGCGGAACACCTTGTCGCCTGGGCACTGGGCTGCACGGGGAAGACAGAGCGGGTCTCGGCAGGGGGCAGGCCGGCGGTGGGGCGGGGGGATGGGGGGCGGCTGGGGGCTGGAGGGGACAAGAAATCGGGCCAAGTCAGCTCAAGGCATAGCCTGTCCTGGAGGCAGAGGTCCATGCCAAGTGAAGGTGGGTGGAGAGAAGGTCAGCCCCCAACTCCCCGGGATCTGGCTGAATGAGGCAGGTGGGAGAACAGGAAGGGGACATTCACCTGTGCAGGGCTGTGTGTTGCAGTCCCTGGTCTGGCTGTGGGGTCCCTGGCACCCAGGGTCCCCAGGAGCTGAGGCAGAGCAGTTGCGCCCTCGGGTTTGGACGCCCCCATCACAGGGGGCGGAGCAGGCGGACCAGGTGGCCCACTGACCCCAGACACCCAGCCCTGGGAGGAAGAGACAGTCAACAATGGTCAGGGACGCGGCAGAGATTGGGGGTGGCCAGGGTGGGCGTGGGGGGCCCAGAGCTGTGCAGGGTCACCCCCCACCACACCCACACCTCCAGGGCTGCCCCCAACATGCCTTCAGTCCAGGCCCACCCTGTGCATCCCCCACTGGGCGTTCGGGGGTGGGGGCTATGACTGGGGGCCAGAGAGAAGCTTCTGGGCAACAGCCAGGTTTTCCCCTACCCTTCCCAGAGCGTCCTTCTCTTCATCTGTGCCTCACCCTACCCGAGCCCCCCCCCCCAGAGGGCACCATACCTGGGCACACAGGGGGGCTGCAGGGCTCCTCCTGGGTGGCCTCTCCTGGGCAGGATGTGTCTCCGGGGCCGGGGCAGAGCCGGGAACGGCTGCGCAGGGCTGGGCCCCCTCCAGGGACTAGGCAGCTCCGGGAGCAGGTGGACCAGGGAGCCCAGGGTGTCCAGCCCAGCACATCTGCAAGGAAAAGGGTGGGAGACCGCATGGGGCCCTGCAAGGCGGGGGTGGCTCGGAGCAACTGGGGTGAGGTCCGTGAAGCTACGGGGGCGAGAGAAGGGCTCGTGAGGGTGGGCATGGTCTCTGCCCCTCCAGGACCCCCAACATGGACCCAGGTCTCCCTCTTAGAGCTTAGCCTTCTGTTGAATCTGGTTTGAGTCAACTCCAGGAGTTGGTGATGGACAGGGAGGCCTAGCATGCTGCAGTCCATGGGGTCACAAAGAGTCGGACACGATTGAGTGACTGTACTGAACTGAACTGAACTGAACTGAATCTGGTTCACTGGGCCCCCACCTCTATCCGGGGGCCTGGAGGGTAATCCACAAGCCCACGCCCACCCTCACATTTTCTTCAAGAGCCTTCTAAACAATGGTCCTTCATTCACCCTCAGTGAGGAAACCCCAGAGACCTCTTGGACAGCCAGCTGCCATTCTCCAATGGCCCCTCCCTCCCCTCCTGCTCAGAACCTGCACCCAGATTCCCTGGGCTCCCAGCTGCACCCCAACTTCCCTGCTCACACTCTGCGCGGTCGCCTGGGCACAAAAGACCCAGAGACCCCCGCTGGGATGGCTCTGAGGGCCCCCAGCCATGGAAGGAGGGCAATAGTCTTGGGTTCCAGGAGGTCCTGAGCTAGCCCCCTCTTCGCGTCCCTGCCCCCAGGTCCAGCCTCATGCCCGCATCCTGCTGTCAGACGCCTGAGCCACCCCCCGCCCCCCCGCCAGGCCTTCATCTCCTCCCCGGGGCGCCTCCTGAATGGGGGCTTTGCTGACCACCCAGGGCTGACCACCCAGCAGAGTGACCAGCAGGCTCGACCCAGCCGCGCTCTCCTGGCAGGAATCTGGAGGACGGAGGCGGGCGGGGACCCACCTGCCCCGCATGCCGAGTAGCAAGCCTGCAGCTCCTGCCTCTGGCCCTCACACGGGGCGCCCCCCGAAGCAGCCGGAGGGTTGGAGGGGGACCTGAGGAGAGAGGCAGACTGGACACCGCTCCCCGCCCCGCCCCTCGCGCCCCGAGGCCCTCTGCTCGCCCCCACGCCGCCCGATCCCTTCCGGTTCCATCCCCCCTCTGCCCGCACACCTGAACCGGGCCCTCAGGCCAGAGCCACAGGAGCGGTCGCAGGGACCCCAGGACGACCAGGCTGACCAGCCGCAGGGCACAGGGCAGCCCCCTGGTTGACAGAGCAGGGCCCCCTTCTCACACACGCTGGGGGGGGGGGCGGGGGGCCGAGGGCGAAGGTCAGGACCGGAGGGCGGGGAGCGGCCCTGACCCCGCCCCCCACACCCCCATCCCGGGCAGGCGCCCTGACCATCGGCTGCAGTTGTCCAGGCGGAAGGGCACCCCCGGCTGCTGCAGCTCTTCGCCCACAAGGCATGGGCACTCGGAGAGGGGCAGGCAGCCCGCGTCCTGGAGGAGGAGCCCAGGGGGGCAGCGACACCCTGGGTGGGGGAGGGGGCGCTCAGGCCGGAGGAATGGGGGGCCGCAGGGGTGGGGGTGGAGACGGAGGCCTGGTGGGCCGGCGTGGGCACCCACACTCCCCCCCCACCACCCCCAATGGCCCTGTCCACAGCACCCCTGCTTGCTGGGTGCGCCTCACCCTCCAGACAGAGTCCGCTGCAGCTCCTGTTGGCCTCAGGATCCAGGCAGGAGGGTGGGCACGGTGGCACCAGCCCCTTCCGGCACAGCTCAGAACTCACATGCACGAGGCCCTGCCCGCAGTCTGGGGTCCGGGAGAGGAGGATGCGCACCAGGCAGGGGGGGCGCCAAGAGGCCCAGCGACGGGCCTCACAGCCCCGCCCCCACGCCGGGGCTCCCCCTCAGACGCCCCCCCGCCCCAGCCCAGCTCCGCTCACCTGTGCCTCCTGCACAGGGCTGCAGGCCGCAGGGTGCCCTCTCCTGGGGGGCCCCGGGGCAGGGGGCACCACCATTCTTGGGCGGGGGGTCCACACAGCTTCTCCGACGACTCCGATGGCCGCCCCCACAGGAGACGCTGCAGGGCCCCCAGGCATCCCACTCAGCCCACGCCCCAGCCACTGCAACGGGGCGGAAGAAGAACGGGGGTGAACCAGGCGGTGAACCTCAAGAGCTGCAACCCCCCTAGAGAGACGGCCAAGGAGCCGGGGAGTCTGGGCAGTGGTCAACGGGGTGGATTAGGGCAGCGCCCCGAGGACTCCGCAGCTTCCTCTCGTGTCCCAGGAAAGCCCCCTTAGGTGGGGGAGAGGGGTGACGTGTGGAAAGGCCTCTGGGGACCGCGGCTCTGGTCCCAGGAAAGGGAATCCCGGGGCGGCGCGCCCCCTTGAGGCAGCGGTGAGAAGCGGGGTTACGAGTGCTGCCTGCGGGCGGAGGAAGCCCCGCGTGGGAAACCCTGGATGCAAGGATGCGGCGGGCTGGGGCCCCTCCCTCGGATCCGCTAAACAAAAGCGCCGCGGGGCCTCGGGCGCAGAGCCCGGGACCAGCGGGGCCGCCTGTTCACAGCCTCCCTCTGGGGCGGGCCTGCAGCGGCTCCAGTTCCCACACTCCGGCAGGAAGGGGGCCGGGCGGGTAGCCGCCTTCGGACGAGCCCTCCGGGGGCCGGGGGTGAGGCTGGGAGGTCGGAAGGGGCTGTCCTCCTAGAGTCCCGGAGCCGGACACACGGATCCCAGGGGGAAGCAGGGGCATTTTCCCGTGAGGGTGTCCCACCTTGAGGAGGTGCTGGGAGGCCAGAGAGGGGAGGCCGGTTACCTGGGCAGGCCTGCACGAAGCAGGGCTGGCTGCGGAGCCGGTCCGGCGGGCAGCTGCCCCCGGGCAGGGGCGGCCGCAGCAGCTCCCGGCGCTGGAAGGCGAGGCCCAGGCCGCAGCTATGGCTGCAGCTGCTCCAGCCAGACCAGGGCGCCAGGCCACAGTCTACTGCGGGGACGGGTGAGCCGGGTTCAGAGGGGGGCTCACGCGGGAGCTGGCCCTCCCCGGGGCGCCCCCCCCCCCCCCCCGGCCCGGCCCAGCCCCGCCCCTACCACAGCCGTCCTCGTCCGAGCCGTCGTGGCAGTCAGGCTGCAGGTCGCAGCGCCGCTCGGCGGGCAGACACTCCCCACTGCCGCAGGTCAGCTGGCTCGGCGAGCAGAGGCCCCTGGAGGCCGGCAGCCCCGGCGAGGCGGTGGTGGGCACGGTGAAGGGCACGGTGCCCGCTGCCCGTGCTGGGGTTGGGGAAGGGCAAGGGAGCCGCACAGGTGATTCCCGCTCCGTGATAAGCCGACCCCTTCAACCCCAGGCCGAGCCGGGAACCGAACCCGCTGACCGAGCCCCGGCCTTCCCTTCCTCCTGATTCCTCCCACAGCCACCCAGCCCAGCACCCAGGCTTCCCTGTGCTGTGAGTGGGGTGGTCTTCCGTCCACACTCCATCTCACAGTCTCTATTTGTCAACAGCTCTTGGAGTGTCCCGAGAGAAGCCAGAGCGTCTAAGAACACTTCACTCCCCAGGTATCCCTTTGATGGACTCCTCCCCCACCCCCTCCCAGGAACTAGCTAACACTCGATCCTTCCCGTTATTGGCTAATACTTGATGGCTTTTCTCTTGATTGAAATCTAGGCTTTGAGCATAGTGGTCTACTTTGATGGATGGATAGATGGGTCGATAATGGATGGATGGATGGATGGATGGATAGATGAACAACCTCCAAGGTCAGAGAAATTTTATGAAACACCTATCCCATGCCCCACCCCCCACCATCCCCAAAGACACACACACTGCTGGTTGTTTTTACCCATTCAGTTTCCTTCCACTCCCCGTGTCTGCTAGCCTTTCGAGGACCTTCTCATATATGCTAGAAATGGAGGCAGGCACCTCCCCAAACCTACAGCCGTCTTGCCGTGACTAGCCTCATGGCACCGGACTCTCCGGGGTGCTCACCGCAGGGCCTCTCATCAGAGCCATCCAGACAGTCCTCCCGTCCATCACACAGCTGCTCCAGCTCCACGCAGCCCAGGACCTCGCAGGGCGCCTGGCCTGGGCTGCACCGCACAGGCGGGAAGGGCCCCAGGGCGGTGCTCCGTCCTGTGGGCACCACCACAGCCAGCTGACCGGCCACCACCCCCTCCCCAGCCCTGTCCTCTCCCCTCCATCACCTCCCAGCAGCCCCCAGCCTCCCTCCTGACATCTGCTGTACCCTCCCTTCCTGCCCTTGTGGGATTACGGAAAAGCAGGGAGCAGTCTCGGGAGGCTTGGGTCCTAGGCTTGATCCTCCCAAGTCCCTAAGCTCGAGCCATGTGACTGGGAGCAAAGCAGCCAAGCTCTCAGGGCCTCGGTTCCTCCACAGGGAAGCCATCGCTACAGGACAGGAGGCATCTCACCAGCAGGGACCTCGGGCGTTATCATCGGGTGCAAGGGGAGCACCGTCACAGCTGCCATTTCCGGTCTCAGGGCCTGGGCCTCCGGCTGGGAGGTGGGACTGGGGGTTGCAGTCTGCGCAGATCTCCCAGGACTTGGGTGAGGCTCGGACCCAAGACTCGCTGGCCCCTTGCCTGGGGGTGCAGGAGGGAGGGGGAGCCCATCAGTTCCCTGTCCCTAAGATGAGGCTGATGTGGGCCCTCCAGAAGGTTTTCTAGGTCTCGGGGTGGTGACAGGTGACACCCCACCTTCCAAGGGGCTTCAAATCAAAATGGAAAGGGGACTCGGTCATCCCAGGGGCACAAGAAGGGTTTTAACTGAACGCAGAAGAAAAGCTGAGTTTTGAGTGAGATGTGTACTCTCCGCTCATGAAGACACACAGCAGCCTCCAAGTGAAACTCACTATAGAGTCAACATTTATGGAGAAACACAAACAGCAGCAGGAGGAGCCGCCCGGCCAGAAACTCAGCACCAGCCCTTCGCTGCAGGTACAGAGAAATCAGCTGGGAGCCTCCTGGCAGCTACAGGGAAAAGAAGGATGAACCTATTTTCTACAAAGAGATTCTTGCTAAAAAAAAGCCTTTTTTCTAGAACCAGACTTTGGATGAGATGAGACTTCATCATGGGAGTCTGCATTTTGCAGACCCAAGCAATAATTCAAGTGGCTTCATCTGCTTCTCACAAGAGACGCAGAAGCACTGCTAGCCAAGCTCCTGAATAGCAATCCTCAGAACTTTCTAGAAGGGACCATAAGCACCAACTGTAAGTGCTCCTGGGCTCACAGAGGGGGAAACTGAGGCCCGGGCAGGTGGTGAGATGGGCCCAACACGTCCCAAGAGAGAAGGTCATGCCTGGCTTTCTTGATAGCCCTCACCGGCTGCCTCCCCCAAAGACAGCTCTCCTGGGCCCTTGTGCAGGTGAAGGGTCAGGCCGCCATGGTTGCAGGGGTTTCTGGCACACAACAGGAGCCCCTTCCTTGTCCTGTTTAGGACCCCGCTAACTGGGTGACCCTGGCTTCCTTGTGCCCACTGTCAGACATCTGCCTGCAAACGCTTCTGAAATGGGTGCCTGGCTGGGTGAGTGCGGGGGATGGGGGGTGAAGGGAGTGCCAGCCTCACACCCTGGAATCCAGACAGTGGGCAGGGGCTGGACCTGGCCAAGGAGTCCACAGGGACCACACCTGCCTCCCTGAACCCACCTTGCCCAGTCAGAGAACGAGAGGGGTCAGAAGACTGACCTCTAGAGATATAATAGACCCCTGCCCTGAAAGAACAGGCTGGGTGGCAGGCGAAGCCAGGAAGGCAGCCTAGAGTTTGGGCACGTACCTGTGGGAGGCACGGGTGACCCCCGCCCGGGATGCCAGTGGTCAGCCTCTGCTTCTGCCAGACCCTGCAGAGAGAGGAGAGGGTCAGCTGCCCGTGAGGCCCCAGCCCGGGGGCAGTTCATCCCCCCCCCCAGGGGTGCACTCGGATCCCCTGCTCCAACCCCCTCGGTGTCTCCCCATGCACCTTGCTGGGCTGAGGGGGCAGCTGTCCAGGCTGGGCAGAGGAGGGCACGGAGCTCCAGGCTGTGGACTCGATTCTGAGAGAAAAATAACCATGGGGGCTCCAGGGGCTCTCCCAGCTTCAGAAGCCCCATCCGGGCAGGGGATCATCCTTGGGCGGGCCTGGGGAGGGCACTGCCCGCTGAGACTAGACATGGGGATGCCCTCCACTGTGGTCCCAAAGGTCAGAGCTCCCTGGAGGGTTTGTTAAGCAGAGGGGCTGGGTGCCCCCTGTCCCTCAGTGTTTGCCTCAGCAGGTCCAGACTGCAGCCTTAAGAGTCTGCATTTCTACCAACTTCCAGGTGATGCTGATGCCGCTAGTCCAAGGACCACCCTCTGAGAGCCACTGACCTCCAGCTTCAGGACAACAGCACAGAATCCCGCGTGGGAAGGGGCCTCCAAAGGTACCCAGCTGCAGCAACTCAGCACCCCGGCCCATGGGCACTTTGGGGGTGCAGGCAACACAGGCTCCTCCCACAAAGCTGGGCCACCCCACCAAGGCTGAGCTGGGCGGCAGGGTGACCCATACCTGCTGGCGCCTGCAGGCAGCGGCATGCAGCCCTCCTCATCAGAGCCGTCCTCGCAGTCCTCCACACCATCGCACGGGGCCCCCCTGGGGGCACACTCGCCACCAGCACAGCGGTGCCCAACCCCTGGGCACAGGGGCGCTGCCCGGTGGGGACATGGCGGGGTAGGGGGGATGGCTGAGGGCTCCTGCCCTTCCCTCCTGCCCACTGCCATCTCTCCCTCCCCCAGCCCAGCCTGTACCTGGCTCACAGCCCAGCAGCTCCACCCGCAGGGGGCCGCCCGGGTTGGCATCACTGCGGGGGTTAGCCTGGTGGTGCCCATCGGAAGGCCACACCCGGACGTGCTGTGCCTGCACCATCCGGGCAAACGTCCACACCGTGGAGGCGCCATCCCAGTTCTCGGGGAAAAGCTACAAGGATGGGGGTGTCTGCTCAGGCTGCCACCGGGACCCTGCCCAGCACCCCACCCCCCCGCCCGTCCCCCCAACCTCCATGGCATGGACCGGGCCGTCCCAGCGCTCATGGTCTCCCAGCATGAGTCATCCAGGTCCCCCAAGGCTGAGGGGCTCCGGTCCCACTTTCCTAAAGGCAGGGTGCCCGCTGCGGTGTCCCTAGGGCCAGGCCAGTGCCCACACGTGGCAAAGAAAGTGAAAGTGAAGTCGCCCAGTCATGTCTGACTCTTTGCAACCCCATGGACTGTAAGCTACGAGGCGCCTCCATTCATGAAATTTTCCAGGCAAGAGTACTGGAGTGGGTTGCCATTTCCTTCTCCAGGGCATCTTCCCCACCCAGGGATTGAACCTGGGCATCCCACATTGCAGGCAGATTCTTTACCATCTGAGTCTCCGTGGGGAGGATGCTAGCCCCAGGAGGGCAGGGCTATGCCCAGCTGCTCTCCACACGCCCCGAGGCCCTCAGTGACCTCGCTGTCACCCCAAGCCCCTCCCTCCACAGGAGGGCTTCCCACACCTGCCCCCCATCTGAGCCACTTCAATCATATCTAATGCCCTTTCGACTGTGGCCCTTCTGCCCCACCGAACACTGTCCCTGCTACTAACAGGTGCTGAACAAGCCTCTAAAGCAGGAAATGTCCCTCTGGAGACAAGAAACCCCTTGGGAACATAGAGTGTGGGCCCCACACAAAAGGGCACAGTGGGTCACTGGTCCAGGGGGCCCAGGTGGGCGGTACCTGGGGTGCGGGCTGAATACCAGGCCAGATGTCACGATAGCTGTGCCAATGTAGACCATCACTGCTGACCTGGAGCCAGTCTAAGGACCCAGCCCCCTGCACTATGATGCCTGGGGGGAGGAGCAGGGGGCAGAGCTAAAGCAGCGAGCGCCACCCCCAGCCCCACCATCCTCCACTCCTTCCTCCTCCAGCCCTGGCCTCTGCCGTCTCCCCACTGACCGGTGAGGTTCCTGGGCTGGAGCAGGTCAAGCTGCAGGTAGGGAGGCGGGGTGTGCTCTTGAGTATCAGCGTGCTCCATGGGGCTCCAACCGGGCACTCCCAGGGCAGGCCTCAGGATGGCAGCCCAGGCGGGGTGCTCCAGCTGCTGGGACGAAGCAGGCAGGCTCCCCTCGAGGAGTCGGGCCAGGCCCAGGGGAGAATAGCAGGGATCTGGGTGCACAAGAGAAGGGCTGGAGCCTGCCAGGGGCATATTTAGGAAGGCACAAGGGGTGCTCTGGAGGGTTGAAAGTCCAGCCAGTTGACCTTGTAGGATCACTGGAGGCTGGTCCAGGGAGGGCAGGGTTAGGGAGGAAACAGGTTGTGCTGACATCTAGATAGATCCTTAAGATAACCGTCCTCCCCATGGAAGGAAAGAGGTATAGTCCAGCGATCCGGTCTCCCCTCCCAGGCTGGACAACCCCTCGGGAACAGCCCCCCTCGGCCCTACAACAGCCCGTGGCCCTTACCTCCGGGGGGAGGCAGAACGTAGGTGATCAGAGAGGCTCCGATTTGAGGGCTAGGGGTCGGAGCAGGCACGGGAGTGGCCATGGGGTGGACCGTCTGGTTCTCTCCTGGAGGTGGGGGAGGAGAGACCCAGGTTCACACCAGGCCCCAGCCCAACCTCTCTCCACTCGTTGGAGCACTTTCTCTCCCACGACTTCCTGGGGAACTTTGGGAACAGTGCCCCCCTCCCACAGCTGGGAAAGCTCCATCCCCGAGTGAGTCAGGGGTTTTCGCTTCCACTAAATATATTTAGAGAATGCAGACTAAAACCACCTGCCCAAAAAGCCACTTCAGGGGCCAGGACAGAGCGGCTGCAGTTCAGTTCCTGATCAGGGCTGCTGTCGCTAATAGGGGACCTTTGTGGGCACCAGAAAATGGCATCTCTGGATGGAAGCAGTCTTTCAGTCTTAAAGTCTGGTCCCCACTCGCCACATAACTTGTGCAGTCAGCCACCTGTACCACTGTGCAGGTGGGCGCTCTCCTAACCTCAGCAGCCTATGGGTACACTTTTAAGATATGAAATCTGGGCCCCAAAGTGCATCCGTTTTTGAGCCTTTGCATTCTGTTTTATTTATAATTCAGTTTCCAAGTAAACATGGTCTTGAAAAGTCCAACTGGGTCATGGTTGCTCTTAGAGGGAACAGGAAAGGAACCAGATCCAGCCCATCAGAACCAGAGAAAGGAAAGTACACTCAAGGGTAACCTCGTGCGGGAGGTCAGAGGAGGTGGGCAGAGACTGAGGCCCAGCCTTAGAGGCCCCCACCCCGACCCAGAGGGCCCCTTCCTTGCCCAGCGTCCATGACCCAGGCTCCCCTCACCCTGAGGCTGGGGTAGCCAGTGCCGCCCCCGCCCCCCGCGGACTCGGTGCAGCCACCTCTGGCTTCCCGCGTATCCTCCTCCCCCTGGAGCTCCTCTGCTGCCCCCAGACCCACTCACCAGGAGGCACGCAGCGGCAACATGACTCCCCCACTGCCTCCACCAGAACCCAGTCCTGCGGATGCAAGAGCCAGGCTGGACGAAACTGGCCACCTGCCCGCTCCATCAGCTGCCGCCCATAATTCTGACCTCTACGCACTGCCCCGCCCCACCCTTACTGCCGGGCGCCCCCCCCCCCCGCCCCCAGGTGCCCCGACCGGCCCGCCTCACCTGGGGGCAGCTTCCCAGCGGGCAGTAGGGAGAGCAGCGTGCCGAGCCATCGTGCAGACACTGGCAGACCCTGCAGGGACCCCCTCGCCAGCGCTCCCCCACGCGGTGGACGTGGCCGTCCTGCTCGCAGCCTTCACAGGGCTCCGTCTGGCACCTGGGAAGTGGGGGCCGCCCCTCACCTGGTGACCAGCCCACCTTGGCCTGCCTGGGGGAGGCGTTTCCCAGGACTCGGGACTTTCAGTGATAACAAGTCCTGGAGAGTCCTGGGCCACAGGGGACACTTAGTCATCCTGTCACCCTGCCCCCACCCCTGAACCAGAGCGACTGCAGCTGACTCATGAGAGGGCAGTGGAAGTAATTTGTGCCAAGGCCCTTGGCCAGTAGAGCCAGTCTCAGAGGGGGCTGGGCAGGCAGATACGGCTACTCCCCCCACAAGCCTCACCTCCGGTACCTCCAGAGGCACAGGGTGCAGACCAGAGGGTCCGTACCCACCCCCGGACCTGTGGGCTCCCTACATCCCCCTTTTGGATCTACTGGGCATAAAACTGATGCAGAAGGCCAGGGGTCCCCAGAGATGTGCTGGGAGTCCCAGGGTTTAGACTAATAGGGGCACAGAATGGGGGGGTGGGCCTCATCTGGTGTCTGGCCCGTGGAAGCACCTTGAGTGAGGAAGGGTGCACACAGGCGGCTTCCCAGCTGGGAGCTGGAGGTGCGGTTCCTGGGGTGCGGTACCTGCGAGCCTTGCGGTGGAGGCCCCGGCACTGGTGCCCTCGACCGGCCGGGCGGGGGTTGTTGGGACTCCGGAAGGACCACTGGACGCTCCGGCTCCCACAGGGGCCCAGGCACTCAGCCCAGGGGGACCACGCTGACCAGCCACAGTTCACTGAGGGGGGGGCCATGAGTCAGGGCTGGGGGAGGCAGGGCGGTCTGGGGGAGACCAGAGCCCCTCGGGAAGGGTGGGGTGGGGCTCACCCATGTAGTCTGGGTTGGGTGGTCTGGGAGAGACCAGAGCCCCTCGAGAAGGGTGGGGTGGGGCTCACCCGTGCAGTCTGGGCTGGGCCGGCAGCGCCGGGGCCTCCCGTCCTGGCAGACGCAGAGCTGGCAGTCGGTCTTGACGCGCTGCCCGGGCCAGTAGCGGCCGCCGTCCACCAGGCACAGGCACTGCCGCGGCCACACGCACTGCCCCCGGGCATCCAGCACCTGCCCCGCAGGGCACCAGCAGCCTGAGGGAGGCCCGGTGTGAGGCCTCCCTGCAGAGAGCTCGGCCGGGCAGATAGGCCCCCCACACCCCAGGGCCAGAGCCCCCTTACCTGGGCCGCCGCAGGGCCGGTCAGGGGGGCACAAGGCCTGACCAGAGATGTCATCACAGGTCAAAGGGCAAGGGGCGCAGGCATGGAACACCAGTTCCCCGGAGCAGGTGATGTTGGGGCAGCCGTCCTGAGGGCAGGGCCCTGGGAGGAGGCCATCGCAGGTGGGTCCCCATTGGGGACAAGCTCCCCCCTGCCACCCCTCCACCCTCCCTCCTCCGCGCCCGCTTCCCGTCCACTCACGGGTCTCCCGGGTGCTGGGAGGGCCCCCGGGCAGCATGGCACAGGCCCGGCCCCCGTTCTGGGGTGGGTGGCACTCCCGGTGGCGAGCCGTGACGCCCCCGCATGGCTCAGAGCACGGGGACCAGGGTGACCAGGAGGTCCATGCACCGTCCTCTGTGGGGGGCAAGGGCCGGCCAGCAGGGTGGGGGGCGGCTGTGAGGCTGGGCAGGGGGGCCTGGCGCCCTCCTCCTCCCCCCTGCTTTCGCAGGTCCTACCCACCGTGCTGGCCTCCCGGTGCCCAGGCGCCCCCCTCACCTGGGCAGGCGGCCGCGAAGCAGGCCCGAGTCTGGCGCTCCGGGCCAGGGCAGTGCCGCAGCACCGGGAGGCTCGGGGGCGAGCAGTGGCGACTCCGGCCCTGCGCCCCTGGCCCACACGTCTGGCTGCAGGGCCCCCAGGGGCTCCAGGGCCCCCAGGCCCCACAGCCCTGCTCTTCCGGGGAGGGCCCTGGCATCCCCGCCAGCTCACAGTCGGGCTGCCCGTCGCACACCTGGGGTCAGAACAACGGGGTCAGGGCGACTCGTGCTTTGAGGGCACCGGGGGCGCTGGCCTCCCGCACCACCCGCTCCCCAGCCTCACCTGCTGGAAACCGATGCAGAGGCCATCCGGGCAGGAGTATTCTGGGCAGGGAAGCCCTGTCTGGTTGGGGCCTCCTGGGGCCCGCAGCCCCTCTGAGAAAAGAGGAGAGAAAACAGTTAGGTGGAAGTGAGAGCCACATCCCCGGCCCCCACCAGCCTTGGCCTCCACCAGGGGAACAGTGTGTCCACCCTGTCCTCCCTGGGGTGAGGACAGATGAGGAGCCCATCCCAGAGCTGATGGGGGTTCAGGCACAATTAGGGAGTCAAATCACAGGGGAAGAGACTCCTGCAAGGGGACAGCTGGGTGGAGCCTGCAAGGGGTGGGGCTCCAAAGGCACGGAGGGGTGTATGCATGCTAAGTCACTCAGTCTTCCGACTCTTTGGGACCCCAGGGACTGTAGCCCACCAGGCTCCTCTGGCCATAGGGTTCTCCAGGCAAGAATACTGGAGTAGGTTGCCATGCCCCTCTCTAGGGGATCTTCCTGACCTAGGGATCGAACCCTAGTCTCCTAGACTGGCAAGCGGTTTCTTTACCACTAGCGCCATCTGGAAAGCCCAAAACATGAATCGCTCAGTCGTGTCTGACTCTTTGTGACCACATGAACTAGAGCCCACCAGGCTTCTCTGTCCATGGGCTTCTCCAGGCAAGAACACTAGAGTCAGTTGCCATTTCCTTTTCCAGGGGTTCTTCCCAACCCAGGAATTGAACCCAAATCTCCTGCCTTGCAGGCGGATTCTTTTACCGCTGAGCCACCGGGGAACCCTGGAGGGGACCAAGATTGAGACAAAAATCACAGGGGACCTAGCCTGGGTCAGAGACACCTTTGGGAGGGTGCAGGAAGGCAGGCCATGGGGAGGGGAGGAAATGGGGTCTATGGACAGCACCCCCCACAGGTGGTCAGGACAGTGAAGGTCTGACTTGCAGGGACACAAAAGGAACCCCCAGTTTTGGTGGGGAGAGGTTGAGGACCCCCCAAACAGATCCACGCCCTGCGACAAAGCCACTCAGGCCCGCCCTTTTATCAAAGACGAAAGCCCTTTCTACCCTCCTCCTCCGGGCCCTCCCGGGGATGGGTGGGCAGGCAGAAGTTTTCAGAGTTTCCCAGAAGAGATTCAAAGAGCACAACACTCGCTCCAGGCTCGGATGCCTTAGACCTAAGACACTCTCTCTAGCGGGGGCGCTCGGGTTGGGGTGGGAAGAGAAGGCGTCCCGCCCGCCAGCGCGAGTCGCGGCCGGCTCTCACCGCAGGCGCCCGGGTCCTCGTCCGAGCCGTCGGGGCACTGTGGGACGCCGTCGCACAGCTGCCCCGGGGCCACGCAGTGCGGGCCGCGCGCGCAGGGCGCGTGGTGCGGCGCGCAAGGCCGGTCGCAGCCGCTCTCGTCGCTGCCGTCGGCGCAGTCCCCCTCGCCGTCGCAGCGCCAGCCCCGGGGCGCGCATTCGCCGCTGCCGCACGCGAAGTCCAAGGGGCCGCAGGGCAGCGCTGCGGGGACGTCCTCGCTAGACCCTGGCGGGGCGGACCAGCTCCCCGCAGGCCGACCGGGCCCTTCCACCGCCGTCGTCCCCTCTGGGCCCCTCCCTGCGCCCGGCCCTCCCCCCACCTTCGGCCCCTCCCCAAGTCCAGTCCCTCCCGCATTTTGATGATCGATTGGTTTTCCTAAAGCTCTTTCCTCATCCAAGAATTCCCAACAGTCGCCACTCAGTTTAGAGGCGGCTCTGAACTCCTGGGAAGGTTTGGACTCTTTTCAGCCCTCTCTCCCTTCACGTCCTTCATTCCGCTGTCTCCAGGAAGCTGGACTGTGCCCTGCTCCTTCCCTCCTCCCCCTTTCAACCGTGTGCCCCTAGGTCTCCCCCTGAGACCCTGTTCCCTCCTTCCCAGGCCTCCAGATGCCAGCTTTCTAAGCCCCTTTCCTCTCGGAGGCTCACCAGGGCCGACACTGGCCAGGGGGGTAGGCGCAATATCCCAGGAGACAGCAGAGGGGCCAGGCAAGGTACCAGCGGGAGGAGTGGGCAGAGAGGGGAGGGGGCAGTGCCCAGGCCCTTCGTCAGCTCCGTCCAGACAGTCCCAGACTCCGTCACACAGCCGGATGACCCCCAGACAGGTACCATCGACGCAGGACACCTCCCCAGGGGCGCAGTCCACTTGCCCTGTAGCCAGAGAGAGGGGCTGGTCCCAGGGTACTGCTCCTCGGAGTGCCCTCTCTCACATGCCAGCAGGTGCCCACTTCTCAGCAGGAATCTGCACTGGCGAAGGAGGGGAGGGAGGCAGGTGGGGGCTCACAAGACAGATGCCTGGTGGGCTGGAGCCCGGGGTAGGGACCACTAACCCAGGCAGGACTCCTCGTCAGCAGCGTCCGGACAGTCGGGGTGCCCATCGCAGAGCTGGGCCGGGGGCAGGCAGCGCCCATCGGCACAGGCCAGCGAGTCCTGGGGGCACGGGCAGGCCTGCTCATCCGTCCCATCTCCACAGTCGTCCTGCCCATCGCAAAGCAGGGCCAGGGGCAGGCAGCGGCCGGAGCTGCAAGACACCTGCCCCTCCCCACAGCCCGGGGTGGCACAGCCTGGGGCAAAGAAGGCAGGCAGGCTCAGGACACCCACAGAGGCTCCCAGAGAAGCCCCAACCCCAGAAACCAGGACACCCCTGCCCACAAGCAGCTGGTAACTGGACCCACAGCTTAGGAAGTGGCCCTAGGACACGTGCTTCCATCGGAGGCCTGACCTGCCACTTGCCACTGCCGCACGCCACCCAAGACACTCACCCTCCTCATCTGAGCCATCGCCACAGTCATCCTGGTTGTCACAGAGCCACCTGTGGGGCACACAGTGCCCGCTCTCCCGGCAGGGGATCTCTCCCTCCGCACAGCCAGGCTCAGGCTCCGCACAGCGGCCGCCGTCATCTCCACAAAGCCACTGACTTTCCCGGCACGTGCTGAGGACATGGTGTCCAGGGATCAGCAGCGGTGCCGGGCTTGGCCAGCCCAGGGCGTGGGGGCACCCCCCTCCACCCCCGCTCACCAGTTGCCACAGTCCTTCTGCAATACTGTGCCCGGTGGGAAGAAGCTGCCCCCCCACTCGCAAGGGCAGGCAGCCGGCTCCAGGCAGACACCTCCTGAGGGCACAGACGGCAGGGTTCCAGCCAAAGGGGCACCCCGTCACCTGTGGCCCCTCTGCACCCCCCCTACCCAGAGCCCCCTCCCCTCTGCCCACTCTGACCCTACACACCATGCAGCAGAGTCCCCTCGGGGCAGAAGCAGCCCTCCACACAGGCGACGGCCCGGCAGGGCCACCCAGGCTCGGGACTGTGGTCGTGGCATGTGGCGGGGCACGTGGGGCCACAGGCCTCATACACCTGGCCCCCCTCACACTGCAGAGCTGGGTGGGGAGGAGAGAGGCCTGGGTCACCACAGGGCGAGGGCCCCAGGAAGCAACAGCAGCGGGCGAGCCAGCCCAAAGCAAGACCCATGGAGGGCACTGGGGTGTATGAATGGCGTGGATGTCTTGCCAGGCGCCTGCCAAGGCTATTTGCAACACAGCAGCGATCTCAGCATGTTTGGTTCATCTAGGACAGCATCTGGCTCATAGTAAGCACTCCAGGAATGAATGAATGAATGAATGAATGGCCTTCAGGCCAGAAGTATCCCCAGAGGAGCTGAGCAGGTGGCGAGATGGGGTATCATAGACTGAAGGCCGGGCATACTCACGGCAGAGCTCCTGGCTGCGCCAGCGCACGTGGATCCCGTGCCGAGCACACTCGTCTGCATAGGTGGCGATGGCCGAGCAGAGACACTCACAGTCGCCCCCCGAATCGCAGCTGTGGGAGGGAGCGGTCAGCCCCCTGCTGTTCCCCCACCGACACACCCACACCCACCCCGGGTCCCCAGGCTTGCCCCTCTCACCCGCAGGCATCATACACACACCGCTCATAGTATTGCTGCGGGGGCACCTCCGCGTGGCACCGGGCAAAGAGTGGTTGCAGCACCAGCCCGCAGCGGGTGCGGGCCCAACCGGCCCGGTGGGCATTCACCTGTGGGGACACCCCCGTGGACCAGCCAGACCCCTCCTCAGCACCCCACCTCTGGAACCACCCCCCACCCCGGGTTCCAGCAGCTGCCCCCTCCTCCCTTCACCCCCTCTCCTGCCCATCCTCACCGCACAGGGGTGCGGCAGGTCCCCCGGCTCCGGGCAGAGAGGCCTGAGGCGCCAGGAGTGGGCGGCCAGTTCAGTGGTGGGCTCCAGGACCCCCTGGCGGCTCCGAAGGTCGTTACTGGCGTCTCCATCGAAGTCTCCACACAGGCCAGCCACCCGGCCGCGGAGCTGGGGCGACAGCTGCACCAGGACCCGGGTGCCTGGACAGAGAGTGTGGCAGGGGGGCTCTGGAGACGGATCTGGGGGCCTTCTTTAGGGCCAGGAATAGGGACAAGACCTGGTGGTTTAGTCGCTAAGTCGTGTCCAACTCTTGCAACCCTTGTGGACTGTAGCCCGCCAGGCTTCTCTGCCCATGGGATGCTCCAGTCAAGAATACTGGAGTGGGTTCCCATTTCCTTCTCCAGGGGATCTTCCTAACTCAGGGATCAAACCCAGATCTCCTGCATTGCAGGCAGATTCTTTACTAACTGAGCTACAAGGAGTGGGGAGAAGACCTAGGCGCCTGTATCATGTGGGCTGGTTTGACCATCTGACAAAGGTATCAATTCCCCCAGTGGGGGCACCGGCTCCCTCATGTTTGGGGTGGTGCTTGGCGGTGACAGACATGAGACCTACCTACGGGGGCAGGGCCCAGGGCAGGAAGTGAGAGCCGACTTTCTTAACTAAACTCAGGTTGAAGGCGGGGTACGGAAAATCTCCAGAGGGCAGGATTCCAGAGTCCAGGACACACTGTGACACTCTCCAGCCCCAGAGGCCTCAGTGCAGATGACTTTGCCCACACCGGGGAGGGTGGGGGGGCATTTGGATTTCCTTTGATTTCTCAGTAACCAGTTATTTCTAAATCACCTGCTGCTTGGGTTTGGGTGGTGGGCTATTAGATTTCTTTTTATTTCTTCTCTCTAAAACTTGCTGTTTTTTAACCGTTTCTTTTGGCGAGGAGGTATTGCTTTCATAAGGCAGAAAGATGTGATGATGAAAACGTAATTTGGAGACTCTGATCAGATGTGTGGAGGAGGAAGACTTTGTGCGGGGGTAGGAGCTGCAGGGCAGGGGTCAGATGAGTGGCGGGTGGGGTGCTGACCTCCATCCCAGAGCAGGGTGAGACCCACGCGGGTGCTGAGGAGCAGGAAGAGGCCGGCGGGGCGCAGGCTCAGCCCGGGGCCCGAGTAGACCTTGGGGGGCGTGACACTCACCCCATTCACCGTCACTGCCCTGCCTGTGGGGGAGCAGAGGCATTCAGGCCCGGCCTCGGGGTCCAGGGGCTCCAAGATCCCCACGAGGCCCTCCCAGCCTCCCTCCCCTCCAGCCTTTCCTTTGTTCCTCCAGCTGTGTGACCTGGAGCAAGTCGTCAGACCTCTCTGGGCTTTCATTTCCTGGAGCCTTCCAGAATCAGGGTTCCCAACCAAGAGAAGCGTCACCAGCCCCCTCCTCCACCCCCATCCCCTCGGACTGATGGCTAGCAGTGGGGAGACTGGCAAATCCCAGGCCTCAGCTGCCCCCGCAGAGCTGGGACGCCACCCGGGGGGAGGGGGCCCCCTCCTTGGCCACGTCCCCCTTCAATGTCACAGCCACCTCTGAGCATGTGCACAACAGTGCCCTGCAGCCACACAGTCAGCGCCTTGGTGCAGGTGAGGCCGCTGGCCCCGCAGGGCAGGTTTTGGGCGGAGACCGTGAACTGGCCGCTCGCCTCTCGCACCAGCAGGTACTCGCAGGCCCCAGGGAAGGTGAGGGCCAGCCCGTCGAATGTCACATAGTGAGGGGCGCCTGACGCCCGGCACCGTCCGTCGCACCGCTGGCCCGTGCAGTGCCACTGCCGACCCTGGCACACGCTGTGGGCAACGGGGGAGGGGAAACCGTCAGGAAGACCGGGACCTGGGGAGGCCGGATGCTGGGGAGGCAGAGGTCCAGATTCCAGGCAACGCCAGACAGACCTTCAGGTCAGAGAGATGCCGGGAGCTTCCACCGTCCAGGCCTGTCTGGGTATCGCACCCCACCCATCATCCTGACCCCCAGTCAGGGGTCACTAGGTCGCAGGGTCATAGGTCACAGGGCGGGGCCTACATACCACAGGTTGCAGTCCTCCTGGATTGTAGCGTTGGGCAGGTACCACTGGCCGCCGTGACGACAGGGACAGAGCTCGGGAGGCACGCAGCGCTCCTCCTAGCAGAGGCCAGGGACAAAGGGTTCTGTGGAGGACTGCCTGGTGCCCCCTCCCCACCGGTTACACCCAGCCAGGGGCCGGGGCAGGGGGCTGGCTAGCAGAGCCCCTCCCAGACATACCAGCAGCACGGTGCCTGGGGGGCAGACACAGCCCCCAGGGCTGCCTGGGGTGCAGGGGTGGTCAGCGTCAGGACTGTCACAGGTGAGGAGGCAGGCTCCAGGGACGTAGACGAGCCCACGGGGGCAGAAGGCCCGGAGCGGAGCGCAGTGGTGAGCAGTGCAGTTCCAGAGGCCCCTCTCCTGGCAGACACTGCCGGAGGTTGGGAGGCAGGGAAATGACCTCACTTCCAGGCCCCTGACCTGCCCTGGGACAGCCTCAGGATCCCAGGGGTCCAGAGCCCCTAACCTTGTGGGAAGGTCCAGCTCTGATGCTGGAGACCTGAGTGTCTCACCCACAACCCCAGTTGCCACAAGCACAAGAAGTATGACAAGCACCTGACCACACCTGGGATTACACACTACCACCCTGCCCCAACACCGATAGGAGCCATTCTCTGGGCTCTGGAGAGAGGCCGAGATACTGAACAACCCTACTCCCAGTACAAGTGGGAGAAGGGTTTCACTGAAGTCTTACCCACCAAACTCTGGACTCTGGCACAGTCTCTATAGATCTGCAACTTCTCTTTATGTCCTAACCCTTAGAAAAGCCTCTGGACCACACTCAACTGGAATTCAGAGACCTGGGTTCTGTCCTTTGTCATTAACGAGCTCTGTGACTCTGCAAGCTGTTTAGCCTATCTGAACTTCGGTTTCCTCATCTGCAAAATGGGAACAATTCTTCTGCTTCCCACTTTATTAGGGTATTGGGCTTCCCTGGTGGCTCAGCAGGCAAGAAACTGCCCACAGTGCAGGAGACCACAGGTTCGATCCCTGGCTGGGGAAGATCCTCTAGAGGAGGGCATGGCAACCCATTCCAGCACTCTTGCCTGGAGAATCCCATGGACAGAGGAGCCTGGAGGGCTACAGTCCATAGAGTCCCAAAGAGTTGAACAAGACTGAAGCAACTTAGCACGGACACAGAAGTAAGTAAGGTTAAATAAGGCAATGTACATAAAAGGGCTTTATAAGCCCTAAAGTGCTCCACAACTGAGGGGATGTTGTCAGTGCTCTAATGGGCATGCCATCCTCCCCACATCCCTCACCCCATTTCTCTAAGCTCCACCTTTTCACCCCCAGCTCTTTGCCTCCCCCAAAAGATCTCCGCTCTCACCAGTGGTTGCAGTCCTTCATAGCGGCACTGCCAGGGGCATAGCGATGGGCCCCAAGCTGGCAGGAGCACAAGTTGGGGGACACACACTGGCCCTCGGGGTCCCACAGCAGCCCCAGGGGGCAATTACAGCCGGCCACACAGCTGTCCAGCTCCCCACAGTCTTCGGGCTCCCCACAGTTGCGACCACATGCTGGGGCACACTCCTGGTACTCCTGGCCACCAGGACACAAGACAGCTGGGCACAGAGACACATGCAGGTCAGGGGCTGCTCTGCCCCCTTGCCTCCAAAAGAAAACAAAGCCAGCAATCTGCGGAGGTCAGAGATCCTTCTGGGACCCTCCCCTGCTGCAAAGTCCCTGGATCCCCTGTGCTGGAGGGAGTGTAAGGGTGCAGCTGCTGGCTGAGCAGACTCACCGCAGAAGGTCCGGTTTCTCCAGGAAGGCAGGGCACCCTCCTGGGCACAGCGCCGAGCATAGGCCGCGAGCACCGGGCACAGGCAGTCCTGGCCAGGGGCGCAGCCACACACAGCTGCCAAGCAGCGCAGGTGGAACGGCTCCCTGTCCACCAGCCCGTGGCACTCCTTGGAGGGAGACGAGGAAGTGGGTCAGCTCCTCCCCATGGATTCCCCACTGCCACCTCCCGGTGCTCAGCAGCCCTGGCATGGCTCGGAGTGGGGCCTTCCCAGGAGCCCAGGAGGATGGCAGGGCAGGTATTGATCCCATCTTACAGGGGCAAACAGGAGTGTCCCCAAGCTGGCTACCTGGAAGGCTGGGCCGTGCAGGATGGCACAGGCTACCTCCGCAAAAACCTGGCGCTCAGTGTGGGTGCTGCAGGGGGAGAGCGGGGTGCTGGCCTCCAAGGAGCATGTTCCCCCGCCTGCCACCTGGAACTTGCTAGCAAAGGCGGTGATACTGGTCTCCACATCACCAGCAGGGGTCAGGAAGTCATCCTGCTGATTCCGGGTGAAGGTGCCACACAGACCCTGCACCTGGGCCACAGGAGTGGGCACGGGACAGTCAATTCCAGGCCCACAGCGGCCGGGCCCAGCCACTCACCCGCCCCCTGGGCACACCTGGTGGGCGTGGCGGGGGTCCAGGGTGATGTAGGCTGCAGCGTCGGACACTCCCCAGAGGATGTGGGCACCAGGCCAGCGCAGCAGCAGGAAAGAGGAGGAGGCCCGGGAGACACTGAGGCCCCCAGCTGCACTCCAGGGCAAGGCCACATCCTGCCCGTCAACAAGCACAGCTCCTGGAATAGGGGGTCTGTGAGGGGGCCACCCCCAAAGGGCTGGGCTAGGCTGATGAGGTGGAGGGAAGGCATATTTAGGGACGGGGCTGTTAAGAAAGGGAAGGACCCAGGGTAGGAGGTGGGGAGCTTCGTCTCAGTGGGCCACTCACCCTGAGCAAGGGGAACCGGAGTGACCCCTGGGAGGTCACCCATCCCACTTGAGCAACCCCCATGGGACCCTCAGCACCTACTTGGCCTTTGCCCTTGGAGTCAGTGTGCAGGAGCTGGGAAGGGCCTGCCTGGCCTAGGTATACCGTGAGGCCTTTCAGCTCCTTCAAAACCCTTTGAATTGTATTTTCCCCTGAGGATGGGGTGGGCAGAAGATGCCTGGGAAAATCGCCACAGGCCTTTGTGCACCTTCCAGAGAAGGCAGAGTGAGGGGGAAGCTGAGGCAGTGATCCCGGTTGTGGGAGTCTAGCCAGAGAATTTGGGTTCAGCAATCACAGGGCAATGTGGACAGAAGGTGCTGGAGAGAGCCGGAGCCCACAGGGAGAGGGGAGATGGCAGGAGGCCACTCCGGAGGGCTGCTGGGAGCAGAAGGCCTGGAAGGCAGGGATCCTGAGAGCTGGGGCTACCTGAGTCCCTGAGCTGGACAAGGGTGTCCCCCAGGGAGACAGAGATGGCGTGGAGGCAGCTCCCAGCGTCACAGTCCCCGTGCTCCAGTACAATCAGCAGCTTCTGCTTGGCCAAGTCCTGGGCAGATGGTGAGGAACATGGTGGGGCTGGGGCGGGAGGGTCCCTCCTGGGCCTTCTCCTGTTTTACTGGACGCCCACAGCCTACACTCCGGACAGCTCCCACCCAGAACTGTGCTGACCGCCTGCCAGCCATCTGCACTCTGTGAGGTGAGGGGCTTAACCCTCACCAAGGGCTGGCATGTGTGACTGTGTGTGTGTACACATGTACACATGTGGAAGTGTGTGTCTGTGTGTACACATGCACACATGTTGAAGTGTGTGTCTGTGTGTGTGTACATGTTGAAGTGTATGTGTGACTGTGTGTATACACATGCACGTGTGGAAATGTGTGTGTGTGCCCGTGCACATGTGGAAGTGTGTGTGACTGTGTGTGTACACATGTACACATGTGGAAGTGTGTGTCTGTGTGTGTACATGTTGAAGTGTATGTGTGACTGTGTGTATGCACGTGCACGTGTGGAAATGTGTGTACGCACGTGCACATGTGGAAGTGTGTGACTGTGTGTGTGTACACATGTACACATGTGGAAGTGTGTGTCTGTGTGTGTACATGTTGAAGTGTATGTGTGACTGTGTGTATGCACGTGCACGTGTGGAAATGTGTGTGTGTGCCCGTGCACATGTGGAGGTGTGTGTGACTGTGTGTGTGTACACATGTACACATGTGGAAGTGTGTGTCTGTGTGTGTACATGTTGAAGTGTATGTGTGACTGTGTGTATGCACGTGCACGTGTGGAAATGTGTGTGCGCACGTGCACATGTGGAAGTGTGTGTGACTGTGTGTGTGTACACATGTACACATGTGGAAGTGTGTGTCTGTGTGTGTACATGTTGAAGTGTATGTGTGACTGTGTGTATGCACGTGCACGTGTGGAAATGTGTGTGCACACGTGCACATGTGGAAGTGTGTGTGACTGTGTGTGTGTACACATGTGCACATGTTGAAGTGTGTGTCTGTGTGTGTGTACATGTTGAAGTGTATGTGTGACTGTGTGTATGCACGTGCACGTGTGGAAATGTGTGTGTGTGCACATGCACAAGTGGAAGTGTGTGTGACTGTGTGTGTGCGCACGTGCACATGTTGAAGTGTGTGTGTATGCGTGCATGCGCGCAGGCAACATGCCTCATCCCCCTGTGGGGACGTATGCTCACGTCTCTGAGTGCCCGCAAGGGTGCACACACACGGTAAATCTATGTGCACACGTATGAGAGCGTCGCAGGAGCCCCTGTTTGTGTCTACGTGTGTAAGAAGGTGCCAGGCCGGAACCTGGGAAGTCACCTCACTTCACCCGGGGAGGAGGGCTGGGGACGAAGACGGACTCTTCTTTATTTGCCCTCCCCCTCGCCCCCGGGGTCGTTTTGCAGGAAAGAGCGTGTGTGACAAGCCCAGCCGTCCCGTCTGTAAGAAAGGACTGTGCGGGTGGGTTCTGCGTGGCGCCCCCGACCCGGGGCGGCGCTGACAGCGAGACTTCCACAGAAACCTGAGGCGGCGGCGAGAACCCTGAGGGCAGGCTCGGGGGTGTGCGGCTGCCATCTTCCCTCCGAAGCCGGGGCCGTCTCAGAGTCTCCCTGGACGGCTGTCTCGTTTATTCAGCGTTTTCCTTACAGTCACTGCTCCCCCCACCCCCACCAGCACCCTAGGAGGGCCCCCCGGACTCTGGCACGACCCCCCGCTTCCGCTCCCGCCGTCTGCCTGCGCGACACACCTGCACCAGGCTGAAGCGGCAACCGGCACTGCCGCGGAAGGCGAAGCTCCGCCCATCGAAGGTGACGTAATGCCCGTCCCCGCCCACCGCGCACTCGGCGGCGCACGGCGCCTGCGCGCAGAGCCAGCGGCCGTCCCTGCACACGCTGTGGGCACAGGGGCGGGGAGACGGTGCTCGGGGTCCGTGCCGCCGGGGGCCGGGGGTGGGAGTGCGTTGGGACCGAGCTGGAGACTCCCTCCCACCCCCACCCCCTCAGCACTCTGGTCCCCCGGCACTCCCTTCCCCCCGTTAGGACTAGAGGTCCGCTGATGGAGGTCACCCGCTAGGTTTTTAAGCAGGACGATTAATGCCTTGAGAGGTCGCAGGTCATTTGCGAGGGAGGCCCCCCAAAACGGAGGCAGGTTGCAGAGCAGATGGCATAAGAGAGGGATCAGAGGGGACCTACGGGTAGCCCTTCAGACCCCCGCGAAAGGGCCCGCTAGGCCCGCGCACCCACCACGGGTTGCAGAGCTGGCGCACGGTGTCCCCGGGCTCGTAGCGCCGGCGTCGGCGGAAGCAGGGGCAGCGGGCGGCGGGCACGCACAGGGCGCCGTCCCAGAAAAGGCCGGGCGGGCACTCGCAGCCGCTCACGCACTCTTCCCCGCAGCTCCGCTCGCCTCCCTCGCCCACTGCCGAGCAGCTGGGCGGGCAGGCCGAGGCGCAGTCGGAGTACAACTGGCCCCCCGGACACAGGCGCTCTGCGGGTTACAGGGGTGGGCTGTAAGACCCAAGGAGCTCCCCGCCTCCGGCCAGAGCCCACTGGCGGAACTCCCCCCCCCCCCCGCCCCCAGGTAAACAGGAGCCACGCGAGGGCCCTCGGTCAGTTCCCCGGTTCCGCGGGGTGGGGAGGCCAGAGGCTGGGCAGAGAGGGGCAGGCAGCGGCACTACCGCAGAAGCCGGGCTTCCTCCAGCGCACGGCGATGCGCCGCGCCGCACAGTCCTGGGCATAGCTGGCCAGAGTGGCGCACACGGCCTCCAGCCGCTCTGCCCGCCCACTGCCCGCTGGGGCCCCAGCACAGTAGGCAAAGAGGCAGGCTTCGTGGTACTCTGCAGGGGGCACCTGCAGAGGCAAGACAGCTCCTCAGCCAACCAGCCTCCACTAGCGCCTCCCTCCTCTTGCTTCTCAAACGGCCCTTGTTTTACCATCAAACAGGAGAACCCTGCAAGGGACCTTAGACATAACATATTGGGGCCAGCTCATCTCCCAGATATCAAATCAAGGCGGGTGGGGCGGGGTGCCCTGACCCATGCCCCAAAGCAATTTGAGGGCAGGACCAGGGGCCCAGTTTGGCACCTCCCTAGCACCCCCCACTTCTCTAATGCCTGATGCTACCTCCACCCCCATCCATACCTGGGTGTGGCATTCCCTAAATGGGCCTTCCAGCAGCTGGTGGCACACATCCTGGGCTTCAGCCCGAAGCTGGCCAGCCTCAATGCCCGTCTCTCTGCCCCTCAGGGGGTCCTCACAGCCTTGAGTTGCCTCCACTGCATCCAGACACCCAGGCTGAGGACAATTGGAGTCAGGCCAAGGAGCCAGGATGATGGGATATTAACCAGGACATCAGGAAAATGGCCACTGCCCTGGCAGCTGGTTCAAGACCCCGCCCTCATGGCCACCAGCCCAGACATCCTGGGACTGTGGAGGGCAGCAGAGTGGCAAGCCCAAGTGGATGTGGGGGCCAGGATTACTGTGAACCCACAGGCAGGAGGTTAGATAACTAGCTAGTGAACCAGTTTGTTGGTGACCAGGTCGGTGAGCAGGCAGAAAGCGAGGGAACCCAGCACTGCAGTCTCACCTCTGAGTCTGGGAGTCTCCAGGAATTCCCAAAGGTGGCAGCTAACGCAGCCAGTCCCCTGCTGGGCCCTAGGAAGTCATCTGGGGGAGGTTGAGGCAAAGTGGCTATGTCTGGGGACTCCTGTCTCCCCTTCCTTCCCACAGTAGCAACCAAACTTCACCCCCACTCACCCTCAGGCCGACCATTGTAAACACCACAGAGGCCTTGAGTCTGTCCCTGGAGCTCGTGGTCCACAGAAATGGAGACAGAACTGGACCGGTCCAGCCGCACAATGACCCCCAGGCCCCCTGACAGCACCAGCCAGTCCCCTTGCCACTGCAGGCTGAGCCCTGGGCATGAGAAGCGGGGAGTCACAGCCCCACCCCTCCCAGCATCACACAGGTGGTCAAACTGCCCTGGGAAGGAAAAAAGGGCTTCTCACGATTCTAGAGAGTTCTGCACCCTATACCCTTTAAAGCAGAATCCACTGGTTTCCCATCACAGACCTCTTTTGAGAAGTTCATGAACGCTATAGATGCGCTCTTGAGAGCAAACTACAGGTAAACTACAACACACACACACACACACACACACACACCCCTACCTCACTCCTCAGACTCCAGGCAGGACAGAATTCTGGGAGGAGCCTGACTCATCTAGCAGCACAAAAGCCCCGCCTCTGAGGCCTGGGTGCAGGGGAGTGTGGGGCAGGGGTGGGGGGGTGAGTAGCGGGACTTTCCCCAGGTCACCCTGTGAGGGGGCAGGTTGCAGGGGCAGGGGATGAGGACCACGACCTCCTGGCATCTCAGTGGGCTCCCTCATCTCCAAATGCTGACTCCCAACAGCCATGGGGGGTGTCGGGAGGCTCTGGGGGCCCACCCAGCTGCCCAATTTCAGCTGCCCTCTGACCCGTGCCCTGCGGATGGACGGACTGTCCCAGAGAAGTGAATGGGGCCCTGGGCCACCTCCTGGTGCCCACAGCCACCTTACCAGGGAGCAGCCGAGACGCGCCCTCGGGTACCAGCTGCCCGTTCACAGAGACGTTTTCACCCCGGATCAGCACCTCCTCTGGTCCCATCATTACTCGGGCCTGGGGGTGGGGCGACACATGGAGGAAGAGGGGGTCAGTGGCCCTCCTCCTCCTGTGTCCAGCTCCCTCTCTGTGTCCGGACCCATCTCCCTCCTCACCAGCTGACAGTGCCCAGGCTGGGGACAGTGCCCCCGGGGCTGGAGGTGGACGGCCCAGGTGGCATCAGCCGCGCCCGCCAGCAGGTAGGTGCAGCGACCCAGGAAGTGGAAGTGGCGTCCGTCGAAGGTGCGATAGTGGAAGCCGGACCAGGTGGCACAGGTGGCCAAGGGACGCTGGCGCTGGCTCCAGAGTTGGGCCACGGCCCCCGCTAGGGGCTGCAGGATGGCTGGGGAGGGCGTGCTGCCTGGGGGAGATACACCAACGGTGACTTCTGAGCGCGGGAAGCGGGGGCAGAAGTGGTCAGTGCACGGTTACCAATGGTGACCAGAGGTGGGAGACGGCTTGTCTGAACCAAGAGGGCAGTGGGTTCCACAGAGGGACCCAGAGCTCAAGAATTCTAAGTGCGGTGCCTGTTGGGGAGGGGGCGCCGGCCAGGGCTGTGCCTTTACCACAGGCTGGAACTCCGGGGACCCACCGGGTCGTCTGTGGTTGGCGCAGCGGTGGCAGGTCTGGGAGCGGCCATCTCGCCAGCTGTGTCCCCAAGGCCGGGCACAGCACTCCTCCAGGCTTGCTGCAGACACGTTCACTGAGCCTGCCTCCAGGTTGCACATTAAGGTGGCAAAGCAGCGGCCCTCGGGGATGGCCTCTGCAAGGGCTGCGGTGGACGGAAAGAGAGAACGGGGCGGACCGAGACGTTCCGCCTGGACCCGGCTTCCCTCCCCAGACAGCCTGCTGCCTCCGGGAAACCCCGGATCTGGGCTGATCCCAGGTGCTTACCTAGGGTGCAGTGGATGCCCCCCCAGCCTGGGCAGCAGGCCCTCACTGTCCGGTTCCAGGCAGCAGGCCGGGTCTCTGGGGGCCTGGGTCCATGGAGCAGGGGGGAGGGGACAAGATGGCAGTGTTCAACCCCATCCCTGGGAAAGGCCTGGGACACCGCCTCCAGTCACCTGCTCTCTAAGAGGCTTTATTGTGTAATTTTCCATTCTTGGTGTCAATTTCCAAAGCGAGAATGATCTCAGGAAGGCGGACTGAGGGGTAGGCAGAGGCAGCAGGCATCTTGACCCTCCCCGGCGCTGCCCACAGACATGCCCACTCATCCACCATCCCGTTCCCCCACTCGGCCCCCCTTGAGTCCACCTGGACCTGTTTGCCAAACACCTGCATCTCCAGGTCACCGCCCAGTCCTCCCCCACTCTCAGGAGGTCACCCCACTGCTCTCGCCAGCCCAGCGGGCTCCTCGGCACTCACTTATAGATGGCACAGAGCCCTGCACGGCCACTCCAGGTCAGGTCCAGCTGCCAGCCCCGGCGCTGGTAATGCTGGAGGCTGGCACAGGGCACCAGGTCCTCCTGACGGGGGGTGACTTCCTCCTCCACCAGGACGGTCTCTGTCCGCTCACACCACCGCCTGCCCACGGATGGGGACCCACAGCTGCAGCCACCGTCCCCCTTTGCCCGGGAGGCCCTGTCCCACGACCCCACTCCAGGGGAGAGTTTACCGAAGAGGAGGCTGACTCAAGCGGGCTAAGGGGGACGAGGAGGGACAGGGGAGTCTGGCTGCCCCAGAAGTCTCAGGCCAGGAGGAGATGGCCCCGAGGTGGGCTCCTTACCCATCAGCCAGTGCCCATGCCACCCCGAAGAGGAGGGCAGGGAGCAGCATGGCGACCCCTGGTCACCTGTCAGGGGGCTCTGAGGCTCTGTGGAGGCCGTGCTGCGGCAGGGATGCAGAGAGGCCAGGCCAGGGCTCTCCGGCCCGCCCCCCACAGCGGCGGCTGCTGCAGCCTGGCCTCAAGGGTCCAAGGCAGCCTGAGGCAGTGAGAGCAAGGCCTGGGAGGCCAGGCAGGCTTTATCTCAGCCCTGTGCCCCAGAGCACCAGCTGCCCAGAAACAGATTGGACCTGCCTACACATGGCATGTTCCCCTCCAATGCCAGTTCTCCCTGGAAACAGTGCCCTTCCTGGGGTGTGTGTGTGTGTGTGTGTGTGTGTGTGTAATGAAGGGCCACAGCCAGACACCCTGGGCCTCCGATAGCCCACACTCCCTGGAAACAGTGCCCTTCCTGGTATGTGTGTGTGTGTGTGTGTGTGATAAGGAGGATCCACGTGTGTCTGTGTGTGTCTGTGTGTGTAATGAGGGGCCACAGCCAGACACTCTGGGCCTCTGATAGCCCACACTCTCAGGCCTTACCACCAACTACTGTGGACGTGGATGAACCACACTCTTTCTGGGCCTCAGTTTCCTTACTAGTAAAAACCTCAGGGCCTCCAGGAAATCATGGGGGGGTGGGACAGGGGTTCCATGAATACTTTGAAATTGTGTGTGTGCGTGCTTTTCTGATGACAGTTCCATAACTTCTATTAGATTCTCAAGGGGAGCCATGACCCCACACCAGAGCTGAGTCACAAGGCCACAGCCTTCTGGCTCTCAAGTCCAGAGTATCTGAGCCTCTCCCCTGTCCCTTTTCTGTATCTCCTGCCCCCACCCCAACCCCACGAACCAGGCACTCCAGAAATGAGGGTTGGTGAGCAGAAGGAATGGGGTTTCCAGGGTGGTTGGATTGTTTGGGGCCAGGGGTCCCTCTATGCAGTCTGACTTCTTGCTGAGGGTGACGATGTGTGGCCGGCTGGGTCCACCCTGGTCCCCTAGGGTTCGTGGAATCCAGAACCAGGAAGCTCAGGCAGGGCAATGACAGCCAGCCTCAAGGAAGAGTGCTTGGCGTAGGAAGAGGGGGCGGCAGGAGGCAGAGGGGCCCTGAACACAGCTCTCCCAGCCCTGGGGGCCAGGCAACCAGATGGAATAA
The DNA here is from genome assembly GCF_023699985.2 of Odocoileus virginianus. Classification (NCBI taxonomy): domain Eukaryota; kingdom Metazoa; phylum Chordata; class Mammalia; order Artiodactyla; family Cervidae; genus Odocoileus; species Odocoileus virginianus. Next base: position 6,726,577 of record NC_069674.1, read on the forward strand.
TCTGGAATAATCAGAGCATCCGGTTAGAAGCCAGCAGCAGCTCACTCCCCAGGGGAATCCTGGTTACATCCTGGTTACTGGTCCCCAGGGGGATCCTGGTTACATCCTGGTTACTGGTTACCAGCTCCCAGGACACCCAGGCTAGACTGTGGCTTGGGCCTCATACCCCAAAACCCTCCAGCCCCTGAACCTGATGCGCCTGACTTCAAACATCCCACACAGTCACCGCACCTGTGGGTGTGTGTGTGGTGGTGGGTGGAGGAGGTGGCTGCCAGGAACCAGAGCTGTGCTAGGCATTCTTCTGGGCCAAGCGGGAGTGCAGTGAATATCTCAGGGAGCTCCTGGATGGGGGGGGGTGTCCCTGGAAGGGTCCCAGGTCAGGCCCTGGACACCCAGCTGTCCCCAGCTCTCACACATGCATACCTGGGCACACCCTCCAGCACCTCACTCGCTCACACTTCGCTGCAGGTGTTACAAGGACACACGCAGGTGCTCTGGCCCTGCACAGGCACACAGCCATGTGCTGTGTTCCCAGGGCCATCCTGCAGTCTAGAGAGCAGGCCGGGAACTGCTGGCTGAAGCAGCGCATCCCGAGGGTAGAAGGGCCCTTCACAGCTGATCCCGAGGAACCCTGCGCTCCTCCAGGTACCCCTTGTCCCTGTCTCCCTCATCCTAGACATCAAGAAATATTGGTGTGGCCCTGCAGCTCGCCACTGTGCCTCTCTGTCCCATAGGATACCCCCGGGTGATGGGGTATGGACAGTCAGGGAAGCCTGCTCTTTGCTCCAAGAGCCAACCTCCCTCCCCATGCCCTGCTCTAGGGAACCGGAGGAGATTGGAGAAGGAGGTTAGGAAGGGAGGCCTGGAAGAACCAGCCCACAGTTTAGATGGAGGAGGACAGGATATGGGGAACTTTCAGGAACTGGGGTGTCCCAGTGGCAAGGCTGCAGAGAAACATCACAGCTCAGGGCAGGGACCTCTGAGGGTTGAGGGCATCCCTCCAGCCAGCCAGGAGGGTCCTGCCCATCACGTCCAGGGGACTACCCCGCCCCCCAACTCTGGGAGGCAGGGGCTCCCCTGAATGATGCTTCAGTCCTTCACACTGCAGGACTCCGGCCACACCCCTGAACTTCCTCCCCCACCCCCACCCCACTCCAGCCCTGCCTGGTCCCAGGTGACCTGGTTGGAAGCCCTGACCCCCATTTCCACTCCGAAGGTCAAATTATTCGCAGGCCCCCGGGCCGGCGCCTGGTCTCCTTCGGGCTCACCTCGAAGCCCCGAGGAACCGTGGGGTGGGGGGAGCGGGTACGAGTCGGGGTGGGTCCGAGCGGGATCCGCTGGAGAGCAGGACAGGGCCGGAGCCTCCCAGACCGACCCCACCGACCGACAGTCGGGGGACTCGATCCCCAACGCCGCCGGAACGCAGCGAACGCACACATACTCCTGGCGGGGCCTCGCGATTCAAAGACCGAAGCCCAGACGCTGACTCCCCTCCCCCGAGCAGGCCCCCTCTTCTCCCCCCAACCCCTCACCTCCTCCCCCACCCCACCCCCCGACGCCCCGCGCGCCACCATCCCCGGGCTCCTCCCTCCACGCCTGCCAGCACCCTCCCTCGCCGCCCAAGTGCCCGTCCTCCCGTCCCTCCTCCCCTCCCCCACCCCTTTCCCCCCACCCCTTCCCTTCCTTTCCCTATCCTTCCCTTCCCTTCCCTTCCCCTCCCCGCTCCTGCGTTCCCACTTTCCGGCACCGACCGCGGGCCGTCGTTGGTCCAGACCGTCACCTGCCCAGCCGGGACCCGGCTGGGCATCCCCTCCTCCCCCAGGGCACCCGATCCCTGACCCGCCCCCCCTCCCTTCCTCCTCCTCCCCCCGCTCCCCTGCTCCCTCTCCCTCCGCGTCTTCTCCTCTCCGCCTCCCCGCGAAGTTTCGGGGCTGTCAGTCTGTCAAGTCTCCGGGGCCGTCCGCACCCGAGCTGCAGAGCCCGCGAGGGGGAGCAGGAGAACCCGGCGCCCGGGTCGGGGCCGCGTCGGGGCCGGTCCCCGCCGCACCCGCAGCCGCCGCCCGCGCCGCGCAGGTGACAGCCCCCGGGGTGCGGGCGCTGAGAGCGCGGGGTGGGGGGGCGGCTGGGAAAGGGGGGGCCCCGAGGGCACAGGAGGGGCGCGGACCGGGGGAAAGCGGGGTCTTGGGACAGGGGAGGAGGAGGGCCTGATTGGGTGGGACGGGGGGGTCAGGGCTCCGGGGAGAGCCGAGAGACAGACCTGGAGGGCTGGGCGGGCGCCGGGGACCCGGGGCCGCGTGGGGTGGGGGTGGGGGGGGGACGGGTGGGAGGCCCGAGGAGAGGAGGGGGAGGGCTTAGGGGAGGGGGCCCTGGGGAAGGCCAGGAAGTGGAGGCGCGGGGACCCGACGTTCGGGAGGGGCGCGAGAAGGGCGCTGACAGGTGAGCCTGGGAGCCCGGAGCCGCAGGAGCGAGGTCCGGGCGGGGGGGCCACACGGGGGCGGGGGGCGGGGAGGCCGGAGGGGACCCTGGGCTGGCGGTGGGAAACTTGAGAAGTCGGCGGGGAGCAAAAAAAAAAATGGGGCAGGGGGCCACCGAGCGGGAGGGGAGGGGACGCGGAGGTGGGCTGGGAGGCCGGGCCGGGGAGGGGGGCGCAGGGCCGGGGACAGCGGCCGGAGTGAGCGGCCCAGCCGCAGACCCCGAGATTTGGGTGGGGGGGCGGCTAGAGGAGGGGGTGGGGCTCGGGGAGCGGACGGGGAGGGGGCGGGGAAAAGCCGTTCTGGGGAGTGGGGCTCCGGAGGGAAGGGAAGCGAGAGGCTGCCGGGGAGGCGGAGGGGGAAGGGAGACGGGGCCTCGGAGGGGGAGGGAACCGAGGTGAAGAGAGGAGAGGAGAAGGAAGGGAAGCCGGGGTGGGGGAGGAGAGGGCCGGGGAGGGGAGGAAGGAAAAGAGGAGGGGGAAGGAAGGGAGGGCTGTGCGATCGGGAGGGGTGAGGAGGCGGGGGGTGGGCAGGGAGAGCCCGGAGGGGCGGGGGAGGCCGCCCTGGGCCCTGGGAGGGGGAGGGGAGCGCCGCCGCGGAGGCTGCCCAGGCGGAGGGTCAGGGGGGCGGTGGCCGCGGAGCGCAGACCCCAGCGGGGCCAGGAGGGGTGGAGCCGGCGGGCTGTGGGCAGGGGCGGGGCCAGGGGCGGAGCTGGGGAGCCAGCCAGCTCCGGTGGGGAGAGAGGGCGGAAGGCGGAGGGCGAGGGAGAGGGGAGCGGTGCAGGGACCGCTGCCAGGGAGGCTGTCGGGGAGGGGTGGGGGGGTGGGAGGGGAGTCTGCGGGAGGATGGGCAGGGGAGCCGCAGGAGAGGGAGCCGCCGTGGGGGCTTGGAGGGCAGGGTGTCAGGCCCTCGGAAAGCCCCGCGGGGGAGGGGCGATGGTCTTGAGGTCGGGTTCTGGGGTGATGCTGTCAAGAGCTCTTTCCTGCCTCCGGGGAGGACCCTCCTCCGAGGGCCTCCCCAACCCGCGGCCCCAGTAGTGATACCTCCGGCCCCCCCAACCCCACCCCAGGCTGGCTCCTGTTTCACCAGCTCCTGCGATGACAACTGGAGTGCCGAAGAGACGAAGTTCCCCGCTCCCCACCTCAGGTCTCCCACTCTCCACCCTCTCCCCAGAGAGCCGGTGGATTCCTGACACCCCCAGGCAAGGGCCCTGGGGAGGAGGGGGTGGTGGTGGGGAGAGCTGATGGGCTGGTGCTGGACCCCAGAGACCTGCAGGTGAGGGTGAGAAGCTGATTTCCAGAGCTGACCCCGAGCTTAGCGTGCAGAAATGGCTTCAGCGCTTCTCTTCACCTTCAAAGGCGTCTGCTTTCTGAAACCCATGGTCCCTCAACTCCCTCACCGTCCCTGAGGACACCCCCTTCGGAGCCCCTGGGGCTAGCTTATGGGAAGAAGTTGGGCAGAGCCAGGGCCCAGGTGGAAGCTGCAGAGGAGAATCTGAACAAGGATGTATGTTCTCCTTAGGGTCCGTGGCCGGATCCCAGGAGGAGTCACCCTGGGTTGCCATGAGAGAGAACTTGGAGGCCCTCAGCTCCCTGGGTAAGTGGGTAGAACTGGAGGAACCTGGGTGGGGGGCAGGGAAGTAGGAGGCTTCAAGGGCATACCGCGCCTGTTGTTGTTCAGTCGCCCAGTCGTGTCTGACTCTGCGACCGCATGGACTGCAGCACACCAGGCCTCCCTGTCCCTCACCATCTCCCGGAAGTTTGCCCAAGTTCATGTCCATTGTCCATGAAGGGAGATGGCCCTTCACGGATCACTGCCTTGTCGTGGCAAAGGGGCTTGCATAACACAATGAAGCTATTAGCCATGCCCTGCAGGGCCACCCAAGATGGATGGGTCATAGTGGAGAGTTCTGACAAAACGTGTGATCCACTGGAGGAGGGAACAGCAAACCACCCCGAATACTTGCTGTGAGAACCTCATGAACTGTATAAAAAGTTACCAGGCCTGCTGCTTCCCTAATTCAGACTGTAGAGCATCCCCAGGAGACTGCGACCCTGATAGCCCTGAGACCCTGGGGGCCTTTAGGGCAGCATCCTTTCTGGTTTCATCACGAAGACTGCCTGCCTGGTCCATGCTAGAGGTTGTGCTAGTACTAACAGAACACCAGGATAGTTAAATCTATTTTCTCTTTAAATCTATTCATCTCTGTCCTTGACTCGATGTAAGGCATCTAAAGTTGATATTTGGTCAGGTTGCTAGGTCAGCTGGTTGTCCCTCGTCCACGCTGGTTAGAGACCTCACTTTCCTTAACTCCCCAGGGAAAACTCTTTAGGCCTGGGAAGGGGGAGAGCCACCATCTTGGATCACCTCTTCTGTATGACATGCTTGACGTGCACCCATCCTTTTGCCTGTAACAGGACTCTCTGTGGGACAGCCGGAGATGACCCCCCAAAGTGAGCCTGGGGAAGGGTCCCATGACGCCCAGGAGCGGATGTCCCCTCCCCAGGAAGAAAGAGTGCTGGGTACATGCTCAGGTAAGTGGGGACCGTGGAAGCTGGCTCAGGACGAGTCTTCCTTCCTCTGTTAGTCAAGTATTTATTGAGCACCTACTAAGTGCCCCAAGCTATTCTAGATACTTGGGATACCTCAGTGACCAAGGAGACAAAAGATCCCTGCTTTCCAGGAGCTTAATCCTAGTGAGGGCGGAGGACTAGCAGACAACAAATGTAGGAATAAGTGCACTTATAGCCTGGGTTAGAAGAGTCTTTGCGGGTGGGGCAGGCGGGAGGATTGAATAGAGGGATGAGAGTCAGCCTCATCGAGAAAGTAAGATTGAAAAGGGTGGCTAAGCAGATACGGGGAGAAGAAGCCTAAAGCAGGTGTGGACCTGGCCTTCTGACGTCCCCATCTTCTCCAGTGATTTGCCTGGAAACAGGTCCATCTGGTAGCTAGGAGGTTCCCCATCTCTCCTCCTCTGGCCTCTTGGAAGCCTCAGGTCAGGGACCATCCTTACTTCCACTCTCTTACACACACATGTTCCAGAAGCCCCTCACACTTGTGGCTCTTGCAACCTGCATGGCCTGGGGTGGCTGGGAATTTAGCCCCTCCAGGTTTGATGTGGAACCACTCCTGCCTGTGGGGCTGGGGCCGGGGTTTCAGAAGCCCCTGCCTCCTGGCACCAGGGGGGACCTCTCTCCATCTCCAGCATCCTTGAGGTAGCCTGTTCTCTGCCAGGGCACGAGGCCCCCAGACCGGAGAAAGGTGCCCACACGGAACAAGCTGAAGCTCCCTGCAGAGGAGGCCAGGTGTGTGCACCGTGCAAGCCTGAGCCCATGGGCTCCTGCCCAGGTGAGTCTTCCCAGCAGTCCATCCCACCAGGGGGCCAGGCGGAGGGAACGGGGGTGTGCAGGCACCGTGTAAAAAGAAAGCCACCCCAGGGCCTTCCAACCCAAGATGAATCAGGCCCTGCCACCTTTCTACTATAGAGCTTCAGCACCCAGCAGGAATTCTGCATCCACAGACAACAGGAATCTGAAAGACTGGTCACCAAAGAGAAATACACTGTCACTTCAACATCTTCCAGAAGTCTTACCTTCCCATTCTCTCTCCCCCAGTCTGTTGACAGCTTGAAGTATGATTCCCACGAAGATACGTGGTGTCAATCAACCTTTTCATTGTCGATCCCCACACCTGCTCCCTCCCCCAAATCTCCACTGACCTTGGTGCTACCCAGATGAGCTGTTGTATTTGACGCATCTCCCCCGTATCCATGATGATCAAACAGTTGGTTCCCTCCACAATCCTACCCATCACTTCCTTCCACCACCACCAGCCTTATCACCTCTTCCCTGAGTGATGTCACCTTTTCCACAAGGGCTTATTTGGTGCCCACTCGGGCTAGGCTGTGTTAGGTAGAGCAGATAGAGATGCGCTGTAGAGTGACGTGGTCCTGGTTCGAATCCCTGCTCCACGTTTTATAGCTGAGTGATCCTGAGGCTACAGGAGCCTCAGTGTGTTCACAAGGAAGAAGGCTAACTTCTGCACAGGGGTTTGGGTGAAGGTTTGTGAGTGTGTACACACAGTTTCTCATCTCCAGTTGGCTGTCAGTACATGGTAGCAATCCTCACGCTGTCTGCCCTCCAGAAACTGAAATCTGATACCAGTATGAGCTAGAATAAAGAATGAGAAGAACAAATAACGAAAGCTTTTGTTGATTTGTGCTCCATGTTGAGACAGGTGTAGACTTCAACTCGGATGAGGCTGGAGTGGAGGATGGGAAGACATCCTAGACTTAGAAGTAGGAGGTTGATGTATTAATAACTGGGGTTATAGGAGACCAGCTTGCCTGAAGTGAGGGATTTATGCCTGGGAGTATTAGGAGAGTTGACTGGGTTGGGGTGAGCCTCAGATGCAGCTAGAACAGACTTTATCCTCTCAGAAATGCAAAGCTATTGATGGTTCTTTGGTAGCAAAGTGGCACAAAGAAAATGAAAGTGATATCACAGTATGATAAAGAGCTGTTTGAAAGGGATGGATCGATCGGTAAAAGAAATGGGAGGAAATCTAATTGTGATAATTCAAGCCCCAGGCTATTACAGACTTTGAGAGCCAGACAGGACCTCCAATCATCTGGTTCCAAGGATGTCAAACAAGAATCACTTTGGGAGCTTGAAAGAAAGAGAACAGCTTCACAGGCCTGGGTCCCCTAGATGCACTTAGTCAAAGTTCTCCAGGAGATTATGAAGTGGCACCAGATTTAGACACCATGAACTGGTCCAATGCTTATACCTAAGCAAGCTAACAAACTCAATTCAAAGAAAACTCAGAGATTAAGTGAGTCAACTGTGGTCACACTGCTGCTTAGTGGCAGAGAAAAACCCAAATGGACCCTCTCAGTCTGGGTCCTGAACTCCTTCCTCTTGGCTGGGTCATCTCTGTGCCCAAGAAGGGCAGAGCGCCAGGGGAACCTGTCTCAAACCTGCCTCCCCCAGAAGGCCCTCCATGCTTTCCAGAGGTTGGCACCATCCTTTGGTTCCCCAAATCCTGTAAGCTCAATCCTCTTCTTAAACCGGGATTTCCCACCTGGCTCTAGAAGTGAAGGGAGTAGGAGCAGGGAGGAGCCTTTGAGAAACCACAGGAAGGAATGCAAAGGTCTCTATGGCCACTGGCGAGGAGTTAGAAGATCCCCTGGAGAAGGGAATGGCAACCCACTCCAGTATCCTTGTCTGGAGAATCCCATGGACACAGGGGCCTGGCGGGCTGTACAATCCCCAGGGTCGCAAAGAGTCAGACACTGAGCGACTAACACAGAAACAAGGTGAGTGTGAAGGCCAGCCCACAGAAGGAGGCTGTAGACGGAGTAGATCCAGGAAGGTGGGGTGTTTGCTGATAAGCCTGCTGAACTGCAGTTGATTCACAGGGCACAAAGGGGAGTTGCTTGTCTGCAGATGGGAGACTGTGGTTCCAGAAAGGAGTGGGCTGGACAGCAAGATGGGGATGGCCCCCATTCCCGTGGGCCTCTGAGCCCTCAGAGTGAAAGCTGAAGACTGAACCCTGAGTGAGGGTAAAGGGTGTCCACCATAGAGGCAGGGTCTCGTTAAGGAGGCAGGCAAGACTAGGAGAAAGCACCCGCTGGCTTGGAGAGCCCAGGAGGAGGACTTTCAGTGGTCCTCTGATTTGGACATTCCCAGGAACTTTCCAGTGGAAGGAGCAGGAGCTAGGCTTAGGGGCTCCAGGAAGTGGTGGTCCTATTGGCAAACAAACAGATCAGGTGAAAGTCACTCAGTCCACTTTTTGCGACCTCATGGACTATATACGGAGAATGTGGAATTCTCCAGGATAGAATGGTCCTGGAATGGGTAGCCTTTCCCTTCTCCAGGTGGATCTTCCCAACCCAGGGATTGAACCCAGGTCTCCTGCATTGCGGACGGGCGCATTCTTTACCAGCTGAGCCACAAACGTGGTGTTTAACAGACTCGTCTTGTTTTGCCCTTTCAGGGGATGAGTGGATGATTCGGAAGGTGAAGGTAGAGAAGGAGGAGGATCGGGAGGCCCACGAGGAGGCGGAATGGCCCCAGCATCTGGCATTACGCCCCAGCCCCTTTCCCCCGCCGGACCTGGGGTCTCTGGCCGCCGCGTATAAGCTGGAGCCGGGGGCCCCAGGGACACTGGGTGGGCTTGCCCTGGCCGGGTGGGTCCCGACCGCCTCGGAGAAGCCCTACGGCTGCGGGGAGTGCGAGCGCCGGTTCCGGGACCAGCTGACCCTGCGGCTACACCAGCGGCTGCACCGCGGCGAGGGCCCGTGCGCCTGCCCCGACTGCGGCCGCAGCTTCACGCAGCGCGCGCACCTGCTGCTGCACCAACGCAGCCACCGCGGCGAGCGGCCCTTCCCCTGCTCCGAGTGCGACAAGCGCTTCAGCAAGAAGGCGCACCTGACCCGCCACCTGCGCACGCACACCGGCGAGCGGCCCTACCCGTGTGCCGAGTGCGGCAAGCGCTTCAGCCAGAAGATCCACCTGGGCTCGCACCAGAAGACGCACACGGGCGAGCGGCCCTTCCCCTGCCCCGAGTGCGAGAAGCGCTTCCGCAAAAAGACGCACCTGATCCGCCACCAGCGCATCCACACGGGCGAGAGGCCCTACCAGTGCGCGCAGTGCGCCCGCAGCTTCACGCACAAGCAGCACTTGGTGCGGCACCAGAGGGTGCACGCGGCGGCCGGCCGCACCCCGCCCTCTCCCGACGCGCCCGCCTCGCCCACGTCCCCTGCCCCGTCCCCCACCCCGTCCCCTGCCGGCCCCAAGCCTTTCTCCTGCTCCCACTGCGGCCTGAGCTTTGGCTGGAAGAAGAACCTCGCCACGCACCAGCGCCTGCACAGCGGCGAGGGGCGCCCTTTCGGGTGCGACGAGTGCGCTCTAGGCGCCCCTGTGGACCCCGCGGCCCCCGAGCCCTTGGCCTGCGCGCCCCGAGGCACACCGGCGCTCCCGGGCGCTCCGGCCGGCGAGCGGTCCTTCCTCTGCCCCGAGTGCGGGCGCAGCTTCGCCCACGGGCAGCACCTGGCGCGACAGCGGCGGGTCCACACGGGCGAGCGGCCCTTCGCCTGCGCGCAGTGCGGCCGCCGCTTCGGCTCGCGGCCCAACCTGGTGGCCCACTCCCGGGCGCACAGCGGCGCCAGGCCCTTCGCCTGCGCGCAGTGCGGCCGCCGCTTCAGCCGCAAGTCGCACCTGGGCCGCCACCAGGCGGTGCACACAGGCAGTCGGCCCCACGCCTGCGCCGTGTGCGCCCGCAGCTTCAGCTCCAAGACCAACCTGGTCCGCCACCAGGCGGTGCACACGGGCTCCCGCCCCTTCCCCTGCCCGCAGTGCGGCAAGAGCTTCAGCCGCAAGACCCACCTGGTGCGACACCAGCGCGTCCATGGAGGAGCCGCCCACCCGGCCTCCGGAGCTGACCTCTCGAGCCCAGCCTGGCCCACTCCCACCGACGTGGCCGCACCCACGCTCTTCTTCTGAGCTTCGTTCTAGCCCGGACCCGGGCTTTCCCTTCGTTTGCTCCCTGGTTCCAGAGACCCATGCCGGACATCTGGGCATTGTGGCCTGGATTGCCCGTGGCCATTTTCCTCTCTTCTCCATCCTGCGGGGGGAAAGCCTGGAAAGGATACCTGGCTTTGACCTTCTGTGTCAGAGACAGGGCTAAGAGTAAACCCTTGATGGGAACAGTTTAGGCCTGAGTCCTTGTAAATCTCCCACTAAGAGAGCCCATGGAAAGATGATGTTTCCTGGACCACTCCCAACGGAGGACTGAGTCAGGAACCTCTACAGGGGCAGGGAAAGAATGGCCATCTGTATACTGAAAGTTTCATTAAAATTACAATCCGAAGGTTCTGGGGCTGTGGAATGAGTTGGGGATGGAACCCCTGACTTTTCTCAGCCACCCTTTTCTACCTTAGTCCACACACAGACACCCCTTCCCATCCTATCTGGGTGAGTTCAATTTAGCCAGCTGCCAATAATGGGCTTTCTCAAATCAAAATATGATACAGCTAATTGCTGAATCGCTGTCTTGCTCCCTGACCTTAGCTCAAATCTGACAAGGAGGAAACATCAGTATACATTTCTCATGCCAGGGGTTGAAGGTTAAACTGTAAGGAAGACGAACAGAGGAAGCAGGGTGCCCCTGGCTGTTCCCATGGAGACGGGGTGCCACCGAAGTTTCTGGAGCTCCAGGGCTCTCTGCCTGGGTTTGCAGCTCTCCCAAGGGGATCTCAGAACAGCAGCCCCACCTGCCACCTGCGAGGCTGACAGGAGAGCTGACTGACCGGAAAGGGTAGGATGATGGGGGAGTGTGTTGGACTTGGAGTGAGAAGTCTTACAGTTGACTTTTCCTCAGTCTCTTTAGGACTTGGAGCAGAGCCCTACGTTTTCCTGGGTCTCTGCTTTCTCCTTACACTAAGATTGTTGTCGATGAGGGCTGAGGCTTTTTTCCAATTCTAACGTCACTATCTGCAAGATAGCACTCGTGGTGAAGAATCTGCCTGCCAATGCAGGAGACATGAAACATGGGTTCGATCCTTGTGTAGGGAAGATCCCCTGGAGGAGGAAATGGCAACCCACTCCAGTATTCTTGCCTGGAGAATCCCATGGACAGAGGAGCCTGGTGGGCTACAGTCCATAGGGTCACAAAGAAGCAACTTAGCACAAAGGTTTCAGAATAACCCTAGCAAATATTTACTGGGTGCCAACATTGTGCCAGAGGATGAGATGGTTGGATGGCATCACTGACTCAGTGAACACGAGTTTGAGTAAGCTTGGGAAGTTGGCAATGGACAGGGAAGCCTGGCGTGCTGCAGTCCATGGGGTCCCTAAGAGTCGGACACGACTGAACTGAACTGAACTACTTTGTGCCAAGTCTTGCACTAGGCATGGGCAACAACAGTAAGCAAGAGCTTACAGGAAACAGGAGGACTGTGGGGCCAGGGCCAGCACAGAGGGCTTTGCGAGTGGCGCCCAAAATCTAGGAAAAGTCAAGAGAGGTTCACAGGTTGAAGACACCTCTAAAGTGAGCCCTGAAGGATGGGCGCACATAGCAAGTGACTAACTCCTCCTCCTGGTCCTTTTCTTGGGTTCCTACCTCTTTCTTATCCTGGTCTTGTAACCCGAGTTGTTTTAAATATGCAAGACCTGGGAGACCTTAGCTGGAAGCTAGCTGCACAGACATTCTGATGACTCTTGTGCTGGGGGAGGTGGAGAAAGGTGAAGAGCCAGGCTGCCCTCCTGAGTCAGAGCACAGAGCACAGCTCCTCATGCCTGCCTGGGGCTTTGAGACTTATCTCTATGGCTCAGCGGGCTCCGTCAAGCACCCACATCGGTGAAGAGGCATCCACCATTCCTAAGTTGTTGCCTTCCCACTTTGAGCAGGAGAGGAGATGGTCAGCTAAGGAGCCAACCTGCTGTGCTTTAAATATAGTTTCCCCCAGTATCTGAAAGTAGAGCGTTCCTATGAAATACAGCCCAAATTCACAATAACTACTATTATTATCACCATTTTATAGATGTGGAAACTGAGTACAGAGCAATTAGGTCATTTGTACAAGGTCATTCCTTCCTTCATTCAACAAACATGCACTGAGTACTTACCTGTGTGTCCAGCATTGTGAGATGCTGGCAATAGGAATACTCTTTATAAACTAAAATGTGTTCAATACTTACTCTTCACTGCTGCTGCTGCTGCTATGTCGCTTCAGTCGTGTCCGACCCTGTGCGACCCCATAGACGGCAGCCCACCAGGCTCCCCTGTCCCTGGGATTCTCCAGGCAAGAACACTGGAGTGGGTTGCATTTCCTTCTCCAATGCATGAAAGTGAAAAGGGAAAGTGAAGTCGCTCAGTCGTGTCCAACTCCTAGCGACCCCATGGACTGCAGCCTACCAGGCTCCTCTGTCCATGGGATTTTCCAGGCAAGAGTACTGGAGTGGGGTGCCATTGCCTTCTCCATACTCTCTTCACTAAGTACACTCAGTAAAGGGTACTCAGTACACTAAGTAAAGCCCTAAGTGAATCAAGGGCTTTACAAGTGTTGCCCTGTTTTTCTTCCCACCATCCTGTGAGTGGGCGTCCTTGTCCTTGGTCAAGTTTTTCTCATGAGGTAAAAGAAGCTCAGAGAGTCCAAGTCACTTGCACAAGTGACACAGAATATGTGATGAAAGCAAGGCAGTGGTTTGCTTCGCAAGCCTGTGCTTTAAAAAAATGAGGGGACTTCCCTGGTGGTCCAGGTGGCTCGGGGGGTAAAGAAATCTGCTTGCAGTGTGGGAAACTGGGGTCTGATCCCTGGATCAGGGAGCTCCCCTGGAGAGGAAATGGCTACCCACACCAGCATTCTTGCCTGGAGAATCCCATGGGAGAGGAGCTTGGTGGGCTACAGTCCATGGGGGCAAAGAGTTGGACACGACTGAGGGACTAACACTGGTGGTCCAGTGGTTAAGACTTCGCCTTCCAGTGCAGGGGTGTGCGTTTAATCCCTCTGCTCAGGGACCTACGCTCCCACATGCTTCAGGGCAAAAAAAAAAAAAAAAAAACCAAAACATAAAATAGAAGCAATATTGTATTTATAACAAACTCAATAAAGACTTTTAAATGATCCACATTTTAAAAAGCTTTATAAAAAAGCAAATTTTATGTTTGCATCAACAGTGCACAAGGGTTCCAATTGTTCCTAGACAACACTGGCTGTTTTTTGCCATTCTGTCAGGTATGCAGTGACCTCTCAGTGTGGTTTCGACTTTCATTCCCCTGTGTGTGTGTGTGTGTGTGTGTGTGTGTGTGTGATTTAGTTGCTCAGTCAGGTCTGACTCTTGTGACCCCATGGACTGCAACCTGCCAGGCTCCTCTGTTCATGGCATTCTCCAGGCAAGAATACTGGAATGGGTTGCCATTTCCTTCTCCAGGGTATCTTCCCATCCCCAAGGATGGAACCTGGGTCTCCTGTGTTGCAGGCAGACTCTTTACCAACTGAGCTACGAAAGAAACCCTTCATCCCCCTAGAGCCTGTATTTTTCAGCACCAGACTCAGTCTCCTTGCAGAGAGGTCCCTCACCTTCCTGGTCTTCAGGGCGTTCAGTGGATGGGTCTGGTGATCAGCGTGCAGGGGACTTTTACACGAAGGGCCATGGGATGAAGGTGAAGAGCGACAAAGCACACGTGGAGGGTCGGGAGGGCTCTCTGGAACGGGGGTGACTCGCTGAGACCTCACCTCCTTGGACCAGCTCTCGGCACCATAGTCACCTTCACTCTCCCGACAATGAGTGTGTCTCCTGGGGGAGAAGAAGGGGCTTCTGCCCCAGGCAGCAAACCACTTTTGTGGGCAGACCCCTGCATAAAAGCAGGAAGCAACTGAAAGCAAGCTCGTGTATCAGTTACAAAATGTCCCCTTTCCAGAAGTGATGGTGAATTATGGAGTCACCCCGAGGTGGGGATGTGAGAGTCTGTGTGGAAGGGTGGCTGTCAGCTGGAACTGGCTTGTAATTAGGACAAGAGCCTGTATCACACGGGCTTCAGTGACACTGTCCAGCACAGCCCATCTCCCAGCCCAGGATCTGAGAACCACCTGACAGCGGCCTCCTGGCCTTGCCAGCCCGCAGGCCTCCCCACTGCACACACAGAGGAAAACTTAAAAGCCAAGTCTGTGCTAGGAACTCCTTCACCAAAGACACTGTGTTTCTTTCCTGGGACTGCCAGAATCAAGCCCCACGCACTGGAGGATGGAAAACATTTCTCCTCTCAGCTCTGCAGGCCAAAGTCCACAGCCAAGGTGTGGGCAGGGTTGCGTTCCCTCCGAAGGTTCTGGCATGGGTCTGTTCCAGACCTCTCTCCCAGCTGCTGGAGTTGCCGGCAAGACTCGCTCTGCCTCGACTGTGGCTGCATCCGTCCAGCCACCGCCTCCTGTTTTCGCATGGCCTTCTTTCTCTCTGTCTGTCTGTGTGTGTGTCTTCTCTTCTTCTAAGGACGCAGTCCTAGTGGATTAGGGCCACCCAACATCCTCACCTGAACTCCATTGCATCTGCAGAGACCCAGTTTCCAGATAAGGTCACAGTCACCGGCCTTAGGGGCAAGGACTTCAGCCTGTCTCTAGGGGACACATTTCTGCGCATCACAGGGACCTTCACGGAGATACTGTGCCAACCGTGGAGGAGGAGAAACTGACACACAGGCTGGGAGGGGATGGGCTGGCTCCACCAAGGTGGGAGGGGGGCAGCGCTGCATGGTTCTGATCAAACTCGACTGGTCCCCAGAGCTCTTGCCTCCGGGTGACAGGCTGGGAAACAAGCTTTGGGGATGTACAGTGGAGCGTTCCAACAGGCTAAACAATGATAACAAAGATGTCACTTCGAGTTCCTTGACTCTACAAGTGATTTTTTAAATTTATATTTTCTTACTTTTCTAACAGTAAAACAGCTTTGACATGACTGTAAACGAAGAGAAAGCACAGTTGACTTTTAGGAGACTGCAGGAGCAGCCAAGAAATGAGCGATCTTCCATCAAATGTGACTGTTTTGTTCAGTGTTTCTGTAAATTCTGTGTGTGAGTGCATGTGTGTGTGTGTGTGCGTTTGCACGCATGCACCTGTTCTACAGTTTATTTGTGGGGAGATATAAGATGGAGGAGCCCCATGGGGAGATGCCCCCTTGAGGGTAAGTGGGTTTGAATGGCTAGGTGTGCAGGTCAGACAGATGGGCTGAGATGGGAAGGGGCTTCTGGATGGCATTTTGAGGAATAGAGGATGGTCAAATTGAAGTGGGATGAACTGGTCTCCCACAGTGAATGTTTTTTCTGCCCCCTGAGAGCCAAGAACCCTCCTGGGAGCTGTGGTGCGGTGTGGCCTGTGGTCCCAGCATGGCAGACACTCTCTGGGAGGGAAGTGGTTACCAAAGGCTGGTGGAGACCTTCACCCTGCCTCATGGTGCGGAAGACAGGTTGCTCTGCCTGAAGGGTATTTCCTTAACCAGAGACACGTCCACATTCCACTATGCGCGACATCCTGTCCTTTCCCAGGGGTAGTAATTTGGGGAAATTCGGCTGCAGAGCGATGTACTGTGGCCTCAGTAGGAGGAGAAGCAGGGCTCTCAGAGAAAGGGGCCCTGTCCTCACGACAAGGCATTGCCGTCAGAGGGGGCTTGCCTGAAGGCTTTTAGGAAACACTTTCCCAACTGCTTGACAGACAACAGAGCTAGGGTCTAGGATGAGTACAGCCTCCTAGCAGGGACGCTCTTGGTCAAGATCAGGAACTGGATTGACGTCATAGACTGACGTAGAACGTCATTACGTAAAGTTCTTGGGGCATCGCAGTGGGTTCCCTTTCGGGCTCTCCGAAGGCCTGACTCCGCGGCCCGACAGCCCAGCCAGGCAGTCCTGCGTAGCTCAGAGCCCCCCCCTTTTCCCTCACTGGGCTTTCTCCACTCGGGGTTTCTCTGGAGGGTTTTTAGGGCCCCCCAGAGACTCTGCCCTGTGGCCCAGCTTCCTCCCAGAAGGGCTGTATTTTGGTGGACAAGGCTAGCTCTTATCTAAGTAACCAGCCCTGGGATCCTCTCCTCCGGGACGCGGGCCTGCGCATCCATACGCGCTTGCGCTTCCCACCCCGACTGGTCCCCCTGCACATCTGCCCAAACCCAGGCTCACCCCCAAGCCCAGGCTTTCCGACCACCTGGACTACTGATTTCTCCTCCCATCAGGTCTGGCCTCCAGCTATACGCGAAGGTCTGTCTAGTCAAAGCTATGGTTTTTCCAGTAGTCATGTATGGGTGTGAGAATTGGGCCATAAAGAAGGCTGGGCCCCAAAGAATTGATGCTTTTGAATTATAGAGCTGGAGAAGACTCTTGAAAGTCTTCTTGGACAGCAAGGAGATCAAACCAGTCAATCCTAAAGAAAATCAGATCTGAATATTCATTGCAAGGACTGATGCTGAAGCTGAAGCTCCAATACTTTGGCCACCTGATAGGAAGAACTGACACTGGAAAAGACCCTGGTGCTGGGAAAGACTGAAGGCAGGAGGAGAAGAGGGTGGCAGAGGATGAGATGGTTGGATGGCATCACTGACTCAGTGGGCAGGAATTTGAGCAAATTCCGGGAGATAGTGGAGGGCAGAGGAGCCTGGTATGCTGCTGTCCATGTGGGTGCAAAGAGTCAGACAAAACTGAGCTACTGAATAACAACAACAATAAAACGTTCTGAGTGCTTATGTTGACCTAGGCTCTGAGTTAATTCTCCAAAGTCCCTTTGACTTATCCCCATTCCACAGGTAAGGAAATGGAGGTTTAGTGTGCTTGAGCGCTTAAGGATGTGAGGGCCTTGTCTCCCCAGGCCAGCTGGAGCAGCTCCAGGCCCACAAGGCCGTCTTGTGTACTATCTGGATTCCTGGACCCACCTCACTTGGTGCTTGTTGAGCTGTGTAGCTAGAAGAGGAGCGCACCCATCTGTTCTCTCCTGGAAGCTTTGGTGCCTAGAATCCACCTGATCAGTCAGAGCTTTGGCTAAGTCAGGGTAACAGCCAAAGCACAGATCCCGGACAGAGAATGAATATTCAGTGATCCATTTTCCCCTTGGCTGCCAGAATGCTTAAAGCTAAATTTACTGCTCAAGTGCCGCTCTCGGAGTCAGATGTCTGGTGTAGCTCACATACTTTACATTTTACTAGCTCTATGGTAACATATGGCCTTTGTTTGTTGTTCCTCCAGATGCTCTATACCTGCCATAGCAGATGAAGAGACAGGCACACAGACGAAGAGGAGAAAAGAGCCTCACTTGGCAGAGGGGACAGAAAGGGAAAGTAAGAATGCTGGTGTTGGAGGAGCCTGGGTATTTCCTAGACCAGTGGTCCTTAACCTTCTGTGGACCACCAAGCAGGTGGGTGAAATATTTGAAAACTCTCCCCAGAAAAATGTACATCAAAACAGCAGACTGGAGACTCCCCTGGTGGTCCAGTGGCTAAGACTCCAAGCTCCCAATGCAGGATCCCTGGTCTGGGAACTAGATCCCACATCTCGCAGCTAAGAGTTCGTATGCCGCAACTAAAGGTCACGTGTGCCACATCAAAGAACCGGCACCGTCACATAAATAAATATTTAAAACAAACAAAACCAAGAATTTGCATGTAATTTCAGAAGGCATGTGGATCCTTCCACCCCCACCCAAGCCCACCCGTCGCCTTCAGAGTCTCTGAAGCTCTGAAATGTTAACCCCTCATCCTGCACATGTAAGAACAGAGGCCTTTAAAAGGAGAGGGGCCCCTGGGGCTGAGGGTGGGAGGGAAGGAAAGATGGAATCTGCAGTTTTGCCAGGGCAGGCCCTGCTGGCAGGTATCCGGTTCTCCCTGTGACCCTGGGCCTGGGAGCACCCACCCCAGGAGGAGCCTAAAGGTAACTGGGAAACCGTATGGGGCCAAAGGAAACACATCCCCAGCTCTGCAACCCCCTTCTTGTTCAGCAGGCTTGGGAGAGTGGGGTATGCAAACCTACAGCTAAGTGGGTTAAGAGACTGGGACCAAATCGGGAGTCACCATTAGCCAGAGGACCCCAAGACCCTCACCTCTGGACCCAGATTGAAGCCCCACCACCACCTGGCTGGGCCTGGAGGCTGGAGTAAACCCCGGGAGGTCCTGCCTGGGTGGGAACCAGGAAGCCCAGGGCCTGCCTGCCCGTGGGTTACCCCCCTCCTCGTGAACAGTCTGATGGGGGCTTCTCATTTCGCAGCTGCAGCAGCTGCCAGCCCCACCCCCTCCGTCTCATCTGGCTCTATTGTGCTTTGTTTCAGGAAGGCGAGAAAGCAGTGATCACTCGCCCCCACTTCTATTCTGTCAAGGTCACAGGCTTCTCCTCTCCTCCTGGGGCCCGTGCTAGTCATCTCCTATCAGTGTTTCGAGAACAGTCTTCTGAGCTTTCTACAGCTCTGTGAAAGCGGTTGGTTGGGGACCCATCGCTTGTGGGGTCAGGGAGATGCTCAGAAACTCTTGTTGTCTGTCTGAGGTCAGGTAGGCACTTGAGAGAACCTGGGGGAAATCAAGGACTTATCCACTGTCACCATTGGGACCCGCCTTTTGCAAATGTAACTGGTTTATTAAATGAGCTGGACCGGGCGAGTGGCAAGCAAGAGGCAACTTATTTTTTCTTCCATCATCACACTCAATCCCCTTCTGTCAGACCCGCCTTCTTTACTGTACCAGATTTCCACTGCTATGTGATTATCACCGACACCAAGTGACTGAAAACAACCACCTCTCACGTGCACACAGTGCTGCGCATTAACAACTTGAGACAGGCCCTGAAGGACAGGTTTTCGGCTGGTGCCACCTGGGGTCCTTCATGCTGTTTTTGTTGTCTTGTGGCTTTGAGGCTCCATGGGGCTTGGATGGTTCTAGATGGCCCGGTTCATACATCTGATGGTTGGTGATAGCTCAGCTAGGCCCCCTCCTGCTCCAGCTTTCCTGCTGCTTCATTCACATGGACATGATACTGCCTCCATGTTTTCAAGTTTCTGCTGTCACCATTGGGGCTTCCAGCTGCAATACAGGAGATGCAAGAGATGAGGGTTCGATCCCTGGGTGGGGAAGATCCCCTGGAGGAGAGCTTGGCAACCCACTCCAGTATTCTTGCCTGGAGAATCCCATGGACAGAGGAGCCTGGCGGGCTAGAGTTCATGGAGTCGCAAAGGGTTGGACACAACTGAAGCAACTGAGCGTGCATGACTGACTGGCTTTCTCAGTTCCAAATTCCTAGAGGAGAACCTGGGACAGGCTAAATTCAAGTCACGTTTATCCAGGTTTGATCAGCTGTGACCGAGCGGATGTGGTCTCGTGGTTGTTATACGAGTGTCATGTTCTGCTCTGTTTATGGGAGAAATGGAAATTCCCAGGGACACACGTGGCCATGGGTTCCCGGGCTGGACAGACAAGTCCAAGAGGCGTGTGCTGCAGTGAGCACTGTGACCGGGACCAGCCCTGAGCTGACCACTCATGATGGCAGCTCCCACAAACCCATCATGCTGATTAATTCCAAAATCATTGGTGGTTACTTAGAAAACTGCTTCAGCAAAGTGGTGGGAGCAAAAAGCAGATTACGAGTGGCTGAAGGTAAGTTGGAGCGAGGAAGTGGAGGCAACATTTACAGACTGCTTGAATTCATAGAGTCAGAAAGTTAATTGGTAGATGCCAGGAGCTGGTGGGGGTGGTGAGGAGCGGGGATGGGCATTTAGTGTTTAATGGGGATGGAATTTCAGTTTCAGAAGGTGAAGAATCAGGAGGTGGGTGATGGTGAGAGATGCACAACAATGTGAATGTACTTAGTGCTACTGAACTGTGCAGTTAAAAATGGTTGAAAAAGTATGCTTTAGATTACATGACTTTTGTTGTTGTTCAGTCGCTCAGTCGTGTCCGACTCTTTGAGACCCCATGGACTGCAGCACACCAGGCTTCCCTGTCCTTCACCATCTCCCAGAGTTTCCTCAGACTCATGTCCATTGATTCGGTGATGCCATCCAGCCATCTCATCCTCTGTCACCCCCTTCTCCTTTTGCCGTCAATCTTTCCCAGCATCAGGATCTTTTCCAGTGAGTCAGCTCTTTGCATCGTGAGGCCAAAGTATTGGAGTGTCCGCCTCAGCATCAGTTCTTCCAGTGAATATTCAGGGTAGATTTCCTTTGCAGGAAATTTCCTTTTCAGAGTTCGATTGCCTTGCAGTCCAAGGGACTCAAAAGTCTTCTCCAGCACCACAATTTGAAAGCAACAATTCTTCGGCGCTCGGCCTTCTTTATGCCAACATCCGTACACGGCTACTGGAAAAACTATAGCTTTGACTGTGCAGACCTTTGCTGGCAAAGTGATGTCTCTGTTTTTTAATACACTGTCTAGATTGTCATAGCTTTTGTTCCAGGGAGAAAGTGTCTTTTAATTTTATGGCTGTAGTGACTATCCAGAGTGACTTTGGAGCGCAAGAATGTGACTCTTACCACAGTAAAAAAACATTACAAAAAAAACCAAAACATGTCCACACTGCTCGGAATAGACATCTTCACTCATCCAGCACATCTGCGCTTCTGGGGAGAGCTTACCCTTTATTCCTCCTGCTTCACCAACGTGCCCAGGTGGACCTGCCATGTGCTTGCATGGTCCTGCTCCCCGTACCAGTTGGGTGAGGACCCCTCCACCCCGGCAACTCCAGCTGGGCCCGTTGGAGCCCTGCCGCAGGGCGCAGGACTTTGCACCATGAGTGGGGAAGCAGAGGCCATGCTTGTCAAGCTCGGAAGCTTCTACAGGACATTTTTTCTTATCATGTGGACGAGGCCAGTCTTCAGTGAAGGACCACGGAGCTGACCACAGAGAGGAATGGGACTGAGAGATGGAGAGAAGCTTGGCATCCGATGAAGCATAGATTCCTGACATTTCTGAGACCAAACTGCATTCAGGGCTTTCTGTGGCAGCTGTGAGATGCGCCGTGTGGGTCTCCCTCCCAAAGCAAGGCCTCTCCACATGGGTGAGTTGGGCACAGTCAGCCTGCCGCTACCAGCGTCGTCAGAGTCCCCTTCAATTTGTGAGCTGAGAACCAGCTCTCCCCAGGAAGTTCCTGCCAACTGGAGGGTGGCAGTCCCTTGGGCCTGGCCCTTCCTGCCCACGTGGACCCGGGCATTGCCGTCTGAAGCCCCACCTGCGGGATTCTGTTCCCCCACTTCCCTTTCCGAGGTGTCAGAGCCACACTGTGCCTGAGACTGTTTGCTCCCTTTTAAAAAGATCTTTCAAGAGAATTGGGCTTCCCTAATAGCTCAGTTGGTAAAGAATCCGCCTGCAATGCAGGAGACCCTGGTTCGATTCCTGGGTCAGGAAGATCCGCTGGAGAAGAGATAGGCTTCCCACTCCAGTATTCTTGGGCTTCCCTTGTGGCTCAGCTGGTAAAGAATCTGCCTGCAATTCGGAGACCTGGGTTCGATCCCTGGGTTGGGAAGATCCCCTGGAGAAGGAAAAGGCTACCCACTCCAGTATTCTGGCCTGGAGAATTCCACGGACTGTATAGTCCATGGGGTCCCAAAAAGTCGGACACGACTGAGCAATATCCACTTTCACTTTCAAAGGAATTACTTCCCAATATATCTCTTACCCCTGCCCCCGACTGCTTTCAGAAAGGCCTATCTGACACCCCTTCCTATGAATTCAGTGAGCCAATATATTTCCCTTTTCATCTTGGCTAGTTGAGTTGGGCTTCTGACCTCGCAATCAAGAGAACCCTGACGTTCTCTTCTTGACTTACACAAGCAGTATTAAAAACATGAAGTGAGTTCCCCAGCCTCTTGCCCAGGATTCCTGCCCTTCCTGGAATCTTCTCCTCCCACCACCAGAGGACCCAGCTGGCCTGGTTTCCCATTCAAAGAATAGCCCTCCTGACCCCTGGCTTGTCCCTACTGTCTGGCAGAGGCTGGAGTCCAGAGATCTGCTCTATCAGCAAAGGGTCCATTCCTGTGATGTTCAGTGGAAGACAGGAACACAGATTCATGGAAAAACCCACTCCCCTCTCCTCATAGTCACTGATTCTCAGAAGATGGAGGCTCGCCCCTTCCCCTTCCTCCAGGTGAAACAGCAGTGGACGGGCTCAAGAACCCTGCTCATTGGGAGTCCAGTTATGTGTAGGCCTCTAAGGAGGTGGCAGAGTCCGACACTTGCAAGCTTCCAGCTGGGGTCAAGGTTATTAACACCCCACTGTACCCAACATCCAGGTGGTAAGCATCCCTGGTGATGCCAGTATTGGAAACATCCCTGCATGCCTGACTGCTAAAGGAAAAAAGGGCTTCCCCAGTGGCTCAGCACATATAGAATGCCCCTGCAATGCAGGAGCCACAGGAGACGTGGGTTCAGTCCCTGGGTGGGGAAGATCCCTTGGAGATGGAAATGGCAACCCACTCCAGTATTCTTGCCTAGAGAATCCCATGGACAGAGGAGCCTGGCTGGAAAAGAAGGTGGCGGCAATGGGCCCCATAAGTTCTGTCAACTTAACAACAAAAACAAAACAGCCACAACATAAGATTTGAGAGTTATGTTTTATTTGGTGGAAATTTTTAGGATTCCAAGCCCAGGAGACAGCATCTCAAGTGACCCCGAGAAAACTGCTCCGAGGCGGCAAGTGGAGGAACCAGGTTATTTAGAAGTTTTACAACAAAGGGCAGGTAGGCCGAACATCAAGAGATTATTTTTCATTAAAGGAAATAAGATATCCCAAATTAAAGAGTGTAGCACTTTTCTATTACGGGAAGTTGAAAGAGTCTGGGTGCACCGAAATCATTCCTTTCATGTATATCTTGGCGATTTGGGGCCAGTACATCCTGAGTTCCTCAGTGCTCACCGTTAGGAGTGGCTTAAGCCTGATGGCTGCTGGATCGCAGGTATTGTTCTCTTTCCCAGGTGCCTTCAGGATTCACAGATTCATCTTTGGATGGCTGGAATCGCTGATGACTGTGGTATCCTTGTTTACTGATACAGCAGACGGTAAAGAATCTGCCTGCAATGCAGGAGACCTGGGTTCAATCCCTGGGTTGGGAAGATTCCCTGGAGAAGGAAATGGCAACCTACTCCAGTATTCTTGCCTGGAGAATTCCATAGACAGAGAAGCCTAGTGGGCTGCAGTTTATGGGGTTACAAAGAGTTGGATGCAATTGAGCAACCACACTTTCACTTTTCACTCCATTTCTCAGTTCATTTTCATCAGCCTGCCTTCCAGAACCATTATTGTTGTTCAGTCACTCAATCATGTCCAACTCTTTGCAATCCCATGGACTGCAGCACACCAGGCTTCCCTGTCCTTCACCATCACCTGGAGTTTGCTCAAACTCATGTTCATTTAGTCCATGATGCCATCCAAACCTCTCATCCTCTGTCACCCTCTTCTCCTCCTGCCCTCAATCTTTGCCAGCATCAGGGTCTTTTCCAATGAGTTGGCTTTTCCCATCAGGTGGCCAAAGTACTGGAGCTTCAGTTTCAGTCCTCCCAATGAATATTCAAGGTTGATTTCATTTGGTTCGATCTCTTGCTGTCCAAGGGACTCTCAAGAGTCTTCTCCAGCACCACAATTCAAAAGCATCAATTCCAGAACCATTCTCCAAACCAAAGCAGCCATGATACCACAAGGACAGAAATGATAACTGGGGTCCTACAGCCAGGGCCTGCAGCCAGGGATACCTCCTTTCCGGGACCACCTGGAGCCATTTCCAGGCAAACATGAGAGAGTCCGCGGGTGAGGCAGCCCTCCGTCCCTGGGAAGACTGGCCTCTGGCAGCCTCAAGCAAGAAATGGAAGAGAAGGAAAACCTTCCCTGGAGGGGGGCCAGTGAAGGAAGAGGGGACCCCTGGCAGGACTGTGTGACAAGAGGGAGGGCTCTCCACTCTTAAAGGATGTGATTCAATGACTGGGAAGAGAGGACCCAGGGGGAGCTTGCCTGACACCAGCTTAGCCCTTCCCCTCTCCCTAGCTGAGCAGGTGACTTAACTAAGCCTCCACTTCCTCTCAGCAAAATGAGGACAAAGTGATGCTTCACTGGAGGAAACGGAATAGTGCATAATTGATGGAGCACAGGGCCTGGTGCATTCTGGGTCTGAAATTATCTAATGTTAATTAAAAAGCACATTAATTCTTATTTTATAAAACTCATTTGAGGCAGGACTGTTCTCAAATCTTTCCGATCTAAGTCCTCACAGAGCATCATTATTGTGAGGGCTTCCCTTGTGGCTCAGCTGGTAAAGAATCCACCTGGAATGTGGGAGACCTGGGTTCGATCCCTGGGTTGGGAAGACCCCCTGGAGAAGGGAAAGGCTACCCACTCTAGTACTCTGGCCTGGAGGATTCACAGGGTCACAAACAGTCAGACACAACTGAGTGGTTTTCACTTTCAGTGAGTGGTAGCCAGTGATGTTTTTGTTCATTTTGTTTTCTCCTCAGAGACAGGAGGTTTTATTGATGCTGATGGGGGTAGGAAGGGCCCCAGGAGCCTGGAGTGGGTGGTGGGGCTGAGTCAGTCAGCAGATATATAAAACCTGGGCACGTGGGGGTGGGTTAGGGCACATCCATCTGTTTCAGAGTTTTCTTTTCAGGGGTCTTCGTGGTGCCATATGAGATCTTTGGTTGAGGCATTTGGGATCTAGTTCCCTGGTCCAGGATCGAACCCCGGGCCCCTGCATTGGGATTGCAGAGTCTTGGCCACTGGACCCCCAGGGAAGTCCCCATCTTCTCAAGACTCTTTGGCTCCTTCTTTGGGGAAGGGAGGGAGCACCTTGACGGGGAGCAATCTGCAGAGCAGCAAGCAGGAAGGTGGGGATGACTGAGAGCTCCTGACCTGAGAGAAGTCCCCACAGCAGGCAGGAACATCTGGGTGGACAGATGGTTTCACTGGTCAGTAGGGGAAAGGGAGGGGGCACTGGCTGGCACAGGCCGGTTCTCTGTGAGTGACAAGTGCGTGGTGCGGCCAGGGTCAGAGGCACATTCGTCCAATGTGTCTTGATAGAGGGCTTCACAAACAGGTCACAGCCAGGGTGGAGAGGCCCCAGGTGAAGAGCCGTAGTGACGGGAGAGTAAAGAGAGCGGGATGGATTTTAGGAGAAAAGTTCCGGTTAGAAACATGTGTAGGTTTGGGGCATGTAGCTCATGCGAGGGGCACCAGGAGTACGTCACACAGCCCAAGGCCCAAGTTCACGTACCAGCCAAGTACTCTGACGCTGCGGTGTCCCTCCTGGTGTAGGCATCTCTCTGTCTCTCTCTACCCACGCCCTCCCTCTTGGCATCAGACAAAAGTCTGATCCCCACAGCAGACCAGCTTTCATCAGTACGTGCTGGACAAGTGCCGGCCGCGGGTAAACAGTAGGCCCCCTAACGTGCACGTGGGAGGGAGTGGGGCTGGAGGTGGCGGCTGAGGCTCCCCCCTGCCCTTGTGCCCGCGGCGGGCACACAGGCTGCCCCTCACCCGGCTGGCCCCACACGACCGAGGAGGCTGGCAGGGCTGGGGGTTGCACAGCATGAGGGCCAGTAGCCACTCGTCCCCAGCTCCACAGTGGTCCACGCCACTAGGCGCCCCCCCACACACCCTGGGCGGCACTCCCCCCCCTTTCCTAGCGGCAGGGACGTGGACAAAGGCTCAGGACCCCTCCCTGGCCCCTCCGCTTGGATCCGCATCCTTTCCCCAGGCTCAGGGAGGAGACTGTGTGTCCCACGTGCCCACCGCCATGAGCCAGGGGCGCTCTGCTGGTCGGAAATCGTGGTTCTCGGCAGAAGCCTCTCCTTCCCCCACTTCTTCCCCGCATCTGGAGACCCCGAATGGCCTGGTGTAACACAATGGAAGGCACTCAACACCCCTGGACTGGACGAGCATCTTGAACCCAAGATCAGTCATGAAGAAATAATGAGCCAAATTCAGATAATGGGATGTTGCACAAGACAATGCTCTGACCTGTGAAGGATTGTCAATGTCCTTAAAAAACTAGAGGTACCATGTGACCCAGCACTCCCACGCCTGGGCACATATCTGGAGATATCTCCAAATAGACAGGCATATATCTGGAGAAAACTCTAATTCAAAAAGATACATGCACTCCAGTGTTTACAGCAGGACTGCTTATAATAGCCACGACATGGAAGCAACCTAAATGTCCACTGACAGATGCATGGATAAAGAAGATGTGATATACATGATGGAACACTACTCAGTCATAGAAAAGAATGAAACAAAGGCATTTGCAGCAATATGCATGGACCGAGAGATTATCATACCTAAGTGAAGTAAGTCAGACAGAGAAAGATATCAAATGCTACCACTTATTTGTGAAATCTTTAAAAAATAGTAGAAATGAACTTTGTTAGTTACAAAACAGACTCACAGACATAGAAAACAAACATATGGTTACCAGAAGGAAAGCGGGGGGAGGGATACATTAGGAGTTTGGGATTAGTAGATACTACTATCTATAAAATACATGAACAACAAGGACCTCCTGTATAGCACAGGAAACTATGTTCAGTATCTTATAATAACCTATAATGGAAAAGAATCTGAAATATATATATTAATATGTATATGCTATATATGTATATATATATATATATAAAACTGAATCATTTTGCTGTACACCTAAAACTAACAGAACATTGTAAATCAATTATATACTTCACTGAAAAGAGAAAAAAGAACTGTCAGTGTCATGGAAGACAAAAGTGTCATGGAAGAAAAAAGTGCAGAAGAGGTTCTAGATGAAAGGCCAGAAACGGGCCAACCAAATGCACTGCATGACGCTTAGTTGAACCTTGGACAAAGATAAACTGTAAGTCATTATTGGGACCACTGGGGAAATTTGAATATAGACTGCATTATGCGATGATATAATATGTCAAAGTTAAATTTTGGGGGGTGTAGTAGTAGTCGTATGATTATGGAAAAGTTTGTCCTTAGGGTATCAGTCCAGTCCCCCGTTAGTCACTCAGTCATGTCTAACTCTTTGTGGCCCCATGGACTGTAGACTGCCAGGCTCCTCTGTCCATGGGCTTCTCCAGGTAAGTGGAGTGGGTTGCCATGCCCTCCTCCAGGGATTCTTAGGGTATACATGATGAAATATTTCAGAGAAATATCATGATGAATGTATTCCATGATGAATGAAATACCATGATACTGTTTATGAATGATTCAGCAAAAAAAAAAATATATATATATATATGTATGGAGAGAGAGATGTAAAGCAACTGTGGCTAAGTTTTTTCTGTTTTAAAATTTATTTGGCTGCACCAAATCTTAATTGTGGCACATGGGATTTTGTTGCGGCATGTGGAATCTAGTTCCCCCAGTAGGGATTGAACCCAGACTCCCTGCATTGGGAGTACAGAATCTTAGCCACTGGACCACCAGGGAAGTCCCAAGCTGTAGCTAAATAACAACTGGTGAATTCCAGGTGAAGCATGCTTGGATTTCACAGTACCATTCTCTCACATTTTCTGTAGGTTTGAAATTAAAGGGAAACATATCAGTTCCACTATATTACATGATATACTTTGTGAAATTGATGTGTTTTGCCAGTGCTGAACGTCTTTCAGAAACCATGTGACTTTCCCTGTCCAGAGCCCTAAAATGCATATTCAGTGATCCTGTTTTGGGGGACTTCAGAACAGGAAAAAAGCCTTGGGCACTGCAAGTCAAACACCAACAGTAAAAATACGTCTACACAAACGATGGTGCCTCAGAGCATGGAATATTGTCCAGTGATTAGAACTGTAATGTGAAATGGTTCACATAGTCACATTAAACACTCAGGACAGACTCACTTCTGGCTGCAGGAATCATACTGGAGGGCTTTATCAAAAACTTTGGGATTTATTAATACCAGTGTTGTTGTTGCTTAGTCGCCAACTTGTGTCTGGCTTTTTGTGACCCCATGGATTATAGCCCACCAGGCTCCTCTGTCCATGGCATTTCCCAGGCAAGAATACTGGAGTGGATTGCCTTTCCCTTCTCCAGGGGATCTTGCCAACCCGACCCAGGGAGAGAATCCGTGTCTCTTGCATTGGCAGGCGGATTCTTCACCATCTGGGCCACTAGGGAAGCCCTTTGCTAATACAATGGACTTTGTAAAATAAAACATGAAAATTGAGAAAGGATATTTCTGGCAGGGGGAACAGCAAGGAAATCACTGAATGCTTGGGCTCAGGTATGCGGAAGGAGCCTGGCTGAAGTATCAGTTCAGGAGAGAAGTCAGTGCGTGATAAGATTGCTCGGCTAAGTTGAGACCAACCCATGGAAGGCTGTGGATACCAGCGGGAGGCCTAGGACTTGATTCTGCCGGCCAGGCGGAGTCTCTGAAGGATGCTGACCCCACCCCCCCAACTCCAACCTCCGCCCCCTCAACCCCAACCTCGGACCCCAGGAAGGTGGCCCAGTATCCGGCCCTGCTTAAGGGAGAGAAGCCTGGCAACAGTAAGACGTGGACTCACCCCACATCCAGGAAGCACACACAGGATGACCTCATGTGTGGGCAGCAGAAGCCTTGAGGGTGTCCTTCAACTTGTTCGGCAATAGGAGGGGCCGAGGTCATGGTCTCTCGGCCTTCCGTTCAGCCCTAGGACCACACTAGTTGCAGCTTTGATCTATAGTTTCTTACCCTTCCCTGCAGGTGGCGCCGAGGCCCTGGGACGGGTGCCCCTTCTACCAGATCCCAAGCATTGCCTCCTAAACTGGAATTCCAGAAACACTGCCTTGGTTTGACAGAGCAAGTGGTCCCCATGCAAGGTGATGGACGGTGAGAGGCACCCCAGACTAAGGAGAGCCTCCTTTTTTGCTCACCACTGCCTGTGAGTCAAGCAGTGACAGAGCAATAGACAAACAGACAGGCCCCAATGCCAGGCCCACTCCAGACCAGTGGAATCTGTGTGCCAAGGGATGAGGGCCGCTGCTCTAGGGTCTTGTCCTTCATCACCTTAAAGTCCAGATCACCGCCAAGCCAGAAACATTTACAACCTTTAGAGCAGAGAGGATGGAGTGTCAGGTCCCGTGCTGGGAGGACACAGACGCTCCAGGACCAGGAAACAAAGTTCCTAATTTGTTTCCTGTAATAACGTGTGGCCAGCCTGTTAACAGGTGGTGCAGTGGTAAAGCATCTGCCTGCCAATGCAGGAGACACAGGTTCAATCCCTGGGTCGGGAAGATCCCCTAGAGAAGGAAATAGCACCCCACTCCAGTATCCTTGCCTGGAAAATTCCATGGACAGAGGAGCATGGTGGGCTGCAGTCCATGGGGTCACAAAAGAGTTGGACACAACTGAGCGACTAACACAACCTGTTAACATGGGGGAAACAGAAACACAGCGCTGAACCCCAAGTGTTGATGGTGTAAGCTCACAGTGTCCATTAGAGTCTGGAGTTCTATAAACTCTTGGGAAATTTCAGTGAAGTCATATCAATACCCTTGTTCTCTGGTGTCTCAAATCCAAATAAGAACATTATCCAGGCTTTCAGTACATGTTGATTGAAGCCCTACTATGTCCCTAACCCAGTGTTGGTACAGAGATACCATATGTATCCACCCTCATTCATAGAGCTTACAGTTGGGAGTGGGGAGCAGACAATCAACAAATAATGTACAAATAAATGTTCAAGTTAGTAGCTGTAAAAATCTTTTTTCTTCTTCCCTGGATTGCCTCAAATGTGAAGGTGCAGCTTTCAGTGTTCCTTTGCTCTGGATGTTTTAGGCCTAACTTTGCTCTGAAGCCAGATTACCCAAGCTCCCAGCACAACTCCATCCCCTGGTGGCTGTGTGACCTTGAGCAAGTTTATTAACCTGTGTTTCAGTTTCCTCATTTATAAAATAAGAATGAGCTAATAATAGTATTTACAGCTATCTAAACTGTTGTGAGGAATGAAGGAACTCATAAAAAGTGCTCAGCAGTTTTCACCATATAAATCTTTGATGGATTTATTCCTAGATATTTGAATTTTTTACTAAAGTTAAAATTGTTTTCTAAATGCCAGCTATTGGTATATGCAAATACAACATTTCATGTACTGGGTCTTTAGCCAGTTACCTTATAAACTCTCTCATTAATTTTAATAGGTTATCTATAGATTCTTTTTCAACTGTCTATGTGTCGAGTCCTGTCACTTGTGAGAAATGACTCCTGCTTGTTTTCTGAGTCTCCAAACCTCCTCTTTGCTCACTGTCCTGCCCGGGGCATCCACTACAGTGCTGAGTTACAGTGTGAAAGTCAGCCTTCTTTTCTTGTTCAATATGTCATCATTATGCATTATGTTTGCTGTAAGATCCCCCCCCCCTTTTTGGGGGGTAGATAATCTTTATCAAATAAAGCAATGTCCTTTCGAAAGGATATCATGTTATTATAGGAATGAAGTTAGAAACATTCTTTCCTGGTCCTGGAGCATCTGTGTCCACCCGGCTTGTACCCAACACTCCATCTTCTCTGCTCTAAGTGTTGTTCGTCCTCACTTTGCACGACTTGTACGTGCTAAGTCGTGTCCATAACTAAGTGTTTCAATTGTGTCCAACTCTTTGCCACCCCATGGCCCAGGCCCATGGGATTCTCCAGACCTTGGAGTATTGCCATGCCTTCCTCTCCTCCCAACCCAGGGCTTGAACCCATGTCCCTTATGTCTCCTGAGTTGGCAGGTGGGTTCTTTACCACTAGTACCACCTGGGAAGCCCAGTCTGCTTAAGAGTATTGATGGATGTAGACTCTTATCAATTATCTTTAGGCAGCTATTGATCATGTGACCTTTCTTATTACAATGGGTCATGACTAGTGATTTCCAAATGTTAAAACCATCTGTGAATCTCTGCAATAAACCCAACTCAGTCATGATGTTTCTTTCTTTTTATAAACTGCTGCATTGTTGGATAATACTCTGAGATTTTTGCTTCCTTGAACATTTTTGGAAATTAGCCTGTGACTTTCCTCTCTTGTACTGTTCTTCTCAAGTTCTGGTTTCAAGATTATGCTAGTTTTACAAAATGAGTCCAAGTATTCTATATTTTTCTGTTTCTTGGAATACTTTACATATTACTGAAATAACCTCCTTAAATGAGGTAGAACTTACCAGTGAAGGTTTCTAGGTCTATCATTTTGGGGAAGGTGTTTGATCACCAATGCAATTTTTCCAACGGCGTGAGACTAGTCAGGTTTGCTATGTCTTCCTAAGTCTCTCTTGGTAAGTTGTATTCCTGTGGGAGTTGTTTGAGTTTTCAAATTTTTGGCAAAGTTTGCAAAATCTTTATCTTCATATAGCCTATACCAGAATCTGCAGTGACATCAACTCTTTCCTTCTTGAGATGGGTGATTCCTGCCTTATTTTTTTTTAGTGATGAATCATGCCACAAACTGGTTAATTTTATTAGTTTTGTTAAAACCAAAATTTCTGGCTTTCTTAATTATATCTATTTGTGTTTTTCAGTCACTAAGTCATGTCCAACTCTGTGACTCCACAGACTGCAGCATACCAGCTGTCCTTCACCATGTCCCAGAGTTTGCTCAAACTCTTGTCCATTGAGTCGGTGATGCCATCCAACCATCTCACCCTCTGTCGTCCCCTTCTCCTCCTGCCCTCAATCTTTCCCAGCATCAAGGTCTTTTCCAGTGAGCTGGCTCTTTGTATCAGGTGGCCAAAGTATTGGAGCTTCAGTTTCAGCATCAGTCCTTCCAGTGAATATTTAGGAACTGATTTCCTTTAGGATGGACTGGTTGGCTTTCCTTGCAGTCCAAGGGACCCTCAAGAGTCTTCTCCAACACCACAGTATGAAAGCATCAATTGTTTGGCGCTCAGCCTTCTTGATGGTCCACCTGTCATATCCGTATGTGACTACTGGAAAAACCATAGCCTTGACTATACATACCTTCGTCAGCAAAATCACATCTCTGCTTTTTAGTATGCTGTCTAGGGAAGGCCCTTTATATATTTATGTGTATGCTATTTCAGTAATTTCTACTCTTTTTTAAGATTAATTTAATTGGAGGATAATTGCTTCACAATATTGTGATGGTTTTTGCCATACATCAACATGAATCAGCCATGGGTGCACCTGTTATCTCCCCAGATTTCTCTTGCCTTTACATCTCCTTAACCTTTGGGGGGATTTCCTCTATTGTCCTCTTTGTAAATTCTCACCCTTACCTTTTTTTGTACTCACTTAGGCCTACCCATTTTTAAGTATTAATTTAGCTTAATCCTACAAGTTTTGATACGTGGTACTTACAGTTCAGTTCAAAATATTTATTATGAATTCTTAATTGACACACAGATTATTCAGGAGAATAATTCTTTTCTAATATATAAGAATTTTTCATTTTTTGTTATTTGCTTCTAGCTTAAATCTAAAGTAGGGCCAGAAAACATACTCTACATAATTCTAATAATTTTAAGTTTGTTTAAACTTGCTCTTGGGCTTAGTATAAGGTCAATTTTTGTAACTGTTTTATGTATATTTGAAAAGGAATATTCTGTAGTCCTGTGGTGCAACATTCTAGCTATTCACCAGTCAACTCAATTTTGTGAAATGGTTTGCTCAAATCTTCCATATCCTTCCTGCTTTGTCCAACCAATTTCTAAAAAGAAAAATTATGCTAAAACTTCCCAAATAAGATTGTAAATTTGAATGTTTACCCTTTTAGCTCTTTAAATGTTGAGGCTCGTCAAGGAGGTTAAGAATGACTCAAAACCCACAACACTGTCAGCAGGAAAGAAGACCCTGCCCGAAACGAGTGAGACAAACACCAGCAAAAATAAGATGGTGTATTCAAATCTCAATATATCAACAATAATATTACACAGAAGTGGATTAAGGGCTCCAACTAAAGAATAAAATTTGCCAAGCTGGATTAAAAGACAAAATCCAACAGGAGGCTGTTTACAGAAGCCACATCTAAAACACAAGGACACAAGAGAGTGGAGAGCAAGCCTGGTCCGCCCGCCTGACGAGCTCCTTCCAGAGAGTGGCGACATCGTGGGGTGTCTCAGACAGGGGACTAAGGCCCCCCCTTCTACTGGACCCTTGGGGGGTCGTCTGGAGGCTGTGGGCGCCTGCCCTGATCCGCCCAGGCAGGACCTTCCCACTTTGCTGCCTCACGGTGGCCTCGGCTGACAGGCGGCGGTCGGGACACGGGGGACCCGCATGTGCGTGAGCGCCTGGGGAGGGGAGGTTCTCTGCCCCCCACCTCCTGACCCCGGGAATTCCTGAGTTCACAACAGTCTGTGGTTTCTCCTACCAAAGTGACCACACTTCCTCACCAAGTAGATGGAGACAGACACAGGACCAAACTCCTAGACTGCCAATGGGTTTGTCACCAAATCAGTGGTTCTAGAAGGCTTTTCAATTCATGACTTGGGAGGGGTGTTGTCCGCGTGGCAGTGGACCTGGAGGATGAACACTGCTGCGGCTCACGGAACCTCTCACTGTTCACTTCATGGCTGACTTTCCACATTCTTAAAAAAGGACCTGAACTTCCCACAGCGTCCAGCCGGACTGGGAGCCCCCTGGCCTGGGCGGCATCAGGGCGCACACTGTCCTAACTCAGCCAGAGGAAGCCCCTCGCCCCATCTGAGTCTGTGTGCTCCTCCGCACCTGCGGCGCAGGGCGATGCAAAGACTGGTATTTGCAAAGCCCACAAAACCAGCCTTAAAATGTCACACGGGCCTGTCAGGCAGGCCACCCCACCACCACCACCACCACTCCTACAGAGGGTGAGCAGAGGGCCGGACAAGCCCTCCTCCTTTCAGCTCAAGCCCCTGGTCCACAGCGCCGATTCCATCAGATCCTTCCGATGGCTCTGAAACGGCCCAGCATCACTCCCTACACAGCCTGGAGGCAGCTGGATTCGTCTTTCTAGGCGGAAGGCCTAGACCTCTAATGTTCTTTATTCTTCCTCAAGTTATCGCTAGCTGTGAAGGCTGTGTGTTTAAACAATCTACTTACATGATCTCATACACCTAGCTTCTGAGACGGTCATCGAGGGACTTACTCCAGTCCTGGAAACATTCTAACACCCCCTTTTGATGGTCTGTTCACCCGGCCACTGGCTCTCCCGCTGTCGGCATCAGTGCCTGCTCCTTCCACAGGGACCATGAGCAGCACAGGCCAGGCCCTGCTTGTGTCCCCAAAGATCCGATTTTAGGGGCACGCTGGGCAAACCAGCCAATGGGTTCCCCCCTCGAGCACTCACTGCAGCTACAGCCCCCCTGGGTCCCAAGCCAGCTCGGGCCTTGGTGCTGTGCCTGGTTCCCTAACAGCACAGCTGGGCAGGGCCTTCCCAGAGCGCATGGACCGCGTCCCGAGGATTCCTCAGATCAGGTAAGGGCTTGGTGGGCAAAGATCGGGGGAAAAAGATCAGAAACGCAGTGACGACAGGCAGGTCACTCCTGATCCCCCAAGGGAGGGGTGGGGCCCAGGGCAGCCTGGTGGCCCCAGGAAAGCGGGCCTAGTGACCCTGGTCATACTGCCTCCTCCCACCAGGACCAAGGTGAGCTCGCTCCCTCATGTGAGTCGGAGGTTGGATCGTGCACCCCCGTCCCCAGATTCACACACTGGAACCCTAACAACCCCAGGACCACGAACGAGACCTGAGTTAGAGATGAGGTCTTTACGGAAGCGATCGTGTTAGAGGGAGGGCCTGCGGATGGTGTCCTTAGACAAAAGGGACACTGAGGGGCATGAGCAAAGGGGGAGCACCCTGGGAACGCGAGGACAGTCAGCGACCGGCCCTGCAGAGGGGCCTAGGGCAGACTCAGGAGGAACCAACTCTGCCGACACCTGCGCCTTGGACCTCTGGCCTCTGAACCGGGAGGATGTAAATGTGCGTTGTTGGAGGCTCCTGGGCTCCACAGCGGACTGTCACTACGGGCCCAGGAGGCCAACTCACACGCCACTCTCTCCCTGGAAGTTGGTGGAATTCTTCCCCCAACTTCGGGGAGGCTGCTGGATTCTCTGGAGGAGGCAGGAAGGCAGGAGCCAGCTTGTCCCCAGTGCCGATGACAGCCATACAGCCACACTCTGGTGCGGCCCCTCTGAGCGCCCTTCTTCCCCTTGGCAAGCACCCTCAGTAATTCAGAATGCACAGAGGTACCTCCAGCCTCAGCCAGGGGGCAGAGATCTGTCCCAAAGGGAAGCTAAGCCCCCGTGGACCAGGAAGACAGGCACCACGCTCCACAGCGCTGAGGCCAGGATGGCAGGTGCTGAGACGAGGTGCTCTTGTGGCCCCTCTGCAGCGGCTCAGGGCACCCCGGGCACACGTGGTGTTCCCACACATGGCACACACACACACGTGGGTGCACACTGCCCCCCTGCCCGTGTTGGCAGTTCTGGTGGCAAGGGCGGGAGGGGGAAGCAACATTTAAATTAACCTGAGTCAAGAAAGCCAGAGGCATGGTTGGGGAACGCAAGCCCCCCAAACGGTGGCCTCCCTGAGCAATGGTCACCCTGGAGTCAGGGGGCCCCCTTCACGGCCCCAGCGTGGGGAAGGTTCTGCTGGAGTGGGGCGAAGTGGCCGGAGGCGGGGCACCCTCTGCGGGGCTGAGTCCACGAAGGTGGCAGTTAGAGGGTCCCAACCCTGGGTCCCTGTGCTCCCCACTCCACCGTTCACTCTCGAGGGCTCTCTGGAGCCCCACCAGCAGGCCACTTGGATCTTTGGGCCACTTTGGGGTCCTGGGTGGGGCAGCCACTGCACCCCGTGGTTCTGCCTCTGCAGTGCCCACCGAAACAGCCACCTGGGGGGGCGGGGCAGCCAGCAGTGAATGGGGAGGGGGGCTCTGGCTGGCCTCGGGGTGCCCGAGGGGGTGACGTACAGTCTGCACAGCGGGGCCGCTGCAGGCTGAGGAGTGAGGCTGCTGGGGAGGGCTGGAGCCGGGCCCCGGGGGCTCCGCTGTGGGGGTGTCCGGAGGCACCTGACGGAGCCTCCCACTGGACAGGCCTGGCGACGGGTCCCCGGCCCTGCAGCCTTCGGCCGGGCCCCCCCGCAGGATCTTCGGTCTCGGCCTGGGGGGGCCCTTGTGCCTCCAGTAGGGCGGGTGTCTGTGGGCAGGGCCGCTGGCCGAGCGAGGGCCCCGGGGGAGGCCCTTGGGCCCCAGGCCCCGCGGGCGGCGCCCGAGTCGATCCACCTGGGTCCTCATGGCAGCCACCTCCTGAGCCAGGCCGGCCAGGGCCCCGGCCAGCCAGTCCAGCTTCTCCGAGAGGGCGGTGCCCAGGCTACGGAGCTCCTGCCGCAGGGAGGTCCCACAGAGGCACGGTGGCTGCGGGGAGGTGCCAGGCAAGGCCCCAGGGACGGCGGCTGTGGGGTCTGGCTGGGGCACACCCCCAGGAGGGGGCCCGCCGTCGGTGCCGGCTGAAACCAGAGCGGGGGGCGGTGAGTGTGATCGGCTGTCAGGACATTCCCTCCCCCGAGTCCCTCCAGCTGGCGTGTCTGTCACCCTGCCCACTAAGCGAAGGAAGGTCCTGGGCGACGTGGAAGGCTGCCTCCCAAATTCACAGGCGAGACAGATCACAGGCCGGGTCTCCACGGAAACCAAGCTGGCTTAGGACAGAGACCGCCCCACCTCCTAGGAAAAGGACTGGTGGGGCCCTACCGCTGCCCCAGAGCAGCTAATTCTGCTCTGGAGGGTCAGCAGGCAGGGCCTCGAGAAGCCGCCAGGAGGCAAGGCCACGGGCAGTGTCTAGAGAGGCCCAGATGTTTCCAGCTGGGGGACAAAGGGGGCTGCATCAGCACCTAGTGCTATTTGTTCTTCAGTCGCTCAGTCGTGTCCAACTCTCTGCGACCCCATGGATGGCAGCACGCCAGGCTTCCCTGTCCTTCACCATCTCCTGAGTTGCTCAAACTCACATCCATTGAGTCAGTGATGCCGTCCAACCATCTCATCCTCTGTCGTCCCCTTCTCCTGATTTCAATCATTCCTAGTATCCAGGTCTTAGTCATAAGCAAATCACAGGGGTCCCTACCCCCTCCTGACCTTTACCCTCCCTAATCAAATTATAGACATAGGACTTTAAGACTTAACTTACTTTAAAAAAAAAAAAAGTCACCTACCCCTTCACCCAAAGCTCTCTTGGACCTGGTCTTCACCTGAGGCCAGCCTCATAAGGAAGCCCCATACCACCTGGAGCCGCAGGACAGACCTGGTCTCCAGCCATGTCTGAGTCCCCAGACCAGCTCCGGCCTGCATCTCCCAGGACCCCCGGGACTTCAAACAGCAAAAGTGGAGACTGGAGCCCAAGGACGCAAATGCTGCCCGGCCACGTTCTTCAGGAAGGATCTCGGCTAAAGGTCAGCAACAGTGCTGCTGTCCTGGCTGTCCTTCTGACCAAGGCGGGGCAGCGGGTCCACGGGCCCCGGGCCAGCTCAGCACTCCTGATAAACAGCCGTACCTCCAGGCAGGACAGGCCCACGACACACCGGAGCCCCCACCACAGGCTTCAAGCGTGAGGATCGGGGTGCACAGCCCAGAGAGGACCAGGCACCGAGCCCCACCCACCCGCTTCTGCTGTGGTCTGGAAGAGCTTCCCGGGGTCAGTGATACAGAAGGCATCTCTGGGGACTTTCCCACCTGGTCACTCACTACTGACCCTCATTTTCCCTACCTGGTCTCTAAAGTCCCCTCAAACCCCAAACTTTGATTCTGGATGCATCTATTCAGTGTTTGTTTTGCCCTTAAGAACCGTCTGCGTACTTTCATAAAATAGCCAGCTATTCCTGTAGGAAAACCCTGAAATGAAATAAGCCAGCTAAAGTGGATTCAATGTGAGGTTCTCCCAACTTATGACCCAAATGAGCCTGGAAGGCTGTTCAGAGAAAGCCTATCCCAGGCATGACCCGGGGGTTCTTGCTGGCCCACCCTGCCAGAAGGAGCTGAGCAGTGGGGAAGGAGGGAGGGGTGACCGTGCAGACACTGAGCCCCAACCGCAACCCCCACCCCGTGCCTGCGGGGCTCCCATACTTGAGGGGCCAGGGGAGCCCCAGCTCACCTGTCACACCTCGTCTTCCATCCCCAGGCCCGAAGCCCCTGGATTCTTCACCGGCGGTCGGCTTCCAGGACTGGAGCCTGTGGGCTGACCCAGGAGGCTGGCAGGGCCCAGGCCCCGGCTTTCTCCCCAGCTGAGTGGCAGGGCAGGGATGCACAGCGGACCGTGCGGGAAGAGCACTGAGCATCTCCGGTGTGGACACGCATGGCTCCGCCACGGCCACACTGACAGGGGGTCCTTGG
The DNA here is from genome assembly GCF_023699985.2 of Odocoileus virginianus. NCBI lineage: Eukaryota > Metazoa > Chordata > Mammalia > Artiodactyla > Cervidae > Odocoileus > Odocoileus virginianus. The sequence goes on from NC_069674.1 coordinate 6,764,780, forward strand.
ACACGGCCTAAAACAAAACAAAACTTTCAACTTTCAAACACTGGTGAAATGAGGTGCAAGAGGGTTACACTGGGCTCGCCAGGAAGCCCATCTCTGCTTGAATGGCTGGCTGGGGCCCGCAGGCTGAGTGAAGGTGGGCATTTTTTCCAGAATCCTCTGCAGTTCCAGCACGATGCCTCTGGCTCCCCCAGGAGGCTGGAGAGAGCAGGTGGAGAGGGCCATGCCCGCAGGTCCAGCCCCTGGTAAAGCTCCTCCAGGGACGTGCTGCGGGCCCTGGGGGTCCATGCCCAGCCCACTCTGCTGTCTCCTGTCAGGCCCACAGGCAGGGAGGAATGTGGGGACCAGCCAGGGCCTGTTTGGAGGCCAAGGACTGGGTGGAGTCACTGGCCTGAGTGCAGGGGGGCCCCTCTTCCTGGACCTGGCAACCCACCCACCCCTACCTCCTCCAACGCTGCTCAGGGGGCCGGGTGGTCCCAGGGTCTCCAAGCACACCTCTCTCCAGGGCGAGTGGGACCTGCCTCCCAGCTTCTCTTCTGCTTTTCCTGCTGGGAATGATTACTGGCTCAGGACTGGACTGAGAAGCAAGGAGGTGTTGATACATATATATATATATGCAAGCATACATGCTAAATCGCTTCAGTCATGTCCGACTCTTTGCGACCCTATGGACTGTAGCCCACCAGGTTCCTCTTTTCATGGGATTCTCCAGGCAAGAACCCGCTTCTCCAGGAGTGGGTTGCCATTTCCTTCTCCTCTTACATATACCAAGTTTACTGGGCTTTCCTGGTGGCTCAGACAGTAAAGAATCCACCTGCAATGCACAACATTCGAGTTTGATCCCTGGGTCGGGAAGATCCCCTGGAGGAGGACATGGCAACCCACTCCAGCATCCTTGCCTGGAGAATCCCATGAACAGAGGAGCCTGGTGGGCTACAGTCCATGGGGTTGCAAAGAGACATGACTGAGCGATGGACACTTTGACTTTCCAAGTTGATTACCAGGCCTTTAAACACACTTGTTTGACACCCCTGGGGCCCCAGGGGCCTCAACATCTCCACCTTCTTTTCTCGGACACGGCTCATCCTACGGGGAACTCAGGCGTGACAAAGGCAGAGAGCCTTCCGGCAAGAGTCAGGCCAAGTGATGAGTGGGACTGTCCCTGCACCCGTGGCCCTCCTGGGGGACACAAACCCCCGCTCCTCTGGAGACCCCGGGCTCACCTGCAGTGAGGTCACAGCGGTGCCCGGGCTCGCGTCTCCTCAAGCCTTCCCCAGGGCTGCAGCCAGCATGGGGGCCGCCATGGTGTGGGGACGGGGGGCCAAGGCCCTTGCCGCTGGGAAGGTGGTCCCTCTCTGGCACAAATAGAGCCGGGGTCAGGGTGGCGCCACACGCTGGGGCCGGGCTCCCGGTCCCCCCTCCCCCCAGCGAGCTCACCCTGCAGGAGGGGCTGCCAGAGCTCGGGCTCCGGCCTCGGGTCTTCTCCTTCTGAGCTGCTGATGCTCGAGCTGGAGCTGGAGCAGGGGCTGGGGCCCAGGCCGGCCAGGCAGGCAAAGCGCAAGGGCCCCCCGGGCAAGATCCCTTTCAGAGAGTTCTCCAGGCAGTGGAGCGGGGAAGGCTTGGTGGCTGGCCCTGGGCAAACGGCAATCGAAGAGCCCTCTGTCCGGAACCCGAGGACAGGCCAGAGGGCCTTGGCCTCCGTGGGCCAGCACGAGGAGCTGGTTCCCCTCCAGCTCAGCCCCACACAAGCTCTGGGGGAGCCTGAACAGCATCCCGTGGCCACGGGAAGCGGAGGGAAGCAAAGCCAGATGCTGGTCTGGCCCCCAGCCACTCTGGAAAGGCCGTGGCGGAAACTTCCAGAAGCCTCAAGACCCTGGAGGCCACTAACAGTCTGGTCCAGGCCAGGCTCTGGGGCTCATAAGCCAGGCGGCCCTTTCTACTTGTGTTCATTCAGGACCGGCAGCCTGCGGAGAGGCTCAGTTAAGTCCACCAGCTCTTGCCTGGTGGGAGTATGACAAATACCTGCACTTTCTCAATTAGGTCAGGCCTGACCCGCCCACTTCAGCAAATCTAGGAAAGGATTCCACTGTAAATTCAACTGAACTGCAGCAGCAGGAGGAGGAGACCCCCCACCCCCTCGCCCCCACCCACCTCCATCCCCAGGCAACTAGTATTAAGGAAACCACCAGTCCTTCACCCAGAGAAACCCAGTCTCTGGATGAGAGCAGTGCTTTCCCCACTTGCTTTCAGCACACTTCAGAGCGCTCCAGCCAGCAGGCTTTCAGAGACGCACACACACACCCTGCAGCCAGCAGTCCAGGAATGGCTGAGACAGTAAAGGAGTGGAGGAACAGAAGGGGAAGGGGGAGGACTATTCTCTCATCAAAGATTTTACGCGGAGGGGAGGAGACACACCAGAGAGTCCCTGGGCAAGAGTCCTGCTCACCGTCTTGAAGCCACCTCCACTGTCCCGGCCTGGCCGCCCTGAGCTCTCTGGGGCCTTGTGGGGAACAGGCGGACAGGGTCCCAGAGGCCAGGGCCTGAGGGCTGGCAAGTCGGAGGCTCCTGGCGGGCACGTCACCCCCACGCTGTCCCAGGTGCGCTGGTTCACAGGCCTCGCCCCTCAGTCCTGTTTCAATGAGAAGCCAAGAGGCCCATCAGCCTGGGAGCCCTGAGGTAGCATTCAGGCCAGGGAAGCACTGTTCAGAAGACAACTTCAGTCAACTGTTGGATGAAGCTACCGAAGTGGGACACGCGCCCCGCGGATGTTCCCAGGGCCATCCTCACCCTCCAGGATCTTGTCATTCCTGGACCCAGCTACCCAGCCTCCCGGGAGCCCCCACAGCTCAGCGCCGTGCCGGAGACCAAGGCCAGGATACACACTCCCTGCTGCCAAGGCCCCGGCTCAGGGCTGGACTCGTAGCAGCACCTGGGGGCTGGGTGTCCAGGCCCGGCTCGCCCCTCCACCCAGGACAGCAGCGCTATTGGCCTTGTGGCCTCCCACGAGCCTCTGGCCAGGCCACTTCCAGAGGGTCGTCTCATCTTAGACCGGGATGTGGGCCCACCCACATTACCTTCTGTGCCTGCCACCCAGTTCCTGGGCTCTGCTCGCCGTGGCCCTCCGTCTCCGGCCGAGGAGCAGGGCCAGGCCGGCTGCGGCCGGGGTGCAGGTATCTCTCTGAGACAGTTCTCCAGGCCCTGGAGCGGGGAGCTCCCCATGGGGCTTCCTGTGAAAACCCAACACTCGTGGTCCTGGCCGGCCAGAGCTCAGTCCTGCGAACCCCAGGAGCCTTGCCTGTACCCCGGGTCCACTGCAGCTGGAGCCCAGGGCCTGTCACGCTTGCTCAGGGCACCCAGATGGAGACCTGGCCTCAGACCCGTGTCAGCTCTGTCTCTGGGTGGCCCTGGGAGAGGCCTCCTCATCTTCACTGCCTACAGAGAGAAGCCAGTCAGCAGGCCAGCGGGCCACTGATGGGGGAGATGGGCCCCAAGGCTGGAATGTCGTCAGCTATTCACTATTCCCGTGACTAGTCAAAGAGGGAAAAGGGTATAGATGCAGCAAGTGAAGAAGGAGAATGTGAATGCATTTCAACTCAAGGATAAAAACACACTGCAGAAATCTTATTTCGAGTGACAGCACTGGAGAAGCTATAGCCACTACATGAACTGAAATTCTAGATAAAGGAAAGGCCCCTTCCTTCCACATCTCAGTCAAGCTCTTTCCTGAAAAGCATCTTTGCTGATGCGGGTGTCAGGCAGAGAGTGGGAGAAGAGAGAAGCTGCCAGAGCTCTGGGCATCGTGCGGCTGGGACCTCAGTGTCTCGAGAAGAGCCCTGCACATGGCTTCCCCACGGACGCTGCGGGGTTCTGGGGCGGCACAGGGACAGCTAGGGGGCCAGGCTGGACGCGTCCACAAGGCGATGTGAAGTCACCTGTTTGGGTGACTCAGAAAACCGGGTCTGCCAATAGAGGACGCTAAAGAAGGAACCAGAGACAGAGCAGCTGCAGGAAGAGGGGAGGGGCCCGCGCAGCGCCAAAGGGATGCGTGGCGGTAGGCAGGGCCGCCCCCCGCCCTTCTCCAGGACCCACTCCCAGTCTCAGGCCAGCCAGCTCACCTTTTCCTGGCCGATGCCCCTGGCTGCGCTCAAGGGTCTGGAAATCCAGGTCCCCGTCAGAGCTGCTGGACGACGAGAAGCTGCTGGGGGTGCCTTGGGAGCCCAGGGGCAGGGCCGGACTGTCTCTTGTGCAGCCCTGCAGGCCCAGAGCCGGCAGAGGCCCCACGACCACCTCTGTGGGCAAACGGCACGGCTGGCATCGAGGGGAAACCGCGGGCCAAGAGGTCCCCTGGGCGCTGGGCTGCGGACGGGCGCCCAGCCCTGCCCCAACACCTCTCCCGTGCGATCTCCCTTGAGGTTAGGGTGCTCACGGCCCTGATTAAAAGCCAGTAGCTCATTAACCCACATAAACCCAACTGCTGGCCTCGGGGGCCTAGAGGGTCAGGGAAGCTCTCAGAGGTGGCAGGAGGCAGAGTTTAACTGGCTTCCATCAAACGCAGGGGCTGTTGGGGGGCAGGCATGAGACGGGGCTGGGAGACAGGGGCATGTGCACCCCACCTTTGGCCCGGGATGAGGAGGGGCGACCTGATGGCGTCCTCGGCACTCCCCCCCACTGACCCCGTTCCGTGCATAAGGACAAATGCCACCCCGAGCCCACGGCGCGGGCTACCTTTGCTGTGTGGTCCGCGGCGCGGCAGCTCGGGCCTCTGAGACCCGGGGTCTCCTGGCTGGGGGCTCCGGGACCAAAAGCTGGCCGGTGGCTGGGGAGGTAACGACCCACTCAGGGGAATGCCCCTCAGACAGGCCTCCAGGGCTTCCAGGGGTGAGCTCGAGGCGCTGCCGGCTGGGACGGGGAGATGGCCCGTCACCATCTCTGGCCCGTCATCCCCCGCCCCGGCCCAGCCCCAGCTGACTGCCCGGCCTGCCTGCCTTCCACAGGGGTGGCGAGTCCCGCACCAGGCGTGGGGTCTGCCAGGCAGGACACCCTTCCCTCTGTGCCAGTTCCCATCGGCTCTCTGCTCCCCAGTCTGGGGGAGCGAGGCCAGCTGTACCCAGGCCCAGGGGCAGGTGGAGAGAGAGCCGTATGCAATGGGCAGCTTCCCAACACTTGGGGATTCTCTGCAAAACCGAGGTCCTTCTAATGGAAGGCTCCCTGGGCAAGGGCCTTGGTTAAAGAGCAAGGAGATTAAGGGACAGGATTAACCACTTGGGACCCTGAAGAAGGAAATGGCAACCCACTCCAGTATTCTTGCCTGGAAAACCCCATGGACAGAGGAGCCTGGCGGGCTACAGTCCATGGTGTCGCAAGAGTCGGACACGACTTAGCGACTAAACTACCACCACCACAACCGCTTGGGAAGGAAGGCCAGGCTGATACCTCTGCCCACCCATGAGACAGCCAGGTGCCCCTTCCCTGTGGGCTGGCAGAACCTTCGTGGGGGCCTGAGAGCCCCACCTGGGAGGACGTGAGCAGACAAGCCCAGGCCTCACCTTGAGCTGCAGAGCCCCAGCTGGGCACCCGCACCTGGGCGGGGGCGGTGTCTCTGATATTCCTGGGGCTGCTGGTGGCAGAGGGGCCGTGGGGCCGCTTGCTGAGCTGACAGGATGTGGGCTCCGGGGGCCCCTGGGGCCAGCTGTCCTCCACCTTCACTGCAGAGAGCACGCTGCCAGCTCCCGGCCCAGGCCCCGGAGGAGGGGTCTGGAGAGGTCGGAGTCCTGTGGGAAGCCCGTCATGAGGTCTCTATAGGGTTAGGATGGGGTTTCCACGGCCCCCAGCTTCCACAGCCATCTCAGCTCCAAGACAGTCACTGCCCAACCACCAGCAGATGGACCAAATCCCACCTCCACGTCTAGAGGTTTCTACCAAGGGGTGATGCCAAGCCAGCCCACCCCAGGAGCACCAAGTCAAGGTCCTGCTTCTGAGGCCAGCAGGCCCGCCTCCAAACGACTCTATCAAGAGTTCTGGAATACCAATGACCCACGGTGAACCCAAACGATCACAAGAACCTCCACATTGGAAAGAGCCCCAGAATGGGCACTACCCGGAGCTCTGCCTTCTGCTTTTTGTCTCTCCCTCCCAGCCATTCCCGCCTTCCTTCTGGAACCCTCAGCTCCTACTCTAAGAGCCAACCTGGAACGTCTGCACATTGATGCACCTCCCACATGCCCAGCTCCTTCTATAGCATGAGCCCCAACGTCTGGCCACTCCGCCGACACGCTGACGTGTGGGCCCAAGTGTCTAGTAGTGGAAGGTCTGCTTGGAGCAGAGAAAGGAAACAAGTGATGCCCAGGGGCCTCCCTGCCCAGCCGGCGGCCTTTACCTCCAGAATTCCTTTTCCAGGCCCCTGGGTCCTCCCGCAGCTGTGGGTCGCTGGCTCCTGAGGGGCTGGGATGCCTGTCCCGAGCCTCGGGGATCTCCTTCAGACAGTTCAGCAGGCCCTGGAGGGGACAATCACCCGACGTTGCCTCTGTCTTCACTACAGGAAAAAAGGAACACGCGACCCCTTGAATCCGGTGACCGCAGTCTCGGTGACAACAACCGAAAGAGGGATCAGTCAAAGGTCCAAGGCCGGAAACCCGGGGATGTGGGTCTTCTTGCAACTCACTCAGCCTTGCGCGGGGCCACTGTCTTAGCGCTTGGTTTAAAAATGCCTGGCCACACCTCCCAGAGCTGGCTGGGTAAAAGGAAGATGAGGTTCTGCTCTGAGAACGAATGAAGGAAGTGGGTGGCCTGGCTCACTACTTGGAGACAGTTCTCTTGGCCTTGAACAGAACTTAATTTGAGGAGGCCCAAGCGTTTTACAAACACACACACATTATTAGTGCACCTAAGCCTCAGGACAGTCCTCTAAGGTGAGAACACTTACCCCTTTCACAGACGGGAAACTGAGGCTCGAAGCCTCAAGGAGCTTTTCACAGTCTGCCTGGCTACCAGGCTTCAGAGTTCAGGGCTGGGGCTCCAGCCCCCACCATATCACCCCCATCCCAAAGCCCATCCCAAGCATCCCGCTTAGTGTCAACAAGAAGTGCCCCTCAGCCTCTTATTCTCAGATGTCCCACCTTAGGATGAATCAAGAACCCATAAGAATCCAGGGCAAAATCTATTTCTGAGTTTTCTTCTACAAGCTGATGATGCTGACCATGCTATTCCCCTATCACAGCCATCTGGCTCCAGAAATGTGACACCAGAGATACTGGAGCAGCCAAGCTGGCAAGTATCCTTAGGGAAGGCGTCATATTTACAGAGAAGTATCTACAGAGAGCAACTGGAGCTCTCCACGGGCTCAGAAACCTTGGCCTAAGGAGACAGGTCCGCAGGACTCACCGGCCCAGGGCGGGCCCCTAGGCCCCAGCTCTGCCCTGGTCAGCTGAGAGGCACCCAGGCTGGGGATGGACGATGGTGGCGAGCTCCGTGGTCCCTCGGGGCCCTGGGGCCCAGGCTCAAGGATCTCCTTCAGGCAGTTGATGAGGCCTTGCAAGGGGCTGTGCCCAGGAGAGATGCCCGCAGCTCCTGCAAGGCCAGCCTCGATCAGGTTTCCCACCCGTGACCACAGGGATGCCGTCTGCTGGGTAGGGCCGTCAGGAGGCCCAGGTGGGGGCCACACAATGCCTCCCCACCTGCCCCCCATCCTTAGCCCCACCCTCAGGAGAGCCGGCCCCTCACCTGCCCCCGGGGTCCCTCTCTCCAGATTCCTGCAGCTCTTGCTACTGCCCTGGCTGTAGGTGGTGGGGCTGGGCTTCCGGCCAGGGGCTCCTGGGCTCCCCTCCTCCACGGGCCTCGGCTTGTCGGCAGTTTCTGTTGCAGGAGAGACAGGCAGGCCTTTCCAGCCCTGGCTCCACACCCTGAGAAATCACTCCCCCCCCACACACAGAGGACGGGCCTCCCCAGCTTCTAACTGCTCCCCGAGGGACAGCTGAGTCCTGGGAACTTGGTGGCTCTGCCAGCTACAATCGGCTTGTTCCCAGAGTCCATCCCAAGGGTGGCAGAGTCCTTCCCCATTTCCTTCCAGTGTGAATGTAAACACAAGACTGCTCGCTGCGGGACCCTCCCGTGAGGGCAGCCTCTGATTGCCTCAGCAAGTCAGGCCCCAGCCTTGCACTCAACAATTCTCAAAGCTGGACACCTGGGACCCCAGAGGAAAGGTGCCAGCTGACACCTGAAACTACAGGCTAAATGCGGCATGCTTTTCTTTTTTTTGGTGGCCACCCGGCATGTGGAATCTTAGTTCCCTGACCAGGGATTGAACCCACGCCCCCTCCATTGGAAGGGCGGAGTCTTAACCACTGGACCACCAAGGTTAAGTCCCTAAACAGGGTATTATTTTTTAGCACTGGCTACTTTATGCCGTATTAATTTAAAATAGTTTAGATAAAAATAGATATTTAGACAAATGTAAAATCTTCAAGCATTTTAAAAAATAAACTGAGACCCAGAGAAATTCCAAAGGCCAGCCTTGTCTTCCCCTGCTGTTAGGGCTGCCCCGATGAGAGGTCTGAGAGTCAGGTCCACAGGCGCGTTGCCCACAGCACTCCGCGAGTGAGGCTGAGCATCCTGAATCCTCGCTGGTCCCCAGACAGAGGCCAGCACCAGGCCTGCTCCACACACCGTCCCCTGCCCCACTGAGGAGCTGGACCCAGTTATAGAGGAATCTGAGTCCTGGAAAAGAATCAAGATGGTGTGGGCCCCCTGCACTGGGTCCTACTCACTGATGGGGCAGGGGCTCCCCAGCCCCCCAGCTCCAGGGGTGCTGCTGGATGAGCTGCCGCTGGGCGTGGTGGCCAGGCCAAGCCGGCCCACGGGTGTATCTGGAAGGCAGCGGAGCAGGTCTTGAAGAGGGCAGGTGTCCTCCGTCACAGCTGCGGGGGGCGGGGAAACACTGGAATTCAGCCTGGCAGGAGGTACAGTGCCCCAACACTGGCCCTTCCTTGCCACGTTCCACCAACAATGACCATTATGTCAATAACCTCTGCCTTGTCATCCCTGGGCTCTGAGATGTAGATGCAGGTTGTGGCCTTGTTCTGATAAGATCTTCCCCAGCTGACCATCAGCTGAGTGGACGCAAAGAAACCCTGCAGGCTGGAGCTGGGGGAGACAGACTCCTGGGGAGGCGGGAATGCCTTGCAAACTTGGGGGAGGAAGAAGTCTGGTGAGATGGGGAGAGTACAGGCTGCGGGGGACCCGGCCACTGGACACTCATCTACAGAAGAGGGACGGCCTCACCTGCCACATAGGGCAGGACGCGACGGGGGCCCCAAGGACGTGGATGAAGCCGTGGCGAAACCGCTAGAAAAAGTTAGAGGCCGCAGTCTCTCCCCTGTCCGTGTCCTTTCAGGCCACCGGCCTGCCACCCGGCCATTCACGTTAACAGGTTAACTCCACCCAGGGGCCGGGCTGGCAGCTTGAACTCGTCTGTGGGATGCAGCGGGGCCTGCCGTAGGACTCACCCTCGGGGCTCACAGCCGCCCCATCCAGGCTGGCTCCCCCACTACTCTCAGGGCTGCCTTCCCTGAACAGGAACTCGGGGATCTCCTGCACGAGCTGCACCAGGGCGCTGAGGTGCAGGCTGTGCTGGGGGGCTCCTCCTGCCAAGAGACCACAGTGAACCCCCACCCCCCAACATCAGTCAGCACGCGCTGCATCTCATGTAATCTTCCCACCACGGGAAGGGCTGCAAAGGAGACACCGATGTCCGCAGAGAGGACCTGGGTTCAGGGCAGGTGCCCCGCGTGTGGGCATGGCAGGACCAAGATGCTGGGGGCTGCGGGTAACAGAGTTCCTCTCTGCTCTGTTCCTCTGTCCCTGCTGGGCCATGGAGGGGACGCCAAGGAGGGCTGCCTCCCCATCTCCACCACCATCCAGACTCCTGCCTCTCCTGCCAACCCCTGGACCACATCCACCCGCCCGAGCTCTCTGGACCTTCAAGGGCTGCAACTGGCTCTGCTTGGGTGGCGGGGGGAGGGGGCCTGAGAGGCGAAGACTCTCTCAGGGTGAGCCCAGGCTTCTGAGTGCTTCACACAATGAGCAACAGTATACCAGGCTCCTGGTCCAGAGGGGTCGGGGGTGAAAGGTCAGGGAAGGGTGGGTGTGGTGAGGTGGGGAGTGCTGAGGTCATGGTGTCCTGTAGGGAATGAAGCCAGGGGCCAAGGACCACACGGTAGGAGGGACATAAGTGAGTCCACCGGGGCCCAGGCAACCCATGGGGATCAGGACCCCCGAGGGGCTCTCATCTGCACAGATTACTCACCCAGGGGGCCTCCTCCCTGGGTTGGCTCCTGCCCGTCTCCAGCACGGCTCCGGGCCCCCACCGCTCCTCCAGGCTCTGAGGGAGATAGGAAGGCCGAGAGGGGGAGCGGCTCCGCCGTCCCTGGGAAAGAAAAGAGGGCCCATCCCTGGGAGTGGAAGCTGGCCTCTGCCCTTCTACATCATCACACCAGAGGCCAAGGCACCCAGACATCCAGGCACCTGTGTACATGCGTGTATGTGTGACCACCCAAACCCCATGTACATGAGTGTACATGTGTTTCCGTGTGACTACCCAAACCCCATGTACATGCATGTACACATCTATCCATGTGACCTCCCAAACCCCATGTACGTGTGTACATGTCTATCCGTGTGACCTCCCACACCCCATGTATGTGTGTACACGTCTACCCATGTGACTACCCAAACTCCATGTACATGTGTACATGTGACCCCTCATACCCTGTGTACATGTGTACACACATGCCTGTGTGACCACCCAAACCCCATGAACACACATGTATGTCTATCCATGTGACCACCCAAACCCCATGTACACGTGTATACGTGACCACCCAATCCCTGTGTGCATGTGTACACATGAGTATGTTCGTGTGACCATCCCAAACCCTTGTCATGTGTGTACACATGTGTGTCTGTGACCACCCAGACCCCAGGGACCGTCAGAACCTCCAAGACCAGTGCCGTTGTGCCAGTTGTTTGGCACCCCCACCAAATCACACCCAGACCCTTGGTACCATCCACAGAAACAGTGGCATGGAAGGCCCGAGAGGTGCCCCCCAGCTCAGCACCAGGCTCTTGGATGCCACCTCACTGTGTGAACAAAGACTAAGGCCCCACGAGCCGCCCGAGGTCCCGGGCGACCCTGGGCCCTCGAGGTGCTGCGCCATCACCCTCCCACCCGACGCCGGGCCCCGCCCGCTCCTCACCCAGGGAGGCCAGTGTGTCGTAGTTCTCCCGCATCACGTCCAGGTAGAGCGCCCTCTGGCCCTCCCCCAGCAGCCGCCACTCGTCCTCGGAGAACCGCACGGCCAGGTCCTGGAAGGCGATCGACACCTGTGGGCACAACCTCAGGGCAGTTGGCTCATTCCCTCCCAGCAAGGCTGCCCCGGGAGTCGTCCTCGGCGTGCTGACCCAGCCCACAGCCCGCGTCCCCTGGTGGGCACGGCGGGGCGGCAGGGTCGGGCAGCGAGAGCACGGGGTGAGCACCTGACACATGGGAACGGGCAAAGGGGCAACGGGACAAGAGACGTGTCCCCAAAAAGGTATGCTGATGTCTTCACCCTGGTACCCGAGAATGTGGCCTTATTCAACACTAAGGTCACTGTCAACTGTGTCCCCAAAAGGTACACTGATGTCTTCACCCTGATACCCAAGAATGTAGCCTTATTCAACACTAGGGTCGCTGTCAACAGTGTCCCCAGAAAGGTATGCTAATGTCTTCACCCCAGTACCCGAGAATGTGGCCTTATTCAAAACTAGGGTCACTGTCAACTGTGTCCTGAAAAAGGTACGCTGATGTCTTTACCCCAGTACCCGAGAATGTGGCCTTATTCAAAACTAGGGTCGTTGTAGATGTAATTAGTTAAGCTAAGGTCATAATGGAATAATGTAGGTCTTTAATCGAATATCTGGAGAAGGAAATGGCAACCCACTCCAGTACTCTTGCCTGGAAAATTCCATGGACAGAGGAGCCTGGTAGGCTACAGTCCATATGGTCACAGAGAGTCGGACACGACTGAGAGGCTTCACTTTCACTTTCTTCCACTTTAATCCAGTATGACTTGTGTCCTTATAAGAAGAGGAGCAGAGACAGACGCACAGGGAGGAAAAGTCCACGTGACCAGGGAGGCAGGAGTGATGGGGCCACAAGCCAAGGAATGCCCAGGGCCACCAGGGGCTGGAAGAGGAAGGCAGGGTCCTCTCCTAGAGTCTTCAGAGGGGCATGGGCTCGCCAACAGTTTGATTTGGGACTTCTCCCCTTTGCACTGTGAGAGATTAAATTTGTTGTTTAAGTCCCCATCCCCGCTTTGTGAAAGTACCTTCATGGCAATCCAGGGAAGCTAATACAGAGAGTCCCATGCCCTGCAGCTCAGGTCCAAGAAAAGGTTGACTCCAGGATGGGAACTCCAGCCAGCCCAGAATTCACCGTGTTATAACAAGTTTTTTAAGATGGTGATGGAGGAGACAGGATGGCTCTTGAGTACAAATAAATGATAAATAAGTACAAATAAATGTGTGTGTATGTGTTAGTCACTCAGTTGTGTCCAACTCTTTATGACTCCATGAACTGAAGCCTACCAGGCTCCTCTGGCCATGGAATTCTCCAGGCAAGAATACTGGAGTGGGTTGTCACTTCCTTCTCCAGGGGATCTTCCTAATACCTGAATATTCACTGGAAGGACTGAAGTTGAAGCTCCAATACTTTGGCCACCTGATGTAAAGAGTTACTCATTAGAAAAGACCCTGATGCTGGGAAAGATTTAGGGCAGGAGGACGGAGGATGAAAAGGTTGGATGGCATCACTGACTCATTGGACATGAGTTTGAGTAAACTCCAGGAGATAGTGAAGGACAGGGCAGCCTAGCGTGCTGCAGTCCATGGGGTCGCAGAGTTGGACACGACTTAGCAACTGAACAACAGCTCCTGCATTGCAGGCAGATTCTTTAGCATCTGAGCCGCAGGGAAGCCACTGCTAAATAGCTGAGTCTAATAGCACGGCCTTGGCTGTAGCAGCAGGTGGGGAACCGAGCAAAGCCGAGTGGCGATTCTCTTGACCAGCTAGTTCACGTCAACAGACAGCTTCTCTATTTAGCAAACCCGATGAAAAAGAGTCTGCGTCCTTATTCTCCCATCAGAATTTACTACCTAACAACTGAAAACATAAAAGAGCTTTTAGGTTCAAATTAGGTTCACAGTTACCTTTGTCGAGGACTGAATTTCTCACCTTATCTTAGACTGACTAAATCATGATTGTGTTCAGTGCCTTCAGAACACAGAAGTTGGCATCTTCAAGCTCCCCCGATGCTTCTGACACATTCTAAGTTTAGAATCACAGGGCTGGGGAAGAGTTGCTGTCCAGTCACTGGCTGGAGACTGGGCAGAACCTGCCTGGGCTGCCAGAAATGAAAACTACTCCAGTAAATGGGACCCTCTCCTCCCCCAGGGGCGAGCTGTCCACTGTAGCACGTCTATGAACTAGAAATCACCAACAACTGAAGAATAACTTTAAGGGGTAGTGAACATTTAATGCCAACTTCTATTCTAGGCTCACATGGTGAAGAAGCTGTCTGCAATGCAGGAGCCACAGGGAGATGCGGGTTTGATCCCTGGGTGAGGAAGATCCCCCAGGGAAGGGAATGGTCACTCACTCCAGTATTCTTGCCTTGAGAATCCCATAGACAGAGGAATCTGGCAGGTTACGGTCTACAGGGTTGCAAAGAGTTGGATACCACTGAGTGACTAACTCACTTTTTTTTTTCTTTTCCATTTACAATAGGGGGCTCTTCAATTTCTACTTGAATACCTATAGCAACTGTGGGGGCTCACCACAGTCCTATGGCTGGCATTATCTGGCGTTAAGAAGTTCTGGGACACAAACAGGCATAGTGTGGAGGTTGGAGCTTGACCCCAGGAGCCAGGTGGCTGGAATCCCAATCCCTGCTTTGCTTCACATTTAGCTCTGGGCTCAGTAAACTCATCTATAAGAGGATCGTAAGAACCTCTCTCATAGGGATGTTGTGAAGAGTAAATGAACTACTGTAAGAAAAGTGCCCAGAACAAATGCTGGGATGTGGTAAGTGCTGTGATTCCTGCTCATGCAGCCAAATCTGTCTGCCTCACATCCACCGGCAGGTCACAGTCGGCCACCTCCAGGTACACACACCACTCCTGACCCCAAATGCCTCTGTGTCTCCTGGCTAAATATACCAGCTCTTTTAGACATCCGGAAGAGATGGTTTCCAGGCCACTCGCCACCTCAGCCAAAAGATAAACTCTTGTCCCACAAAGTTGGGAATGGGAACTGACTGTGGCCAGGGTAAGTGGTTCTATCGGTAGCTGCCTTCACCCAGAAAAAAGCAGAGGAGTGTGTGTGTGTGTGTGTGTGTGTGCGCGCGTGCGCACGCACATGCACAAAAAAGGTAGGGAGCGAGCAAAATGTGCAAAGCCCCAGGCCACAGACTCGGCCTGCAGAGCAAACCCACTCTCCTGGCAAGATTCAGGCTCAGTCCTGAGCCTCCAGATCAGACCCTGAGCTCTGCCGCCCCGACCTGTGGGCTCTGCTCCCACAGCCCCTGGGCACTTGGGAGTCACGTTAGACAGGAAGGCAGGAGGCGCACCCTGTTCCTCTCCATCTGACGGTGACCTACCAGCTCCCAAGGCCACGGCCAGGCACCTTCTCCATGAAGACACACAGTGTGAGGACACACCCCAGGACATCGGATCTGAACAATCAGTGATCCAATCCCTCGCTGTACGGAAAAGAAAACTGAGGTCTGAGGAGGCCTGAGCATGGGGCCCGTGGGCACATCTGAGCAGAGACGGGGGTGGTGATGGAGGGTGTCCTTCAGTTTCCTAATCGTGTGGCCAGATCTGAAGAGGAGCCTGCCCCTGCTCCCACAGCCGCCAGCCTGCCGGTTGTTGTTCAGTGCCTCAGCTGTGTCCGACTCTTTGCGACCCCACGGACTGCAGCTCTCCAGGCTTCCCTGTCCTTCGCCGTCTCCTGGAGTGTGCTCAAATTCACATCCATTGAGTCGGTGATGCCATCCAACCATCTCACCTCTGTCGCCCCTTAATCTGCCTGGCTTCTCGCTTTTTCCCAGGAGCTCGTGGGGCATTAATGCCATCAAGATCTCCGCACAGTGCTGCGCTACCTGGCCACAGACTGCCCCAGCCCCTCATCACCACCGCTCCTGGGCCCTCAAACCGTGGAATCGACAGTTACCTGAGGTTGGCCCAAGCTCATGAGCCACAATTACAGAGCTGGCTGCAGAAGACCCCCAAAAGGACATCCGGCCACTCCCCACTGGTACCATCAGGTTTCCTAGCACCTTCACCGCCCTGCACACAACTTGCACCCAACAAACTGGCCCCAGGCTTGACAGATGGGGCTGGCTCCCCCTGTAGCTCTCGAGCCTACACATCTCACCTAATGGCTAAAAACCTGGGACCCTGTTCATGCCCTCCCCCAGCCGGGATCCCAGGATCCTAACAAGAAGGAAAGTGCCCAGATTTACTCTTTCTCCTTGGGCCTCCATGCCCATCGCTCCCAGGATAATTTATAATAAAAAGCCACGCCAAGAGATGGTGACGCTTAACCCAAAGGAGTTTCCAAAAATGGAGCTGCAGCTCCAAGTCCGTGTACACAGCGGGGACGGGGAGAAGGGAAGAGGGGGCGTCCCAGATCCTGGACTTCCCTGCACCAAATCCTGTGCACCCCCACTCCCACGCACCTCGCCCGGCCAAAGTTGGCGGGTCCCAGGCTCGCCCTCCACCCTCGAGGCCCGCACAGCGCCGCTCGGGGCAGGCCCGGCCGAGGCGATCGTCTGTCCTCCCTGGCTGCCGGCGGGGTCCCGGCTCGCGCGGCGCGGTCCGGGCTCGCCTTACCTGGCCCGCCATCCCAGACCCAGTCTCCGCTCCCGACTTCCGGCACGGCGCAGCTAGCACTCGCTCGGTCAGCGATCCAGGTCGGCGCAGGAGGAAATCCGGCTCCTGGGCGCAGGCCGCAGGGGAGGGGGCAGGGCGGGTGGGCGTCCGGAGCAGCCCAGAGCACCGCAGCCCAGGAGAGGGGGACCAGCCCCCGCGGCCCTCCGGGCGCAGGCGCGAACTACATTTCCCAGAAGGCGCCGCCGAGCCGGCCTGGAAGGTGGGGGGCGAGGGGAGGGCGGGGCGAGCCTGGCGGCGCCCCCTCCCCACTGGTTCAGCCTAGACTCGGTGAAGCTTGCCAGGGGAGGGACTTGGCGCCGGGATCCGCCTTGTGGCCATCTCGCTGTACGCTTGCCGGACTAAACCCGTGCATCCACACATCCATCCATCCATGCCATCCTTTCTTGCATCCAACTTTTACTGAGCGATTCCTATCCGCCAGATGGGGATGCTCGGGTTAAACGCGACCCGTCTCTCCCGAAGGACGCATCCCGCAAGCCGACCGTGACTAGGGAGGGGGTGGGGGAAGCGGACCCCGAGAGGGGTGGAGGGGGCTGCAGGCTGGACCCCTTGACTTGGGTGGTGGATGGGCCGGAGGGGCCGCCAGACCCCGGCGTGCTCTCAGGTCTGTCCCCCCGCTCCCGCGCTCACCCTCGCCTTGACCCGGGAGCCACTGTACCTGTGTGACTATTTGCTGCTCTGTTTTGTTGATTTGGAGACATTCCTGACACTTAGTAGGCCCTCAGATAAATGTGTTGAATGAATGGAGCGTGAGCCCACCATTCTCCAGGTCAGAAAGGACGCAGAGGGGCTGGGGGAGAGTTGCGGACTCGGTCCGAGGGAGACGATCCCCGGCTGGGCCTCATCCCCGGTCTGGTGGACCCCTGTTAGGACAGCTTAGAGAAGGCGGGCTCGTGGGGCTAAACCTGCGGTTTGCAGGGGCCAAGGAAGCCGGGGTCCAACAGGAGGCAACGCCTGCATCCGGGAGAGCCCTTCCCCACGCCTGCGCCCCGACAGTTCTCTTCCTCTGGACTCAGAGAAAGGAAATTTCTTGCCCAGAAATCCTAGTGTTGATCCCTGTGGGTCTAACCTCCGTGGGTCTCCGCTGGCCTTGCTGCGTGTGACCTCCCAGAACTTCAGGGTACAACGTTGCCCACCTTGATCTGGCCTCCAAGGAAAGACCGCGTGGGTAGAACACCCTCAGTGACTGTCCAGCCCTTCCCTGGGCAAAGCCCCCTTCTCCACACCCAGGGAGTACTGACACAGGACCCATGTCTGTGCAGCCCACGGTCCTGAAGATCTGAAGATATCACAAGGTGTCAGGCGGTGGAAAAAGACAGGTTCAAGTTCAACATCTGCTCTCAGGATTCCTCAAGGCCACAGCGCCCCTCGGTAAGTACCTCAGCTCTGCTTGGTGCCTAGGGCCCTCCTTGCTGAGATCAGCTTCCTCCTGGTAGGTATCCCTTCTCTCAGCTCATCCCACATGCCACCCTTAGTTTCAGAATCCATAAACGTTAAAATCCCCTCACTTAAAAAAAAAAGTAATATCTCTACCCAAGAAAGATTTATTTCCTTTAGCATGTACAGGCTTGGTACCTCTTTGATTCAACCTCCCCCTTACCTGACCAGGCTAGAGCCCCAACTGTAGATTCTGGGTCAGAATTGCTTAAAGCAATTCGCCAACAGCCTATGTGCTGAATGATCCTGTTGCCAAAAATCAATTTGCAAATAGCCAGTTCTCCCAGTGACTGAGAAACCTCTTTCCTACCATTTAATTTTAGTTGTACCTCCCACCCCATGCTGACATCCACCTTGGTTTCTGTATCTGCCTTGTAAAATGATTGTGGAGAACTGTCCTAAATTTAGATCAGTGTTTATTTGGCAGTTCTGCACACAAACAAAGGGAGGAATGAAGTAGACAAAAGTCTTAAAGATTTTCAATAATTCAGATTGGTTTTTCAGCAGCTCGATGTTCAGTGGTTTAGCTTTCATACACTTTGCTTTTGGCTCTCTGGTCATTCTGTGAATTGGCTTTTGGTGAACTAGCCAGCTACAGTTTTCCCAAATAGCTAGCTTCCTATAGAGATGCTGTCTACTTCTCTTTGTGAAAACAGCCACAATCAATTTGAGTATTTAAATATTTTCTGATTTTTTGTTATTTCCTTTTCTATCTATGAGGTTATTTTAAAGTATTTTTTAGTTTCCAAATGTATAAGCCTTTAACTATGTTATATTTTTGTAACTGAGTTTTGCCTTGCGTTAAAAAAAAATGTAGTATGTGATGCTGATTTTTTAAGGATTTTCTGATATGCACTTTGTGTTCAAGTTATGCAATAAATGTTTCAAAGTGTTCTATGTTTGCTTCAAAAGAGTACATATATTTGTGTGTGTGTGTGTGTGTGTGTGTGTGTGTGTGTGAGCGTAGGGATCAAGTTAGTTCTATTACATCAAGCTTGGGTTGTGTTATTTATGTCTTCCATATCATTTTTGTTTTAACTTTTGATCTATCAATTACTGAGAAAGGTGTGTTAAAACCTCCTATCAATATTGTGCATTTGTCAATTTCTTCCTGTAATTCTGACAATTTTTCCTTTACAAATTTTGAGACTGTGTTTACAAGTTTAGAATTGTGTTTTCCTGGGAAAGTGTTTATTTTATTATTATGAATTAATTCTCTTTATCCTTAATAATATGTTTAATCTATACTCCATTTTGCCTGACTTAGTATTGCTACATTAACTTTATTTTTGATAGCATTTGTTTAATATATCTTTTTCCATCCTACTTTCAAACTTTCTGGATATTTATGTTTTAGTTGTGTGTTTTATAAGAGCATGTAGCTAGATTTTGTTGTTGTATAATCCAATATGACAATCTCTATCTTAATTGGCAAACAGTCTATTTACCTTTATTGTGTTTAGTAATATGTTTTACTTCATTTCTACCATCTTATTTCTTGCTGTCTATTGATAATGTTTTTTTCTGTGCCTTTTCTCCATTCTTTCCTTCTATTGGATTGATTAATTTTTCTTTACTCACCTTTTTTATTCTACTGATTTGAAATTTATGCCTTCCTTTTCTATGCTTTTAGAGGTTAATCTTTAAAATTTGATACACATATTTGTTTTAATATAGTCTAATTATATTTTACAGTTCACTCTCCTTCCAAACAATAGAAGGACTTTAGTATATTATGATCTATGCTGTTTAGATTTACCAACATGGTTGCTAGTATCTTCATTCACTATTTTTTCTATTCTTTTTCTTTTCTTCTGGGTTCTATATTTTTTTTCTGAGGTACAACTTTTCAGAGTTCTTATAGCAGATAGATATGTTAGAAGTAAATTATTTCAGTTAAATACCTTATTATTCTCTCAGTCTTGAATAGTATTTGAGCTAAGTAGAGAATTCTAAGTTAGTTACTCTTGTTTTTGTGCTTCATCTTTGCCACCCCATGGACTGTAACCCATCAGGCCCCTGTGTCCATGGGATTTTCCATGAGTGGGTTGCCATTTCCTCCTCTAGAGGATCTTCCTAACCCAGGGATTGAACCCATGTCTCCTGCGTCTCCTGCATTGGCAGGCAGATTCTTTGCCACTGAGCCTCTTGGGAAGCTCCAGTTACTTTTTACGCACTTAATACTTTATTTCATTGTCTTCCAACTTTCATTGCTTCTGTTGAAAAGTCTGCTGTCAGTCTAATTGTTATTCCTTCTCACAAGAATTGTCCTCTCTGCTGCTGCTAAGTCGCTTCAGTCATGTCCAACTCTGTGTGACCCCATAGATGGCAGCCCACCAGGCTCCCCTGGCCCTGGCATTCTCCAGGCTGGAACACTGGAGTGGGTTGCCGTTTCCTTCTCCAATGCATGAAAGTGAAAAGTTAAAGCAAAGCCGCTCATTCGTGTCCGACTCACAGCAACCCCATGGACTGCAGCCTACCAGGCTCCTCCGTCCATGGGATTTTCCAGCCAGGAGTACTGGAGTGGGTTGCCATTGCCTTCTCCCTGACTGCTTTTAAAATCATCCTTTGTCTGTGGTATTATGAAGTTTCTCTGCAATGTACCTAGGTATGGATTTATTTTTATTTATCTTTCTTGGAACTCCTGGTTCCTAAATCTGAGGCATTGTATTTTCATACAAGTCTGGGAAATTTTCAAACATTATATCTTTTAATAGCGCCTCTCCTCCATTATTTTTTCTCTTTGTAGAATTCATATGTGATATTTTTTGGAACTTTCAATTTTATTCTCCTTCTTAGCTACTCCTTTATGTTTTGCATTCTTTTGTACCTCTGTGCTTTGTTCTTGGTAATTTTTTCTAAGATTTCTATCCCATTTCATTCCCAGATTTCTCCTTTCTCTCTCTCGCTGTCTAAACTGCTCTAAACTATTAATTTCCATTATTGTACTTTTTATTTTAAATGCATTTCCTTCATCTCATTAAAAATAATATATTCTCATATATTCGATTCCTTATATCTTCAATAACATTAACCATACTTAATTTATAAATCTGTTTGATACTTCTGCTATCTGACATTCTTTATTTGTCTAATGATTTTCATTCATGGTAGATGGATTCCTCATGTATTTTACTATTTTGAACTGTGAACTCATTTTAATCCAGGTTTCATCAGTAGAATTCTGTGTGGTCTCTTGAAGGCATGCCCCTAAGAGTTTGTGTTTGCTTCTTCTGGGTACTCCAGAATCATTGTTACCCTGAGTGCACTTTTTATGTTAACTTTCAGCTTGGGAAGTTTCTGAACCATGCAGATACTGAAAATTCAAAGCCCTAACATACATGGGAGTAAATTTGTGGTTATGAATTTTCAGGGGAGATGCTTTCTTCCTCCTGAGAAGAGAAAGGCCCCTTGTCTTCTTGTCTGCTGTTTTGCTAATCCACCCTTTTACTAATGGTGTGGCTAGAGGGGATAAAAACCTAATTTCCTGGACTGAGATGTGTATAAGACTCAGGCAAGTAGGTGATCTCACCACAACCACCACAGACCTTCTTGCAGGATTTTAGTTCACCCTCCACCCCTATTCCTAAGAGATCTTTACTGCCATGAGAGCTCAGCAAGACCTACGAATGGATATTTGCTCCCTTTTACTTTGCATTTCTGGATATTCTGAGGTAGGAGGAGTTTTAGAGGATCAAGTCTGGCATATTGCTGGTTACCGAAGTCCTTTTATTTTTTCCCTTTTCTTTTAAATTAGCACCCTTCTTCTTTTCTCTACTTATCTTTACATTCAATTGGCCATTTCTTCATTTGATTCCCTTGTTCACCACAGATAGTTCCTGCTGATATCTGTCTCTGCTGTGTCTGGCATCAAGTAGAACACAAATCTATCTTGAGTAAGTGGATGGTTCTATGATAGCCATTGATCTTATTTCTGTAAGCTTTGTGAGGATAACGTGGGGGTCAAAGAGCCCCTGCCCCCATAGGGAAGATGGGTCAGGAGCAGTGCTGTGCTTGACCTACTAGCACCAGAGACTCACTTGTCAGCACATCTTCCCAACACCATGATCAGTGATCTTGTGTTTGTGGCTTGACATTGGATTTGGTAAGATTATTTACACCATGAAGCTGGAAAACACTGCAAATCAATGCACCCCCTCCCCTCAAGAGCTGGTTGGTAAACACCAACACAGCACTGATTTAGGGCAATGAAAACACGTAGAAAAAAGCCTATGTAGAACAAGACCAGTGGTAAGTGAAATAAGAAGTCATAGTTGGAGGAACGTATCACTCACTCTAGGCTTGTCATGTTCAGAGACAGGGTTTTAAATTACCCCAGATTTTTACCCAGATGTGAGAAGACTTGGTATCCTGAGGCCCTGGATTAGGGAAAGGAGCTGAACCTTCAATACCAGCTCCAGTTAGCAAAAGTGAAGGACAGCAGGGGGCACCTGGATTTGAACCAGGGACCTCTTGATCTGCAGTCAAATGCTCTACCCCTGAGCTATACCCCCTGATGTAAATAGAGGCCTTAGTACTACCTTTTACCTGTGTAACCACGCCCAACATTCCTATAAATTTTTGCCACAAGATGTTCACCAGGCTGGGCCTGCTCAAAGCTGCCAAGCCAGCCTCACTATAATTTTACTTCCTTGATGCGAAATAAGCAACAGGTTCCCCCTCCCTGTAACCACCTCCCTGCTCCTTCTGGAAAAGCACTGACACTAGTATTTATGACAGGAAAGGCCTTTAGGGTTGCTGGTCTATGCCCTTCACAATGGGCATCTGAACACAGAGATTCAGGATTACTGGTCTACCCAAGCACACACAGCTCCTTACAGATAAACTCAGGACCTGAATCCACTTCTCCTGACTTTGGGTTCATGACCTTATAACTAAGCCAATGAGTCTCTTATCTTCCTCTTTTCCCTATCCTCTATCAGTCAAAAAATGTAAAGGCTACAGAAGAGGAGCATTTTGATAGATTAATGATGAATTGGGACCATCAGGGGAACTAGAATGTGGGCTTAGCAGAGCACACAACGCCATGCAACTGAAGGACCACAAGGAAAAGCTAATGGGGACACCAGAATTTGACCTGTGCATGCTGCACCTTTCGGGCCAGTCCTCAGATTTCCTGTGCTAAGGAATCATCTTGGGAGCTTGTCAAACATGCAGATGTGATGTGGGGTTAGGAACAAGCTGCTTATAGAGGGTCTGGGGGATCCCACTTTGAGAAACACCTGTCACAGATCTATATCGGCTCCCTTGTGGCCACCTGCAGGACGACTTAGGTACTGAACCCCCAGGAAGGGCTGGGTTAGGAATTCTAGCATCTGCCCCAGGGTCAGACTGAGCTGGTGGGCAGAGGCAGGATGAAAGCCAAGGACCACAATCAGATTGCTCATCCTCTGAACTCTGCTCTAGACCCGTGGTTCTTAATTGTAGGGTGCGTCAAAATCACTTGGAGGACTTGTTAAAACAGGGATGTCTGGGCTTCCCCCTGAAAGTTTCTGATTAACAAATTCTCAGCTAACGCTGATGCTGGGGACCCAGGGCCACGCTTTAAGAACCGCTGCTCTAGATCCACACATCTGCGGCCAGGCCCTTTCACACTCACGGCCACACCCAGGGCACCTGTTCACCCTTGCCTCATCTTGTGTTTACTGAGCCCTGGTGCCTCCACTCCACCAAAGACCCATATCCTGGGACCCCCCACCCTTTCCTCCCATTGCCTGCTGGGAGCCCCTGGGAGGGTCTTCTTTGTCATGGATTAGCTCTCTTCCCAGTTTACCATTCAGGAATCAAAATCTAAAGAAGTTTCTGCCAATATGGGGAAAACTCATTCAAGGGAGTCAAGGAGATCCACCTCTTCCATCCAGAGCAGGCCAATTCAAGCTGAAGATCTCAGTCTGCCTCAGAAAATTTCAGCCCAGGGGGTTGTATGATTACACCTGTATTGCAGATGGGGAATCAGAGGACAGGAGAGTATCTTTGGCCCCACAAAGGCAAGTAGCTCAGGAGAGAAGGCAGCTCCAGATATCCCAGGGGTGTTATCCTTCTGGTTTGCACTTCCTTGTTTCTCTCTGGATTCATCTCCCTTCTTTCTCCTTAATTCAATGAGGTTCTGATCCAGTTAATGCTCTTAGGTTTGGCACATTTGAAATATCTTTCTTTCGTCCTCTTGCTTGAATGTCAGTTTACCTGGGTTCAGAGTTCTAGATTGAGTCTACAGTCATAGCACCCTGAGTGCACCCGATCTTGTCAGAATTCTAGATTGGAAGTTATTTTTCTTTATACCTAAATAATTTATTTTATAATGCTATAAAGTATCAGTAAAGACAACTTTATTATTCAATTGCTCTTCTCACCAAAGTATCAAATTTTAAAAAATTTTGAAATGTATGCATGGTTCATGGGTCTGGCTACACAGCTATTTAATTTTACTTATTTGTGCTTATATTTTCACTTACACAATTTTTTAAAATAACATTTTTCTAATTATGGTAAATAAAGTGCTGCACTCAGTACGTCAGCAAATCTGGAAAACTCAGCAGTGGCCACAAGACTAGAAAAGGTCAGTTTTCATTCCAATCCCAAAGAAAGGCAATGCTGAATAATACTCAAATGACCATACAGTTGTGCTCATTTCACATGAAAGCAAGGTAATGCTCAAAATCCTTCAAGCTAGGCTTCAGCAGTACATGAACCGAGAACTTCCAGATGTTGAAGCTAGATTTCTAAAAGGCAGAGGAACCAGAGATCAAATTGCCAGCATCACTGGATCATAGAAAAAACAAGAGAATTACAGAAGAACATCTACTTCTGCTTTATTGACTATGCTAAAGCCTTTGTCTGTGCAGATCACAACAAACTGTGGAAAATTCTTGAAGGGATGGGAATACCAGACCACCTTACCTATCTCCTGAGAAACCTGTATGCAGGTCAGGAAGCAACAGTTAGAGTAAAAAAACTGGCTTAAAACTCAACATTCAGAAAAGCTAAGATTTTGGCAAACAGTCCCATCACTTCATGATAAGTAGATGGGGAAAAAGTGGAAACAGTGACAGACTTTATCTCCTTGGGCTCCAAAATCACTGCAGATAGTGACTGCAGCCACAACATTAAAAGACACTTGGTCCTTGGAAGGAAAGCTATGACAAACCTAGATAGCACATTAAAAAGCAGAACATCACTTTGCCAACAAAGGTCTGTATCGTTGAAGCTATGGTTTCTTCAGTAGTCATGTATGGATGTGAGAGTCGGACCGTACAGAAGGCTGAGTGCCAAAGAATTAATGGTTTTGGATTGCTGAATTGCTGAATTGAGAGATCCTTGGACTGCAAGGAGATCAAACCAGTGAACCCTAAAGGAAATCAACGCTGAATATTCATTGAAAGGATTGATGCTGAAACTGAAGCTCCAATACCAAGCCCCCTGATGCGAAGAGCTAACGCACTGGAAAAGACCCTGGTGCTGAGAAAGATTGAGGGCATGAAGAGAAGGGGACGACAAAGGATGAGATGGTTGGATGGCATCACTGACTCAATAGACATGAGTTTGAGCAAACTCAGGGAGATGGTGAAGGACAGGGAAGCCTTTTGTGCTGCAATCCATGGGGTCGCAAAGAGTCAGACACACTTAGCGACAGAACGACTATAATAAAGCAATAAAAAGGTATAAACCCACAGGATAAAAAGTATATGGATGAGATAATTAGTTTCACACAGAAGAAAAAACACAAAACAGCTGACATAGTCTGTAGAGAAATCATCCAAGAAGTAAGTGCTTCTGTGGAAGGTGCAGGGCAGGTTGGAGACCAGAGGGTGTTACTGAGGGATGCCGTTCTACAGGTTCCCACTGGCTCAAAGAATGGATGATAATTGCTGTCAACTGCATACCTGGGTGTTATGACACAGTGAACTGGTGCTGGTTCAGCACCTAAAATGGCCTGGGGGTATAGCTCTGGGGTAGAGCATTTGACTGCAGATCAAGAGGTCCCTGGTTCAAACCCGCGTGCCCCCTGCTGATTTCCTTTCCATCTGGGGACCACACATGTGGTCACTGTAGATTAGATCTCAGTATCACCAACTTTCACCTCCACCCCCAACTCCACTTGTTGGGAGGCTTTTTAAATGAGGCCCTCTAAGGGGGCTTAGCAAACAGAACATGGAAGGAGTGAGGAGAGGCGAGGAAAGGGAGGAAAGGTCATCTTCTGACTCAGGAAATGGTTGGAAGTTTTCCTGACCCAGCGTTAGAAGCTTTGTCTTGACCCTAGGAGAGCTGTGTGTGTTTGGTCAGCTCTCCCAATTGCTATTACTATTACTATTTCTCTTTTCAAGTGAGTTAGGAAGGTCCAAGTAGCCAACTAAATTAGCAGCTGTGCCCCACAGGCTCCGGGGAAGAATCCGGATACTTTGATTTGAAAAACAACAAATAGGTACCCGACCAGCACTATCTGATCAGACACATTTTGGGGAAGATGATACTGGAAGATTCTCAAGGGCATTTTGCCTGAACATGGGCTTCCCAGGCGGTGCAAGTGCTAAAAGAACCCATCTGCCAACGCAGGAGACTAAGAGATGCAGGTTCAGTCCCTGGGATGGGAAGATCCCCTGGAGGAGGGATGGCAGCCCTCTCCAGTATTCTTGCTTGGAGAATCCCACAGACAGGAGCCTGGCGGGTTACAGTCCATGGGGTTGCAAAGAGTCAGACATGACTGAAGCGACTTAGCACACACATATGATTAGCATGCACATATGATTATCAAAGCCAGTGCCCTCGACAGGGCCAGAAGCAAGGAGGGAGAAGGTGGGAAGAAGACGTGGTGGGAAAGTCGTGCTTCTGCCCTGGGGCAGACCCCCAGGTTCTGGAAGCCACAAACACCTGGGTGACTGGCTGTGCTACGGTTCAGGATAGCACTATGGGTGGAAAAGTGCTTTTTAGATAATAATGGCTCATAGATCATTTAAACACAGATCACGAGGTCTCTGATTCATAATCCAAGGAACCCTACTGCTGTCACCTTAAAAAGTTAATAGTCTTAATTTTTATAGTAGTTTTAATTTTACAGAAAAACTGAGCAGAAAGTACAGAGAGCTCCCCTCCATCTCCTCACCTCAACTGCCCCCTCCCACGTGCCCCATTATTAAATTTGTATTAGTGGTGTTGTTGTCCAGTCGTTCAGTCATGCCTGACTCTTTGCGACCCCATGGACTGCAGCACGCCAGGCCTCCCTGTCCATCACCAATTCCCGGAGTTTGCTCAAACTCACGTCCATTGAGTCAGTGATGCCATCTAACCATATCATACTCTGTCGTCCCCTTCTCCTCCTGCCCTCAGTCTTTCCTAGCATCAGGGACTTTTCCAGTGAGTTGGCTCTTCACATCAGGTGGCCAAAGTATTGGAGTTTCAGCTTCAGCATCAGTCCTTCCAATGAATGTTCAGGACTGATTTCCTTTAGGATTGACTGGTTTGATCTTGCAGTCCAAGGGACTCTCAAGAGTCTTCTCCAACACCACAGTTCAAAAGCACCAATTCTTCAGTGCTCAGCCTTCTTTATGGTCAAACTCTCACATCCATACATGGCTACTGGAAAAACCATGGCTTTGACTAGATGGACCTTTGTTGGCGAAGTAATTTCTCTGATTCTTAGTATGCTGTCTAGGTTGGTCATAGCTTTTCTTCCAAGGAGCAAGATTCTTTTAATTTCATGACTTCAGTCACCACCTGCAGTGATTTTGGAGCCCAAGAAAATAAAGTCTGTCACTGTTTCCATTGTTTCCCCATCTATTTGCCATGAAGTGATGGGACTGGATGCCATGATCTTAGTTTTTTGAAAGTTGAGTTTTAAGCCAGCTTTTTCACTCTTCTCTTTCACCCTCATCAAGAGGTTCTTTAGTTCCTCTTCATGCCATAAGGGTGGTGTCATCTGTGTATCTGAGATTATTGACATTTCTCCCAGCAATCTTGATTCCAGCTTTTACCTCATCCAGCCTGGCATTTCACATGATGTCCTCTGCATAGAAGTCAAATAAGCAGGGTGACAATATACAGCCTTGACGTACTCCTGTCTCAATTTGGAACCAGTCCATTGTTCCATGTGTGGTTCTAACTGTTGCTTTTTGACCTGCATACAGTTTCTCAGGAGACAGGTAAGGTGGTCTGATATTCCCATCTCTCAAAGAGTTTTATACAGTTGTGATCTACACAGTTAAATGCTTTAGCATAGTCAATGAAGCACAGGTAGATGTTTTTCTGGAATTCTCTTGCTTTTTCTATGATACAGCAGATGTTGGCAATTTGATCTCTGGTTGCTCTGCCTTTTCTAAAACCAGCTTGAACATTTGGAATTTCTTGGTTCATGTACTGTTGAAGCCTGACTTGGAGAATTTTGAGCATTACTTTGCTAGCATGTGAAATGAGTGCAATTGTGCGGTAGTTTGAACATTCTTTGGCATTGCCTTTCTTTGGGATTGGAATGAAAACTGACCTTTTCCAGTCCTGTGGCCACTGCCGAGTTTTCCAAATTTGCTGGCATATTGAGTGCAGCACTTCCACAGCATCATCTTTTAGGATTTGAATTAGTTCTGATGGAATTCCATCACGCACTCTAGCTTTGTTCCTAGTGATTCTTCCTAAGGCCCACTTGACTTCACATTCCAGGATGTCTGCCTCTAGGTGAGTGATCACACCATCATGGTTATCTGGGTCATGAAGATCTTTTTTGTATAGATGTTTTTCTGGAATTCTCTTGCTTTTTCTATGATACAGCAGATGTTGGCAATTTGATCTCTGGTTCCTCTGCCTTTTCTAACACCAGCTTGAACATTTGGAACTTCTTGGTTCATGTACTGTTGAAACCTGACTTAGAGAATTTTGAGCATTACTTTGCTAGCATGTCTCTGATCATGAAATTAAAAGACACTTGCTTCTTAGAAGAAAAGTTATGACCAACCTAGACAGCATATTAAAAAGCAGAGACATTACTTTGCCAACACAGGTCCATCTAGTCAAAGCTATGGTTTTTCCAGTAGTCATGTATGGATGTGAGAGTTGGACCATAAAGAAGGCTGAGCACTGAAGAACTGGTGCTTTTGAACTGTGGTGTTGGAGAAGACTCTTGAGAGTCCCTTGGACTGCAAGATCAAACCAGTCCATCCTAAAGGAAATCAGTCCTGAACATTCATTGGAAGGACTGATGCTGAAGCTGAAACTCCAGTAATTTGGCCCCCTGATGCAAAGAGCTGGTTCACTGGAAAAGGCCCTGATGCTGGGAAAGATTGAAAGCAGGAGGAGAAGGGGAGGACAGAGTATGATATGGTTGGATGGCATCACTGACTCAATGGACATGAGTTTGAGTAATCTCTTGGAGTTGGTGATGGACAGGGAGGTCTGGCGTGCTGCAGTCCACCGGGTCACAAAGAGTTTGACACGACTGAGTGACTGAACTGAACGCCTGGTCTTAGCTTCCCCTACTGTGCTCCCCAGGGGATCTTGACACCACCTCTCCGGGAGTCTCCCCTGGGTTCAGCCCCTAGGACACCCCCTAGGCGGGAACCAGGCAGGGAGAGCAGGAGTGTGCGATGGAGGGTCAAGGAAGGAAAGAAGGTCAGGCAAGGAAGGAGGCTGAGGCCTGGAGGATGGCGCAGAGCAGGGGCGGGGGCGGAGGAGCTAGGGGAGAAGGGAAGGGAGGAAGGACGCGGAGGGGGCAGGGTTCAACCCTGAAAGCCCTAGTTCTCAAGCACGGTGCCTCCCTCCCCGCTGCCTGCAGTGCTGGTTGGAACTAGAATGGACAGGTACCTCTTAGACAGGGGCGGGGCCTCTGGGCTGGACAGGTGGACTCGTGGCCCAGGAATGGCCTCCAGTGGTGGCTTTGCCAGTTTCTGAGGCAGTGAGGAATGAATAGAATTTACAGTAGCTGTGGAATGCTTGGGTGTGGTAACGCACTTGAAGTAAGGTAATGAGAGTCCATTGTGAGCCAAGGGGGTATAGCTCAGGGGTAGAGCATTTGACTGCAGATCAAGAGGTCCCCGGTTCAAATCCGGGTGCCCCCTGGAAGCTTGTTTTATTGCCAAATGGCTTCCCTGACAACACATCTGTCATAACCCCGCCAGGGCTTTTCCCCAGAACTTGTTGTGTTTTCAAGTGTCTTCTCTCCTGTGTCAGAGTGAAGTCAGGTAGACTGACCTATTGGCTGTAATTCACCTCTACCCTTTCCACCCCTGTTGTTTTGTGACCTGTCTTTGCTGCAGAAGCCAGTGAGCTCTGCGTCCCTTTGCTCTGGGCTCTGCTGCAGGTATCAGTCTAGGCCAGTCAGGAGACAGAAACTGCACAGTAATTTAAACAGGGACGTTTACAATAAAGAATGATTGTGCTATGAAGGGGGAATAACTATAAAGGTGCAAAAGTGAAAGAAAGTGAATTTGCTCAGTTGTGTCCAACCATGGGATTTTCCAGGCAAGTGTCCTAGAGTGCGTTGCCATTTCCTTCTCCAGGGGATCTTCCTGACCCAGGGATCAAACCTGGGTCTCCCACATATGCGGGCAAACACTTTATCATCTAAGCCACCAGGGAAGCCCCATAAAAGTACAAAGAAAATCCTAAAGGTATCCCTGGGTTGAAGTGCTCAGCCAAGGGCAAATTTGGAAGGGGAACCCTTCATCAAAGCTAGGATTCAGACCTCATTGAGGAAGGTGGAACTGTGGCCCGCTCACCAGGTTGCCCCAACCAGACCGGCTTATGGTTTCCAGGCAAGCAGGAAGCAGCCTTGGGGGACACAGGTAAGCCGTGTGGAGGTGTGAGGCCTGAAGTGTGCAGTGTCCACACTGGAGGATGTGAAACCAGACCTCTGGGCAGAGGCAAGTCGAGGCTGGCAGGCAGGTGCATGGGGTGGTGGGGGGTGCGGGTGGCTGGCAGGTACAGGAGTGGTCACCCGCCCAGCTGGGGCTGCAAGGTCACCAAGTGATTCGCCCTCTGGGTATGTACCTGGGCAGAGCATCACCGGGTGTCCTTACACACCCGCACCACTGCCCAACTTGCAACAGGAGGGCCAGGGGCAGACACCTGCAGCAGGACCTAGGCCGAGGACCCCTTTCTCCTGCAGTGTCCCTCCTGCGCCTTCTACTGACGGCTGTTAATACTGTGCTCTCTTATGGGAGAAACACTTAAAGAACCCAGTCCATTATCCCACAGCAGGTATGGAAGGGTGAATTTGGAGCTGAGCGGCAATAAATTGAAAACTGGCACACCATGTGACTTGTTTCGGCCAACAGGATGTGGGTAGATATGATGCAAGCAGCACCCTGCGGTGTCCTTGCAAGGTTGGGTCTGCCCTCTGGCACTCCCGCCCTCGGCCTGAGCCGGGCTTACCATGCAAGCGTCTCTCCTTCGGCCAGGCCACTGAATGAGCACACAAGACCCAGCCCTGAGCCCCGCTCCCTGAGAGGCACCCAGGCCGGCTGGCCCACAGCTTGAAGCCCGCTCACCCAGCCCAGCCCAGCCTAGACTAGCTGATTCCTGCAAACCCATGGATGCGGCAATAAATGCAGCATTATTGTGAATAAGACTGGCCAGCACTGAAATCGGTGTCTCCAAGGAGGCTCTGGCTCTACCCAAAGGTAGAAGGGCACGTGGTGGTTTCTTCTGCATACTCATATCTGCTTCCTATCTTGTCCGGTCTGTGAATGTAGGTGTTTATTGCAGTAAGTCTACTGCAAGTGGTCGACCACTGCAAGCCTACATTGTCCTGTCACTGGATTCAGGCTGTGTGAGGGGTGGATAACTTGTCATAGGTTTCCAGGTGGCTCACCTGGACCTAATGTAGATCCTGAATTTTGTCTGATTGAATGAGACTTTGAGACTTGGGATAAAGTTGAGTATATTTTGCGTGTGGTAGAGCTGTAAATAATTATGACCGAGAGGGCAAATCATGGTAGATTAAACTTTTCCCCGCCTTGTTCATTTATTCTGTCTGTGCCCTTTGCCACAAGGCTTTTCAGATCCTCATGTTTAGAAGGAGGTATAATTCCCCGCACTTGATTCAGGGCTTGGTCCTGTGACTTGTTTTGACTGATGGGATGTTAGCACATGTGATTCAAGCAGAGGCTTGTGATCTGCTTGCATCGTCAGACTTGACTTTCTGCATTTTTGCAAAAAGAGAAAGCTTCCCCTGCTAGCTGCTACTCCTCTAACTGGGACTCTGGAATGACAGACAGGGAGCAAACCCGAGCCCAGTTCACAGAGAGAACCCGAGCACAGATGGACCCACAGCTTGAAGCAGGGCCACCAGTTAAAGTCCAGCTGAGATCCATCATTGTTTGGCATCTGTGCTGCTGCCCTATGAACCTGAAAATAAATGCTTATTGTTGCATGAATCAGAATCCTGGGATTATTTGTCTTGAAGCATTACCATGGGCATCGCTGACTGATACAACTATGGTTCTTACAGTCTTCTCTCCCCCACTTCAATGCTCACCAGGTTTGCTGAGTGAGGGGAGAGGATGAGACTTCAGTTTTTGAAGAAATTCGGTTTGTGGCTAGAGGGTGGAAAAGTGTCTATTAGACAAGTGTGGATTCTCTGGGGAATGGGAAAAAGATGAACTCATGGACAGAAGTCAGTCTCTACTCAGTTTGTGGTGGGTCCAATGTCCACAGTCTGATTGGGAATGAACAAAGTTTATAGCACACTATGGAACTATTTGGTGTGGCAACACAAGTGAAATAAGCTTTGGAGGCCCTTCATCTAGGTAAGGGGGTATAGCTCAGGGGTAGAGCATTTGACTGCAGATCAAGAGGTCCCTGGTTCAAATCCGGGTGCCCCCTACTGGTAGCTTTCCTTATTACCAGACACAGATAGATGACCCTATTTAGCGTTTTTCACCACTGTCCCACGAGTCACCATCGTCACCACTGTCCCATGGTCCTTGTCAGCTTCCTTGTGTTCTCTGACACAGATCATGATGTACCTGTGTAGACGCTTCAGTCATGTTCGACTGTGCGATCCCATGGGCTGTAGCCCACCAGGCTCCTCATAGTTCTGTCTTTAATGATCTGTGTGTGTTTCACTTCCTAATGAGTTCCTCTTCTTTAAAATTTACATTGTGGAGAACACACTGAACCACAGGTTACCCAGCTTGACTGCACTGGAACTACTTAGGGACATTATTAAAAATACAGATTAATCCACGAACCTGTGGACACCTTATCTTCAACAAAGGAGGCAAGAATGTACAATGGAAAAAAGACAACCTCTTTAACAAGTGGTACTGGGAAAACTGGTCAACCACTTGTAAAAGAATGAAACTAGAACACTTTCTAACACCATACACAAAAATAAACTCAAAATGGATTAAAGATCTAAATGTAAGACCAGAAACTATAAAACTCCTAGAGGAGAACATAGGCAAAACCCTCTCTGACATAAATCACAGCAGGATCCTCTATGACCCACCTCCCAGAATATTGGAAATAAAAGCAAAAATAAACAAATGGGACCTAATGAAACTTAAAAGCTCTTGCACAACAAAGGAAACTATAAGCAAGGTGAAAAGACTGCCCTCAGAATGGGAGAAAATAATAGCAAATGAAGCAACAAAGGATTAATCTCAAAAATATACAAGCAACGCCTGCAGCTCAATTCCAGAAAAATAAATGACCCAATCAAAAAATGGGCCAAAGAACTAAACAGACATTTCTCCAAAGAAGACATACAGATGGCTAACAAACACATGAAAAGATGCTCAACATCACTCATTATCAGAGAAATGCAAATCAAAACCACAATGAGGTACCATTTCACGCCAGTCAGGATGGCTGCTATCCAAAAGTCTATAAGCAATAAATGCTGGAGAGGGTGTGGAGAAAAGGGAACCCTCTTACACTGTTGGTGGGAATGCAAACTAGTACAGCCACTATGGAGAACAGTGTGGAGATTTCTTAAAAAACTGGAAACAGAACTACCATATGACCCAGCAATCCCACTCCTGGGCATACACACTGAGGAAACCAGATCTGAAAGAGACACGTGCACCCCAATGTTCATCACAGCACTGTTTATAATAGCCAGGACATGGAAGCAACCCAGATGCCCATCAGCAGACGAATGGATGAGGAAGCTGTGGTACATATACACCATGGAATATTACTAAGCCATTAAAAAGAATTCATTTGAATCAGTTCTAATGAGATGGATGAAACTGGAGCCCATCATACAGAGTGAAGTAAGCCAGAAAGATAAAGACCAATACAGTAGTCTAACACATATATATGGAATTTAGAAAGATGGTAACGATAACCCTATATGCAAAATAGAAAAAAAGACACAGATGTACAGAACAGACTTTTGGACTCTGTGGGAGAAGGCGAGGGTGGGATGTTTTGAGAGAACAGCATCGAAACATGTATATTATCAAGGGTGAAACAGATCACCAGCCCAGGTTGGATGCATGAGACAAGTGCTCGGGCCTGGTGCACTGGGAAGACCCAGAGGGATCGGGTAGAGAGGGAGGTGGGAGGGGGGATAGGGATGGGGAATACATGTAAATCCATGGCTGATTCATGTCAATGTATGACAACTACCACTACAATATTGTAAAGTAATTAGCCTCCAACTAATAAAAATAAATGGAAAAAAAATACAGATTAGCAGGAGGAAGGGGCAATATAGGGTAGGGGATTAAGAGGTACAAACTATTCAGTTATAAAATAAGCTACAAAGAAGATATTGTACAACACAGGGAATATAACCAATATTTTATAATAACTGTAAATGGAGTATGACTTTAAAAATTGTGAATCACTACATTGTACCATTGTACACCTGTAACATATTGTATTGTACAACTCTACTTCAATAAAAAAAATAAAACTAAAAATTTTTGAAATACAGATTAGCCCCAGAAATCCTGACTTAGTAGAACTAATGAGGGGCATGTGAGCTTTGTTTTGAGGAAGGACACACTCCCCTGCTAACCTTTACCCCAAAATCCAGTGATTCTAAGTGGCTAGAAGATTGTTTTGAAACTTGTGTGTGCATGCTAAATCATTCAATCACGTCCAACTCTCTGTGACCCTGTGTGTAGCCCGCCAGGCTCCTCTGTCCCTGGGATTCTCCAGGCAAGAACACTGGAGGGGTTCATGCCTTCCTCCAGGGGCCCTTCCTGACCCACGACTCGAACCCGTGTCTCCTGCGGCTCCTGCATTGCAGTCGGATTTCTGCCGGGCCACCGGGGACGCCCTTTGGAGCTTACAAGCCTGTATGATGCTAAACAACCTCTGGTGGCAAACCTCAAGGGTCCAGCTGGTGCCTTCAGCCCAGGACTGAGGGAGGACAGAGTGCAGGGCTGCAGGCATAGACCACGGCCAGGTGTGCAGAGGTGGGAGGATGTGGGACAGGTGAGGAGGGCACAGGCACGGTAGAGTGGTGACAGGTTACAGTGGCACAACACTGCCAGGTGGGGAGAAGGCAACGGCACCCCACTCCAGTACTCTTGCCTGGAAAATCCCATGGATGGAGGAGCCTGGTAGGCTACAGTCCATGGGGTCTCAAAGAGTCGGACACGACTGAGCGACTTCACTTTCACTTTTCACTTTCATGCACTGGAGAAGGAAATGGCAACCCACTCCAGTGTTCTTGCCTGGAGAATCCCAGGGACAGAGGAGCCTGGTGGGCTGCCGTCTATGGGGTGGCACAGGGTCGGACACGACTGAAGCGACTCGGCAGCAGCAGCAGCAGTGCCAGGTGGGCTAACTGCCCATAAGTAGTAACTCAGCTACCTTCATTAAAGTTCAGAATTGAAACAGGCTTATAGGCACCACCGGTGTGTCTTGAGTAAAACATCTGATTGATGATTCAGAAGATCCTTGTTTATAGACAGATGAGTTGCTTCCTTTTCCATTTTACCCCAGGCTTTCAACCCTTTTCCATGTTTCGAGGATTCCCTATTGTGTGAGCGTGAACTCTGGTGGAAGAAATGGCTCTGCTGACAGCTGCAGAAGCCAAAATTAAGGCTATTTCCTCTCTCTGTCTTCCTGGCATCGCTGACTCACATGATATCCGTAGACTGAGTGACACAAATCCCAGGGTTGGCAGAGCCCGAGCACCGTCCAGTAGCGCCCTAACCAGTGTGAGTTGCCAGCAAGCTGACTGGATTCCTTCCCTTGGACCATCCCTGGTTCATGAACCCATGTCTCCAACCTTCCTTCGGTGACATGAGCTCTCCAACATCAGACAATGTTTATCGGTTTCTCTTTCTGTAACACTGTGCCTAGGGTAATGCAACAGTTGGAGTGGGTTGCAGACAAAAGACTTTAAAGAAAAATAGGGCAGATGTAGGACTGGTTTTCTGTCCTAACTGGGATTGAAGAAAATGGAAATCCAGTTGATTCTTCAGGGCCAAGAAACTAGGAGCCCAAGGCTGTCATTGGTAAACTAGCTGAGTAATTGATCACACAGATGCAACTGACCGTCTGGATTTGAGGCTGGTAATTCATCTGGAAGGCATTTAATGGCTGTTTATAACTGGCATCCATTCTGATTGGTCAGTGTCTGTGGTTGCGGTTGAAGGTTTTGAGTATCACCTCTTCCTGGACCAAACTTTTAAAGACCAGCTGTTGTTCTGAGAATGGTATGAAGGGCTGAGTCTGAAGGCTTTGGGAAGCTCAAAGACACATGATGGAAAGCTCAAATGTCTACATTCTCTTCTCTGACTCAGGTGGAGATGGTCAGTCTTCCCAATGACTGTACTGAAAAACTCAGGTTGTGCTGCTAAATGATAGAGACTGCTGAAAAATGAAGGCACAGTTGTCAGATTACAATCCTAGTTGGGTTCATTGTTTTCCCCGTTTCTGGTATCAATTGCCACTTCAGTGATGGCCACTCCCGCAAAGTTTCAGAGACTGTCAGGACAACTTATGCTTGAAACACAAGTTACTGCATCTTGCCCTCACCTTAGGTTTTATTGGGAGTGTTTCCTGCTCCTCAAGTAATGGTGGCGAGGATGTTAAAATACTTAGACCCAAATGTCTCCCTGAGTAGTTGTGTAGAAGCAGTGGTTACTAGTTGCCAAGTTCTACATCTATGTACATATGTTTTTATATTTGTAGTAATCCCAAAGCTTTTTTAAAAAAATATTTAACTCGTACACACACACACACACACACACACACACACAACTTTGACATCTCCCATTTGAATGTCTGTGGTAGCTTAGACTTTCTGTTTCTCAACCAATAACATCTAATAATAAACTGAGTTTTGTAATAAGAGAAGGGCTTCCCAGGTGACTCGGTGGTAAAGAATCTGCCTGCATTGTAAGAGATGTGGGTTCGATCCTGGGGTGGAGAAGATCCCCTGGAGTAGAAAATGGCAACCCACCCCAGTATTTTTGCCTGGGAAATCCCATGACAGAGTCAGACACGACTTGGCAACTAAACCACAACAGTAAAAGAAAGCGCCTTGGTACTGAGTTCAAAGGGATATTTGGCAGAAGCAAAAAGTGCAGACTAGGAAAGCACTGATCTCCCAATTTCTCTATCCTCTCACATGTCCAGTTGTGACAACAACTATTCCAGTACTGCAAACACAGTGATCACTTCTTCACATTTCTTGATGCAAATATCTCAATAATAACTAATGTTGTGGACAGGTGGGAGTACTCTGACTTCTCAACCTTCATTTTCCCGTCCTAATAGCATTC
This sequence comes from Odocoileus virginianus, assembly GCF_023699985.2. Taxonomy (NCBI): domain Eukaryota; kingdom Metazoa; phylum Chordata; class Mammalia; order Artiodactyla; family Cervidae; genus Odocoileus; species Odocoileus virginianus. Next base: position 6,801,898 of record NC_069674.1, read on the forward strand.
CGGTTTTCACTTGGATCGAGTCTGGTAAGACTGGACTCTCAGACCTTCTGTAACTAAGAAGTGGGCATGCCTTGATACTAACTGGGTCATGCAAATGGTCCCTCCTTGGAAGGAATCTGAGCCTTGGGCAAGAGACAAAGCACCCAGATTGGCTGGTTCTGGATTCTGCAAATGCACTTCCCTGACTACTCCAGCCTGGCAGTGAGATTGCTACTGCAGTCTTCAAAGCTGACTTCAGAATCTTGGAGTTTTACTTGGCCCTGCCTTTCACATTGTCGTAGCAAGTTTGTGATGCATTTCCAATAAATCACTCTCAAATGACGAAAAGAAGTTTGCTGGAAAATGGATACAACTGTTTAAACCCTCTTCTTACTTTCTGGCAACTGGAAGAGCAAAGCAGTGATGTGCTTGAACCAGTGGTGGATGAGGGTCAGAAGCTTAGTAAGAAAAACCTATCTGGTTCTGCAGAAATGCAAAAACTTTCTCAAATAATAAAACCACTGGAGTCACCAAAATGAGGTCAGAGAAACTGAATCGGGTGTCACTGCACGATGAGACAGCAGTCTAGATGCTGTATCTTCTGTGCAACATGATCAGGAAGAAAGGTGAAATCTCGGCAGCCAGGACCTGTCTCCGCTGACCCATTTCAACCCTTATTCGAATCAGTTTCTTTTCAGATAAAAGCATTTCTTAAGTGACACTGACGATTGAAACCATTGGTTTTTTAGAAAGCAAGGCTGAATTGTCTGGAAAAAAGCAAAGAAGTCATTTCAGAGATAATACATGTTTATATGTGTATAATTTTCTTACAACAGTTAACTCTTCTTCCTGTTTTAAGATGATTTTTAACAATAGAAGTCTTGATTACTTTTTCATGCCAATAAAACAAAAAACTTCCAGGACACCTTGCATAGTCGCTGCATAGTATTCTGTGTGGCTGCTGCTACCATTTATTTAGCCAGCCGTTCTTTGTTGGGTATCTATGCAGCTTCTAATTCCACTCCTATAGACAACTCTGCAAAGGGTCTTGTTGAAGATGTGTCTCTGTTTTTCATCTTATTTTGCTTTATCATAAATTCCTAGACATGGGATTTCTGCATATGCATGTTTAAGCCATTATATTGTGAAATTTTTCTCCAGAAAAGACATATAGATATGCACTGTCAACATCAGAGTCTGAAAGTACCAGCAAATAGATTTTAATTGTGAAATATACATATAGAAAACTTACATATACTATTTAATACAGTATTTAATAAATACTGAAAGATACCCATGTATCCACTGCCAACGAAAAAATAAAACATTGCTAGCCACCCCCTTTCCCTGGTGGTTCAGCAGTAAGGAATCTGCCTACAAGGCAGGAGATATCAGAGATGCGAGTTGGATCCCTGGGTCGAGAAGATCCCCTGCAGGAGGATCTCCTGAGGATCCTGCAGGCCACCTCAGGATCCATTTGTGTCCCCTTTACTTATCACAACATCTTCCCTTCCAACTTGTATCCTGGTCTTTGTGAAAATAACATGTGTGTATCAGTTAGGTCATGTTCATCAGCTCTGTTATTGATTCTCCACACCCTACTGCCATATTATTTATCTGTTCTGTAACTTATTGAGAAAGGTAAAGTCTCCTCAACCCTATGATTGAGGATTTGTTTATTTCTCCTTTTTATTTCTGTCCATTACGTTTTATATGTTTTGATACTATGTTATTGGGTGCATTTAGATTTAGAATTGTAATATTTCCACTGACTTCCTTATCATTTTTTAGCAGATTAGAAATCATTCCATTTTATTAACATATGCCAAGTTCACATGTGGTCTGAATAAAGCCTTTCAAAATTTACTGTGAAATCCTTAATCAAAATACAGATTATGGGAAGAAGTAAAATTATTATTATATGCAGATGACATGATACTCTATACAGAAAGCCCTAAAGACTCTACACAAAGACTACTAGAACTGATAGTAAATTCAGCAAGGTAGCAGGATACAAGATTAACATACAGAAATTATTGCATCTCTTTACACTAACAATGAAATATCAGAAAGAGAAAAAAATCCCATTAAAGATCGCATTTTAAAAAACACCTGGGAATAAATCTGAGTGAGGACGTGAAAGACATATGCTACTAAATATTGACAAAGGAAACTGAAGATGATTCAAAGAAATGGAAAGATATTCCATGCTCTCAGACCAAAAGAATTACTTATCATGTGTGACTTGCCCATTCAAACAACGATTCCCTTCGCTAAAGTCTTAGGAGATGCATGGGTGTGTGGAGCATCTATATCTTCAAAATACATTTTAGTGGCTGTTCTCTGTAGACAGGGATGCTCACTGGAGATCTTACAGTGGAGAGGGATTCTCTGATTTCAGTGGGGAGGATCCTAGGGTGTTAGAGTTCAAGAAGAGTGACTCTTCACCTCCAGATGCTAGTTGGAGGTTACTCTCTGATCCGTGGCTGTGCTTGACCAGTCCTGAGGTCCCTGGGGCTGACGATGGGGAGCCCACCCCATCCTCCTCGACTTGTAGCAAAAGGAGATTCCTGACCTCTCACTCTGTTCCCAGATCTGAACCAGTTCAGAGGCCCGGCATCCCTTGAAAGGGAAATCTGAGTAAACTTGAGTAAAGGATTCTTCCAAAATATCCAACCGCGGGATGTGAACTCACTCCTATATTTCCCCAAAGCACCCTTCAGCCGTTTACCTGGAAACTTTTTACTAGGGCAAGACAAATACCCATGTATCTTCCAGATTACTGGTGTCTATTGCCTCTGTGAAACGTCGGGAGGTCTGATATTTGAGGGAACATCAGCATATCCCAGGAATGACGACATCCTATACCTCGCCCTGTCAAACCACAATCAGAGCTAATAGCCTCCCCTGGAGGGTCTCATCAAAGCCGAGGGCCAGAGGGAGGAAGAACCGCAGCAGATGTGAGCCGAAGCCTAGGTCTGTCTGGTGGAGCCCAGGAGGAGGCCGTGGGGGAAGGCAGGGTCCCGAAGGGGTCAGAATAGATACAGTGCAGGATGGAGGGAGTCTCAGTACCAATTACAAGCCATGGCCTTACAAGCAGTGCCTTCATCCTGGAATCCGAGATGGCTGCAAGAAGGAATATTTTCTTTCTTCCCACCATCTCCTTCTTCTTTTTACCTCCCAGAACTTAGCCGTGTTACAAGAATAATGAGTCCCATTCCTAACACACCTTTGTCACGGTCCTCCATGGCCCCCTGGGTGGCCACCATCCGATGTTTTAGCTGCTAAGAAGGATCAGTCAGTGACATCGCCAGAGCCTGTCCTTCGCTGGTGGGTGGTCTGTCCTGCTGCAGAGCAGGGCTTGGCAAGGAGAGGCCTGGACTCTAGGACCCCAGAGAGGTCAGCTCTTCAGCCGGGCCAACCTGCTGGTTTGGGGCCTCTTGTGGAAAGCTGGAGCTGCATTTGGGCCTCTTGGGGAGGCTGCAGGTTTCATGGCCAAATACCTGCCCTGGTGTCCAACCAAGCCTCTGCAGACTCTGCCAAGGCCCTGGACTTGGCCGCGGATGAAGGGAAACACCGCAGAGGAGGAGATGGCCATGGAGACCCAAAGTCCATCCGTGCTTCTAGAGGTCACAGTGTAGAGGCCCCAGGTGGGTGCTGAGAGAGGGTAGCTTCGGGTCAGGGCTGAGGAGTGTCCGGGCCCCACGAGCACAGGAGAGCTGAGCTCATGGTCAGAGAAAGGTCAGTTTGCAGTGCGGTCCGTCTGCCAGGTGCCCAGGCACAGACCAGGGGCGAACAGGAATGACAGTGTGCTGGTGAGGGTGGGGAGCACAGTGGTTAATAGCAATAAACCATAGCCACTCCAAGGAGGGGGTATAGCTCAGGGGTAGAGCATTTGACTGCAGATCAAGAGGTCCCTGGTTCAAATCCAGGTGCCCCCTAATGAGTGTGCTTTTATCCCCTGAAACAGCTCTGTTCCCCCAACTTTGAGATCTCTAGGAGGACAGGAAGAGAGAAGGGGAAGAGGGATCAGATGGTTACAGCTCTTCCTTTGTCATAAAGCCAGATGGGCTCCAACACCCAGCCCCACTGCCCTTGGTCAGACCCTTTCTCGTGGCTTCTGGCAGACTTTTGTCTTATTCTTTGCCAACCCATCACCAGAACGTTTTCCTCTATTTTAGCAGAAGCTTCTGAGCACTCAAATGAGGAGTCTGGAGGAACAAGAGCTTATGGTGAGAAGAGGGTGGGCCAGCCAAGCCATAGAGCCGACCAGGGAGAAACAGAAATGACTGGGGTGGGGAGAGACTTCCCTGGTGGTCCAGTGGCTGGGACTTTGCCTCCCAATGCAGGGGGAGCAGGTTCAATCCCTGATTGGGAAGCGAAGATCCCACATACCTCTAGGCCAAAAAAGCAAAACATAAACAATATTGTAACAGATTAAAAAATACAAACTTAAAATACAATGACTGGGAGACTGGAGGACCCTGCCTGGGGAGGCCACAATCACGAAACAGTGTCACATGAGAAAGGGTCGGAAGTGGGCTCCTGGCTTAGGGGAGGGGCCTCTAACTGCAGATTAAGAGGGTTGGATTTTCAAGCCCCTGCAAGCTTATTTCATTTAGTACCAGACATCGGGTGGAGGGCTTCGCAGGTGACTCAGTGGTAAAGAATCCACCTGCAATGCAGGAGACATAAGAGACACAGGTTCGATTCCTAGGTCGGGAAGATCCCTGGGAAATCCCATGGACAGAGGAGCCTGGCAAGCTACAGCCCACAGGTTCACAAAGAGTCAGACACGACTGAACAACTGAACACACACACACACACACACACACACACACACACACACACATGCGTGCACATCAAGTGGAAACCTTTCGGGTCATCTCTGGGGGAGGTCTATCTCACCCTACCCAGTCATGGCTCAGCCACAGGAGTGGGCAGCAGATGAAGGCAGTGGGCGAGCTTGTGCCCTGCCCTGGGGTGGGGGGGAGGGCAGGAAGAGCCTGAGAACCAACCATGTGGATCTGGCCCCAACCCTATTATTAATCAGGCGTGTGTGCACAGGCACATCTCCTAATTATGGCTTTTCAAGCCTATAATATGGAACACAAAACTAAATTGGTGATTCCCAATTCTCCCTTTCTTTGGGGATCTTCTCCAGAGTTAAAAATAGTCTTTGGGGACTTTCCTGCTGGTCCAGTGGCTAACACTCTGTTCCCAAGGCAGGGGGCCCAAGTTCAATTCCTAGTCAGGGAACTAGAATCCACATGGCACAACTGTGACCTGGTGCCGCCAAATAATTTTTTTTAAAAATTCAGAAGAAATGATCTTGCCCCAAAAATTAAAAATGTAAAGGACTTCTCTGGTGGTCCAGTGGTTAAGAATCCATCTGCCAGTGCAGGGAACCCAAGTTTGATCCCTGGTCCAGAAAGATTTCACATGCCACAGAGCAACTAAGTCCCAGTATGTCAACAACTGAAGCCCACAAGCCCAGGAGCCCATGCTCAGCAACAAGAGAAGCCACTGCAATGAGAAACCCACACACCGAAATTACAGAGTAGCCCCCACTTGCCACAACTAGAGAAAGCACATGCAGCAACAAAGACCCGGCGTGGCCATAAATAAATTTTTTTTTTTAATGGAGTTCTATAATTTCACAGCCAACCCTTCTGATTCAGGAGGTCTGACCTGGAGCCTTGAACTTCACGTCCATGAAAGCACATCCTGCTTTCCTACCTCATAGGCCCGTGTGCGACAGGCATCCCAGTTGGGGCAATGTGGCCTTAGTTTAGTCCAGAGGCCCTCCATGATGCAGCCATGGACTTCTACTGATGGTTTGGCCCTGGATGGCTGGCCGGGGGCAGAGGATGGTGCAGAAGGGGATGGCAAGTGGGGATGCCTTCCGGGTGCAATAGAGCAGGGCTCCTGGGCTCACTAGACACAGGGCAGCTCAGTGTCTGGAGGAGTGCTGGATACAATCACAGAGGCCAGGGGTCTCCGTTTGGCTGGAACAAAGAGATGAGCTTTTAAGGACAGCTGCGTCTTCCCTGTTCTTATTTTTACATTGTCACTAATTTTGGAATGTGATTCCAGCTTCTTTTCCCTGGCCAGAGCTGATGATGCGGCACAGAGGAGAGAGAGAAAAGAGGCAAGGAGGGTCAGGCCAGTCCTTCCGCCATCCCCTCACTCCTTGGCTTTATTCCCACAGCTGAGAAGGCTCGGCTGATCCTGTTCTTCCCCAGGCCCTGCTCTGTCTGGGTCTGTGAGTCACAGCAGACCCAGTGGGAGCTTTAGGACCTGGGGACATGGACCCTCAGTCCAGGACCTCTGACCTGCAGCCCAGCATGAGGGGCTCAGGAAGATAATTCAGAGGCTCCTGTCGGTTCAACCACTTCTGCATCGTAACCCATGTCGGGTGTGATGGAGACACACCAGCCATCTCTGTGGAGAACATGCGGATCTGTGGAAGGTTGAAATCTCTGGCTGGAGCTGAGGCAGAGCCAGAGGGGCTGAAAGAGGCAGGGATCTGTGCCTTGTACTCTTCCGTTTTCATACAAGTCACCCAAAGGAGAACCTTTAAATTCAGATTGAGTCTTTCCCAGGAGTTGTGAGTCAAAGGGTTCAAACGGCTTTGTCTTTCTTCTCCAGGTGTCCTGATCTGGGGAAGAGGGGTGTGGACAGGTAATGTCAGACCCACTTTGGGACTGAAAGTGAGAAAAGGGAGGGGGCACCTGGATTTGAACCAGGGACCTCTTGATCTGCAGTCAAATGCTCTACCCCTGAGCTATACCCCCTAACCTGGTAGGGTGGTATAATTAACACCTTTTACTGTGTTGACATACCAGTATTCCATCTTGCTGGTTGGGATGTCCTGGTCAGTTCTGCTTTTTTGAACCCTGGCCTCCTAGGTGCCAGGGACCAGCCTTTGTCCCCCCATCACTTCTTTTTTTTTTTTTTTGTTCCCCCATCACTTCTATATGCATCTGGCTGGAGACCCCCTGGTAGCCTGGTTGACCTTTACAGGTGGGGAGACATTTCAAATGATCCAGATAATCCTCTTGGGTATTAATAGTCTCTGAGCATATACTGTGTGTCAGGCAGGCTGGGATGACAACGTAACTGTGACATGGTGACATTGTCTTCTCCCACTTGAAAGAAGTTCACAGCCTATACCCAAGAGTTATTTAAAGACATAGAATAATGTTTATGAGAGTTCATCAAGTGAAAAGGCAGTTACGAAAGTGTGTCTGAGAATTATAGGTGATTTCAACTTTTTGTGTGTTTTTCTCTTTCAACTTTTCTATATTGAGCTTGCTGCCATTGTAAAAAAAAAAAAAAATGTTACTTAGGAAAAATGATACTCTAGAAGAGTGCCACTTGTAGGAATGTATCCTTCAGAAATACTCATGAATGCACAGCCAGTGGTAGAGACCCACTGCAACATTTTTATGTATTAGCAGTGAACTGGAAACCACCTAAATATCCACTGAAAGGGGACTGGCTATAAACATTAGATACAGTCATAGGAATATGATGCAACAAGAAAAGATAAAATTGGTCCAGAGTTGTGTCATGGAAAGATGCTTAACAATACAATTAAGTGAAAAAAAGCAAATTGCATGACAAATGCATGTATGCTGTAAGTTTATTTGGGCTTTTTAAAAAGCTACTGTGGGAACTTCCCTAGTGGTCCAGTGGGTAAGACTGCACACTCCCAGTGCAGGAGACACAGGTTCAGGTTTGGGTCCGATCCTTGGTCAGGAAACAGAACTCCTGCATCCATCCCCGCGTAAATGTCTGAGAATAATTAGAGGAAACCTCAACTCTGAGGTTAGTTGAGCCTTGCAGTACAGTGAGTCCCCTACATACAAACCTTCAAGTTTTGAACTTTCAAAGATGAGAACATGTAAGCCAGCCCTGATATATCAGCTGTTGCAGTGCCCTACTGTACTTTTCAAGGTACTGTGCTATAAAATTAAAATGTTTTATTTTTTGTTTTTTTATGTACATATTACATGTGTGAAAAGTATTATAAGCCTATTACAATATACTAGGTAGTACTAGATAGTCGATTGTATTTGTTGGGTCCCCAGGCTAACTTAGCTGGAATCAGGAACAAATTGGATTTATGAACACACTCTGAACGGAACTCATTTGTATGTAGGGGACTTACTATAAATCGAAATGTGGATGGCAGCGTTTTTAAAGGCAGAGAAAGTTTTTTACATTCATTCTTGGAGCAAGGTATTCAAGGAAGGGCCAGGCCCCAGCTAAGTGATGAAATTATATACACAACTGACAAGGCCTCCCCCCAGCCAGAGGGAGACAGCTGGGGGTGGGGTGGCCCCAGGGAGCCTCCTGAAGGGCAAGAGACAGGCGGATGCTACTGCTTCCCACGCAGAGCCTGCATGGTCAGTCCTGTCCGACTCTGATGGCTTGGTGGTTAAAAAAAAAAAAATCCGCCTGCCAATGTGGGAGACTCAGGAGATTTGGGTTCAGTCTGTGGGTCAAGAAGATACCCTGGAGGATGTAATGGCAATCCGCTCCAGTATTCTTGCCTGGAAGTTTCCGTGGGCAAAAGAGCCTGACAGGCTACAGTCCAAGGGGCCGCAGAATCGGACACGACTGAGCACACAGCCCATTACCTTATGGGAAAGGTTAAGAAGGAAGGAATCACCCCGGTCAATGGGGTTCCAGACTGATTTCAGGACTGATGAGCCGGGTGGCAGGACCAAAAGGAGCAAAGGGGAGGCAAGACGGAGGCTGCCATCAGTGAGAGAACCTTCACGATCAGGAGGCATCCAGGGAGGGCAAGGCCAGGAAAGGGACGGGCAGCCAGATTCTAAGCCAAAAGTCCCAGTGCTTATGAAGCTGGAATAGCAATCGCCACCTCCCTGAGGGAAAAAACACTAATTTAAAGATTCAAGTCTCTTGTTAACAAAATCAATGAGCTTTAATGATGAGGAATTAAAGCACAGCCCTGAAAATTAAAGAAGTTTTGTTTGTACAGGCACGTATGTATATGTTGATAAGACAAATCGGAGGGAACAGAATAGTTCCAACACAGGAAGTTAGACAAAGAGCTATTTGCCAGCTTATCAAGTTAGACAAAGTCTCAAGGAAAACTCGAGTTGGCCATGCTCTGTCTTAAATGGCCATTTCTCTGTATTGTGTTTTCCGGCCATTCAATAGAAAGAGATTAAGACTTTCTTGCAGTCAAATAGTTTTATTATGAGAGGCTATTTTTAACCCATATAGACTTTTGCTGTTTATATAACCTGAAACATCATGAAATGCATTTCAGGTAGTTGTAAGAAAGGTCATAAAAGCTGGTTAGTGTTGGGGATGATAAAATTAAATTGATAAAATTCAAATGATAAAATTCCCATGAAATGTACTTCTGAATTACATGCTAAAGTCTGAACCCACAATGAATTCTTAGATCATCAACCAAAACATTTGTTCTCCAAGCCAGAAAGTCAGAGTTCTTTAGTTTTGAGATAGTTGATATTATTTACTGGTCCCTAGTGCAGAAGTTTACTTTTAAAGCTTGAACGAGACATAAAATTGTCTTTGATAATTACACAACCCAAACTTACACTTTCACATGTGTTTCACATCCTCTGCACGCTCTCTGAGCCCCTCGCAGGGAGGGCTCTCTCGGGGGGTGATGGGTCCTGGTGGCTTGGCTTGGAAATAGATCAGTTCCACCTTGTCCCACAGAGAATGACTGGACTGAGACAGGGGAAAATGAAGGAAACCAAGAAATGCTGGAACAGCAATTGTTCCTGGAGGATGACTTTAAGGTCAAGTGACAATATCCTTAAGAATGGAGGAGAGCCAGAACACAAGATGCTGGGCAGACATATTGCAGAAAAGAAGCTACTCTGACTTCATGTTGGAAACTATTTCTTTGTCTTGCTTTTGGTTTCTTTTGTTATTTGTGTGTGTGTGTGTGTGTGTGTGTGTGTGTCAGGTTGCTTCAGTCACATCCGACTCTGCGACCCTATGAACTGTAGCTCACCAGGCTCTTCTGTCTATGGGATTCTCCAGGCAAGAATACTGGAGTGGATTGCCAGGACTTCCTCCAGGGGATCTTCCCGACCCAGGAATTGAAACTTTTCCGTCCCCTGCACTGGCAGGTGGGGTCTTTACCACTAGCGCCACCTGCAATCATACATAATAGCCTGCCTCAGAGAACCATGCCCCTCTGCCTGACTGTAAACTAAAGTGTCTTTGCTCAGCTCCTAGAGTGATCATCTGACCCTGACCACCTTGTGAATAGCTACAAGAAAAAGAAGAGATTGACGCACCCCTTCCAAAGCCTGGCTATTCCCAGAGATGTTTGTGAAGACTGAGAGGCTGAAGACCCTTCCACTTCACCTCCCACTGCCTCTCCCTCTAGATTCTGCCTTTTGACTTTAGTTCCTCATTGCTGCTCTCCCTCTGACTCTATAAAAGAACCTGGCGTCCAGACCCCCACAAGATGGTTACTCTGAGACACTAGTCTGCCATCTTCTCAGTCAGCCACTTTCCAAATAAAATATTCCCTGCCTCAACACCTCTTCTCTCAGATTCACCTGGACTCAGTAACAGACAGAGCTGGGATGAAGGAACCACTCTGAGAAGGCTTCTAAAATCTCTACTAAAGGTGGTTTCAACTTAGCTGCAGACTAGGAGCTCTGGGGAGAGTTTACCTTACCTGGGCTCCACCTCAAATACACTGATTTAATTGGTCTGGGGTGGGGCCTGGGAAATGGTACTTTTATAGACTCTTCAAGGGATTCTAATTTATACTCAAAGTTTAGAACTGCCAACTATCATAGTAAAGCTTCACAATTTCCTGGTTCTAAAAAAAACAAAAACAAAAAACTTTACATTGATGTCTAATAAGGAAGAAGCTGAAATGCAGTACCAAAAGGGAAAAGTTAAGAATAAGTAGGAGCACCCAGATTTGAACTGGGGACCTCTTGATCTGCAGTCAAATGCTCTACCCCTGAGCTATACCCCCTTCTGTGATGGTATGACTTAATTAATGTTGTTGTCTGTCCAGCCACACCCAGACTGCCTGTACACCTATGAGTTGCCACTTCAGGATGGACCTCTCTTGGAAACCGATAGATCTGCTGCTTGAAAACTCATCAACCTGCTACAGAAAAGGCAGCCAGCTCTCTCCTCAAAAACCACACAGCCTGTGTCCCCATCTCACCCAGCCCTGCCCCCAGCCTATAGCCTCAGGGTGTGGGCAGCAGCCTGGAGAAGCCTAGACATTGACTGCAGGATGGCCTTCAGAGTCAGATGACTGTGCCCATCATGGTGGGCAACTGAAGAACAGAAACTGGAGGCGATGGAAGTGTCTGTCCAAATTCACTACATGAGGGTCTAACAATCAGGGGCTGACACTCAGTTCAGGGAACTTTCTAGTAAACTCAGTCAAGGACACAAATGACGGTACCAACCTCTGTTTCTTCAGATAATAGAGATGTGATCACGGAGAGTCACCACCCCTAGGAACAGGCAGAAGTAGGTGAAAGAAGCCAATCTGAAAAGGATACATCCTGTATGGTTCCAACTATATGACATTCTGAAAAAGGCAAAGCTATGGAAAGATTTTAATGACCCAGATAACCACGATGATGTAATCACTCACCTAGAGCCAGACATCCTGGAATGCAAAGTCAATCGGGCCTTAGGAAGCATCGCTACAAACAAAGCTAGTGGAGGTGATGGAATTCAGCTGAGCTATTTCAAATCCTAAAAGATGATGCTCTGGAAGCGCTGCACTCAATATGCCAGCAAGTTAGGAAAACTCGACAGTGGCCACAGGACTGGAAAAGGTCAGTTTTCATTCCAATCCCAAAGAAAGGCAAGGCCAAAGAACATTCAAACTACCGCACAATTGCACTCATCTCACACGATAGCAAAGCATGGCTTAAAGTTCTCCAAGCTAGGCTTTAACAGTACATGAACCAAGAACTTCCATATGTTCAAGCTGGATTTAGAAAAGGCAGAGGAACCAGAGATCAAATTGCCAACATCCCTTGAATCATAGCAAAAGCCACAGAATTCCAGAAAAACATCCACATGTGCTTCATTGATTACGCTAAAGCCTTTGACTTTGTGGATCACAACAGTTGAGTTCAGTTTAGTCTCTGTCATGTCCGACTCTTTGCGAACCCATGGACTGTAGTACACCAGGCCTCCCTGTCCATCACCAGCTCCCATGCCCAAACTCATGCCCATCAAGTTGGCGATGCCACCCAACCATCTCATCCTCTGTCATCCCCTTCTCCTCCTGACTTCAATCTTTCCCAGCATCAGGGTCTTTTCCACTGAGTCAGTTCTTCGCATCAGGTGGCCAATTTATTGGAATTTCAGCTTCAGCATCAGTCTTTCCAATGAATATTCAGGACTGATTTCCTTTAGGATTCACTGGTTTTCTCTCCTTGCAGTCCAAGGGACTCTCAACAGTCTTCTCCAACACCACAGTTCAAAAGCATCAACTCTCCAGTGCTCAGCTTAGTTTATGGTCCAACTCTCACATCCATACATGACTACTGGAAAAACCATAGCTTTGACTAGATGGACCTTTATTGGCAGAGTAATGTCTCTGCTTTTCAATATGTTGTCTAGGCTGGTCATAACTTTTCTTCCAAGAAGCAAGTGACTTTTAATTTCACGGCTGCAGTCACCATCTGCAGTGATGGAGCCCCCCAAAATAAAGTCTGTCACTGTTTCCACTGTTCCCCCATCTATTTGCCATGAAGTGATGGGACCAGATGCCATGATCTTAGTTTTCTGAATGTTGAATTTTAAGCCAGCTTTTTCATTCTCCCCTTTCACTTTCATCAAGAGGCTTTTTAGTTCCTCTTCGTTTTCTGCCTTAAGGGTGGTGTCATCTGCATATCTGAGGTTATGGATATGTCTCCCAGCAATCTTGATTCCAGCTTGTGCTTCATCCAGCCTGGCATTTTGCATGATGTACTCTGAATATAAGTTAAATAAGCAGGGTGACAATATACAGCCTTGACGTACTCCTTTCCCAGTTTGGAACCAGTCGTTGTTCCATGTCCAGTTCTAACTGTTGCTTCTTGACCTGCATACAGACTTCTCAGGAGACAGGTAAGGTGGTCTGGGATTCCCATCTCTTGAAGAATTTTCCACAGTGTGCTGTGATCTACAGAGTCAAAGGCTTTGGCGTAGTCAATAAAGCAGAAGTAGACATTTTTATGGAACTCTAGCTTTTGCTATGAACCAATGGTTGTTGGCAATTTGATCTCTGGTTTCTCTGCCTTTTCTAAATCCAGCTTGAACATCTGGAAATTCATGGTTCCATGTACAGTTGAAGCCTAGCTTGGAGAATTTTTAGCAATGCTTTGCTAGCATGTGAGATGAGTGCAACTGTGTGGTAGTTGGAACATTCTTTGGCTTTGCCTTTCTTTGGGATTGGAATGAAAACTGACCTCTTCCAGTCCTGTGGCCACTGCCGAGTTTTCCAAACTTACTGACATATTGAGTGCAGCACTTCCACAGCATCATCTTTTAGGATTTGAAATAGCTCAACTGGAATTCCATCACCTCCACTAGCTTTGTTTGTAGTGATGCTTCCAAAGGTCCACTCAACTTCACTTTCCAGGATGTCTGGCTCTAGGTGAGTGATCACGCCATTGTGGTTATCTGGGTTATGAAGATCTTTTTTGAATAGCTCTTCTGTGTATTCCTGCCACCTCTTCTCAATATCTTCTGCTTCTGTTAAGTCCATACCATTTCTGTCCTTTATTGTACCCATCTTTGCATGAAATGTTCCCTTGGTATCTCTCATTTTCTTGAAGAGATCTTTAGTCTTTCCCACTCTACTGTTTTCCTCTATTTCTTTGCATTGATCACTTATGAAGGCTTTCTTATCTCTCCTTGCTATTCTTTCGAACTCTGCATTCAAATAGGTCTTTCTTTCCTTTTCTCCATTTCCTTTCACTTTTCTTTTCTCAGCTATTTGTAAGGCCTTCTCAGACAACCATTTTGCCTTTTGGCATTTCTTTTTCTTGGGGATGGTCTTGATTACTGCATCCTGTACAATGTCATGAACCTCCATCCATAGTTCTTCAGGCTCTCTATCAGATTTAATCCCTTGAATCTATTTGTTACTTCCACTGTATAACTGTAAGAAACTTGATTCAGGTCATACCTGAATGGTTTAGTAGTATTCCCTACTTTCTTCAATTTAAGTCTGAATTTTGCAATAAGGAGTTCATGATCTGAGCCACAGTCAGCTCCTGGTCTTGTTTTTGCTAACTGTATAGAGCTTCTCCATCTTTGGCTGAAAAGGATATAATCAATCTGATTTCAGTGTTGACCAGATGGTGATGTCCATGTGTATAGTCTTCTGTTGTGTTGTTGAAAGAGAGTGATTTCTATGACCAGTGTGTTCTGTTAGCAAAACTCTGTTATCCTTTGCCCTGTTTCATTCCATACTCCATGACCAAATTTGCCTGTTACTCCAGGTATCTCTTGACTTTCTACTTTTGCATTCCTGTCCTCTATAATGAAAAGGACATCTTTTTTGGGTTTTAGTTGTAGAAGGCCTTGGAAGTCTTCACAGAACCATTCAGCTTCTTCAGCATTGATGGTCGTGACATAGACTTGGATTACTATGATATTCAATTGTTTGCCTTGGAAATAAACAGGGATCATTCTGTCATTTTTGAGATTGCACCCAAGTACTGCATTTCAGACTATTTTCTTGACTATAAGGGCTACTCCATTTCTTCTAAGGGATTCTTGCCCACAATAGTAAATATAATGGTCATCTGAGCTAAATTCACCCATTCCAGTCCATTTTAGTTCTCTGATTCCTAAAATGTATCTGTTCTCTCTTGTCATCTCCTGTTTGACCACTTCCATTTTACCTTGATTCACGGACCTAACATTCCAGGTTCCTATGCAATATTGTTCTTTACAGCATCAGACTTTACTTCCATCACCAGTCACATCCACAGCTGGGCATTGTTTTTGCTTTGGCTCTGTCTCTTCATTCTTTATGGAGTTATTTCTCAATTCATCTCCAGTAGCATATTGGGCAACTACCGACCTGGCAGTTCATCTTTCAGGGTCCTATATTTTTGCCTTTTCATACTGTTCATGGGGTTCTCAAAGCAAGAATACTGAAATGGCTTGCAAGTGGATCACAACAAACTGTGTAAAATTCTTCAAGAGATGGGAATCCCAGACCACCTTACCTGTCTCCTGAGAAACCTGTATGCAGGTCAGGAAGCAACAGTTAGAACTGGACATGGAACAACAGACTGGTTCCAAATTGGGAAAGGAGTACGTCAAGGCTGTATATTGTCATCCTGCTTATTTAATTTCTATACAAAGTACATCATGGGAAATGCTGGGCTGGATGAAGCACAAGCTGGAGTCAAGATTGCCAGGAGAAATATCAATAAGGTCAGATATGCAGATGACACCACCCTTATGGCAGAAAGCAAAGAACTAAAGAACGTCTTGATGAAAGTGAAAGAGGAGAGTGAAAAAGTTGGCTTAAAACTCAACATTCAGAAAATTAAGATCATGGCATCTGGTCCCATCACTTCATGGCAAGTAGATGGGGAAACAGTGGAAACAGTGACAGACTTTATTTTGGGGGGCTCCAAAATCACTGCAGATGGTGACTGCAGCCATGAAATTAAAAGTCACTTGCTCCTTAGAAGATAAGCTATGATAAACCTAGACAGCGTATTGAAAAGCGGAGATGTTATTTTGCCAACAAAGGTCCATGTGGTCAAAACTATAGTTTTTCCAGTAGTCACATATGGATGTGAGAGTTGGACCATAAAGAAAGCTGAGCACTGAAGAATTGATGCTTTTAAACTGTGGTGTTGGAGAAGACTGTTGAGAGTCCCTTGGACTGCAAGGAGAGAAAACCAGTGAATCCTAAAGGAAATCAGTCCTGAACATTCATTGGAAGGACTGATGCTGAAGCTGAAACTCCAATACTTTGGCCACCTGATGGGAAGAACCCTGAGGCTGGGAAAGACTAAAGGTAGGAGGAGAAAGGGACGACAGAGGATGAGATGGCTGGATGGTGTCACTTACTCGAAGATCATCAGTTTGAGCAAGCTCCGGGAGTTGGTGATGGATAGGAAGGCCTGGCATGCTGCAGTCCATGGGGTCGCAAAGTGTCAGACACGACTGAGCGGCTGAATGTAATGTAATGTAAGGTGGCTGAGTAGATTTAGGAATCCCCTAGATCATGAATGGACCTAAGCTAACATAAATCTAAGACCAAGAAATGCTGCTGGAGAAGATCCACATTCTACCAGAGGCTCTGTGATCTGTGGGCAAAGGCGTCAGATGAACTCACTTTAATTGGCAACCTCCATCTCCACGCCAAGGAGCGGGTAAACTTTCTTTTCTGAAAACTCTCTCTCCCAACTTTGGAATCTCTCCCTCTCACCCATCAGCTTCCCCCTTGGGGCCTTGACACGTCAGCAGATACTTTCCCTCCTCTTGAGGTCAGGAGATAGATTGGCTCCATGTTGGACATTTACCATCAGCCAGCCTCCTCTTTGCATTTCCTGAGATAAGAGATAGGTGGGCTTCAGTTGAGGAGTTTACAATCAGCCCCCTGTTGACTGGTAAGTAGCCAGTCTTAGTCTCTTGTAAACACCTCAAGGGAATAATTGTGGCAAGGACAAAGAGAAGAAAAAATTCCTGTCTGAGTAAAAGATAAGGGGACACTCCACATGCTCAGAGGGACTTGGGGTCAAAAGTCAGAGGATAATTCCAGACCAGAATGAGTCTTGCTCCTCCCAGAAGCCTTCACTTTGAGATCCATCTTGGCTAAGGTGTGCACACCCCAGAGGAAGGTCCTGAGACAAATTAACCAGGGGGAATAAGGCAAGGGGGAATAAGGCAAGGGAAATCAAAGACCCGTAGAACTGCCCCCTTATAAAGGATTTAAACTTCCCAAAGGCGTGACTCTCTCTGAGCTTGCCCTTCGCCTTTCAGCATGTACTTTTCAGTAAAATTTTTACTTTACTCGTTTCCTTCTGCCTTCTTGCCTGAATTCGTTCTTGACTAGGCAGACACTACTCGGGACCTTAGCCCTAACTGCTGGCTCTTCTGGTCCAGTTTTAGGACTCCCAGTCTGGGAAGCTAAGACCCTGCTTCCAACTACTGCTCACACTGCTTGCTGCAAGCTGCCACTTATGCTGCACGTGTCTGATGCTGGGAAGATTGAAGGCAAAAGGAGAAGGGGTGGGCAGAGGATGAGATGGTTAGATAGCATCACTGACTCAATGGACATGAATCTGAGCACACTTGAGGAGACAGTGAAGGACAGAGGAGCCTGGAGTGCTACAGTCCACGGGGTCGCAGAGTCAGTTAGTTAGTGACCGAACAACAACAAATATATGTACCATTCACCTGTCGATGGACACTTACTTTGCTTCCCTGTCTTACCTATTGTAAATAGTGCTGCAGTGAGCAATCAACATTGAGGGGCATCTTTAAAAAAAAAACTTTCTATGTTGCACTGGGATATAGCTGATTAACAATATTGTGATTGCATGTATTATTTTGAATTAGAGTTTTCTCAGGATACATGCCCAGGAGCAGGATTGCAGGATCATCTGGTAACTCTTTTTAGTTTTGATTTACCTTTTTCTAATAATTAGTGACATTGAGTATCTTTCCCTGTGCCTGTTGTCTTCTTTGAAGAAATGTCTATGTAGATCTTCACCCATTTTTTTGATTGAGTTTTTTTTTTTTTAATATTAAGCTGTATGAGTTGTTTGTATACTTTGGAAATTAATCTCTTGTCTATTGCATCTTTTGCAAACATTTTCTGCCATTCTGTCGGTTGTCTTTTCATTTTGTTTATTATGGTTTCCTTTGCTGTACAAAAGCTTTTAAGTTTAATTAGGTTTCATTCGGTTTTTTTTTTTTTATGTCTATTACTCTAGGAGACCAGTCCAAAACAATATGTCTGCAGTTTATGTCAAGGAGTGTTCTGTCTGTTTTGCTTTAGGAGTTTTATAGTATTTGGTTTTGCATTTAGGTCTTTAATCCATTTATAGTTTATTTTTGTATGTAGTGTTAGAGAATGTTCTAATTTTATTCTTCTTCATGTAGCTGTCCAGTTTTCCCAGCACCGCTTATTGAAGAGACTGTCTTTTCCCCATTGTATACTCTTGCCTCCTTTGTTGTAGAGTAATTGACTGTAGACGCCTGAGTTTATTTCTGGGCTCTCTATCCTGTTGCATTGATCTACCTTTGTGCCTTTGTTGACCGCCTTTGTGCCAGTCCCAGAACCAGGGACCTCTTGATCTGCAGCCAAATGCTCTAGCCCTGAGCTATACCCCCAGGAACACCAGCATACTCTAATGAACACCTTTCATCTGTGTGGTGACACTAAACTCTGCAAAATTAAGTTATAGATCTCCTCCAGGACTGACTTTCTGGAAGCTGCCAGACCAGGCTCCTAGTAAGACATCTTCCATCCAGTCTACAACTTTCCAGGCCTCAGTCAGTGTGTTGGGTCATCAACAAGGAGAAAGGGAGAGAAGTTGCCTGATGAACCCCCAACCCACTTCCGATCACCTTGGTTTAGCCCAAGAGCTGCCCAAAGGTCTCCATAACTGCCCACACACCCCTACCTGGGCTCCCGGCCCTTTGTTCCCATAGGTCTGACCCCACCCCCACCCCCTCTCCGCTGTGCCAAACTGTTCTGGATGAGGGTGGTAATTTAGGGTTACCATTTATTGTCTGTTCCTGGGAAGTCAGCTGTATCTACAACTTTCTAGCCTGCCCTAAAAACACCCATCAGTCTGTATCAGGGGCCTTGCCTTCTTTTTGAGGACCCAACAGAGCTGGAGAAATGAGAAACACCCAGAAGAAGAAAACACAGGTGCCACAAGGAGGCGGGACACCAGGAGTGTTAGTGCAGGAAGACGTGGGAAGAGGCTGGCCACCCAGGCTGCTCCTCTGTTAGCACTGACCTGGAGCTTCTTGATTCAAGGAAGATCCAAACTGGTGGAAAAATGAAGGAAAATGGAATGAGTAACAGCCTCCATGAATGAAAAATCCAATATGGCAGGGGGCACCTGGATTTGAACCAGGGACCTCTTGATCTGCAGTCAAATGCTCTACCCCTGAGCTATACCCCCTAACTTATTACAGGTGTCTAATAATCACCTTTCATCTTCATAGTCACACCCAGGACTCCCGTAACATACTGGAAGTTTCTATTGGTTTCTAGCAAGCTGGTAAAACCAGCAACTTATTCCTCCACAAGCTCAGCCCATAGAGGTCTCCCCCCCAGGCCTTGGAGTCCCACAATCCTACCCTTTCACATGCCTGCATCTCCCCCTTCTCCTCCATGTGTGGTGAGAGCAGCAGCCTGGAGAAGCATGCACATCTATTGCTGGAAGGGCCTTTAGAATTTGTTTTTCTCTTGTTCTGCACTACAAAACAGCAAGTTGAAGAGATCCTGTCAATCTCTTGGGAGACTCATACAGTGCCTACACCAAAAGGTGTCTCTTCAGCCTTCGTATCTGGGCATTAAACCTGGGGATGCTGGTGGGCATGCTAGTGAGGTTGGTGAACTTCTTAGTCCCTAACCTGGATCTTTTTTGTTTTCCTGAAGTTAGTGGTAACCTCATGTCTCTTAGGCAAATATCTTATATAACTAAGCAATTTGCAGCTACAATTATATTACTGTTAGTCACTCAGTTGTGTCTGACTTTTTGGGACCTCATGAACTGTAGCCAGCCAGGCTCCTCTGTCCATGGGATTCTCCAGGGAAGAATACTGGAGTGGGCTTCCATGCCCTCCTCTTGGGGATCTTCATGACCCAAGGATCAAACCCGGGTCTCCTCCATTGCAGGTGGATTCTTTACTATCTGAGCCACCAGGGAAGCCCACAATTATACTATTAGTGGTTATTATTATTCCCTCTCTTTGGAGGAGAAAACCTGCCAGAGAGTACGATTTTCGCTTTTAACTATGGTGCTGCTGTCCATGGGGTTGCAAAGAGTTGGACACAACTGAGCAAAGGAACAACAAATTATCGATGAAGAAATGGAGGAGAAAGAGTGGGGTGAGAGGATCCAGACACATGAAATAAGAATTTCAAGTGGAATAAACAGGGCAGTAAAGTCTGTGAACTAGCTAGATGCGCCCCCATGTGGTCGTGATGTGAGTTCATTGACCTGAAATAACAGGAAGATCCCCTGGAGGAGGGCATGGCAACCCACTCCAGTATTCTTGCCTGGAGAACCCCAAGAACAGAGGAGCCTGGTGGGCTACAGTGCACAGGGTCACAAAAGTCAGACACGACTGAAGCAACTTAGCGTGCATGCATGCAACAGCTTCCTCGGGGGACAACTGGCCCGCCATCTACAAGTTGCCACCGTGAATAACTGAGCATCCATTAGAACAGAATGGAAACCACTGCCTTTGCCAGCTTTCCTCCAATATTCCACAAAAAGTTCAGAGTGGTAGGGGGCACCTGGATTTGAACCAGGGACCTCTTGATCTGCAGTCAAATGCTCTACCCCTGAGCTATACCCCCTTACTTAGTATGGGTGTCTAATAACCACCTTTCATGCTTCCCCAGTGCCTCAGCAATAAAGAATCCACCTGCAATGCAGGAGACGTGGGTTTGATCACGGGGTGGGGAAGATCCCCTGGAGGATCTTCATGGCAACCCGCTCCAGTATCCTTGCCTGGAGAATCCCATGGACAGAGGAGCCTGGTGGGCTACAGTCCACAGGGTCACACGACTGAAGTGACTTATCAGGCACACAACCACCTTTCTCCTTCATGGTCATACCCAGGACACTTGTAACACACTAAAAGTTTCTACTTAATTTCTGGAGAGCTGGTAAGACCGGCAACCTATTCCTAAATAAACTCAAAACTGAAGCAGTCACCTAGATCATCTTCCTGAGAAAACACGTTGCAGCCCCCTCACCCTCCATGGGCCCTGTGAGTCTCTGCTGCTCAGGCCGACAGCTGACGTCCACAGTACATTTCCAGGGTCCCTGTTCAAGGCGGGTGACTGAGGTTCCGGTGGAAAAGTAGCCCCGGGAACGGCACTGGATCGCATGACTGAAAGTGGATTGCAGCCCCTACTGTGTAGCCGCCAGTCACCGTCCGCATGCTCCCTTAACAGTGCCCACCACCACACCACTACCCTTTCTTTAGTCTCTCTGCTCTGTGCAGACCCTGCCGAAGCAGCTCAGGATGGAGCAACTGGAGCCCCGAGGGCCTCCTGCAAGCACCTCGCTGTGCTTGGTTATGGGGGAGCATAGGAGAGGCATCAAAGCTCCCAGTTCCCCTCCATGGCGGTGCGTGTGCATGGTGAAGGAGGGATGAACCCGAGGGAAAGGTGACATCTGCAAGGCTCTAAGATAAGTGTTAATGGGCATGGGCGTCCAGTCAACCCTGGAGAAGTTCACCTGGCACTGCAAGAAGCTAGAGAGGCTTTCTGGCAAAGACCTAAACAATCTGACCTCTCCTCTATCCTACGAAGACTCAATTCTACAGAACCACAGGCTAAAAAAAGGCATTTTTTTCAATCACAGAAAACTAACTGAAAGGGAGTTGTTGGAAGGTGAAGAGATCGAATCACATCCTCTGAACTGAGAAGGAACTTCAAGAATGGAAAAAGAAGCAGACAACTCCTTAAAGTACAAATACGAAAGTTTATTGCGGATGACCGGTAGGACCTGGCAGACAACAATCCAGCATCATTCAGAGTGACACCCTGCGCTGCTGATGGGGTACCAGGGGATTTAAAGGGGCCAAATCTAAAGACAGACTGACCACTACAGGAGGAAGACATCCACACCGATGGGAACAGGGTTTTTCCTCCCCCGTGGGGATCTCATGACCAGTAACCACTGGATCAGCAAAAGGCACTCTTTTATGGTTTATCTCAGATGGAGGCAAGGGTAAAAGCTGATGGAGAATTTATCTGTCTTGAACACATTCTGTATAAGTGAGTTAAAGGAGGGGAGGGAATAAGACTGCCGGCCTGAGATGGAGCTAACAAAATGGGGTCCCTGTGGTTCAACCATGCAGGCCCCTCCCTTATTATAACTGTAATCTCAGCAGCACCTTTTTTAAAATTTTTCCATCAGCCCGATGAGGACAACTCCACTGTGAACTAAACCCATTTCCTCTCCTTCCCCCGAGCCTGGACCCCCTCCCACCTGGCAGCCCTGAAGCTTCTCCCCACCCTTCAATCCATGCCAAGTCCTCTAAAGCAATTGCTGTTCTCCTAGAAGGGCTTTCAGGATGATCCAGTAGAGGAGCTGCTAAATGTGGCCCCAGAACAAAAAAATCATCTCATACTTCTGTGATGTGAGTGGATGAAAGGAAGGAAGGGCACTGTTGAAAACAGCCAAACAAAACCCGAACCTCTGGAAACAGGCCCGGAGGGGGATGTATATGTTTATATTCCCATGTTTCCGGGTAGTTCTAAGTGCTCAGATGAGCCTTGAGTCCCCATGGTCTAGGCTAGAACCATCCTTCTGGTTCTGGGACTTTCCATTGCCTCAGCCCAGGAGATGAGCTAGACACCTTCCTTTCTACTTTACCAACTCCTTTACTATCATCTCCTTTGCCAACTGCTGCACCCCCCAGTCTGCCCACCGAGAAGAGCCTGCCTGAGGGTGTAATTTGGTGTAGGTACTAAAACAAGACTTACTTGAGGGGGCACCTGGATTTGAACCAGGGACCTCTTGATCTGCAGTCAAATGCTCTACCCCTGAGCTATACCCCCTTGCTTATGAGGGGTAGCTAATAAATACTTTCTCACCTGTGTTGAAATGCCCACACCCACTGTGCACTGAAATTTCTACTGATTCTCAGAAAGTTCCGAAGGTATGGGAATTTTGCCTTACAGAAAATTCGCACCTTTTGGCCCTCCTCTTCCACATGGATCTCCCTCCCAATTTTAGCCCCCAGAGCTCTCTGCTCACAGTCTCGCAGTCTCATTTTTCTTGGTACCACCGTGAAGGCACCAGCTGGAAAAATCACTGGTAAGCGCTGGACCTCCTTTGCCTTCCTCCCTTTCCTCAGCAGCTCCATCTACCAACTTGCCCCCAGCTCGATTTTCACCTTCCCCACCTTCACCCCTGTCCTGAGGGGCAGACAAGGGTCTCTGTTGCCGTCTCAGCATTTCCCCTCTTCTTTCCTCTCATCGCAGCTAAGTCTTGACTTTTGGCAGGATCTTCACTGTTCTTTGATCCTCCAACTCCCCCTTCTGGATTTTTACTTCAGGATAAATTGCGTAAGGCTCTATAATTCCCTTGTTCAATAACACTTCGGGTGATATTGCTTCTCGGATGAATACTGACTGGCACATCTCACTGGGTTTATTTTTTTCGTTTTTTCATTTGTGTGTAAAATGTACAGAAAATGCATAAATCAAAGGCATTCCGCTTTATTAATAATAATAAAAAATACACCCATGTAATCTCAGATCCAGATCAAGAAATAGAACATGACTTGGGGAGAATGGAAATGAGATATAAGGACTGGAGTAGAGAATTGGTCCTTCCTGAGTGTACACTTTTATATAGCCTCAAATTTGAATCATTTAAATGTTTTATTACATTTCCAAAAAAACCCTCAAGTATGGAAAGACAAACCTGAAAATATAAACAAAACCCATAAACCCAAGGTATGTCACACTGATAATTTGACCACAAAGAAGAAAGTACGTTCAGTGGTATATATACTAAGGGGAAAAAGAGATACTGAACTTTACTTAGAAGTAAAGTTGTTTTACTTTACTTGATAGGAGAGTTGGACTATAAAGAAAGCTGAGTGCTGAAGAATTGATGCTTTTGACTGTAGTGTTGGAGACTCTTGAGAGTCCCTTGGACTGCAAGGAGATCCAGCCAGTCCATCCTAGAGGAAATCAGTCCTAAATATTCATTGGAAGGACTGATGCTGAACCTGAAACTCCAACACTTCGGCCACCTGATGTGAATAGCTCACTCATTGGAAAAGACCCTGATTCTGGGAAAGATTGAAGGCAGGAGGAGAAGGGGATGACAGAGGATGAGATAGTTGGATGGCATCACTGACTTGATGGACATAGTTTGAGCAAGTTTCGGAAGTTGGTGATGGACAGGGAGGTCTGGCATGCTGCAGTCCATGGGGTCACAAAGAGTTGGACACGACTGAGCGACTAAACTGAAAGTTGTTTTGGTATAACTTACAAAACCTATGTTTTTGAGCAAATGAATAAAATTTTGATATTTGGGGGAACCAGGGTTCTAATCCTGAGACAGGAGATATAAATATGGAATGGAGACAGGCAAGGAAGAACAGTGGAGCTGGACTGGAATTGTAAATAGCTATGTGAATACACATGCACACAGTGTATGCATGCACACCTACAAGTACACACGTACGTTTCTTAACTCTGCTCTCTGAAAAGCACTAGAAACATCTCAGTTGCAGTGAGCACTCCTGATGCCCATATTGTAGTTATTAAATACCATTAAAAACAGCCAAAAACTTGGAGATCTGGCTGATTCCACGGGTGGGCAAAAAACCTAAAAGCTGAACTATGGAACATTTCGTACTAGGAAGTAGGAAAATGCCCCAGAACTGATGGGGACACGTCAACAGAGCACAGGACCAGCTTGAAGAGGCTCACCACTAGCTAAATTTGGGACAAGTTGAGCATCAAAACAGATAGAGGTATGTGTTATAGTTCACTGGGGCTTCCCAGCCATTGCTAGTGGTAAAGAACATGTCTGCCAACGCAGGAGACATAAGAGATGTGGGTTTGAACCCTGGGTTGGGAAGACCCCCTGAGGAAGGCATGGCGACCCACTCCAGTATTCTTGCCTGGAAAATTCCATGGACAGAGGAGCCTGGCAGGCAGCAGTCCACAGGGTCGCAAAGAGTTGGATATGACTGTAGTGACTTAGCACACACGCACAAATGTTATAACTCATTAAAGAATCCATAAATCCATGTTACTAAGGTTTTTAAAATTTTTTTTTAGGTAGAGAAAGGAAAGCTTTACAAAATCTTTACCAACAAGTCAATTAAATGGAAAAAGAAGGGTCAAAATATAAAATCATCAGTTTATGACCATCATTGTAAAAAACTTAGATAAGAATCATTAATGGATGCTTAATTTGTTAGATGAAAATTATCAGGGAATAGGATACATAAAAATCTGCCAACACCGCTTCAATTCATTATTCAAATTCAACTTCATCAATAATGTAACAAACTAACATCATTTCCTTTTTTTAATTAAAATTTGTTTTTCATCATTTCCTCTTGATGTGAGGCACAAAAGACATAATATCACTTGTGTGGTCATTTTGCTAAAATATTGAACTTTAAATAATGAGGGAACTTCCCTGGTGGTCCAGTAGTTAAGAATCCACCAGCCAATGCAGGGGACACAAGTTCAATCCCTGGTATGGGAAGATCCCACAAGCCTCGGAGCAACTAAGCCAGTGCTCCACATCTGCTGAGCCTGAACACCTAAAACCCATGCTCTGCAACAAGAGAAGCCACTGAAATGGAAAGCCCGTGCACGACAATGAAGAGAAAACCACACTCACCGCAACTGGAGAAAGCTTGTGCGTAGCAATGAAGACCCAGTGCAGCCAAAAATAAGTAAAAAATTTTAAGTCCATCTAAGTGTGACTTGAGGTGTAACACACAAATTTTACATCTGTTCTATGTTTATCATCATTCGTTTCAAAGTATTTTCTAATTTCTGTGAGTTCTTGAGAAGAGTGTCATAATTTACCATTTCCCATGCTTCAGACTCTCTGATTCCTATCTGGAATGTTCCTTGCCCCCTACCCCTTGTCTGCTTAGCAAATTCCTACTGACCCTTTATTCTCTAAGAAACCACCCTGCCCTTGCAGGAAGGACCTAGCACACCTTCTGCATGAGACTGAATGTTGTTTTCATGTCCATCATGGAGCTTCACCCTGAGCAGCGTCAGTGGATCAAACAACCTTGCGTGCTTATTTTCTGGAACAATGATCATTTCAAATATTCTCTTTTATCCAGATGAATCCATGAATTGTCCCAGGTTTTTATACTTTGAGGGTCCAAAATTACATTACCCAGATGATCTCTTAGCACCAGAAAGTGACATAAAAACTCTTTGTTATACTGAAAACCTGGGAGTTTTGTTTACAAAATGTGGTCACCTTGATTATATACTCTCCAGGCTGACGATCTGCAGGTACTTAGTATGGGCTTGTTGACTAAGTGCTACTGAGTAAGTTTTGTCCCTCGCCACGCTAGAAAGGACTTGGTGTCCCTATAAAATACTCGTAACTTCATCTGACTAGCCTTTGATGTGACAGGCTTCATCTTCAAAGCCAGAGGCGGCATTATTCTCATCACAAGGTCATCAAAAACGGCTGACTCAAGGGTCAGCCTTATAAAACTTCAGTGTCTCTTGTAAATTGAGTCATAATCTGAGTAATAAGCTTGTTTCTCTTATGAGTAATAATGTCATTGCTGGGGTAGGCCATGATCTGCACAGTAAGTGTTCCTGAATGTACATAGTGAGAAATGTTTTTTTTTTTTTTAATTGAAACACTATTCCCAAAAGCTGTGGGGAATTTAGTTATGGGGAAATTCAATAACCTTAGTCATACTTTAAAATAAATCTAAAAACAAACTCTGATGCCTGTATGAAAATATGTCTGGATTTTTTCCACACCTGGGGTTTGCTTAAAGGGGCTTCCTCGATGGCTCAGTGGTAAAGAATCTGCGTGCAAGATGCAACAGATGAGGGTTCGATCCCTGGGTTGGGAAGATCCCCTGGAGGAGGACATGGCAACCCTCTCCAGTATTCTTGCCTGGAGAATCCCATGCACAGAGGAGCCTGGCAGGCTACAGTCCATGGGGTCTCAAAAGAGTTGGACACAACTGAGCACACAGGCGAGACCCACTTAAATTCTTCTGCTGTGTGTCTCATCTTTACTGGTTGAAGGCGACCTCACGTCTGCTCTGGGGAGATCCAGGCCTAGAGGCTTTGCCTCTGTCGAGGGAGCCTGGAATCCCATGGGGTTTGATTCTTCATTCTTGAAGCTCATAGCTCTGATCCTAGGGAAGATGCAGGAGCCCTGGGATGAGTCAATGTCTAAGCTGTTGTCAGGCACCTACATCCTCGGTGTAGGCAAGCTCTGACACCAACAAATTGGACTAAATGAGGCCATGGAAGGTTCTGGAAAGCATGACGGGCAATCATGGATGCCAGGGCACTGAAGCTTCCCCACACATCTGCTGCATGCTCACCTTGCCCACGGTTCTCTAAAGCCACACCAGGAACTCCCTCCACTTCGGCTGAGAGTGATGCCATCACGGGGGAAACTGGGCCTCCCTGGAGCTGTGCCGCTCAGACTGAGGCAGGGGAGGCCCATGAAGGTGGGGAGCAGCGAGGGAGCCACTGGAAGCATCAAATCACCAGCCTTTCAGTGGTTCATGTGGCAAACAATGTTTAAAAATTCAATTAATCATAGGAGTGTTGCAGAGTGACTGCAAGATTTATCAGTTCAGTTCAGTAGCTTAGTCATGTCCAACTCTTTGTGACCCCATGGACTGCAACACACCAGGCCTCCCTGTCCATCACCAACTCCTGGAGTTTACTCAAACTCATGTCCATCGAGTTGGTGATGCCATCCAACCATCTCATCCTTTGTCATCCCCTTCTCCTCCTGCCTTCAATCTTGCCCAGCGTCAGGGTCTTTTCCAAGGAGTCAGTTCTTCGCATCAGGTGGCCAAAGCACTGGAGTTTCAGCTTCAGCATCAGTCCTTCCAATGAATATTCAGGACTGATCTCCTTTGGGATGGACTGGTTGGATCTCCTTGCAGTCCAAGGGACGCTCAAGAGTCTTCTCCAACACCACAGTTCAAAAGCATCAATTCTTGGGCGCTCAGCTTTAATTATAGTCCAACTCTCACATCCATACATAACTACTGGAAAAACCATAGCCTTGGCTAGACGGACCTTTGTTGGCAGAGTAATGTCTCTGCTTTTTAACATGCTGCCTAGGTTGGATCGTTAGAGCATGGCCACTCAATACAACTTCCGGTTTGCTGAGGGCTTCTCAGGCAGTGTCCAGACCCACAGGGCGCACACAGTCTTGTGTCCGGCCTTGAGCACCATGGTGTCAAATGTTTGTGAAGCGCTGGTCTCCAGTCTGTTCATTCCATGGTGTCCTACTCCTGCTATGTTTGGTCAGACCTGACCCCACCTCACGCTTGGACTCTTGCAGTAGCAGCCACCTCACCAGTCTTGGGTCCCTCTTTACCCCTCCTGCCCGTCACTTTCAGGGACGTCTCCGTGTCAGCACCGTGACTGGCTTATTCCCTGCTCGACCGCAGCTATCCGACCCAGCACCCCCACCCCCAGAATAAAGCCTGTAAAGCTTGTCACAATACGACTCAGTCTATTTTCCTTTGTGACTCAAAGTCCTAACTGATCACGTTCCTTCTCCGAAATGCGTTTGTACCCTCTGGCTCCCCTTATTTCTATGCTGTTCCCCAGCTCACATCTCTGCTACCATCATCTGGTCTGAAACGTTCTCTGATTATTAACATCCTTCAAGATCTAGTTCTAACATTATCTACTTTACAAGGTTGACTCTGAAGAAGAAAGAAAAAATATATATATTTAGTGCATGTGTGTGCACATGCATGTATACCTGCACACGCACACAGTTTCTTACCAGTTGTGTGCAAGGCTGTTTACCAGTCTTGGGGAACACAAAGGGAGCAAGTCACTGTCCTTGCCCAGAGATGTAGCCAGTGCAAAGGGCCAGAGTAGGAGACGAGGACTGACATTGGACAAGGCTCACAAACTCGATAGGCTTCTCATGCCCACAACTTCCTTTGGAGGAACCTCTGGTAGAGCTCCCTACATAAAGCTGCTGGCAATTTTTCCAAGTACAAAATGTAAACCTAGCAGCGCTCTTCTGGCCTCCAACCAGCTTTGGGGGCCTTGGCTTTTGTCTCAGCTTAAAAGGGCCACCGCCTGTTAGATGAAAGAACCCACCCAATCAGATCCTCTCTCCTGGGAAGAATTCATTCGAGGGACACACAGATGGTCACTGAAGGCCAGGCTGCATCTGCCCCCGTGCAGTTCTCCTCCTCCACGAGGCAGGTAATGGGTCCCAACTTA
Organism: Odocoileus virginianus; assembly: GCF_023699985.2. Lineage (NCBI taxonomy): Eukaryota > Metazoa > Chordata > Mammalia > Artiodactyla > Cervidae > Odocoileus > Odocoileus virginianus. The sequence goes on from NC_069674.1 coordinate 6,831,077, forward strand.
GAAGCACTGGGACCCTGAGAGGACACATCACCATGGAGGTGACACCTCTGTTTCCTTGAGAATGAAGAAGCCCCTTCTCCAAGGGAATCCGGGAGCTGATTGGTACATGGTGTCATGAGAACATAAGCAAGCTTGTATGTGTGTGTGTTAAGTTGCTTCAGTTGTGTCCAACTCTTTGCAACTCTATGGACTGTAGCCCACCAGGCTCCTCTATCCATGGGATTCTCCAGGCAAGAATACTGGAGTGGATTGCCCTGCCCTCCTCCAGGGGATCTTCCCAACCCAGGGACCAAACCTGAGTCTCCTACATCTCCTGCATTGGTAGGCGGTTCTTTACCCCTAGTGCCACCTGGGAAGCCCAAGCTAGTACATGAGTCACCACCAAATAGGCCACTGTGAGAGGAGCAGACCCAGTAGTGGTCAACTGGGTCCAGTGTCAAAGTAAATGAGTGATAAAAGAAAGGTCAGACCCAGGAAGGTTTGCAGAATAGCCTGATCTAATCTGGCTTTACATATGAGCAAAGAGAGCCCCCGAGAGGCTGGCAGATGGACCCAAGGACCTCGACCAGTAAATAATAGAACTTTCAGGTCCTGGAACCCGGGTTCTCCCCACAGTAGCCCCATTGCACAAGGCCCAACCTAGACAAGACTTGGCTAGGTTCTGATGGCTTTTTTTTTTTTTAAATCGAGGACTTTTCCGTGAAGCTAAGGAAGCTTCAGACAGCATCCCTTATGTCAGCTGTGTACTGACTTTTTAAAACTTGGAATTTTGTGAAGATTTTTTTCTTCATATTCCCCAATTATACAAGCTTCAGGGGTGCACCCTTGGTACAGCGGATGGGTTATTTGGGAAGGAAAGATGATATGGAAGAAAAGCTAAAAGAAAAAGAAAAAAAAAAAGGTAAGGACTCCGGGGCAGATTCCAGAACATTCTCCTGCAGTGAGTTGAGTCGACTTTGCCTGCTCAGGAATTTCCTCCAAAAGGCCAAAGGGTGCAGGGGCTCCAATCAGGAAACCCCTATCCCCTATCACACTCCCACATTTGACAGGCAGGGTTGGGGGTGGGGGTTCGCACATCAGAAACCAACTGGGCCAGCGTCAGTGAGAAAAAGAAAGTCAGGCACCCAAAAAGACCTCCCGCAAAGGCAACCCTGTGAGTAAAGTGTCGCCTCCCCACCCCCCCGCTCCTCCTGGGGAGATTCCACCTTCATACACAAAGCACGCATGCGGGATGACCCCTTGCGGTAAGTTCAGCTCCAGGTGAAGGTGAGAAAACAAAGGGCGCCTTAAGGCCCGGGGCGGGCAGAGCCGCAGCCCTGCGGAGTACGGAGCACGTGGTGCGCAGGTCCCTCTCCGCCCAGAGTCCGGTTTAGAGGAAATGCTGGGCAGCAATGCATCTGCACGGCCACACGGGGGCGTCAGTCAAAGGCGCTTTCCGTCCGCCTGCTCCCCTTCGCCTTTAGAAGAGTTGTGAGACTTATTTTTCTCTCCTTGTTTTAAAAATACAATTCTTGTCATTACAAAATATTTTTAAAACATTACTGTCGTTACTACAAAACGTAAAGCATTTAAGTTAGAAAATGCATTAAAATGGCTTGTGGTCTGATTGTTAGAGAACTACTTAAGACCATATGCTTCCAAACCTTCCAATGATTATGTAATCATGATATACCCAATATATATTATATACATAATATATAAACTTATATAACCATCCTTGACAGACTTCTTTTAAAATGTCAGGAACATCTTCCCTTACCAACTTCTTGAGCGAAATAATTTCAGGTATTGGTGTTGTGTTCTGTTGTCCACTGCATTAAAAAACATTTTTATAGGTAACCCAGACGTTAGAGAAAGTTGCAAGCGCTGCCTACCGGGATATAGTGAGCTATATTCCTATTGCTGGAAGGACGTTTTTCATTTCAACTCGAAGGTGAACAGGAGGGACAGCTGGCCAAGGAAGTGAACACGCAGAAGCCCCGAGTGCGGGAGCCAGGACCCAAAGCCGCAGAGGCGACGTGGCTGCGGCCCCTGAGGAGACGGCGCAGGCCTCCCGGGGCTGGCATGGGGCGGGGGACCGGGGCGGCTGCCGTCGCCGCGGTCACCGGGAGGGCGGCCCGGCTGGTCTCCGCAGCGGGGAGATTCTTTTCGGTCGCCGAGCCCCTCGGGGCACAGGGGGACGGAAGCCCGAGACGCTCGCGGCCCCACGGGCAGGTCGGACGCTGAGTCCAGGCGGCGACTCTGCGCCCGCGCCCGGCCGCGGCCGATGGGTCCGGGCGTCAGGGAATCTGGGGATCGGAGTGTCGGCGGGGTGGCGGGCCAGTTGGCCGGTAGACCGAGGGAGCCGGAGAATCGGCGGGCCGGTGGATCAGGCGCCCGGTGAGTAGGTGGGTTGGCAGGGGTCGGGGGTCGGAGTGAGGGGGAGTGTGGGCAAGTCGGCGGGGCGGGGGTGGGGGAGTAGGGGACTCGCTGGGCCGGCGGGCCGGGCAGCGTTCGGGGGCTCGGCGGGCAGGCGGGCCGCGGGGCGGGGCGGGCCGCGGGGCGGGGCGGGGCGGGGCGGGCGCCGCGCCTGCCGTTCGCCTCTCCGGGCTGCAGGTGGGGCTGTGCGGCCGCGCTGCCTCCAGGAAGCCTCACGGGCCTGCGCCGGCTCCCAGGATGCAGTGTGGACCGGCCGGGCGCTGACGGCGGCGGCGCGTCTGCGGGCGGAGCGGCGCGGGCCGGCCAGCGAGGAGCGCGGCGACGCGGGCGGGGACGGCGGGGCCGGGCGGGCGCCGCCTGCGGAGAGGCCGGGGGCCGGCCTGCGTGGGGCCGCGCGGCGGCGGCGGCGGCGACTTCCTCCGGGCCGGGCCGGACAGCGCAGGGCCATGGCCGAGGCGGCCGCGGCTCCGGTAAGGGCGGCCCGCGCGCACGGACTCGCGGACTCGGGGGCCCCCGGGGTGGCCGGGGCCCAGCACACGGCGCCGCAGGCCCTGGGGAGGGGCTCCGGGGGCCGGACCGGGCCGCCGGGCCTGGGGCTCCGGGCGAGCGGGACGCGGGGTCCGCCGGGGCCTACGGCGCCCGCCCGCCGGCTGGGCGCTCCCCCCACACACCCCGTTCCGGGCCGAGCCTGAGCCGGGCGGAACCGGCCGTTCCCGCACCGCAGGCCGCCCCTCGCCGAGTTCCTGCTATCCTCCGGGGCTTCCTGCCCCCGCCCCATCCGCTGCCCCCCCATCTCCGCGCGCGCCCCCCACCACCACCCCGCGTCTCCTTTCTCTGCCCACCGCTCGCTACCCCCCAGCTCCCCCCAGCGGCCTGGTGGCACCTGGGAGGTGTCCGGAGCGGCCGCGACTCCGCAGTCACCGAGTCCCCCTCTGCGCGCCCAGCTCCTGGGGTTGGGGGGAGGTTCGGGGCGGGAAGACAGCTGCTCCCCCCGGTTTCGTAGAGGCAGGCGCGGCACCAGCCGTTAGGCGTGATTTTGTCCTCGCAGCAAACCTGGGGGGGGGGGGTAGGTCCTCACTGTCATGAAAAAACCCGAGGCCTAGAGAAGTTAACTTGCCCAGGATCGCACAGCCGGCAAGTGCGTGGGAAGAGAGGGTCTCTCTGTGTGCCGGGACACTCGGTGCCTCGGGGCAAGCAGACCAGTACACTTGGTGATGGCGAAGGAAAACGCGAAAGAGGCAGGGGAGGGCACCGTCCGGGCCTGGGCTGCTGAGATGCGAGCGGGGCTTGCAGGCGAAGGCTCGGGTTTCTTCAGCCTGTGCGCGGACCCGGTGGAGCTTTTCCGATAGGAAGGAGGCTTGGACACGGAGAGGCGGGCCCCGGCCGGCGTGTTTGAGGAGTCCGTTTGCCTGGAAAAGGCGGTTTCGGTAGGGAGGCAAGGGGAGAAGAGGCCGCAGGGAGAGTTGGAAGGGGTGTGAGGGCCTGGACTGCACCATCCCGGTGGGGAGCCACTGAAGGCTTTGGCTGTTCTCTTCGCATCGGCTCCCAGGCGGAGAGTTTCCGCTGCCCTATCAGGAGCCTTGAGGCCAGCCCCATGTCGTCCGCTCACCCCTCAGTGAGGAGAGGGCCTTGAGCAGTGGCCTCCTCCCACCAAATAGTGTGGAAGCCTTCCAGGAGGCTCCCTGGGCCCCCGTTAAAATGTCAGAAAACTGGGCGGTGCCTTTATTTATAAGGTCAGTGTTTATGCAAAGGCCCTTTTCTTGCAACACGAAGATAATGATAATGGCAGTCGGATGCTCTTGGAGAAGGTTAAGTAGGATTTTAGGGAATACTGAGCTGGGCCATAAAGTGAAGACACTTGTTAGCGGTTGGGGCCCTATGTCAGCGACTGGTCATCAGAGGAAGACCCAGGGGAAGGGAAGAAACGTGGCCCCGCACCCAGGGGCGCCTGGCACTCAGAGGCAGGGCTGAGCCAGCCCAAGGTGCCAGGCCCGTGTGGTCCCCACAGCCTCAGGGCAGAACCACCTATCTCTTGAGCAAGAGACCCGCCCACATCCAGTTGTTTCTCTGCCAGTCCAGCTCCTCCCCATCCTTTGAGATCAGTCTTCCTTCTTCAGGTCAGAGGTCATTGGTCCAGCAGCCTTCCAGACAACCCTAGGATCCTGGATGTTCTGTTCTCGACAGTTTTTCCAACCTGTTTTCAAACTGTCTTGTCACTGTTTTCTGAGGTGTCCACCCATGTCCTGGTTCTCAGCAACTGTCTAAATGAATCCTCACTGGTTCCTATGAGTCACTTTTTAACTTTGCAGATAGTCACCAGACATTTGGTTAGGAATGATTTTCAGAGTGTTGTAAGGTACCACTGATCCTCAGACACTGCCAGAAGGGATAAATATCAGGTCTTCCTCCCTGACCCATGGGTCCTACCTTCAGGTGTGTGTGTGTGTGTGTGTGTGTGTGTGTCCAGCGTCACTGGGGAGTCTCCGTGTCATTATGATGGTTGCAGCACATATAAAGTCTAACCTGATGGTGAATGTTTTACCTTCCTCACCTGTCTGTAAGGTGTGTCACTGATCCTGGGGCAGCACCAAGAATATCTGAAACTGATTCTCCCCTTGGGAGGGGTGGAACACTGAGAGGGAAAAAGTCAGTCTCACCAGGGCAGGGCACTCGTGTTGGATCGGAGTCTTAACTCTTGGCTGGGGGTGGAGGGGGGAGATTTGCAGTCATGATGATTTTTAGTTTGAGGGGGGTAGTGATTGGGAAAGGGGCAAAATCAGATTGTCCTAGGGTGGAGAGGAATTGGTCACTGGATTTCTGTGTTTATTAAAGAGACACGAGATGCTTTTTTAAAAGAGCAGTTGAGCAATGCTCGTGTTTGTGTCGTTTCAGTGAACCAGCTGTTTTGTTTTTTTTTTGCTAGGTCATCGTCAATAGACAGATCCTGTGCGGTTATGATGGGAGGTGCTGGCTGGGCATTAGTAAACCTGCAGTTTACTATTTCTCCACTAAAACACAGCAGTAGCTCGCAGTCACTATTTATCTAGCACAGTTGCATCGCGCGCCTTCCGTGGGCCCCTCAGTGTGCTGTGAGCAGACACAGCAGTGCCTTCAGAGGCGGAGGCGGGAGGTAACCGCAGGGCACTGAGTGCCATGACCGGGGTCTCCACAGGTGGGCTGCAGAGACCTGGAGCGTACCCCCCCCCCGGCGGAGGTCCGGCCTGGACACCCCCACATCCCGCCATGCGCGCTACTACCCCTTCCCAGCCCAGCTCCCTGACACCTCGGGGGGAGGTTGCTCACGGAACACAGCAGGTAGAATGATTGATGCTGGTCTCCTCTCTGTTTCTGAAAGATTTCTCCCTGGACAATGGCGGCCACGATTCAGGCCATGGAGAGGAAGATCGAATCGCAGGCTGCCCGCTTGCTTTCCCTAGAAGGCCGGACGGGCATGGCCGAGAAGAAGCTGGCCGACTGTGAGAAGACGGCCGTGGAGTTCGGGAACCAGCTGGAGGGCAAGTGGGCCGTGCTGGGGACCCTGCTGCAGGAGTACGGGCTGCTGCAGAGGCGGCTGGAGAACGTGGAGAACCTGCTGAGGAACAGGAACTTCTGGATCCTGCGGCTGCCCCCCGGCAGCAAGGGCGAGGCCCCCAAGGTAAGCCCTGGGCACCGGGGGTGGGACAGCCTGCGGCCCCTGCCGTCGGCGTGCGGGTGAGCCTGCATGACCCTGTGGTTCCAGGTGCCCTTTGATGACGTGGCCGTGTATTTCTCTGAGCAGGAGTGGGGCAAGCTGGACGAGTGGCAGAAAGAGCTGTACAAGCACGTGATGAGGGGCAACTATGAGACGCTGGTCTCCCTGGGTAAGGCATGCGATTCATTTCTTGGTTAAATGTGATTTAAGGAGGTCTTAGGGCTTCCCTGGTAGCGCAGCTGGTAAAGAATCCGCCTGCAATGCAGGAGACCCCAGTTTGATTCATGGGTGGGGAAGATGCCCTAGAGAAGGGCTAGGCTACCCACTCTGGTATTCCTGGGCTTCCTGGACAGTAAAGAATCCACCTGCAATGCGGGAGACCTGGCTTTTATCCCTGGGTCAGAAAGATCCCCTGGAGGAGGGCACGGCCACCCACTCCGGTATTCTTGCCTGGAGAATCCCCATGGGCAGAGGAGCCTGGCGGGCTACAGTCCATGGGGTCGCAAAGAGCCGGACATGACTGAGCGACTAAGCACGGGCAGCACAGGGAGATCTCACCCTCTTTCTTCCTGCTGGTGGTTTTTTATCGCAAGGAACGTGAATCACTGGGACCCTCGACCATAGACAGTTATCTCCCTCCTCTTACTGAAGTCGGGCCCGGGGTGACTGAGTCAAAGGCTGTCGTTTGCCTGGTGAAGTTCACGGGTTGCCAAACCGAGAGGCATGGCAGCCCCTCTCCTAACCAGGCCCAGAGCACAGCCATTTCTGTCTCTTGCTGAGACCTGGAGTGGAGAAGGCCCCTCCAACTCTCAGATCTTTTACGATCAGTCCCTGTCTGAGGAGGCTTTTGCTCTCGCTGTCTTTTACTGAGACGTGAGGCCTTGACCAAGAAGCAGACGGGCAGACCAGACTTCTCATAGCCAGTGCTACCCTTGTACCTGGAGGCTTCCCCGACCCTGGGGCTGCCGCCGCTACCCTCATGCAATACCCCCCAAGAAGGCCTGGACTGTTTCTTCTGGACTTAATACCTCTTCGGATGGTGTCTGTGTGACCGCAGGCCTGAAGGCAACAAGGCGTGCTCGTGAGGTGGGAGCAGGAACAGGGTGAGGTTATATTCCGGTTTTCAGGAAGGCACTGCTTCTTAGGGGCTTCCCTGGTGGCTCCGTGGTAGAGAACCCACCTGCCAATGTAGGAGATGCAGGTTTGATCCCTGGGTCAGGAAGATCCCCTAGAGAAAGAAGTGGCAACCCACTCCAGTCTTCTTGCCTGGAGAATCCGATGGACAGAGGAGCCTGGAGGGCTACAGTCCACGGGGTTGCAGAGTCAGACGGCTCAGCAACTAAACAACAACTGTTTCTTAACCCAGAGACTCTATATCACCATGTCTTATGCTCAGCACCGTGTCTTGGGCCAGATGAGGCTTTGTTTTGGGGACCTTCCTGGGCCTTGTAAGATGGCCATCAGCCTCTTGCCAGCAGATGCCAGCGGCGCCTCTGCCCCGTCCCAGTCTCGGAAAAAAAAAAACATCTCCGACTTTGACCAGTTTCCCCTGGGAGACAGACTCACCTGTGCTTGAGAGCCGCCGCCCTATACCAATCAAGAGGTGTGGTTTCTAGGCCACCTTGGTTTCCCGGGCTGCCTGTCCCCACCTCTTGAGTGGAACGTGGCCAAAGCTAACCCTTCTGTCCTTCCTCAGACTATGCCATCTCCAAGCCCGAGGTCCTCTCCCAGATCGAACAAGGGAAGGAGCCGTGCAGCTGGCGTCGCACTGGCCCCAAGGTTCCAGATGTTCCCGTGGACCCGAGTCCAGGTGAGGGGTGGGGATGGCCGGGGAGACAGCAGGGGGTCGGATGGACCCAGGGGAGGACACAGCCAGGGCAGGCATGACCTTCTTTCCAGGGAGAGCCGAGGAGAAACAGCAAAGCTTTAAACCCAAGTTTTCTTATGACCTTTAGCACGTTCAGCTTCCCAGCAAGGAAACAGGGAGCGAACCTAGTTTTTAGGAAAGAGATGGTGCACATGGCTTGGAATCGGGAAGAGGGAGCAGGACGCAGACAGGAAGTTAGAAGGTCATGAAGACAGGATTTAGTTCATTCATAGCTTTTCAAAGAGTCAGCCTTGCCTCCACCTGAGAACCAGATTTCACTGAAACCCATTAGCAGTCACAGAACATTGACCCATTAGTCATGTTTCAGTCCGACCAGAGCCACCGATTTATTTCAGGTGAATCTGGATACCCGACACCACGGTCTCAGGTTTTCCTGGGCCAGTCAGCATCTTTGAAAGTTAAGGGAAGGACAGGTGGACACAAGAGAAAAGCCAAACAGCTGACGGGAAGACCTTGCTGGGCTGGGGGTCCGGGACAGTCTGTCCTTAAGCAGGAAGACCCTCCCACCCCTGCAGCCTCAAGCCGGCCTCCTCCCAAGACCCCTCGTCTGTCTGCACCACCTGCCTGGGGCTTTCCTTCTTGTCTGAACACCTGTCTTAGCAAACAGTCTTATGTGTTTAGTTTGTGATTTATGAAATGTGCCTTCCACATGTGCCATTATCACCACAATTTGATTTGCCCTTTCCCAGTGGCAGGCTGTGCCCAGAAAGCATTCACCAGCCCAGATCAACAAACATGTTTTGAGAATCTCTCAGGTGCCGGGGACCGTGCTGAAAGTAAGACCTTGACGAAGAGCAGAGTGCTGCCTGGGTGGGGAAGACAGTGAGGACACACGGACAGCCAGCTGTCCACCAGGGTGGGAGGTTCCCTGTAGGTCTGTTTTATTGCATTGATGACCTCCGTGGGAAGGCCTCCCTGGCCTCTCCAGCATGCTAAGAGAGTGAGATAGGGGCCTGGAAATGCAGCGTCTTCCGTAGAGACCCCCCCCCACCTCGCACCCCCTCCGGGCACTCACATTTGTCAGCGGGGACCCCTGCCAGGTGGCCCCTCATCCCCTCCCAGCCTGGTCCCTGGCTCACCCTCCCCATCTCTGGGCTTGGTGCAGCCCCTCGACAGACCTCCTCTCCACTTCTCTGCAACCTCGAAGTCCTCCCATGGTGGTGCTCTGTGGAACTCAGTCCCCAGCAAGCACCCTCCCCCTCCACTGGGCACCAGGGGTGCTTCTCCTGCTTTTCCTCCTGCCTCTCCTTTGCTATTGCCAGGCCCCCCCTTTTCTGACCTTTCGTCATTGGGGTGCCCTTAGCGCGCGCCACCCCCCCCCCCCGCACCCACACCCTGTCATCCCGGCGGGTGCTCTTACTGAGACCTCTCCCCTGAACTCTGGGGTCCGTGTCCCCGTGGACAGCTGATGGACGTCCTGTTTGGAACACGTGCCTCCTCAAGCTCCCTATCCGCCGTCAAAACCCGCTCCTCCCAGGCACTCCCTCCGGCAGCAAGCAGCCTCCATCCTCCGCTGCAGCCCCAAACCCAGGGTTGTCTCTGACCCTCATCCACACCCGTCTGTCCCGTCGGGGAAACTCTGCTAGCACTGCCTGAGATTCTCAGGCCCCTGGTTTCCTGTGTAGCCTATGGCAGGTACTTCCTGCCCGTCTTCCTGGCCCTCCAGGGTCTGCTCTCCCGTGTTACGGCAGACAGCCCTGCTGGCTTTGCACTGACGTGCACCGTTGGGCTCTTCGCCCCAGCCCCCACTCCCTGCGCCAGCCTCCGTGCTGTTCTCCCAGAGTGCCACACTGAGCCAGGCTCTGTTTGCACCTGGGCCTGCCTTCTGCCAGGCGTGCTCTCCAGATACTATTTTATATTCACGGATTTTATGGGGACAAAGATACTATTACGTATGTAGAAGTACAATATATTTCGTATTTATAGAAGATACATGTTTCATATTTATAGATTTGCTTGTCTGGTAACCACCCCCACCTTCGTTAGGATATAAATCTCAAGAGGATAAGAACTTCTATTGATTTTGTTCATATAATCATTATGGGCTCCTAGAATACTGCACAGAGTGTATATATATATATGTATATATATATATATATACATATATATATATAGCCCAGAGTAGGAATTTAATATTTGTTGAATGTGTACCATGTTTCATCATTTGTATGTGTGTGTGAAATAATATATTTCTGATATAATCTAAATTCCTTTTCAGATATCTCAGTCTCATTCCTCCCCAGGGTAACCAGTTGTCCAAAAGTTGATGTCTCTCCTCTCTATCCACATTTTAAAACTTCTATTATGTATATATGTAGCCATAAACAATACAGAATATGGTTTTGTGTATCTTGAAAACATCACATAAATGTCATTATATCTGTCAGTACTCTGTATTTCATACTTATCTCTGTTGATGCATATAAATCAGGTTCATTCATTTAAAATGGATGCTCAGTATTCCAAAAGCAACTATATCTCAATTTACTATCCATCCTTCCCCTGAGTTGCGCGTGAGTGGTTTCTGATTTCTCACCGTCACAAGTGGGAGTCGAGTGGACATTCAGAGGCGTCTCTGTGTCCCGGAGCTGGTGTCCTCTAGTGAGCGGAGCAGGAAGGGCATGCCGGCCCACACCTCGGCCTCGCCCTCAACCAAGATCACCCACCCTGCGGTTACATGGGTGTCCGTGCGCCCCAGCACTTGCGGGTGCCTGTCTTCTTACTACCTTGCCCAGGTTTCAGAGTTAGATGTTTGCCAGTCTGATGGAAGTGAAATGGTATCTTGTTTTAATTTGCATTTCCCCAGCTGTGAGTGGAGCTGAGCACCTTCTTCAGATGGTTATTTGGTTTCTTCTCCAGTGAATTATCTTTTTCTGTTTTTCTGCTGTTGTTTTTCATTATCTTACTGATTCAGGACCTGTTTATATAGTTTTGGATATGAACCCTTTATCTGTTATTTGCATTATGAATTATCGTCTCCCAGGCGTAGCAGGTCTTTTAACTTTGTAGTCCTTGGGTAGGAGTTTTAATTTTTGGCAGAGTCGTTAACGCCAGTCTTTGCCTTTACGATCTGTGCTTTTTCTGCCTTAAAATATCCTTTCCTGCCTCCCTCTAGTTTTGCTTTTCCCTTTAAAGTCTTTAATCCAACTAGAATTCATATTTGTGTAGATTGCAAGGGAGAATTTTTTAAGTTTCCCCACAAGACATCTGATTTTCCAGCACAGTTCACTGGATATTCCTCCTTTTCTCCATGTGTAATGTCTGTTATATCATGAACCAGATTTCCATATAGGCACACACCGTTTGTGTCTTCACTCATTTCTTCTGTCTCTATCTCTGTACCAGTTCTCACTGTTTTTAGTTTCATAATAAACCTTGAAATCTAGTAGACTACATGTTCCCTACTTGTTCTTCTAAACTTTTCTTGGCTATTCCTGAACCTTTGTTCTTCTATATGAATTTCAGAATCTTTATGTCAAGTTCTCAGAAATCCTCTTGGAATTTTGATTGGAATTGCATTTCCTTTATAATTTCACTCCTGGAGAACTCCTGTCATTGCAGTATGGAGCCCCCTTATCCATAGGAAGACTTGTTTATTGTCACCTTCTGCATGTGCCTGCATAAGGCTTTAACACTTTTCTCCTGATCGTTGTTTCTATTGTGGATGAGATTTTTAAATTAATTACATGTTTTAAATAGTTGTTGCAGGTGTGCAGTTATGCCGTTGACTCTGTTTAGTGAAAGAAAACATTTTCTCAACCTCTCATTACGTCTAATGACTTGTCAATTTAGATTCTCAGGTTTTTTTACATAGACAGTTGTGCCATCCATGGATAGCACAAAAGTTACCTCTTCTTTTGAAATTTTCTTAATTTTATTTTTCTGGTTTTTCAGTGGGTATAGGACGTGGTTAAATATTAATAGCAGCCGTGATAGCTGGCATCCTTGTCTGTAGAGTTTCAGCATTTAGGGTGATTTTTTTGCCATAGGCTTTTTGTTTGTTTTTTAATTGGGGGATAATTGCTTTATAATATCGTATTGGTTTCTGCCATACATCAACATGAATCAGCCACGGGCATATATATGTCCCCTCCCTCCTGACCCCCCTCCGTCACCCTCCCCACCGCACCCCTCTAGGTTGTCACAGAGCACCGGGTTGAACTTCTGTGTCACACAGCGAACGCCCACTTGCTGTCTGTTTTACGTGGTAACGTATGTTTCCATGCTTCTCTCTCAACTTGTCCCTCCCTCTCCTTCCCCCACTGTGTCCACAGGTCTGATCTTATGTCTGCGTTTGCATTGCTGCCCTGCAAATAGGTTCATCAGTACCATCTTTCTAGATTCCATATGCATGCGTTAGTATACAGTATTTGTCTTTCTCTTTCTGACTCACTCTGTATAATAGGCTCTAGGTTCATCTACCTCATTAGGACTGACTCAACGTCGCTCATTACTAGAGAAATGCAAATCAGAACTACAATGAGGTATCACCTTGCACGAGTCAGAATGGCCATCATTAAAAAATCTGCCGTAGACTTTTCAAGATAACTATTAAAGATGTTTCCTTCCACTTCTAGCTACGGTTTTTAATCCTGAACAAATTTTTCATATTATACCAAATGCTTCTTTTTTAAATATTGTTTTATTTCTTTCATACATTGTTACTGTGTATTATATAACATAAAAAACACATACAGAATAAACATACATAACAAAAAATACATAAGTTGAGAGAACAGTTAGTCAACATCCCCCATATTCCCAACCTCCAGCATAAGAAATACATCATAACCAGAATCTTCCAACCTTCCAGAACCCACTGTCCCTCCCAGACGCCACACCCCCCTTTACTCTTCACAGATAAACAGAAATGCAGACCTCTGAGATCAGTCCCTTCTTTTCTTTGCCTTTTTATTACCTGTGTATATATTCCTAAGTGACATTGTTTAGGAGAAGGCAATGGCAACCCACTCCAGTACTCTTGCCTGGAAAATCCCATGGATGGAGGAGCCTGGTGGGCTGCAGTCCATGGGGTCGCACGGAGTCGGACACGACTGAAGCGACTTAGCAGCAGCAGCAGCAACATTGTTTAACCTGTTTTTGAACTTTCTATGAATGAGATCATACTATGTGTATATATATGTGTGTGTGTATATATATATATTCTTCTTTAACTTGCTTTTTTCATTTGACTTTTATGTTTTTGAGAGTCATCCACATTGATGTAGTATAGCTGTAGTTCATTCCTTTTCATGATTTCCACCACTTTATGGTTTGTATTTTTGAATATAGCACACAATGCGTCTTTTCCTTCTGCTGTTGATGGGTATTTGTGCTGTTTCTAACTTTCTTGCTTTCAGGAACAATGCTGTGGTGGGAAGTCTTACGCATGTGTAAGAGTTTCTCAAGGTAGAGACTGGGCCGCAGAACTGCTGGGTTGTAGGAAAGTGCACGCTCGGCTCTTCCGGTAACGTCTCATTGTGCTCTGAAGCAGTAGTGCACCCCGTCCTCAGCCCTAGAAATGCCGTCCATTTTAATTTCTGCCCATCTGATGGCAGTGAAATGGTTTAAAATTTATAGTTTCAAATGTGTATTTTCCTAATTAATGAGATTGAACATTAGATCCTCTGTTTATGGGCCACTTATCTTTCCTCTTCTGTAAAATGCCCTATGCCTTCTGTACACTTTTGTTTTCCCCTTCCATATTGATTTATAAGAGTTCTTTACTGTTCTGAATATTAATTTTTTTGCTATATATATATATATATATATATATATCTCTTCTCCATTTACAGTAGACTTCCCGGGTGGCTCAGATGGTAAAGCATCTGCCTACAATGTGGGAGACCTGGATTCGATCCCTGGATCAGGAAGAGCCTCTGGGGAAGGAAATGGCAACCCACTCCAGTATCTTGCCTGGAAAATCCCATGGACAGAGGAGCCTGGTAGGCTACAGTCCATGGGGTCACAAAGAGTCAGACACAACTCAGAGACTTCACTTTCACTTTAAAGAACAGATGCTTTTTATTTTAACATACCTGGACTTTCTGATTTTTAACCTTTACAGTTTGTCCTTTTTATGTCTTAAGAAAATTTCCCCTACCTCATGGTCATAATACACCATCTTATTTTTCTTCTAAAATGTTGCCTTTCATGGTCAAGTTCTTAATCCATCCAGAACAGACTTTTATGGCCACAGGAGGTTGGAACCCTGGTACTTTTTCACTGGCACTCTGGGCTTCCTTTGTCCTTTCAGGTAAACGTCCTATTGCCTTTTCAAATTCCATGAAAAATCCATTTGGGATTGTGGTTGGAACTGCACTCATTCTATTAATCATTTTGGAGAGAACTGACCTTTTTACTACATTAAGGGTTTTATTTGTGAAGATTGTTAAGTCCCTCCATGCAGCTCATCTGTAACATCTCAGCGAAGTTTTATAACGTTTTTTCGTTATATCTTCTATTCTTCCATTCTTTGCATGTTTTGAATCGCTGTTGTCAGTGGTGCCTTTTTTAAGGTGCATTTTCTGTTTGTTGCTGGTGTGTGCTGGGGTCGTGGGGTAAGGGAGCACCCTCTCCCAGTGCTTTTTCTCCTCTGACAGGGCTCGGTTATGTAACATTTCACTGTCTCCCACACAGTTAGGCATCCCACCAGGGATGCACCTTGTCAGGGAGTTTGGGAGCAGGACTTGGACATGCACAGTCCCTGCCCACCCTTCTTCCCTTGGGCAGCAGGCCGCCCCCAGGGACATGCTGCTGTACTGGGGAAAGCCTCCTTCACCACGGTCCACTAGGTGACTTCCTGATCCAGGGTCAGTACTGAGGACCCCTCTTGCCACAGATAAAAGCTGCATCCCTGTTTATCAGTTATAAGAAGAGTTTATCCTCACCAGCTTCCTCTTGGGTTTTAGTTCTCTGATTGTTAAGATCCATGACAGGGAAGAAAAATGGTGATTGCTGTGCTCCCTTAAAACCCTAGGAGTAAACAAAAATGATATTTATTGATATTTCTAAGAACTTTGCTTAAATTCTCATTAGTCCTAATAACATTTCTAATAATTATCTGGTGATTCTCAGGTTTTCTAAAAAGATCATCATATCCCCTATGAGTAATATTAATTTTTTGTTTGTTTTCAAACCCTTATGTTTAGTTTTCTCTTGTTTTATTGTGCTGGCTGAGAACTCCCAGAAAATTCTTATACAGAAGTAATGACAACAGGTGTCCATTTGGTTCATGATGTTAAAGAAGATGCTTTTTGATTTTTCACACTGAGTCTAATATTTGTTAAAGGTTTTGTTGATCAGTGTCATTTATCAGGCTAAAAGAGTTTTCTCTGTTTCTGGTTGACTAGATATTTCTAACAAGAATAGCTGTTGAATTTTTATGGAATGCTGTTTTGGTATCTATTGAGACGATTACAGGCTTCCCTGGTGGCTCAGATGGTAAAAAAATCTGCCTGCAATGCAAGAGACCTGGGTTTGATCCCTGGGTTGGGAAGATCCCTTGGAGAAGGGAACTGTTACCCACTCCAGTACTCTTGCCTGGAGAATTCCATGGACAGAAGAGCCTGACAGGCTACAATCCATGGGGTCGCAAAGAGAGACAATTATATGATTCTTCTTCTTTAACCTCCTAGAATGGTAAATTACATTATTTTTCTAATGTTGAACCAACCTTGCAACCTTGGGGAAAAGTCTAAATTACTCATGATCCTCTATAAACAGTGCTAGACTTAATATGCTAAGTATTTTGTTTAGAATTTCGGAATCTTTCTTCATGAGTGAGCCTGGCCTGTACTTTTCCTTTGTCGGACTGGCTTTGTCTGGTTTTGATATTAAAGATAAAAGTTATGATGCATTCCTTCTTTTTTTAATTTGCTCATAGAGTTTGTGTAATATTGGAGTTATCTATTCTTTGAATGTTTTTCTTTCTAGGGGAGATTTTTATCTATATAAATTCTTTAATAGTTATAGGACCTTCTATTATTTTTAATTAGTTTGGAAGTTATGTATTGTTTCTATTCTTTTAGAAATAATCTGGAGATGTTTATCTTCTAAAATACACACTTGTTATTTGAGTGTGTGTGGATCTGGTGATGATAAAAACTGTTGTGTGGGTTTGTATACGTGTTTATATGTGCCTGAAAATGTCCTTCTTCCATTTCTACATTTGAAGGACGTAATTCTAGTTTGACTGTTAGCTTCTCTTAGCCCTTTGAAGATGATTTGCTAGCCAATATTCTTGCGGGTAATCTTTTTTCCCCTGCCTTTTGGATATCAGTCTTGGTGATCTGCAGTTTCACTAGAGTATCTAGGTGTGAATTTTTCTTTCTTTATCCTGCTCCAATCACTGATATTTTTCAACAAGTTGGGAAGTTTTGCAGCACTGTCTTTGTGAATACTGCCTGGCCCCATTCCTCTGCTTTCCTATTCTGGAACCGTTCACATCCCTTCATAACTTTGACCTCTTCCCATCTTCCTCTCCGTCCCTTCACTGAGCTCTGAAACATCTCTTCTGATCTTTTCTTCTAGTTGGTTCACCTCGCTCTATCCAGTCATTTCCGTTCTGTTGTTTAACCTCCAGGTTGGGTTTATAAATCTCAATTATTTTATGTTACAGCTGTTTATCCATCCCTTATTCATTACACTCTCGCTCCCCCTATTTATTTCTGTGAGTGTATTAAACTTCAGATTCTGTGTATGAGGTTTTTCATGTCCAGTCTTTGTGGTTTGTATTCTGCAGCTAATGATTTCTGATGGGCTGAGGGGACTGGTTTTCCTGTTGAGGTGGTGGTTTATATTTGGGGGTTCTTTAATGCCTGAGAGCTATTTAAAATGCTGTCCTAAGAATCTTTGTCTGCCTCAGCTGGTCATCAGGTCACTACAGTCTTGGCCTCGAGGTTTTGGGGCCACGCTGTCGTGTGAGGCCCAGCACCAGAAACCCTTGAGCACCCACCTGGGCTGTGTCAACTCCTGGGGAGGCTGTTCTTCCCATTCAGCCAAGACCAAAGGCCAGAATGGGCAGGCTCCTTCCACAGGGCAGGTTTTCACCTTTTTTAGTGCACTGGGGATGTTGCCTTTTGGGCCCAGGTTTATGTGTGTGGTGGTGGTGAGGGGTCTCCAGCCCAACCTCCCATCCTGCTTGAGCCCCAGGCTTCTCACAGGTGGGCCCAGTCCATCACAGCCCAGCAGAGAGTGGGAAACGCCTGGCAATTTACCATGGTTGACCTAGGCTTTCTTAGAGGTCATCCATGCTTAAAAACTTTGGGGGTTTTACACTTTACCCATCATTTTTGATATTGCATACTGAGAAGAGTTCCTCTGCACAGCTAACCAGTCAGACAGAAACATTAGAGGTGAGTGTTGCCTCTGTGTCCGTTGAAATGACTGTATGGTTTTCTCCATTAATCTGTTTATGAGTTGTGTTACTGCATTTTTCAGGAGTAGCTTCTCCTTGAGTTCTCAGGATAAATCCAGTTTGTTCTTAATGTATTGTCTTGTTTTATTTTTTGAAAACATATCACTGGACTTGGGGTGGGAGGTTTTAAAAAAAAAAGAAAGAAAACATTACTGGGCTTGATTTGTAATTCTTTCATTTAGGATCTTTGCGTATCTGTTCATAAATGATTTTATAAATTGTTTCTCTAGTATAAATTGTGCAATGAAAATTATACTAGCCTCGTAAAATGAGTTGAAAGCAATTTTCCCTTAGCACTTTGAAGATATTTTCTTCTTACAGAAGATATTATCTCTTTATCTCTCAGTGTTGTGCTCTGGACTGTTTCCCCAGTTCCATCTTCTGAGTCACTAAGTTTCTCTGCAACTGTGTTCATTTTGTTGTTAAGCCAGCCATTGAGTTTTTCATACACGTGACTGCTTTTGTCATTTCTGGAATGTCTGTATGGTTCTCTTTCAAATCTGCCTTTTTAAAAATAATTTCCTGTCCTTGTCTTAGAGAGTCTTCCTTCATTTCTTTGACTGTTTTAAACATACATATGCTATTGTATCCTTCTATCTATTCTTTTTTTCCTGTAGTTTGTGGGAGTGAGTTCTGCTCACTCTCTCTGTGGCTCTCGTGCCAGCTGGCTCCACTTCTGGTTTGTAGGTTTAGTCTTTGAGTAGGGGCCCCGGAAGGCCTTCCCTGTGGGGATGCCCTAATGGGCAGGTTTGCATTTGCCTTGGTTTGGATTTCTCTTGGGTTGCCATGGTTTTTAGCCAACTTTTCTGTGAATTTCTCAACTCAGGGCTTCTGCACCATATGGGTAGTATGAAGTTTCTAATTTTTAAAAATTTCTTCTGGATGGCTTGCCTACCCCTGGACAAAAGGCAGCTTCCTCATAGCTTGCCTTTCCTCGTAGATGGTCTTAGTCCCCATCTCCCCAACAGGACAGAGCCTCATGGCTGCCAGATGATGCAGGCAGCTCAGTCCTGCTGTCTCCTCACTTGGACATGAAAGCCCAGCCCCTAAAGCCTGCATCCTGTTTCAGCAACTCTAGTTGGCTTCTCGCTCAAACTCTTTGTTTGACTTTGTGTTCTTCCTTTGACTCTTATATATCTGGACTCTTTCTCTTGTGCTCGCGTTAAGTACAAGTGTATGGGTAAGGTTGTGGGGACAGGGAGTAAATTTTATGTGTGTTTAAAATGAGAACAGGAGCTCCCTGGTGCAGTTCAGCCTTGCTCATGGACCAGAGATCCAGCCCTGAGCATGTGTTCTGTCTCCCTGCCTGACCCATGCACTCCATACCATGTGACCTTGTGCTTTGCCTGGAAGGCCCTGCAGTTCCTCTTTGAGCTCCTGCCTTCCCTTCCCACCAGGCTCTTTGACTTTTGCAAGGCCCCGTGTGCCTTTCCTGGGCTGGAAGTGTGTCCACCCCAGGGCTGCTGATGCTGTCGCTCACGCATTCTCTGTTTTCTCAGGCTCAGGGCCCCCAGTTCCTGCCCCTGACCTCTTAATGCAGATCAAGCAAGAAGGTGAGCTCCAGCTCCAGGAGCAGCAGGCTCTGGGTGTGGAGGCATGGGCAGCCGGACAGCCAGATATTGGGGAGGAGCCATGGGGCCTCAGCCAGCTCGACTCCGGAACAGGAGACGTCTCTACCGATGCTGCCTCTGGTGAGTGGCTGAGGCTGTGAGCAGACAACGGGAACCAGATGTAGAGACTGAGGGCAAGGTCGGGGAGGAGGAGTTCCTGGAAGCACCGCGGCAGGGCTGCGGGCTCTGGAACATCTAGCCTGACTAATTTAGGTTCCCCACCTCATGGCAGGGGTTGCTCCAGATGACATCTTGCGAGTCCCTCTTGGCTCCGAGATGCTCTTGTCCTGGTATTTCTCTGCTTCACTCTCACCAGGCACACCCCTGTTCTTCTTGCCCCAGCACTGAGCATTTAAATCACCAGCTGCCTCCTAAGAGGGGCTGTATGGAGGTAGAGAACAAAGAGGGTAGGGACGGGGAGGTGGTATGAACTGGGAGATTGGGAATGACGTGTATACACTATGTATAATAGGCAACTAATGAGAACGTACTGTGCAGCACAGGAAATTCTACGCAGTGATCTGTGGTGACCTAAATGGGAAGGAAATCCGAAAAAGACAGAATATGTGTACACGTATAACTGACTCACTGCTAACACAGCAGAACTAACACAACATGGTAAAGTAACTATACTCCAAAAAAAATTAAAGAAAAAAAAAAAGGCCGGGGGGTGCTGTATGACAAGAGTCAGTGACATCTGCATTTCCTGGTGCCTCAGAGAAGGGGGCAAAAACTGGTTCAGGAGAGGTGGGGCCGTGATGCTCGGGCTGGAAAGCTGCCGTGGGTGGGGTCCCTGGGCACCTGCCTCCCTGCTCTTTCCCTGACCCACCCGCCCGCCCGCCTGCTCTCTCTTCACTGCAGGCGTCCACGCCAACTTCTCAACCACTATCCCGCCCACCTCCTGGCAGGCCGACCTCCCTCCCCACCACCCCTCCTCCGCCTGCTCAGACGGGACGCTGAAACTCAGCACGGCTGCCTCCACAGAAGGTATGGCGGGGTATGGCGGGAGGACTGGAAGTGTTCGCGGAGAATCGGAAGTGCTCGCGTCTGCCTCTGAGGCGCCCAACCCGCCAGCCAGGAGGCATTTAGAGGCCAGTGATGCGAGAACTCTGTGCAGTCTCGCCTTTCTCTCCTTCCAAGTTCTTAGACTTGAACAGCCTTTCTTGAGAATATCCATGTTTCCCACAGTTCCTTTCTTGTATTATTAACCAGTCAGTCCTGACAGGCTGATCCCTTGAGAGAATATATACCTCTTGCCCAGACTCAGCAATCCTGGCCCCTCTCTGGCCTGGAAAAGCCAAACCCAACCGGAACCAATTCTTAGGTATTAGCACCACCAAAGACAGAGGTCCACCAGCTCAAATTGGAAAGAACTGCCATCAGTTCAGTTCAGTCGCGCAGTCGTGTCTGACTCTGCAGCCCCATGGACTGCAGCACACCAGGCTTCCCTGTCCATCACCAACTCCCGGAGCTTACTCAAACTCATGTCCATCGAGTCAGTGATGCCATCCAACCCACTCATCCTCTGTCGTCCCCTTCTCCTCCTGCCCTCAATCTTTCCTAGCATTAGGGTCTTTTCAAACGAGTCTTTTCAAAAGAACTGCCATATTTATGTATTAATTTTCTCTTCTGTTTTGAAAACTAGTTAGCTGTTAGTTCAATAATTTCTATCATATTTTAACACCCCAAAATTGTGCTGAAAGCCTAGATCTCGGATATAAAACTTGAAAGTGTGAAATTCAAGTACATTTAAGTAAAATCAAACATTACTGTTTCATGAATATTTTTATCATTAGCTAGCTGGCTACATTTACTGAATGCTTGCTGCATGGAAAACAACATGCTCAGTGCTTTCACATGTGCCGCCTGGTTTAATCTTCGTGCAACCCTGTGGAAAAGGGTATTCACAGAGGAACTTGCCTGAAGTTGCAGCTGCTCTTTGGGGAGCCAGGGTCCAGTCTCAGATGTGCCTGAGCCCAGCTCTGTGCATTCCCACCAGTGGTCTCAGTTCCTTGGAATAGCTTCATGATTAGCCTTACTGGCCAGAGTGATAATGGGGTGTAATGAGGAGATGCAATGGTTCCTTACCTGTGGTGAAGGCTCTAGAACAAAGTGAGCAGATATGATGGTTGCTTTACCTGTAGAGAAAGTTCTGGAACATGATGTCCTCACCCACAGTTTGAGGCAGTTGCCTGACCACCTGGAGCACCTCTGCTGAACTGGATCCTGAGGCTTGAAGATTAGGGCTCAGAGTGGCCGTAGTGGGGCTGAATATCCAGATGAAAGTATCAGATCTTCCCTTTCTAAGCAGGAAGGGGGACAGAATGATACCTGGTCTTTCTGTCTTTTTCAGCAGATGTAAAAATTGTGATAAAAACAGAAGTCCAGGAAGAAGAGGTGGTGGCCACACCAGTGCACCCTACTGACCTAGAAGCCCACGGGACACTGTTCGGACCAGGCCAGGCCACAAGGTTCTTCCCCAGTCCTGTCCAGGAAGGAGCCTGGGAGAGCCAGGGCAGCTCGTTCCCTAGCCAGGACCCTGTGCTGGGGCTGAGAGAGCCTACCCGGCCCGAGCGCGACCTGGGTGATCCCAGCCCCGCAGTGACCCAGGATGAGACCCCTCCAGGAGACTGGCTCTTTGGGGGTGTCCGGTGGGGCTGGAATTTCAGGTGTAAGCCTCCCGCGGGCCTCAACCCGAGGAGCGGGCCCGAGGGGCTGCCCTTCTCCTCCTCCGACAACGGAGAGGCCGTGCTGGACCCTGGCCAGGCCCCGAGACCCTTCAACGACCCCTGTAAATACCCCGGCCGGACCAAAGGCTTCGGCCACAAGCCAGGCCTGAAGAAGCACCCGGCGGCACCGCCAGGGGGGCGGCCGTTCACGTGCGCCGCGTGCGGGAAGAGCTTTCAGTTGCAGGTCAGCCTGAGTGCGCACCAGCGCAGCTGCGGGGGCCAGCCCGATGGGGTGCCCGGGGCCGCGGGCGGCGCGCGGGACGGCAGCGGCCTGCGCTGCGGTGAGTGCGGCCGCTGCTTCACGCGGCCCGCGCACCTCATCCGGCACCGCATGCTGCACACGGGCGAGCGGCCCTTCCCCTGCACCGAGTGCGAGAAGCGCTTCACCGAGCGCTCCAAGCTCATCGACCACTACCGCACGCACACGGGCGTGCGGCCCTTCGCCTGCGCCGTGTGCGGAAAGAGCTTCATCCGCAAGGACCACCTCCGCAAGCACCAGCGCAACCACGCGGCCGGCGCCAAGCCGGCCCGCGGCCAGCCGCTACCGCCGCTGCCACCCGCACCCCCCGACCCCTTCAAGAGCCCCGCCGCCAAAGGACCCTTGGCCCCCACGGACCTCGTGACCGACTGGACTTGTGGCCTGAGTGTCCTGGGGCCCACCGACGGTGGGGACCTCTGAGCCCCGCGCGGCCGCCCAACCCTCGGGCCCCTGCAGGCCCCTGTGTAAAGCATCGTCTCTCCAGACGGCCGGGCGGCGTGCGCAAAGCCTCGAAGCCGGACAGAGCCTGGAGGGGAAACCAGATTCCCATTTGCCGAACTGTTCACTGGAGCAGGAGAAACTCCCAGACGGCCCAGCTTCCACCTCTAAACAGTAAAATTCTCTGGTTGTGAAACTGAGCAGCATAGAATCTTAAGTAATTTAATTACGAAACTTTTTTTTTTTAATTCTTGGAAGACAAAGCTGGAAAATAGTAGTAGCACCAATTTAAACTTTAACAGTGTACCTTTGGTTTCTGGATTGCGTGTGTGTTGTGGGCTGTGTCCTTACGGAGTCTTGACAGAGCCGCCGGGAGCTTGGCTGGCCGGGGATGTGGGCGAGGAGGCACTCGGACCTCCCTGGCCCCAGTGACCCCTGGGGGACAGGCCAGTCTCAGCGCGCACACAGCCCCAGGGGAGTGGAGACCCGGCTCTGCCTGGGGCCAGCAGGGTGCCGTGGATGTCCAGTCGCAGCTCGGGCGCAAGGACGACGGAGCCGGAGCGGCCCGGCATCTCCCAGCACCTGTAAAGGCCCCCCGCACAAGTGCCGGCCCTGCCGCGGGCGCCTGCCACCCCATGGCCCTGGGGCGCACGTGACTCGGGGCCTCGTGATGGAGGGCTGTCTGAAGACACCGGTAGGGCTGCAGAGGTGGGGCGGGGGGTGCAGGGTGGAGGGTGGCGGGAGCAGAGCCGGCCACGGGGGCTGCCGTCCTCTGTTCCAGCCGGATGCTTTCTTTTCTCCTCGTGTGGTGTCTTCTCCCTGTCCAAACGCTTCTGCTCCGAATCTCATTTGATCGTTCCTGTGACCTAGTGAAGCACCCGGAGGAGCATCCTTTCCTATAAGAGAGGAGGCAGAAAGTTAACTCCGAGGGGGGACTCAGCTCAGCCTCACGCACCCTGCCTCCGTGTGC